>NC_084469.1:32673125-33307292 GCF_027409185.1 Cynocephalus volans
GAGCTTTGTCTTGATTTGTCCCCTATTGACAATAAAAAGCCTTGAGAGTGGGGCTCGTTCTGGGAGGGGCCTCCCGTCTAGAGTGGGTGGGTCAGGAAAGCACCCACACAACTTGTCTTGCACAGGAGGTAAGAGAGCAGCAAAAGCCCCTCCCTCCCTAGTACTCTCCTCCCGTGCCCTCCAGCCTGCATTGGGATGAAGAAGTCTCTCCCACTCCCTGCTCTAACTTTCAACGGTAGCAAGTCCAAGCCAGAGAGGCTAGAACAGAACAGAAATGTCTCACTCAACTACTGAGTTTTTTGGGGGAGGAGACCCTTCATCTTTATTAAGCTTATAGCTTAGAAGTCCAGTCTAGGGTCCTTCTTCTGTCAGACGTGATGGCTCAGAACTCTCTCTCTCTCTCTGTACACTCCCATGGCCAACACATAGACCGAGGTGTCTAGCCATAATGATGGGCACTTGCTGAGATAGAAAACAGCTGAAAGATGTGGCCTCTCCCAGAACCCAGCCCCATCTCCTGTTCTGCTCCTTGAGTGTAGACCAGGATCCCTCCATGTCCGGTTCTCTGTCCTGCAGGGTCGGCATGTCAAGACCGGGCAGCTGGCTGCCATCAAGGTCATGGATGTCACAGAGGTAGGGAGCAGAGCCGGCCAGAGGGAGGGTCAGAGCTCTGAGAAGGGATGTGGGGGGAGTTTCAGGGCTCACCTCCTCCCATTTGCGTAGGATGAGGAGGAAGAGATCAAGCAGGAGATCAACATGTTGAAAAAATACTCTCACCACCGCAACATTGCCACCTACTACGGGGCCTTCATCAAGAAGAGCCCCCCCGGAAATGATGACCAGCTCTGGGTGAGAAATACCCCTTTCCCTGCCCTCGCCTGCCTCCAGCCACTCATGGGAACTCAGCGGTGGTGCCAAGTCCCTTCCTGCAGCCCTCCCTGGAATCTCTACATACTCTCCTGTCTCTGGATCCAGAGGGGCTTAATGAGGCCTAAGAACCTCCCCTACACACACACACTGCAGCCTCTGGTCCTGTGAGTGGGGTGGCCAGGGTCCTCCTTGGCGCTTGCCCCTACCTTTGCCCTGACCAGCACCTGACACTGAGTCTGGCAGGCACTTAATAAATAGTGAGCAGAATATAATCCCAGGACGAACTAGAGGAGACAACTGGCAAGTTCATTCATCAGTTCTCCTGCCTTTGAGCACAGCTCCTGGGAAAGCAACACAACCAAAATATTTGTGCTCCCCACCAGCCAGCTGCCCACACCCCTCTCCCCCAGGATATATTTGTGGGAGGCGACAGGGCTCAGACCCCTCCCAGCAGTGTACAAGCCCTTCTGGATGATTATTCAAACCAGAGCCTGCTGTAGCTCTTTTGAGCTTCCCCCAAGTTCCTCCTGGCCCAGAAAATTCCTAAGAGTCATTCCCCTCCCTAGCAAGGGCTCTGGTGCCTACAATTCTTCCAGCCTCACCCTTTGTGGTCCTGAGCCCAGCCCCCTAAGAGACAGCAGCAGGAAACATGCCAATGGCTACCAGGAGCTTTGGAGCTCATGCCTGGTCCCCTCTCCCAGCAGTAAGCCAGACAACAAGTGCTTATTAAGCACCTTCTGTATACCCTGCACAGGTGAGCATGAACCATGGTCCCGGCCTCCAGGTTCCTTAGGCTTTTTGGGAAGAAACACAAAAACACACACACGTTATGCACATACATACTCATACACACAAAGAAAGGTGAGCTACAGATAGGTTTACCTGCCAGGTGTGTGTAGGAGGAGATCACTGAGGACTAGAGTCTGACAACTGGGCGCCCTCTTCTGGACCTGTTGGGCATGGTCTTCCCCTCCTCCCACTGTGCTCTGCAGGCCCAGACTAGGGGGACGTGCAAAGTACCTTATTGCATATACAAATATACGTGTCCCATCCAGCCTTTTCCTGCATTGGGTGTGGCTTTTAATGAAAACATGGGCAGGCATGCCGATTCCCAGGGGGGCTGGCTGGGGCTCTCTTCCCATTTGGTTCCTGCCTCTGACTCTTAGCAGCTCTTCCCTAGAGGTGCAGAGCAGGAGCTCTCCGTGGCTCTCACCTTGGCACTCTCTGTGTTTGAGGAGTTTCTCCCAAGGTCTTCCCAGGTCCCTTCTGCAGCTCTCCGGGTGGACCCCCCTGCACTGTTTTTGTCTGTAGGAGACCTGGAGAGTCGCTGATTGTTAGCCCCTTTCTTGCCTCTGAGTCAGGGATTGCCGAACCTTTTCTGTGAAGGGTCAGATGGTAAATATTTCAGGCTTTGCAGGTCATATTTGTTCTGTTATAATTTCTCACTTCTGCTGTCGTGCCATCAAAGAAGCAATAGACAAATACATAAACGAATGAGTGTGGCTGTATCTTGCCAAAAAGTCTTTATTTAGCTCATCAAAATTTGAATTTCATATCATTTTCATGTATCGCGAAATATGATTCTTTTGACTTTTGTTTTCCAACCATTTAAGAACATGAAAACCTAGGGCCGGCCAATGGCTCACTTGGGAGAGTGTGGTGCTGATAACACCAAGGCCACGGGTTCGGATCCCTATACAGGGTTGGCCATTTAACTCACTTGGGAGAACATGGTGCTGACAACACCAAGTCAAGGGTTAAGATCCCCTTCTGGTCATCTTTTTTTAAAAAATAAATAAATAAAAATGTGGAAACCATTCTTAGCTCGCTGGCCCTACAAAGGCAGGCCTTGGCCAGCTGTGCTTTGCCAACCCCTGCTCCAGAGCAGTCGGTCTTAACTGTTTGGGGTTCTCGGTCCCAGTGAGAAGCTCATGACAGCACTGGACCCTTAGGGAGAACAGATACCCCACATCCTTTTGTCTGCAATTTCAGGAGTTCCTTGAACTCCTGCTCTGGACCCAGCTCCACTGCCAGTTCCTTCTGCTGCTTTCTCTCTTCCTTTCTCTCCTAATCCCAGGAGTCCTGTGCCCTTTGTCAGGGGTCCTGCAGCCCCTGCTCTCCAGCTCAGCTCATCCAGTTGTAGCCCCAAGGCCTCTGGTCCCCCTCCAGGGGTCTGGCAGGGGGTGGATGCTGTGCCTGACCGATGCTTTCCCTTCTGGTGCCTTGCTGGGACTACAGCTGGTGATGGAGTTCTGTGGTGCTGGCTCAGTGACCGACCTGGTGAAGAACACAAAAGGAAATGCCCTGAAGGAGGACTGCATTGCCTACATCTGCCGGGAGATTCTCAGGGTGAGCTCGGGGCCCCTCCCCCATCTCCTCCTATGCCCCCCTGGCTGGAGCCTCTGCCTGGACATAGCCCTTCCCACACTGGGGAGGAGATGCAACTGCCCTCTTTAAAGAGCAGCTAGCCTGATGGGGGAGGGGGCAGAGACAGAGTGCCATCCTGGGGGTCACTCAGGAGGAGACCTGCCTGTCTATTTCCGAGCTACTCTCCACTTGTAGCCCTGCAGCCACTGGGGTTTCACAGAGAGCCACCACTGTGAGGAAGCCCCCCACCTGTACTTGGGCTCCAGGTGGGGAGGGTCTGCACCTTCAGCTCAGCCTTGTCTAGACTGATCGCTCCCCTCCCTCAACTCAGTTCCACCTCCTGGCTCTTTCCCTCCTCCTCTGACACCATGGCTGAGTTTTCCCGTCCTCCTGTCCCAGGGTCTGGCCCATCTTCACGCCCACAAGGTGATCCATCGAGACATCAAGGGGCAGAATGTGCTGCTGACAGAGAATGCTGAGGTCAAGCTAGGTGCGTTGGTGCCTTCTGAGGCCAACGGAGCCCTCTCACCTACAGGACACAGAATAAGGGACCCATTTTCCCTCTGGTGGCTCAGGTCCAACTTCCTATACACTGGGGTGGCTCACTCCCTGCCCTTTCCCATCTCCTTCCCTGGGATGCCCTGCTTCCCGCTTCAAGAAGCTTTTTGCCTGCTCCCTGTTACGGGCAGGTGCGATGTAGGTCCGTCTGGGAAGATGAGATATTATGACCCTTCCTGTGTGGGATGCTGTCCCTTGGTCCTTTCACCTTGGTTTTTCCCCAAGAGGGAGGAAGACAGTCAGGTTCTTCAGGATGTTGATCAGGTGGAAGCAGGTGCTGAGGGTGTCTGGGCAGGGCCAGGACCTGGGCTGCCTCAGGTGAGGCAGGCACATGTGTGCAGGGGCATGAGGCCAGGGAGCCGGCGTGGCTCCCCATGATGACCCCTCCACGTCTTCACAGTGGATTTTGGGGTGAGTGCTCAGCTGGACCGCACCGTGGGCAGGCGGAACACTTTCATTGGGACCCCCTACTGGATGGCCCCGGAGGTCATCGCATGTGACGAGAACCCCGATGCCACCTACGATTACAGGGTATGAAGTGGGAGGTCAGGAGCAGGAAGCGAGATGGGGATGCTGCAGCTCGAGCAGGCTGGGAACAGAGTAAAGGTCTGATGACATGTTAGCGGGGAGGGTTGGGGAGTGTTTTGTGGCAAGAAAAGTGGGATGGGATGAGTTGGAGGGCGGTGCACGGTTGGAGGAGGGGGCCTCAGGCGCCACTGTGGCCCAACAAGGGGTCCCGAAGAGGCCGGGCATGATGGGTAAAGAGAGGTTACTGATGAGAGTTGTTGGGAACATTGACCTTGTCTCTTCTCTCCCCTCCACAGAGTGACATTTGGTCTCTAGGAATCACAGCCATCGAGATGGCAGAGGGAGCCCCCCGTAAGTACCGATTCTGGCAGCGGTAGGATGAGACAGAAGGGGGGGCCCAGAGAGAGGCCGTAGGGAGGAGGCCATCATGGGAGGCTGTAGAAGGAGGGGTCTTTTAGGCCCTCAGCATGGCAAAAAGGACTGATGGCATCTCTTGTGTGTCCCAGCTCTGTGTGACATGCACCCCATGCGAGCCCTCTTCCTCATCCCTCGGAACCCTCCACCCAGGCTCAAATCCAAGAAATGGTAGGTCTCTGGGAGTTTGGTATCTGGGAAGGAAGGTCTGTGGAAAAGGCCACCCCACCTTAATACCTCTCTGTGTTCAGGCTTGGATCTGCACCACAGAGGAGGTGTTGGGAGGGAGGGCTACTGGTGTTGGGTCTGGAGGAGACAGGAGGGAAGTCAAGGTGACTTTTGGATGAATGATCCACCATCTTCCTCCTGCAACCCACCCCTCTTCTGAGAGGGGTCCTCCCAGTGTGAGCTGCCACTGTTTCCAGGTCTAAGAAGTTCATTGACTTCATTGACACGTGTCTCATCAAGACGTACCTGAGCCGCCCACCAACGGAGCAGCTACTGAAGTTTCCCTTCATCCGAGACCAGCCCACGGAGCGGCAGGTCCGCATCCAGCTCAAGGACCACATTGACCGATCCCGGAAGAAGCGGGGTGAGAAAGGTCAGTGGGCAGGGTGGGAGGTGTTGGGTCTTAGGAGACACTCAGCCTCTGCTCCTCTCCTCTAGCCTGGACTCCCCCTGTGCTCTCCTCCCAGGCCCCAGCTCTCCCTGTCCTAGGAGATCTCCCACCCTTTCATATCCTCACAGAAACCTCTCACTGAACACATTAAGTGTGTGCATACATTCTACCACGTCCTGCCTGCACTGTGATCTAGTCCCAGTCTCTGTCCAGGCCCATGCCTGAGACCCACTGTCTTCCCATTGCTCCAAGGAGGTGGGAGGGATCCTCCTACTTGATCATCCAGAGAGACCTCATTGGTTATCCCCATCTAAGGTTTTCCTAGCCCAGGGTGGGGACTAGGGCACTGGGTGAAGAAACAGCAGTGATCTCCCCCTGCAGAGGAGACAGAATATGAGTACAGTGGCAGTGAAGAAGAAGATGACAGCCATGGAGAAGAAGGAGAGCCAAGGTGGGCTTGGCAGATGGAGGTGGGAGGTTGGGGCCATCACTTACAGTCTGAGGGGACAACAGTGCTCCTCGGCTTTGGGGACTCTCAGTCTGGGGTGGTGGGCACAGAGAGGAAGAGATCCATAT
Organism: Cynocephalus volans; assembly: GCF_027409185.1. Taxonomy (NCBI): domain Eukaryota; kingdom Metazoa; phylum Chordata; class Mammalia; order Dermoptera; family Cynocephalidae; genus Cynocephalus; species Cynocephalus volans. The sequence continues at coordinate 32,679,058 of NC_084469.1, forward strand.
GAGCCAAATCCCTGAATGCTGACAAGGGGAAGGGATGGATGAGCAAGAGGTGGGAAGAGGGAGTGCAGGCTGGAATATTAGAGGAGGACAGGGTCAAAGACTGGGCAGAAGGGAGGAAAATCCCCTAGCCACCTGGGAGTGGCCAGAGGCAGATCATCTGGTCCAGTTAAAGCATCTACTCAGGTGGGCCCCCCAGGGAGGAGAGTGGGAACCAGCAGGTTGTGACCCCAGTGCTTCTTTGTGCCACCCTCCCAGCTCTATCATGAATGTGCCCGGGGAGTCCACCCTGCGCCGGGAATTTCTCCGGCTCCAGCAGGAGAATAAGAGCAACTCTGAGGCTTTAAAGCAGCAGCAGCAGCTGCAGCAACAGCAACAGCGAGACCCTGAGGCGCACATCAAACACCTGCTGCACCAGCGGCAGCGGCGCATAGAGGAGCAGAAGGAGGAGCGGCGGCGGGTTGAGGAGGTGGGTCTGTCCTGGCAGGGCCCAGGCCTGGCTCAGCCTCTGCTGCTCTGCCCCCGTCCCAGCCCTGGTTCCTTCAGCCGCAGAGAGAACAGGGAATGTGCTGGGCCTTCCTACCCCCTCTTCTCTCAGACTATTCTGGAAAGGCTCTTTTATTAGAGGCTCAGCCCCCAGGCACTGGTACCCCCACCCAGCCCTGTGTGGACGGTTGTCATCAGCGTCCCTCTGGAGCAGAGCCATTTCTGAAAACCCATGTCCATTCCCCAGGATAAGACTATCCCCATTTTTGTTTCTGCATATAAACCTCCACTTTGGGCTTATCTAGCTCCACTTACCTTCAGTCTCAGGCAGCTAAGGATCTGTGTACAGACACTTCAGTGCACCTGCCCATCTGGCTGTCAAGCAGCTATCTAGTTTGAACATGAAAAAGATCCTTTAAAAGACCCCTTTTTACTTTTGGTTATTTTGGCTTAGATTTTTTGTAAAGTGCAATCTTGTGAGTTTGGACTAATTAGATGTGGGTGGGGATATTTTTAAATAAGTGCCGTTTTCTTTTTCTTTTTTTTATAAATGCATTTTAAAAAATATATACATCTATAATTTTAATCTATTTTTCAGGGTGGCATGGTGGGAAAAGAGAGATATACATTGATTTAAAAATGCCTTGGGGGGCCGGCCCCGTGGCTCACTCGGGAGAGTGTGGTGCTGGTAGTACCGAGGCCAGGCCGCGGGTTCGGATCCTATATAGGGATGGCTGGTGCACTCACAGGCTCAGCGTGGTGCAGACCACACTGTTCTGAGGGTTGCGATCTCCTTACCGGTCAAAATAAAAAAATAAAAATAAAAGTGCCTTGGGGCCGACCAGTTAGCTTAGTTGGTTAAGAGTATGGTGCTGATAACACCAAGGTCCCAGGTTCAATCCCTGTACTGACCAGCTGCTAAAAAAAAGTAAAAACAAAACAAAATAAAAATGCTTTGAGTGAATGGTATTTTTCTTGAAGCAATTACGTGATTTCAAAATTCATGAGCTGGACTTAAATTTGTCTAAATAATAGGTGATAGACTGCAGCACCTACACTGTCCATTTGCTGCTCCCCAAAGCTGGCACCTCTCTGTTGAACAAAAAATAATTTGCAAGAAAAAACAGTAATAATAATTTGCAAGAAGCCCTGCTACTAAATAGCCTTGTGCAGTTTTCTTTTAATAAATATAGTGTTAAGGTAGCAGAGTAGCAGAAAATCATGTCTAGCAAGGTTAGACCCGCCAGAAACTTTGTCGAAGAAATAGGCATAAGTTTCCTCAAGAGTAAGGGCTTGGGGGCCGGCCCGTGGCTCACTCGGGAGAGTACGGTGCTGATAACACCAAGGCCCCGGGTTCGGATCCCATATACGGATGGCCGGTTCGCTCACTGGCTGAGCGTGGTGCTCACAACACCAAGTCAAGGGTTAAGATCCCCTTACCAGTCATCTTTTAAAAAAAAAAAAAAAAAAAGAGTAAGGGCTTGGGCTTAACTTTTATATTGTTCTTTGTGGGGCAGGGGCAGACTCTTTGGTCAGAAAGGCTATGAAAGTTAAGTGCAACCTGGGCTACCAATGTTTGTCAAGGAGTGGGCCACGTCCCTGTAAGTTTCCTTAAATCCAAAGGTTGCTTTTCTGTACCCGGGCGCCTCTTGCCCTCTTGTGGCCAAAGGCTCTCACTACAGCTCATTCTCTTCGGATCTCCAGGCAAAGGTTGATTTGGGAGGCCAGGAGTGTGTCTGGGGTTGTTGGTGCTGGCTCTTGGTTTTGTTTGTTGCCTGCTGGGGGAGTGGGCAGAGGAAGGTGTTATGCAGTTCAGCCCACTGCAAGGGCAGTAGTCAGCTTTGCCACCTCCCTCGTCCCGTGCCCACAGCTACCTTAATCCAGCCAATTTCCCCAAGCCACGTCCCTGTGGGCTCTTGAGTAGACACAGGGAGGTAATATCTGCAGAAACCAGCGGAAGCCGTTCTCTCTTGCCACCACGACACGTGAGCTAGGAGACCTGCCCTGGCTGTCTGTGGAGGGGTCCCCCTTCCAGGGTTGTGCTAACTTAGTGTCTGCTTCAGCCCTTAAGCGCACTTTCCTGTTGGCCCACAGCAACAGCGGCGGGAGCGGGAGCAGCGGAAGCTGCAGGAGAAGGAGCAGCAGCGGCGGCTGGAGGACATGCAGGCCCTGCGGCGGGAGGAGGAGAGGCGGCAGGCGGAGCGCGAGCAGGTAGAGCAGCCCCGGCCCCACCGCGCACACCCTGACCCCCGCCCCCTTCCTCCCGCTCCTGCTGCCTGCCTCCCCCGCTCCCCAGTGCCCTTTCCCTTCTCTCCCCTACCCCAGGATTCCTCTTTTCTTTTCTAGCTTCACTCTTTCTCTCTGTTTTCTCCCACCCTTCAACCCCCAACCCTGGCTCCCTGCCCTCCTCCTGTCTCTGTGCCTTCATTCCCATCTCTTTACCCCTCCCCTGACTCCTCATGGTTCCCCACCCGGCCTCTTCCCCATCTGTGCCATGTTGTCCCCTTCGGGGGGGCTCATCCCATCCCCGTCCTCTCTCTTACTCTTCCGCTGCTCCCCTCATCCCTTCCTCCTCCAACTCCTTCGCCGCTGCTGCTGCCCCTTCTCCTCCGCCTCTTCCTCTTTCCCTGCCCTGTGCCCCCACCCTACCCCTGCCCCCCAGGAATATATCCGTCACAGGCTAGAGGAGGAGCAGCGACAGCTCGAGATCCTTCAGCAACAGCTGCTCCAGGAACAGGCCCTACTGCTGGTAACGGGGTCCCTCAGCTTCCTCTGGGAAGATGCTGTTCAGAACTTCTTTGCTGGAATGGGATGGAACACTTCAGGGGAAGGGGTTCACCCAAGACATTGAGGGAAAACGTCGCCTCTTTAGGCAGTTGGAGAAAAGAAGGGGCATGCCTGCTCTAACTTCCAGGGCCACACCCTGCTGAGCCCTCTCTCCCTACCCTTGGGCCCAGGAATACAAGCGGAAGCAGCTGGAGGAGCAGCGGCAGTCAGAGCGTCTCCAGAGGCAGCTGCAGCAGGAGCACGCCTACCTCAAGTCCCTGCAGCAACAACAGCAGCAGCAGCAGCAGCTTCAGAAACAGCAGCAGCAGCAGCAGATCCTGCCTGGGGACAGGAAGCCCCTTTATCATTATGGTCGGGGCATTAATCCCGCTGACAAACCAGCCTGGGCCCGAGAGGTACTCACCACCTCCTTGGTCTCCCAGGACTCCATCTTCCCAACCCCACTTCCTGAGGCCTGGAGAGATGCGAGAAGCAGTTGTTCTGCAGTAGCAGGCACTGAGAAGGGAGAGGAGCACACAGCCAGGCTGTGGGGCTGCAGTGGGTGGGGCAGCTGGGAACCTAAAATTGGAAAGTAGGGAGCAAGAGCCAGCCTGCTTGACATCCCTCTGCATCACAGGTAGAAGAAAGGACGAGGATGAACAAGCAGCAGAACTCTCCCTTGGCCAAGACCAAGCCAAGCAGCACAGGGCCTGAGCCCCCCATCCCTCAGTCCTCTCCTGGTCCCCCAGGACCCCTGTCCCAAACTCCTCCTATGCAGAGGCCAGTAGAGCCCCAGGAGGGACCACACAAGGTGAGTCTCTTCCCATTCCTGTCTTGACACAGACAGCACAGGTACACACACATGTCCACATCCCTATGTCCATACGTGTGCATGCACGTGCACACGCACATATGCTCACGCACGTGCTCACACTCACTCATTTAACTCTTAGCCAGGGTCATAGACTACAGGATACATGGACAGAGACAGTCACCCACTTGCTGCTGCATGTACTCGCTTTTACTTCTTACCCATCCTCAGGCTCTAGGAACCCCGTATACTTCTACGGAGGAAGGAGCAAGTAATGCCCCTCCCCAGCCTAGCCTCGGCTTGCAAATGGGGGTGTACCACGGAGCGGGCAGCCCACCCTCCCTGGTCTCTCCCTGCAGAGCCTGGTGGCACACCGGGTCCCACTGAAGCCATATGCAGCACCTGTACCCCGATCCCAGTCCCTGCAGGACCAGCCCACGAGAAACTTGGCTGCCTTCCCAGCCTCCCACGACCCTGACCCGGCCGTCCCCACACCCACTGCCACGCCCAGTGCCCGAGGAGCTGTTATCCGCCAGAATTCAGATCCCACCTCTGAAGGGCCCGGCCCCAGCCCGAGTCCCCCAACCTGGGTCCGGCCAGATAATGAGACCCCGCCCAAGGTAAGGACAGCCCTATGGGGCCAGGAAAAAGCAGAGACTTAGTAAAGGGAGGAAAAGGAGGGAGCACAAGGGGCAGGCAAGGTGGAGATGGAGGTCAGGGTGGCAAGGGCAGAAGACAAGGCCCTGCAGGTTTACCGTCCGGCAGCTGGGAAAGGCACAGGACATTGCTCCCAGGGTGAGTGTGGGGATGGAAAAATGCCCAGTGTTCGCAGCACTAGGGGCAGCCTTTCTGGGTTGGGATCCCAGCTCTGCCGTTTCCATCTTCATAACCTTAGACATACTTGTTAACTTTCTTGGGCCTTGGTTGGCTTATCCCGGAAAAACTGGGGAGTCACCTTTCAGAGCTGTGGTGAGGACTAGATGTTTGTGGAGCACCCAGCACAGTGACAGAGCACACCTTCTCCCCTCAGGTACCTCAGAGGACCTCATCTATCGCCACTGCCCTTAACACCAGTGGGGCCGGAGGGTCCCGGCCAGCTCAGGCTGTCCGTGCCAGGTAACACCTGGGTGGGTTCAGGTTCGGGCCTAGGGAGTAGGGAGACATAGGGGAGTTTCCCAGGTTGCCCACTTGGGGGTGGGCAATCCTAACCCAGTCACCTCAGCCCCCCTCCCTGCCCCCCCGGCACCCCTGTGCTCCCTCCACAGACCTCGCAGCAACTCCGCCTGGCAAATCTATCTGCAGAGGCGGGCAGAGCGGGGCACCCCCAAGCCTCCGGGGCCCCCTGCCCAGCCCCCTGGCCCACCCAACGCCTCTAGGTAATGGAGTTGTCCCCCCCAGTCACTCTCAGCTCTCACTTCTGCCACCTACTTCTCTTGATGATGGCTCCCTCTGCAGTGCAGCTCGTTACCCCAGGGAGGGGAGCACTCTGTCTCCCTGACCCTGACTCTGCGCCCCACACCTCCACTCCCCACAGTAACCCTGACCTCAGGAGGAGCGACCCTGGCTGGGAGCGCTCAGACAGTGTCCTCCCAGCCTCCCACGGGCACCTCCCCCAGGCTGGCTCGTTGGAGCGGAACCGTGTGGGAGGTACGTGAGCCAGGGGCTGGCCTGCTCTGGGCCTGCACAGTCTTGGTGAGAATGGATTCTGCCTTTGGGGGGTTTGGACTGGGACACCGACAGGGGCAGGGGGGACCTGGGTGGGCACAGAACATGGCACTGATCTCTGGGCTCCAGGCCAAGAGGTCAGCCAATGTGTGGGCTTGAAGCCATTCCCTGCCCTGTGCCAGTGACCTTCTTTCTCCCACCATTTTATGTCCAGCCTCTTCCAAACTGGACAGCTCCCCAGTGCTGTCCCCTGGGAACAAAGCCAAGCCTGATGACCACCGCTCCCGGCCAGGCCGGCCCGCAGTGAGTCATCTGGTGGCAGGCATGGCCCTGCCTTTTTCTGGTTCAGGGCTTGGGGGCAGGCTGTGGAGCCTCTAGAGCCCTGGGGAGCTGGGTGTTCAGGGGGGCCTTCACTAACCTACTGAGACGAGGGACATGGGGAAGGTGGGACTGGCGCCTCTCCTGTTACTAACTCTCTTCCCCTCTCTCCTGCCTCCTCCTGGCTGCCTTTCTTCCCCTGCGGCCCCTCCCAGAGCTATAAGCGAGCGATCGGTGAGGTTAGTGCGATGGGGCCTGCTCACCCTGCCTGGGCCTCCTGGCACCTCTGCACCACCTCCACCTGCACCCGCCTCCTGCCCTCATGCCTCTCCTCCCCTGCAGGACTTTGTGCTGCTGAAGGAGCGGACCCTGGACGAGGCCCCCCGGCCTCCCAAGAAGGCCATGGATTACTCATCGTCCAGTGAGGAGGTGGACAGCAGTGAAGAGGATGAGGAGGAGGGTGAAGGCGAGCCATCGGAGGGGAGCAGAGACACCCCTGGGGGCCGGTATGAGGGGTCCTGGGGCAGGGGCGGGGGGGAGGGGGCAAGCAATGGTGCAGCTCCGAGGGAACGTGGTTCACTTTCTGTAGACAGTGGGGGCAGGGTGCTGCTGTTCCGCTCTCTCCCGCCATCCTGCCACTTGTTGGGTGGTCCTTGTCAGGAACCTCTCTCTCTCTGCACCAGCCTGGCCTGAGTGCCCTGCAGGGAGCATCTAACAGTGGAGCAGAGCTGCCCAGTGAGGGCTGAGCAGGTCCTACTTTAAAGAGAGATGGAGCCATTGTCTTGGGCTGCCATCCTGTGGCCCTTGCGGGACAGGCAGCACCTGGAGGGCCCCACCTTCCTCTCTCCCACAGCAGCGATGGAGACACAGACAGTGTCAGCACCATGGTGGTCCATGACGTGGAGGAGATGAGCGGGACCCAGCCACCATACGGGGGTGGCACCATGGTGGTCCAGCGCGTGAGTGGCTCCCCCACCCCACCCGGTGCCTGCTGCGCACCCTCTCTGGCCCACCTCCAAGCCCTTCCCTCTGTTCTATAGACACCTGAAGAGGAGCGAAGCCTGCTTCATGCTGACAGCAACGGTTACACGAACCTGCCCGATGTGGTCCAGCCCAGCCACTCCCCCACTGAGAACAGCAAAAGTCAAAGCCCACCCTCAAAGGACGGAGGCAGTGATGTAAGTGGGCTGGAGGCAAGTCTGTAGGGCGAGAGAGCAGCCTGGCAGTGAGCAGGATATCCAGGGGTGCTGGGTGGCACTGCGGTGGGGGCAGTGAGCACTGTCAGGTGGCCGGGGTTTCCTAAGTCTGGGACAATTGCAGGGGGAGGGCCACAGGCTGGGGTCATGCCTATCTGACTGACTGTCCCCCCTCACCCCCCCCCCACAGTACCAGTCTCGTGGGCTGGTAAAGGCCTCTGGCAAGAGCTCATTCACGATGTTCGTGGATCTAGGCATCTACCAGCCCGGAGGCAGTGGGGACACCATCCCCATCACAGGTGAGGACAGGAGTGCAGATCTGCAATGAGTCTGGAGTCCAGCGATGGCCTGGAGGAAGCCCAAGGGGTCCCCTGAGGATGCGGCTTTACAGAGCATGGGCATAGGCCGTCTCCAGTGGGCCTTTGCCCCTGCCCTGGGACAGAGGCAAGGAAGGGTTTCTGAGACACCTTGACAGACAAGGAAAAATGCCCAGAGTGGCCAAAGGACCTGGGCAGAAGTTCAGAGCTAATGAGTGACAGGGCTAGGACTTGAGCCAGGCCTTTTGACCTCAAGTCCAGTGCTCTCTCTTCTATTCTGAGTACCCCTCTGTTCTCCAGTCTTTCCCTTCCCTTCTGAATACTGTGAGGCACCAAGACCAGATGTAGGGGAGGGGAGTAAAGGGAGACAGAGAGGACTATGGCCCATCCTCCTCCTCTTCTCTCTCCTCTTGCCAGCCCTGGTGGGTGGAGAGGGCAGTCGGCTTGATCAGCTGCAGTACGATGTGAGGAAGGGCTCTGTGGTCAACGTGAATCCCACCAACACCCGGGCCCACAGTGAAACCCCTGAGATTCGGAAGTACAAGAAGCGATTCAATTCTGAGATCCTCTGTGCTGCCCTTTGGGGTAAGCCAGGGCCAGGAGGGCTCAGGGGTCTGGCGCACCTCCCATGCTGCTGGTCAGCTGAGGACCAGCTCTGCCTCTGACCTGCCCCCGGGCTCCTGCTTCAGGGGTCAACCTGCTGGTGGGCACAGAGAATGGGCTGATGTTGCTGGACCGAAGTGGGCAGGGCAAGGTGTACGGACTCATCGGGCGGCGACGCTTCCAGCAAATGGATGTGCTGGAGGGGCTCAACTTGCTCATCACCATCTCAGGTATGTGTGCATAGCACAGGGGCGCAGAGGAAGGGCTCGGCTCCTTGGCTCTCTGTCACCATCTTCAGCCTGGGAGGAGGGCAGCCTTGCCTTGGTCCAGCAGCCGAAAGGTGGGGCCATGCTTTCTCACCCCTTGTGGTATGCGGACAGGGTGACGGGGAGGTAGCAGCTGGGCCTCCAGTGAGGACGGGAGTGTGTGTGTGCGTATGTGTGTCTGTCTCTCAGGGAAAAGGAACAAACTGCGGGTGTATTACCTGTCCTGGCTCCGGAACAAGATTCTGCACAATGACCCAGAAGTGGAGAAGAAGCAAGGCTGGACCACTGTGGGGGACATGGAGGGCTGCGGGCACTACCGCGTTGGTGAGGATGTCACCACAGAGCGGCCAGGGCACATAAAAGAACAGAGAGAGGAGGGCCTGGACTTAATGTCTAAGAAAGCCTTAAAGCCGGAGACTTGGGGCCTAGGGTTGGGGTGGGGTCATGGCAGACCTATGGGAAGGGGCCAGCCGTCCAGGACTGCCCCTGCATCTGTCTTCTCTCCTGCCCCCAGTGAAGTACGAGCGTATTAAGTTCCTGGTCATTGCTCTAAAGAACTCCGTGGAGGTGTATGCCTGGGCCCCCAAACCCTACCACAAATTCATGGCCTTCAAGGTAATCCCAGCCTCAGCTTCCCAATACTGTTCCAGGGAGCAGCTCCTCCACCTGTGTCTCCTGAGCCCTTCTCTCCTCCACAGTCCTTTGCGGACCTCCCACACCGCCCTCTGCTGGTTGACCTGACAGTAGAGGAGGGTCAGCGGCTCAAGGTCATCTATGGCTCCAGTGCCGGCTTCCATGCTGTGGATGTCGATTCGGGAAACAGCTATGATATCTACATCCCTGTGCACGTGAGCACGGTGGGGCTGCAGGGAGAGTGGGACCACGCTGTCTGAGCACCAGACATGGGGACTCCAGCCCACCCTCTCCACCCCAGATCCAGAGCCAGATCACGCCCCATGCCATCATCTTCCTCCCCAACACCGATGGCATGGAGATGCTGCTGTGCTACGAGGACGAAGGCGTGTACGTCAACACGTATGGGCGGATCATTAAGGATGTGGTGCTGCAGTGGGGAGAGATGCCCACCTCTGTGGGTGAGTGAGGTGCCCCGCCCCTGAACCACGTGCCCAGTGTGGCCCAGGAGTGTGGCCTGCTTACCACCTGCAACTGCCTTCTCCCCATAGCCTACATCTGCTCCAACCAGATAATGGGCTGGGGTGAGAAAGCCATTGAGATCCGCTCTGTGGAGACGGGCCACCTGGATGGGGTCTTCATGCACAAACGAGCTCAGAGGCTCAAGTTCCTGTGTGAGCGGAATGACAAGGTGTGCTGGGCTGGCTCTGTGACCCGATGCTCTTGAGCAGGGTTCCGGGAGGGGATGGTCGTGGCGTCTTCCTGAAAGGGGACCCCTCTGGGAGTACCATGTGCAGTCACAACCTCTGCCCTTATCTGCCTTTCAGTTTCTGAGAGCTTTCCAGATTCCTTCACCCCACGGGTCTGGTGGCATGCCCTCTTCCCCAAACATTTCTGCCTTTCATCAGGGATGGGTCCACTGTGAGAGTCTCATTCCATTCTGCAGTTTCTCTCTTGCTCCCTGCCACCCTCATCTCTCTCTCTCTCTCCCCCCTCCTTCCCCTCTGCCGGTTGAGAGCCCCATCCCCCACTCCAGCCCTTGGTGACTTCTTCTCCTACCCCACCCAGGTGTTTTTTGCCTCAGTCCGCTCTGGGGGCAGCAGCCAAGTTTACTTCATGACTCTGAACCGTAACTGCATCATGAACTGGTGATGGGGCCCTGGGCTGGACTGTCCTACACTAGACCCAGCTCTCCCCCTACAGCCAGACTTCCCAGGCCGCCCCTCTTTCCCCTCCCTGGGCTTTTGCTTTTACTGGTTTGATTCACTGGAGCCTGCTGGGAACGTGACCTCCGACCCCCAATGCTTTTGTGATCACGTGACCATCCTCTTCCTCAACATGTTCTCCTCCCAAAACTGTGCCTGTCCCCAACTTCTGGGGAGGGACACATATTCCCCTTACCAGGAATTGAGTGGGCCTAGCCCCTCCTCCCCTTTTCTCTACTTAAGAGGAGAGTGCTTGGGGCTCAGACCCCTAACCCCACTGCTGCTGACTGGGCAGGGCCCTGGACCCCTTTATTTGCACGTCAGGGGAGCCGGCTCCCCCCCTGAATGTACCAGACCCTGGGGGGGGTCACTGGGCCCTAGGTTTTAGGGGGGTCACCAGCCATTCCAGGGGCAGGGACCATTTCCTCATTTTCTGAAAGCACTTTAATGATTCCCCTCCCCCCAAACCCCAGGGAATGGAGGGGGGACCCCGCCAGCCAAAACATTCCCCCCTTTCCAGCCCCTATCTCCCCTTCTAGCCTCTGCCCTTCCCTGGTGGAGGGAGGGAGCAGGGAGCTCTCATCCTCCACGCCCCCTTGCTTGCATCTGTATATAGTGTGAGCATCAAGTAGCCCTTCTCCCTCGCCCACCCTTCCTCAATGTAGTGGCCTTGGATATCCCGTTTGTTAATAAAGACAATTCAACCAGCTCCCATCATTTCAGGCCCCATTTTATTCTGTTTCTCTCACAATCCTGGATACCAGCCTGCAAAGAGCCTGCAGAGTTGGGATGAAGGAGGCAGGGTGGGGTGGAATCAGCAATGAGTGAGGCTTTATGGGGGTTGGGGGGACAGTGCTAGGCCAAAAAAAGCTAGAAGGAAGGACTGAGGGAGGGCCAGGGCATCCTCAGCCATAAACCTGTGGGCCCACGAGCAGCCTGCAGTGAGGGTATGTGGTCCCCACCCACTCTAACAGAACCAGGCCAGAGAAGGCCAGGGCTCTCTGGCTCCAGCCTCCCTATGTGCAAGTTCTGCAGAGGGGTCCCTCCTGTTTAGCGATCAAATGGATAAAGCTTAGAAGCTCGTAGGCCTCCCAAGTCACCTGGGGCTGAGCCTGAGCAAGGCTGACTTGAGCAATCCTCGCTTTCTGGAGGATTGGCACCCAAGAGCCCGCCTGAACCGTCTGCCCCCTACTTCTGACCCCAGGACCGAGCCAGACCCACACACATGGGTACATGCAGTTCCTCTTGGGAAGTTCACAAAACACAGATTTTATTATCAGTACTGGGAGAGGACCATAATACAGTGGTGGTGGCAGGCTCTTTTTTCAAAATCTATTTGCTACTGGAGAAAGGTGGGGAAGTCGGGGTCGGTGTGGACTCTGGTCAGATACAAGGCGGGTAAGGGAGATCAGGCACTTGGTTGAAGTAGCCGCCGAGGAAGATGAGGCCAGAGCCGACGCTGAAGAGCACCAGAGCGGCCCAGAAGCAGACGTTGTCCAGGGCCTTCCCCATGCGCACCCAGTCAGACACCTCCTGGGGAAGGGACGGCACAAGCTGAGGCCGTAAAGGGGCGTCTGCAGGAGCCAGCGGCGCGGGAGATGGGGGGCCTCTGAAGCTCTCCACCCGCCTCTCTGGCTCTTGCCCCACCTCGCCAGCGGCCTCCTGGTCTCGCGTGTTCTCAGCCACGAAGTTCACGGCGTCCACACAGCAGCGGATCTCGGGGGCGGCGGCGCCCAGGCTCCGGCAGAGGGCTGCTGCGGGGCAACACCGGGGATGCGTCATTACGCGCCTCCCCGCTACGGGCGCACCGCTGCCCGCGGTAGCCACTGTGCTCACCGGTCCAGGTCCCGTGCCGGTGCCTCTGCCCCTCAAACACGAGCTCGCTGCGCGGCTTTTTCAGTATCAGCTCCTCCGCGCGGAGCAGTATGCCCACGGACGACGCCCGCCTAGGGGGCGCCGCGGCCCGCGGGGTCTCGGGGGGCGAGCCCGAGCCCAGGAGGCGCGGCAGCAGCTCCAACAAAACCTGGGGGCGGGGCGGGGCGGGGGCGGGGCTTAGCGCGAAGCCCCTCCTCCCGCTCCGGCGCCCACCCCGTTCCCCTGCGCTTACGTGGCGCAGCCGCGGGGACGTGGCGTGAGTGGTGGGCGTCCGCAAAGACACGTTGAGCACGATGACGCAATTCATGACAATGAGCGTGGCCACCACCATGACGAAAATAAGGTACCTGAAGAGCCCGGGATGCGGGACGTCGCAGCCTCCGCAGTACCCCCCAGCCACAGATGGCACCGCCGGTCCTCTGACCTCACAAACACACCTCTCTCCGCAAGGGGTGGACACGCCCCCTAACGGCTCCCCTCGGCGAGGCCGGCGCGTCCTCCGGCCCTTCTGACCCTCCTACCACCTGTGGCGGCCATGAGGGGGACCCCCAGCTCCCTGGACACCCTGCTGTGGGTCTACCACTTCCACAGCTCCACGCAGGTGAGGCTACACCCACAGTGCCGCCCTCGAGACCCTCCGGGCAGTTCTCCAGCGCCCCCCAACTGCGACTCCTGCCCTATGACCATGCCCCTGCTCCTTCTCTAGGTGGCCCTCCAGCCCCCGCTTCTGTCTTCCCTGGAACTCGCTGCAGCCGCAGCCCATGACTATCTGGAGCAGAGGTTCAGAGAGCTGAAGTCCCTGGAGCCGCAGAAGCCCGAGAAACCGTCCTCCCCGAAGCCCACACTGGGGCTGGTGCTAAGAGAAGCCGCGGCCAGCATCATGAGCTTCGGGACCACCTTGTTAGAGGTGGGGCGCTTAGGAGGAGAGGGGGACAAGGGGCCGAGGAAGGGGGATAGGGCAGCGGGAGCAGGGCCCTCTGTGTCCACGCTAACCCCTGGGACCGCCATGCAGATCTCAGCCCTGTGGCTGCAGCAGGAGGCGCGGCGTCTAGACGGCGGCGACGGCAGCCCTGGCCCAGCCGCAGAGGCCGGGGATCCGGGTGGCGCACTGGCCCGGGTAGCCCAGGCCGCCGGGCAGGGGGCTTGGCAAGCTGGGGTTGCGGCGGGGGCGAGCGCACGACTCCTCGCCCAGGGGGCGTGGCTGTGCCTGTGTGGACGGGGTCTGCAGGGGTCCGCCTCATTCCTGCAACAGTGGCGACGGCAGCTGGGCTTCGGCATCCCCGGGGAGTCGGTGAGCTCGGGATGGAGGGTGAGTTTGGGGCCAGAGGCGGCAGGGCCTGGGAAGCACTGAGCCCGACCGTCTCCCAGCAGAGACACTCGGGAGACCTCAAGGTGGCGTCCAGCAGCAGTGCGGAGGACGGGGGACCAGAGAATCCATAACCGTCCCACCCCCCACCCCCCGGTCCAAATAAAGCCCAGGAAGGGACGAGACACCCAAAGCTTCTCCCAGAGTCGCTTGGTTTGGGTCGCGCCCCGTGCCGGGCCGACCTTCTTGGCTCCGCCCCATGCTTGTCTGGCTCCGCCCCTCGTGTTGGCCACGCCTCCCACGGGCACTGCTGGGACCCGCTCTGCCCTCACCTGCCCAGCAGGGGCACGCTCAGAGACGTTTCTGGGATTTTCTGGGCAATTAGGAACAAGAAGACGGTCTGGGCGAGCAGGACGTTGATGGAGACGGTGCATTTCTGGCCGCCGGCTGGAAGGAGCAGCGGGTGAGAGCCGGCCCCGCCCCCGAGGAGCGCGGCCGCGTTAAGGTTGGGGCGAGCGCCCACCCTGCGCCGGCAGGAAGTAGGCGAGCAGCACGAGGCCCGAGATGAGCACGCAGGGCACGATGATGTTGATGACGTAGAAGAGCGGCTTGCGGCGGATGATGAGCGTGTAGATGACGTCGGTTTCCCCCGGGCCGTCGGCGGGGCCACCGTGGTGGCGGCGGATCTCCCCGGGGCAGAAGTCGATGGCCCACTCGCCGTTCTCTGCAGGACGGGAGGCTCGGTCAGCCCGCTCTCGGAGGGCCGCACACCCGACCGCGGAAACCTGTAGCTCCGGGGCCAGGACGGGAGGCCGCTATGGGCCAGAGTGAACGGGTTGCAGTATGGGCCGTCAGACTGGGGTCCGGCGGAAAAGGCCATTCCTGGGGAGGGTGTGGAAAGACCGCAAGCGAGGAGGCAGGACTAGTGTGACAGTCGAGAATGACTTCAGGAAAGAGGCAAGCTAGAGTCCGGCTGCCGAAGCCAGTCCTTGGTGTCTCCGGTCTGGCCACCCTCCCCCTGAACGACCCCTCTCTGGACCCTGTCTAGAAGCGGGTTTTTCGGAGCAGGAGGGTGCTTCACCGGTAAAGGCCTCAGTGTCAATGTCCATCTTGTTGACGGGCTCGCCGCTGTCCTCAGCGAAGACGATCGCCACCTCTTCGGCGCTGTACGTCTGAGAGCTGCGGAGCCGGGGCCCGGGCCCCCACCTCAGGCCCCGCCCTGGAGTCTTGGGTCTTGCGGTGTAATGAGGCTCCACCCGGTGACCCCGGCGCTGCCTGCACGCCTCGGCTCCCACCGAACCCGTCCGGAACGGCTCCCCCCAGGCCAACACCTGGCTCCGCCCCCAGCGCAAAGCCCCGCCCCAGGGATGCACTCTCCCGCCTGGCCCCGCCCCCTGTGCCGGCTCCTCCCGTAATCGTCCAGGCCTCTGAGTAACTTTTCCCACCGGAAAACAAGCGAGCAGTTCTGCCAGTCGAAGGGGAAGTAGGTGACCTCCACTGCGCACGTGCTGCGGTAGATGGCCGGGGGCAGCCAGCTCACGTAGCCGCCCTCAAAGACCCTCACGTTGGCGTCGTAGGCCACACCGAACTGGCCGTCAATGCTGTGGGCTCAGGGAAACCGAGCTCTTGAACGGGTCTGCGCACCCCTGCAAGCACCCCCGCCCCCCAAGGTGAGTCCAGCCCTCCGGGCCGGCTTCCCTCCGGCCTGGCGTCAGGCCCGGTCCTCACTTGTTTTCCAGCACAATCTCTGGTAGCCATACGAGTTCTGAAGGGACCCGCAGGGTGTGTAGGCCCCCAAAGTCGTCCTTGCTGTAGTTGAGTCGGTAATCATGCCAATCCTAAAGGGTGGAGGGCGGAAGGATGTGCACCCTGGATCTCCCACCTGATGCTGCCTGGAAGGAGTTTGGAAGAAAGGAGTGCCCTGGGCAAGACCTCACACTGTCCCCCTGATCTGACTCACGATTCCAATCCAGACGCTGGTAGTGAGGGTCTCCTCTTTCTCGTTCTGCAGACAGGAGGTTGGGGCGATTGATGTGGGATTTCAGGGCCAGGCGTGAGCTTTAGGACAGAGCTGAGCGGTTGGGGCCATAAGTGGGATTTTAGGCTCAGGACGGGGGTGGGGGTATCTTACCAGTGAGATGAGGTTGGTCAGAGTGACCTTGAGGGTGATGGTGACAGTATCCTCAGGCTCCCTCACTGGCCGGCTTTCTCGGTCATAGTTGTCGAAGAGATGGTGATAGAGACGCAGCTCCTCATTCTTCCCCTGGCCTCTGCCTGGGATGGGATCGAGAAGGAAGGGTCACTGGAGATGAAGAGGCTGGGGGGCCTTTCCTCTCTGTCTCCTCTGGGCCTCTGAGGCTATTTTTCCGTGTCTCCCGAACCAGCGATACTGTGCCCGGGAACCAAATATCACATGTCTATGTCTTGACCTGTGTCTTTGCCCTTTGTGTCAGTACCCTTGTGCGGGTCCAGTTGCCTCCCCTGACCCCTGTCCATACCAAGGAGCCCCAAGAGGAGCAGGGCACCGAGCAGAGCCCCTGCCATTCTGCTCTCTGGTTCTCAGGGTTATTCTGAGCTCTGACAGGCTTGCGGGGGGGGGGGGGGGGGGGGGGGGAGGCCAGGGTGCATGTGTCAGGGGGAGGAGGGTGTTAGTTCCGGGCTGGGTTAGGGGACTGTCACCTAATCCACTAACCACCCCTCCTATAGCTGGGAACATTTTGGCTGCTTCTAGACGCAGCTGCCCCATCCTGTGTTCTCTGTCCCCTGCCCCCACCCCATCCCAGCATCCTTTTTGCCTGGTCTTCAGCCAGGTTCCCAGCCACAGACCTGATCCTTTCATGAGAGGAGCAGGCTTTTAAAAGCACCTGGAACCATAAGCCTAGCAGCAGGGAACGGGATACCCTGTTTTCAACATGCACTGGTGTCCTTTGAGTTTGCTGCCTTGTATAAGTGACTCCGCCTGATGAACACATCTGGGGATGTGACAAACCCCTTGCCTTCCATACTTACTCATGCGGAACACACACTGTCACCACCCACAGTCCAACCAAAGTCAACACTAATGCAGCTCCTCCTGGCAGAGTTTAGCAAAAAGCAGTGTCTCCATAAAGACCTAGTGATGTGACCTGTGGTCACAGACCCAGGATTAGTCTGCAATAAGAGACTCCACCTGGCAAAGGAGACCATGCTGAAATACAGGCTCCACCTCCTTCCACAACCTGATCCTCATGTCTGCCCACCCCTGCCCCTCTGGGTGTGATCACCTGCCAGAGACTCCTGTTTCTCTTTGCCTTTCCCTGCTGCCTCCTTTTGGCCACAGATGATAGTACTGTCTTCACCCCACCCTCTGAAACACCCATACACACTTTAATCGATTCTTTCAGTGTTCAAGTCTTCTTGAACCACTCTAATCAAACACTTGTGGTGCTTATTTAAAGTGTAGATTCCAGCGCCGGCCAGTGGCTCACTTGGGAGAGTGTGATGCTGATAACACCAAGGCCACGGGTTCGGATCTCTATATAGGGATGGCCGGTTAGCTCTCATGGGTGAGCGTGGTGCTGACAACACCAAGTCAAGGGTTAAGATCCCCTTACCGGTCATCTTTTAAAAATAAATAAATAAATAAAAATAAAGTGCAGATTCCTAGGTTCCATCCCCAAGGAATCCTGATTTAGGAATATGGGAGAGATGGGGTGCCAGGAATCTTTATTTTCAAGACACTATCCAGGTGTAGGAGGTGCTGCACTAAGCACTTTTTATGCCCTGCACCTGTCTTCCTCACGCCAATCCAGCAAAGCAATTACCATTTATAACCAAAAAAATTGCTCTGACCAGGTCAGCTAAATTATAGTGCCTTGGGGAATCTGGGATAAGTCAATAGTCACATCTATCTGCCCTGAAAAATGTTGTCATAAGACCATTTTTACTTAGAAGCAGATGGGAAGGCACCAAAAAGCCATAAAATAACCTAGAACGCTTCTTATTACCATTACCCCAGATCCCTGCGTGTAACCTAGTAACAATCCCAAATCTATACATCATGTAGTGCCAGTAGAAAGCCTGATGAAGGAATTAGATGGGCTACCTTTTTCTCTCTCTCCTTTGACCCTTCCCCCTTCTTGTGATTATAAACTGCTAAGCACTGCCAGCCCTCTTCGTAACACGTTTCTCAGGGCAAACTGACTGCATCAGCCTGGCTGCAGTTGTCATATTGGCACAATAAATCCTTGCTATGTGTATTTGGCCTCAGTTTCTTTTTAGGTCAACACCAAAGTCCTGAGTGCATGAAAGAGAACTCTAGGTCAAAGTCCAAGCTTACACCAGTAAATTGGTAATAATGCATGAGGAATATCAATCAGCTATTGATCGTGTACACCTGTGTTCATTTTTTTCAGATTAGAAAAAATATGGAACGCTTCACAAATTTGCGTGTCATCCTTGTGCAGGGGCCATGCTAATCTTCTCTGTATTGTTCCGATTTTAGTATATGTGCTGCCAAAAGAAGCACCACTTGTGTTCGTTTGATGCTTAACAAAACACTTTCATGTCCATCATTTTGGGGTCTCCTTCCCCTACCTGTGAGGTCCCTCATCATTGCCTCCATGTTCCAAGTGAGGACACCAAAGACCAGAGTGTCTACATGGCTCCTTGTCCATTCCCCAAACACCCCGGAAGCATCCACTTCTAGTGATAATACCTTGTAATTCCATGTTTTCCACTTCAGACCCGAGAAAGGATCTGATTGACCCCACTCACCTCGTTGCCCATGCCTGGTACATATATTGACTAAAATCTGTGCCACTGCTTATTTCACAGCCACTGGCTTAGGGCCTAGGCCAAAAACTGTTGTGATAAATGCAGATATTTCTTCAAACATTAATGGGCACCAACAAGGTTCTCTACACAGGGCCAGATGCAGTGATTATAGACATGAATAACACATGGCTCAAAGAGTTGTCATCTAATGGGGAAGACCAATAAACAGTGTCACCAGAATTATGAAAAGAGTAAAAAGCAGGAGCTACAGGTAGGATGAATCAGATCCACTCAGCTCTGTCTTAAGAAAAGCAAGGGTTCCCGTAGGCTTCCTGTAGGCTTACACATGGACTGGAGCACACTAGACCGGTGTCAGAGGCCAAGTGGCTCTGGGGACTGGCCACCCCCACCTCTCCTGTCTCTGCTGCTCTCTGCTCTGTGCTTCTTTCACCACTGACCAGCCTGCCTGTGCTCCCTGCTTTGTATACCCTGTTCTAAAGCTGTAGTTTCTGCTTTCTTGTAGCTTCTGCATCATTTCACCACAGTCTTGGCCCCAACTTGACTTCTTGGCTTCTCCCTGCAGATGCAGCCAATTCAGCCTTTCCTCTCATCACTACCACCAACCTGATGCCATGCAGCCTGGGGTTACGGACACCAAAGGGTCATGGGGTTGACCTAAGTGTGTCCCATTTACCAAGGGTGGTGGATGTGGTGGGCCCTATGACTGGCCATGTGTCTGGTGCCTTCCACCCCTTACCAACCCAGCCTGGTTCCTACATATTTAGTTCCCAAAACACCCTTTCATGATCCCATCCTCACTGCTACAACTGCAAATTCACTATATCCTCCCTAGCAGGATTGAAACTTGAAGTCTTGCTTCCTAAAGTGATTGGGGCAGGGGCCCTTCAAAGAACTCTCCACCCAGAATCCAGTGACCTGTGGTTTAAGTACAATCTCACCCGGGTGTGATTTCCATCCATTCTCCAAAGGACGGGCTAAATCCTCAATTTAACCACCAGCACTACATCATGTATAAACAATACACCTCTCACATCCTATAAAATACAATAGTTGACAAAACTACATTTGGATCAACACCCTGCATAGAGGAGAGTCATTCAGGGTTGAGGGAGAAACCCGTATATGGCAGTGTGGGCCGTTGGTCCCAGGCAGAGATGACATTCTACAGAGAGCACCTCACTGTAGTGGCCCCGGCTGCAGCCGCCGCTTGTGAGTGAAGGTCTTGTTCGGGCCAGTGAATTCCACGGGCATCAGCTTGCTGCCTCGCTTCTGCCGCAGAGTCAGCACTTCTGAAATCCTTCCCCTGGAGGGGTCTCCAGGAGGGCCTCTCACCTCTCCCACCCCAACAGCAGACCATTCCTACTCAGGAGCTGAACCACCAGCTTTTTCTCAGCTGGTTCGCTTAGATGAGGATTGCCTAAGGGACTGAGACTTCCTGCCGAGTTGGAGTCAGGCACAGGCCTGTTAGCCAGGCCTAGGTTTTGTATTTTCGTAATGAGAATTCCGCAGAATCTTAGTGGGCTGCCTGGCCATTTTTTTTTTTTTTTTTTTCTGGCAACGCCTTTACCAAAGGTCTCAGCTCAACAGGAAGCCACTCCCTTCACCTACTGGCTTTTGGCTGGCAACCCAGAACAGCTGCAGCTGCCCCACAGCAAGGCTGGCAGGCTGCTGCTGCTTAGCCATCAGTGCCCTCACAAGCTGGCCTGACGAGGGCCCTCTGCATTCAACACAAAGAGCTGCTCTTTCATTCTTTGGTGAAGAGGGGAAGTAGGTTTGGCTGAGCCAGGACAGGGAAGTATAGCAGACACTAATTTCTAGGCTGCCTCCCTCACTAGAACCCAAGCTGGTTGCTGAGACCTGGCCTGTTTACGTTCAAGGCACATAGTGCAGAGCCTGAAACATAACAGATGATTGATAGATATTTACTGAACAAATAAGAGAATACACGACTGAATGAGGGCTTTATCTTCTAGCACCCTCCCTTCTCCAATCATGTGGCCCCATAGGATCTGCCAGGTCCTTAGAGACCCCACCCTCTGGCCAGAGTTGATTGGCCCTGGGGAGGACACCTGAGAAAGCCAGGCCAAAGAAAGCCCTTCCTTGAGGATTTTGTCAAATATGAACTCAGGAAGGCAGCCTCTCTACTGCCATAAGAGACAACATGTAGATGCATGAGGCAGCCATGTCATTCCTTGTCTTTTACGTGGAGTGAGAGGGAATGCAGCCCATATGCAGAGACAAGGAGGGACAGGAAAGGGCTGTCAGCACTCCAGCCCCTGGGCCAGACATGCCAGAGGCCCAGCTGTGCCCGTCACCTCCTGCAGGCTGGCTGTCCAACACTTCCTTGGACTGAATGAGGTACCTCAGTCTCTTTCCAGTAAGTGCCCCTTTTCTTGGCTTAAAAATAGAAGGATTAAAAATAGTATAAAGAAAACAAAAAGTGTTCCATAACAATACCCAGAAAAACCCTTCTTCTTCTTTTTTTTTTTTAAATAAAAGATGACCGGTAAGGGGATCTTAACCCTTGACTTAGGGTTGTCAGCCCCACGTTCTCCCAAGTGAGCTAACCGGTCATCCCTATATAGGGATCCGAACCCGTGACCTTGGTGTTGTCAGTACCACACTCTCCCAAGTGAGCCATAGGCTGGCCCGAAAAACCCTTCTAATAAAAAAGTAACACGACACCACTAGAAAAATCGGAAAATGCAGAAAGATAAAATGAAAATCAAATGCTTTCCTATATCCACCCAGCTCCTCTCTCCAAAGATTAATAGCTTCTTGTAAATCTTCTAGACCCAAATCTGCAGCGTGTGTGTGTGTGCGTGTGTGTGTGTGTGTACAAAAAGCATTGGACTATGTTTACTATTCCCCAACTTTTGAAACAAGGCTTCCTCATTCTTTTTAAATGGCATCGTGCTCCATTATGTGCAGGTACGATAACTCCTTTTCCACTTCTCAATGGTCAGACATGTAAGATGCTAGCCATTTTGGGTTTGGCAACTCCATACTATGCAACAATGAACATATTTATGCATTTATCTTTGGCATAACGTTTGCAAATATATAGGGTAAATTCCTAGCTGTGGAATTGCTGAGACAAAGAGTTCATGCATTCTTTTTGTAAACCGTTGATCCCTATTTCCTCATTCTCTCTCCCCAGGACAGAATAGCGTCAAACTGTTTAAATTTGCCAAACAACAGGTGAAAACTGCGATCTCCTTATTTTGATTTACATGTCTTGACGGGAGAGGTTGAGCTTTTTCCCTCCAACAGATGAACTAGCCTGTATATGTATGCATGTCTTCTGAAAACTGCCTATTCATAGCAGCGGAACAAAATAATATTTGTTCCAGTATATGAGGATCGGCTAAACGATAAAGATGAAATATTACATCAATGTAGAAAATAAGGCTCAAGCAAAAAAATGTTGTTGGGACAACTAGAAAACCAATCATCAAAATAACCAGACCCTCATCTCTCTACTTCCAGTAGGTGGATCAAATATTTGAATGTAAGATGAAGCCGAGAAAGTCCCAGAGTAAAGCAAGGATCAAAGTGTTCATTATCTCAGAGGGAATAAATCCTTTCTTCTTCCCTTCCCTAGAACTCAAAATCAGAGAACATAAAGAAAAAGAATATATTTACAACTAATGTAGGGCCAAAATAAATGGCCAGCAAATGACAAACTGGGAGAGAACCTCAGCACCCAATGGCTTACCTTTTTTATTTATAAAGTGCTCATAGAAAGCCAAGAAAAGCTGATAAGCTGGTGAAGTAACTTGGGCTGCTGGGTCGCTCCTCAAAACTGAAACCTAGAAGTGGAGCGAATGTGACAGCGCTGCTGTGAAACGGAGAGGACCCTGGGGACAGGGGAGGTCGGGGTCACAGGCGAAGTGAGGCCGGTGCTACAGGCAAGAGATGTACGAAAATGATGAAAACTCATCATGAATAACTTCAAAAAGAGAGGGGCAAGCATGAGAGAGAGAGAGAGAGAGAGAGAGAGAGTGTGTGTGTGTGTGTGTGAGAGAGAGAGAGAGAGAGAGGTTGGAGAGGGAGGCTGGACAGTCCCCTTGGAGATCCTGCGACGCTGAGCTCAGAGCGCGGCCTGGCGGGGGGGAGTCAGGGCGCAGGGTGAAGTGCTGCCCTACCCAGGTGGCGATCTCTTTACCAACTTGGATAAAGAAGAGAGAAAACAAAAGTCCTTGAGACTTCAGAGAGTGAGAAGATGGTGGTGGAGAAGATGATGTGTCTATAGATGCAGTCGGGAAGATTCTGCTGATCTTGAAAGTCCAGGAGAAAAGGATTCAGAGTCCAAGAAAAACTGATAAGAAATCCCAGTTCCTAAATAGTTTGATGGGATGGGAATCCCTAAGCAAGAAGGATGCAAGAAGCGATCATAAAATGATGAGTGTTAGATCCAGTGGTTCATACTCCTAAATTCTTACGGACTTTTAATACTCTTGCTACTAATACTTAGTATTTATACTATAATATTAAAAGTAAGTGGAAGTGAATTTTTAAAAAAGAGTAAGTGGGAATGGAAAATGGACAACCACTTTGGAAAACTGGCAGTTTCTTATAATGTTATGTACACATTTCCCATATGATCCAGGAATTCACTCCTAGGTATTTATCTAAAAGTAAGGAAAACACATATCTGCAAAAGATTGCCCACAAATACTCATAGCGGTTTTACTGATCATAGCCAAAAACTAGAAATAACCCAAATATACACCAACAGAATAATGGATAAACTGTGGTAGACCCATGCAATTGCATACTACTCAGCAGTAAAAGGAACAGTGCATACTGTGGCACAAAGTACACACAAGGATGAATTTCAAAAACATTCTGCTAGTGAAAGCAGCCTGACCCAAAAGAGCACATACTGTATGATTCTATTTATGGGAAGTTCTAGAATAGGCAAAACTAATCTATGATGATAGAAATCAGATTGATGGTTGCTTGATTGGGGGACTGACTGGAAAGGGGCACAAGGGCATTTCCGGAAAGGGTGAGGGAGTGGACACATTTGTCAAAACTCATGGAACTGTCCACTTAAAATCTGTGTATTTCTCTGTATGTAAATTATTACTTGATGTATAAAAGTTTTTAGTTAAAAACAAAAGTAAGGCATATTGTTTAAATGCACCATGGAGGACTACTTATAGGGCATAGACCTTTTTGTATCATAATTCTTAAAGGCCATTTTAAATAATTACAAAGAGAGTTTACTGTCAGATGCCATGGGTTACACTTCCATGGTTATAACTATATCCATTTTTGTAAAGTATAACAGTTATATAAAATACAAAATAAATACAATTCCCATCTTCTTTTCATAATAGCATCTCACATTTTTACTCCTTCCAGTACAATTATGGGCAGCACATTAGTAACACAGGTAATGTTTTCTGAAATTTTTTTTGTCATAGCCAGTTTCATTTTTTTCTTGTCCTTTCATGTTTTCCTTATAAAAGTTTACTTGATACTGAAATGAGTGCATGAATAAACTCTTCCTTTAAATATTCTCTGTTAGAGTAGAACTATTTATGATAAATATTTCTCCTGGAAACAATATATACTAAGTTAATGATGGCAAAATGTTAGGTACTTAGTTAACAGGTAATGATTCTGTTGTATTCTTTTGAACAAAATCACCATGAAGGGCAGATACATACACACCTGTTAGGGCAGATAACCCTCTCACGTCTTTGGAAGCAGTCTTTGCATTGTTTGAATTATACAGCATGTTACGTTTTGATCAAATGTGAGTAGTTTTTACAGGAAAAATGTAATTATTTTTCCAGTCATTTGATCCTCTCTATTTAAGGATAGGCAAAACTGATTTTTTTTAAAAAATATGTGATCAAAGTTAAATTAATTTTTCCCCATGCTCTAAATACAGACAAAGCAGGTTCCCATATTTGATTATGATTTCTTTATTCCCATCTCCTACAGATGATGAAAGTCTTCGTTGAGCAATAATCTGAAGCAGGAAATTCATTTTGCTCCCAAGGCTGGGTTTCTTTATTCATTTGTTTACTAAAAAAGAAGCACTACTTTATATATACAAAAAAAGAGGGGAAATATCAATAAACTGAAGCAGAAAGACGTAGTTATAAAGAAGAGCCAGTGGTGAAATGATAGTCGAAGCTCCCTCCTTGCAGCAAACCCAGGCCCAGGTAGCTTTATGGACGAGTTCTACCAAACTTTCAAGGAACAGATTGTCTGTAATTCATATAAATTGTCCAGAAAATAAAAAAGAAGGCAAGGCACCTAATTTTATGATGTTTTCACTTCAGCTAAGGACAATACAAAATATTTAAAATATAGGCCCTTTCACTTGTGAACATAAATGTGAAAATCCTAAATGTAATATAGGCCAACCAAATAGAAGTTTATTGAAAAAGAAATTGTCCAACCTGATTTAGTCGAGTTTGTCCCAGAAATGCCACAGTCTTCCTCCTTGACAGAACCTCATCTTGTGGCATGTCTCCAGCACCAAGGGATGTCACAATTGGCCACAGACATCCCCTCGCCCTTTGCCAGGCACTCAGAATGTAAGCCTCCCTTGCAGCCAGAAGCAATAGTGTGATCCATTTCTGACCAATGAGGCGAGGACAAGTCTGCTGGGGGAAGGGACTTCTGGGAAAGTTTATCTTCTGCTGGTAAATGCAGTCACTTAAGGTAAAGCAGTTTTCTGCTTCTGCTTCTGCTCCTGCTCCCTCCCTTTCACCCCTAGATTTATGCCTTTGAATATGGCAGCCACCTTAAAACCATGAGGTGACTAGCATGAGGACAAAGAGCCACTGTGCTGAGGGTGGCAAAATAGCAGGATGGGTTCCTTGTACTGGATAACACCATGAAGCTGCTAGACCAACCTGTGATGACCCACCCCCAGAGTGTTTGTTAAGAAGTTAATGCCCTTAGATCTGAAGACACATTGCTGGTATTCTGTTACAGGCAGCTGAGATCATTTCTACCAATTCAAATGATTTTCCACCAGAAAATCGACCAATATTAGTATTATCAGAAAATCGACCAATATTAGTACTGCATTAAATCTACCAACATAACGTAATGCTAATTGCATTAGTGGATTAAAGGAGAAAAATACATGATTGTAGACTAGAAGTAGGGGAAAAAAATCTCATAGAGTGCAGTGCCTCATTTTAACTTTTAAAACTTCAGAAAACTAAGGATGGGCTGGCCTATTTGCTCAGTTGGTTAGAGCATGGTGCTGACAACACCAAGGTCTGGGCTTGATCCCTGTACCAGCCAGCTAATATACATATGAAAACTAGGAATAGAAACAACTTCTGAATGAATTAGTGACAGAAAGGGAAAGAAACCTGTTGTTACCTGTAGATGATATGATTGCCTACACAGAAAATCTATCAGAAGCAATAGACAAACTATTAGAACCAACGAAAGAATCAAGAACTTTGCTGGACACAAGAAAAACATCTTGTAGCCAATGTAAATATATATGTAAAAAAAAAAAAGGAAAGGAAAAGAAAAACGTATAAATACTAAGAGCCCCCCTTTCCATGCAGTAATCATCTAGAAAGTATAAAAAATAAGGGCCGGCCCGTGGCTCACTTGGGAGAGCCTGGTGCTGACAACACCAAGTCAAGGGTTAAGATCCCCTTACCAGTCATCTTTAAAAAAAAAAATTTTTTTTAGGGACTTGACAAACATTCTAGAACGTATATGACAACATAAGGGTCCACGAATAGCCATGTCAGTTTTGAAAAAGAAGAGAAAAGAGTAGGGAATCACCCTACCAGGTCTTAAAACATACCATAAAAGCCATAGCAGGGTGGGCCGGTTGACTCACTTGGTAAAATGTGGTGCTGACAACAGCAAGGGAAAGAGGACAGATCCCCATACCGGCCAGCCATTAAAAAAAAAAAAAAAAAAGCTATAGCAAACAAAAAACAAAACAAAAACACAACCCACAATGTCGTACTGCTTAGTAACTGACAAATAAAACAAGGAAACTGAGTAGAGAGTGCAGAAAGAGCCCACCTATATATGGAAGATTGATGTAGGATACAGTAGCATACATCTGTGGGAAAAATTAGATTAGCAGACAGAGTGAGCAGCAGCCTCGCTCTATGGAGAAAAAAGAAATAAAGCTGTATCCCTCCTTCACACCATATACAAAAGTAAACTCCAGATGAATTAAAAACTTTAAAACAAAAGGTAAAACTATAAAGACAACAGAAGAAAATGTAGGAGAGGATTTTTGTGATCTTGGTGTGAGATTCTTAAGGTATCAAAACCACAAACCATAAAAGGAAGCACTGATAAATTTTGAGTGCATTAAAATTAAGAATTCCTGCTCAACCAAGAACATCACAAACCCCTTCCTACTGTCATCTGCCTACTCTGCTTGCA
Source organism: Cynocephalus volans (assembly GCF_027409185.1). Lineage (NCBI taxonomy): Eukaryota > Metazoa > Chordata > Mammalia > Dermoptera > Cynocephalidae > Cynocephalus > Cynocephalus volans. Next base: position 32,705,684 of record NC_084469.1, read on the forward strand.
TTCGTTTATTTATTCAAAAAACAGTTATTAAGCACCATGTCGGGCACCAGAGCTAGAACAGTGAACAAGGTACACAACAGTGAGCACGATCCCTGTAGAAACACTCTGAGCTGGTGTTGAGTGAGAGCACAGGACAAAAGTGGCATCTTTACGACAAATGTGAAGGTAATATTTTGGCAGGATCATTGCTAAGACTATATAATACAAAGACATTAGAGGAGGCATATAAAAGTTAGACAAGACACATAGAGAAAGACCAAGAAAGTCCCTTATTTAACATTTTCAATCCTCTCTCAATCCATGGAGCAGCTTCTGCCGGTTAGAGAATGGGCTACGTTTCTGAGTGCCTGTGGTCCCAAAGTTTGCCATCTAGTGGGACAGATAGACATCGAAACAAAGTATCATAATAGCTTTGGCAGGGTGCTGTAGGAACTTATAATACAGTAACCAATCCAGTCTAGAAAGCTCAAAGTACAATTTCCATCCTGGAATCGATCCAGAGCTGGAGCCACCAATCCACCAAAGCCCCAGGGGCAGAGGGCCCATGTTAGAGCCCTTGCGATCCCAGGTAGCAGCTTAATTAGTGTCTTTGCCATGTAAACACTGAATAGAAACACTCCACTCCACCTGCTGAAACTTATTATTCTGACTCAGGATCAGTTCCATGAAATCCCACTTCTGATTCTAACTTTTGTTTTAGTTCGGCTCTTTTGTTTCTAAAGGAAAAGTAATAAACTTAAATCACCTAAGGAAAAAAGAAGAAAGTTTTCAGTTTCAAAAATCATGGCAGTAAATTGATTCAGGCAAGCATCATCAATGGATGCTGCAACTTAGAGGCCAAAGTTTAATTAGGAACAGGATATTTACATAGTATCAAAGTATCTCCCCACAAAAGCTCCTTAGCTACAAAAGGAAAAATAGAATCTTGACAGTGGAGAAGCATGGTGATTTCACCTTAACCAAGTGATCAAAATTAACAAACATTGCTGGCGGGCCGGCCCATGGCTCACTTGGGAGAGTGTGGTGCTGATAACACCAAGGCTGCGGGTTCAGATCCCTATATAGGGATGGCCGGTTAGCTCACTTGGGAGAGCGTAATGCTGACAACACCAAGTCAAGGGTTAAGATCCCCTTACCGGTCATCTTTAAAAAAAAAAAAAAAAAAATTAACATTGCTGGTAATGGGTCAAATGATATAATGTGTTTACTAATATGATGCACCAAGAAAGACACAACACCACTTATGTACCACTCCTGCCAGAAAAACAACCCAAATCCAATCTTGTGGAAACATCAGACAAATTGATATAGAATTACTGTAGTTTTCAAAAATGTCAAAGTCATGAAAAATAAAGACAGGCTAAGGAACTAGAGGAAACTAAAGAGATATGGTCCTGGATTGGATCCTGGAGAGGGAAAAAAACTATAAAGGACATTTTGGTCGAATTTTTTTTTTAAGTATATTTTGAGACAACTAGCAAAATGGGAATATGAACTACAGATTGGATAATAGTGCTGTATCAATATTAAATTTCCCGAACTTAAGGGCCGGCCCTTAGCTCACTTGGGAGAGTGTGGTGCTGATAACACCAAGGCCACGGGTTCGGATCCCTATATAGGGATGGCCGGTTGGCTCACTTGGGAGAGCCTGGTGCTGACAACAACAAGTCAAGGGTTAAGATCCCTGTACTGGTCATCTTTTAAAAATAAATAAATAAATAAATTTCCTGAACTTAATAACTGTACTGCAGTTATGTAAAGAAATGTCCTTGTTTTTAGGAAACACACACTGAAATATTCAGTGGTAAAGGGATGTGATGTTTCCAACTTACTCTCAAATTATTCAAGAAAAAACACCTGAGAGAGAGAGAAAACGACAAAGCAAATGAGATAAAATGTTAATAAATGGTGAATCTGGGTAAAGGGCATGCAGGAATTCTGTGTACTACTCTTGCATTTTTTCTGTGTTTTGAATTATATAAAAATAAAAACATATCAGAAATACTACCATCTGGGCCTCACCCTCTAGAGATTCTTATTTAACTGTGTGTTGGCGGGAGGAGGGTAGGGTAGGAGGTACATCTATCAACCCTAAAGAAATTTTTGCACATGTGCCCTGGGATACACGTAGAAAACTTTTCATAACACTATTATGTGTAACAGAAGAAGAAAAGTGGAAGCTGGCTGGGTAGCTCAGCTGGTTAGAGTTGGTGCTGATGACACCAAGGTCCAGGGTTCAATCCTTGTACTGGCCAGCCAAAAAAAAAAAAGTAGGTTTGCTGGCCAGTTAGCTCAGTTGGTTAGAGCATGATGCTGATAACACCAAGGTCCAGAGGGTTTGATCACTGTATCATCAAGGAAAAGAAAAAAAAAAGTGGAAACAATGCAAATTGTCCATAAATAGCAGAAAGGAAAAAATGTCATACATATTGAATACGATTCGGCAATGAGAATGAATGAACTACAGCTATAGGCACATCAGTCTGAATAAATCTCAGAAGCATAAAGTGGAGGTTGCTGCTCTTAGAAGCAGACCCCTCCAGCAGGCAGAGACCAGGTGGAGTTACCACCTCCCATCCCCAGATCAGAGGTGGTGTGGTCCTCAGGGCAAGCAGGAAAGCCTGACTAGAGAATCCCAGGTGAGAGGCCCTGGCTGCAAGGGAAGTACCAAGTGTCTGGTGCTTTCTCATTTTCTAGTGAGAGGTAAGATCTTGCTTATGATGTGAAGGGAATGGTGATCAGGTGCTGAGCAGCTGCAAGCAGTGACAAATGTGATCCCAGAATGCAGAGTAAGACATGAGATTCATGGAGCAACTGAGAGCAAAGGAACCAGCTAATTCACTGGTAAGTATAAGAGAGTTTTAATTGATGTTTTATTTTTTTATTTTTTTTATTATTATTTTTTTTCTTTTTTGTCGTTTTTTCGTGACCGGCACTCAGCCAGTGAGTGCACCGGTCAGTCCTATATAGGATCCGAACCCGCGGCGGGAGCGTCGCCGCGCTCCCAGCGCAGCACTCTACCAAGTGCGCCACGGGCTCGGCCCTTAATTGATGTTTTAAAATGAAAATAAAAACCTAGAATTTAAATTTCTGGTGATATCTCAGGAAAGATGAAGTGGTGGAGGGTAGAAAATTAAACATATTTGAAGACTCTCATCTTGTTTTGGAGGGCAGTTAATACAGATTAATGCTAGATTTTGGTTTAAAAATTGCATTCAAACTTTATGTTAAAAATAAATAAACGGGGCTGGCTGGTGGCTCATGTGGGAGAGCGTGGTGCTGATAACACCAAGGTCAAGGGTTTGGATCCCCATACTGGACAGTGGCAAAATAAATAATTAATAAATAATAAATGAATGAATGAATGAATACTGTATTAAAACGTAAGTGTAGTTCCTTGGAGGGTAATGACTGGTTGATTACACAAAGGGAACTTCTAGGTACTGCCAATGTTCCGTTTCTTGATCTGGGATCTGGTTACATGGGTGTATTCAGTTATGACATGTATACTTTTCTGTATATATATTATACATCACTAAAAGGTTTTTTAAATTTAAGGGTTACCTTAAATAGCAGAATATAAATAGAACATATATCTTCCTAGCCATTAGAAAATAAAAGAAAACTTCATCAGCCCAATAAAAGAGAAAACAGAAAAAAAGAATAAAATAACAGGAATGAGCCCAAACATATCTGAGAAAGACATAAGGCATTGGGTTGAACTCACCTCTATTAAAGCTCAGACTGCATTACAAAATAATCTGGCTATATGTTGTTTGCTAGAGAGACACCAAAAACAAATTGGTAAAAAGCTGGAAAACGAGAATAGAAAAATTACAGCATAGAAATGTAAAGAAAGCAGGGCACTAGAAAAATGTAAAGTGGCTCACTCGGCAAAGTGTGGTGCTGATAACACCAAGGCCACGGATTTGGATCCCATATAGGGATGGCCGGTTAGCTCACTGGCTGAGTGCGGTGCGGACGACACCAAGCCAAGGGTTACGATCCCCTTACCGGTCACAAAAACAACAACAAAAAAGAATAAATTGAAAAATCCACTATCAGGGTGCTTGATTTTAACATTCCTCTCTCAGAAATTGACAGATCAAGTGCACAAAAAAATAAGAAAAAGTATACAGGATTTGAGAATATTTATAATCTCAACAAAAAGTACATATTCTTTTTAAGTACACATGGAACATAAAGGAAATATCATTTTACAAATTCCAGAAAGCAAAAACTATATGTATTAGTCAGGGTTCTCTAGAGAAACAGAACCAGTAGAACATATTTAAACATGTACACACACACACACACATACACATGTGAGAGAGTGATTTATTTTAAAGAATTGGCTCACATGGTTCATGATTATGTGGGCTAGCAAGTTTGAAATCTCAACTAGCTGGCCTGCAGGCTAGAGACCCAGAGAAGAGTTGATACAGTCTTGGGTTCAAAAGCACTCTGGAGACAGAATTTTTTCCTTCTCAGGGTAACCTTAGTCTTTTCTCCTAAGGCCTTCCACTGATTGGATGAAGCCCACCCCCATTATGAAAAATAATCTGCTTTACTCAAAGTCTACTGATTTAAATATTAATCACATCTAAAATATACTTTCAGGGCCAGCCCGTGGCTCACTCAGGAGAGTGCGGTGCTGATAACACCAAGGCCACAGGTTTGGATCCCATATAAGGATGGCCGGTTAGCTCACTGGGTGAGCGTGGTGCTGACAACACCAAGTCAAGGGTTAAGATCCCCTTAATGGTCATCTTTTAAAAAAATTTAAAACATAAAATAAAATATACCTTCATAGCAACATCTAAACTGGTGTTTGATCAAACACCCGGACTCCACTATTAGCCTAGACAAGTTGACACATAAAATTAATCATCACCCCATACATTGGGATATTTATTGCCAACTGAAATAAGTTTAGAAATTTGCAATAAAAAGGTACAAAATTCATCTGAGAGACTTCTGCTTCTGGAAAGATGGAGTATATATACTTTTCCTTATTCCACCTTCTAAGTACAACTAAAACCCTGGACACTACATATAAAACAAACTTAAGAAGATGAAAGGTGACCCTGTACCACCAACTGCCAAAAAAAAAAGATGAAAAGTGGGAGTAGAAGACAGAAAGACTAAAGACCCTGGGACCCAAGGAACAACATGATAGTGAGTTCCCTGGATTTCCTTTTTGCCTTTCATGTTCCAGTCTTGGAAGTAAAGCAGCTGATAACCCAGAAACACCAATAAGCACAGATTAAAAAAAAAAGCCCCAACAAAAGCCTGCCATCTCTAACCAAAGGACCAGAAGAGGGGTAACCTAGCAAGACAGAAAACTTTTGACAATAGCCACTCTATTCCAGCCAAATACCACAGAAAAACTGTGGCCACACCCACAACTACACCAGCAAAAGTGGAGTGGAGAGCCTAGATTTCCATCTTTCCAAGGATGTAATATGGCAACCAACATTCCTGCTGTGGAGTTTCAGAGAAAGCCAAGTAGGGAGTGTGGACTTTCACCCCTGCATCTGGTAATGAGGTCTCCCGCACTGCAGGATTAGTGAGGACCGTGTAGGGAACTGGAACTCCCACCCTCACCCAGCAGTAAGGAGGATCACCCCCATCAATAGATGTCAACACAGGGTAAGTAGGGAACTAGGACTTTTACCTCCATCTGGCAGTACATCCTCTTTCCATGCCAGAGCAGTGCCAGAGAAAGCCAGCTAAAAAGGTTTAAATAAGATCCAGAGTCTCATAAAATAATACAAAAATGTCCACGTTTCCACTGAAAATTATTCATCATACCAAGAACCAGGAAGATCTCAAACTAAATGAAAAAGAAAAAAAAATCAATAGATGCCAACACCCAGAGGACAGGGATGTTAGAATTATCTGAAAAATCATTTAAAGCAGCCATAATAAAAATTCTTCAGCAAGAAATTATGAATATACTTGAGACAAATGAAAAAATATAAAACCACAGCAAAGAAACAGAAGTTATAAAGAAGAACCAAATGGAAATTTCAGAGCTGAAAAATATAACTGAAATTAATGCTTGATGATTGGGCTCAACAATAGAATGAAGGGAACAGAGAAAAGAATCAGTGAACTGGAAAATACAACAATAGAAAACGCTTAATCTGGCTGGCTGGTTATCTCATTTGGTTAGAGCATGGTGTTATAAGACCAAGGTCAAAGGTTCAGATCCCCATACCAGCCAGCCACCAAAATCATCATCATCATCACCACCCAATTAGAACAATAGAGGTAAAATAGGCTTAAAAAAAAAAGAGATAGAGAGAGAGAGACAGAGCGCCTCAGGGAACTGTGATACAATAACAAAAGACCTAACATTTGTATCATTAGAGTCCAAGAAACAAAGGAGAAAGGATTGGGCTTAAAAAGTACTCAGAGAAATAATGACTGAAAACCTACACATGCAAGAAGCTAAGCAAACCCCAAACAAGATAGATGCAAAGAAATCCGTGGCAAGACACATCATAATTATATTTTTAAAAACTAAAAATCTTAAACACAACCAGAGAAAAGTGACAGCTTACCTTCAGGATGGAAACAATTTAAACAACAGTGAATTTCTCACCAAGAACCAGGGGTTGGAGACCAGAGAAAGTGGCACATTATTTTTCAAGTGCTGAAAGAAAAGAACAGTCAACCCAGCATTCTATACCCAGCAAAAATATCCTCCAGGAATGAAGGGGAAATGAAGACAGTTTCAGATAAAGGAAAACTAAGAGAATATGTCACCATCAGACCTATCCTAAAAAAGAAAGAAAAAAAAAGATAAAGGAAGTTCTCTAAACAGAAAGGAAATAATAAAAGAAGAAACTTTGAAATATCAGGGAGGAAGATAGCAAATATATGGTAAATACAATGAGTTTTTGTTCTTCTTTTTTTTTTTTTTTTTTTTTAAGATGACCAGTAAGGGGATCTTAACCCTTGACTTGGTGTTGTCAGCACCACGCTCACCCAGTGAGCGAACCGGCCATCCGTATATGGGATCCGAACCCAGGGCCTTGGTGTTATCAGCACCGCACTCTCCCGAGTGAGCCACGGGCAGGCCCTGAGTTTTTCTTCTCCTCTTGAGTTTCTGAAATCATTTTTGATGGTTGAAACAAAACAACACTTTCTGCTGTTTTTCTAAATATATCTAGAGGAAATATTTAAGACCAATTATAAATGGAGGAGAATAAAGGAACATAAAAGAGGGTAAGGTTTCCACACTTTACTTGAATTGATAAAATGACAACACATATAGTGTGTGATAAGTTCTGTATATATAATATAATACCTAGATCAACCACTAAACACATTATACAAAGAAGACACATTCAAAAATACTATAAATAAATAGAAATTGAATTCTAAGAAATGTTCAAGTAACCCACAGAAAGGCAGGAACAAGAAAGCAAAGAAATGGAAAACAAAGAGAACAAACAGAAAACAAAAAAATAAAATGTCAGACTCAAGCTTAGCCTATCAATAATTATATTAAATGTAAATGGTCTAATATATAAACTAAAAGATACAGATTGACAAAGTGGATTAAAAAGCAAGACCCAACATATAGTGTCTACAAGAAACTCACTTCAAATATAATAATACATATAGGCAGGTTGAAAGTAAAAGGATGAGGGAAAAAAGATGTATCAGGCAAACATTAATCAAATGAAGGCAGAAGTACCTATATTAAAAGTACACTTCAGAGCAAAGAAAATTACCAGAGATAGAGAGGGTCATTATACAATAGATGGGTCAATCTGCCAAAAAGACATAGCAATCCTAAATGTGTAAGCACCAAACAATAGAGCTGCAGAATATGTAAAGCTAAATTCATAGAACTGAAATGCACAATAACAGTTGGCAATTTCATGAATCTATCAACAATTGTTAGAATAACTAGGCAGAAAACAAGGATATGTAAGAACTGAACAACACCATCAACCAACAGGATCTAATTGACATTTATAGAACACTCTTCCTACAACAGTAGAACAATCTTTTCAAGTGCTCACAGAAAAACAGGAATAGAGTAGAATTTCCTCAACTTGATAAAGAGTATCTACAAATATCCTACAGCTAACATTATACTTAATGATGAAAGACTGAATGCTTTCTCTGTAAAATCAGAAACTAGGCAAGAATGGCTGCTCTCACTGTTCTTGTTGTAGTATTTAAAATAGTACTGGAAGTTCTAGCCAGTATTTAACGCAGTACTTAGCATAGTACTTAACACAGTACTAGAAGTTCTAGCCAGTGCGATAAGCAAGAAAAGGAAATAAAGGGCATATAGGTCAGAAAGGAAAAAATAAAACTGTTCTTATTTGTAAATTAATGATTGTCTACATAGAAAATCTTAAGGTATATATATATACACACACACACACACACACACACACACACACACACACACACACACACACACACACACACACACACACACACACACACACACACATATATATAAAAACTCCTGGAAATAATAAATGAGTTCAGCAAGGATGCAAGGTACAAGGTAAACATACAAAAATCAATTGTATTTCTATATACTAGCAATGAACACATGAACACCAAAATAAGAAATGCAATACCATTTACAATTGTGGGGGAAAAAAAAGATAATACTTAGGTGTAAATCTAACAAAATATATTTAAGGCCTATATGCTGAAAACTATACAACACTGAAGAAAGAAATCAAAGAGGACCTAAATGAATGAAGAAACATATCATGTTCACGGATTGTAAGCCTCAACATAGCAAAGATGGCAATTCTCTCCAAATTGATATTCAAGTTTAACATAATTCCTATCAAAATCCTAAGATTTCTGAACATATGGATAAGATTATTTAAAACTTTATATGGAAAGGCAAAGGCACTAGAATAGCTAAAACAAGTTTTTAAAAGAAGAATGAAGTGGGAGGGATCAGTTTATCCGATTTCAAGACTTTTTATGTAGCTAGAGTAATCAAGACTGTGTGGTGTAGGTAGACAGACAGACATATACATCAACAGAACAGAACGGAGAACCCAGAAATAGACCCACACAATTATGGCCAACTGATTTTTGACGAAGGTACAAAAGCAAATCAATGGAGGGAAGATAGTCTGTATAACAAGTGGTGCTAGAGCAATTGAGCATTCATAGGCAAAAAGAAAAGAAAAAGAACCTTGATTTTAAATGTAAAATATAGAATGATAAAACTTTTACAAACAAAAAACATTAGAGAAGAATTTGGGGATCTAGAGTTAAGCAGAGTTTTTATTTTTATTTATTTTTATTTTTTATTTTTTATTTTTTCTTAAAAGATGACCGGTAAGGGGATCTTAACCCTTGACTTGGTGTTGTCAGCACCACGCTCACCCAGTGAGCAAACCGGCCATCCCTATATGGGATCCGAACCCGCAGCCTCGGCGCTCCCAGCGCCACACTCTCCCGAGTGAGCCACGGGCTCGGCCCTAAGCAGAGTTTTTAGAGTTGACACCAAAAGCACAATTCATAAAAGGAAATACTGATAAGCCAGACTTTGTCAAAATTTAAAACTTTTACTGCAAAAAGACTCCTAAGAAGGGCCGCACCGTGGCTCACTTGGGAGAGTGTGGTGTTGATAACACCAAGGCCGCGGGTTCGGATCCCTATATAGGGATGGCCGGTTTGCTCACTTCAGAGAGCGTGGTGCTGACAACACCAAGTCAAGGGTTAAGATCCCCTTATCAGTCATCTTTTTAAAAAAATAAATAAATAAATAAAAATAAAAAGACTCCTAAGATAATGAAAAGATAAGTTACAGACTTGGAGAAAATACTGTAAGCCACATATCCAATAAAGAACTAGTATCTAGACTATATAAAGAACTCTCCAAAATCAACAGTAAAAATGAACCATCCCATTAGAACCTGGGCAAAACATGAAGAGACATTTTACTAAAGAAGATGCAGAGAGGGTAATTGATGTAGTTTGGCTGTGTTTGTTTCCCCAAAGCTCATGTTGAAATCTGATCCCCAATGTGGCAATGTTGGGAGGTATTTGGGTTATGGGGGTGGATGCCTCAGGAACAGATTAATGCCTTCGGGCGGGGCCGGGGGGGTGTGAGGGGGTGGGAGTGACTTCTCCCTCCATCAAGGACCCTGGCACCTGCCCTCCCTCTCTCTCTTGCTTCCTCTCTCCCCATGGGACCTTACACCCGCCAGCTGCCTGCTGCTTTCCGCCATGAGTAGAAGCAGCCTGAAGCCTGCGCTAGATGCAGCTGTCCCAGAATCGTGAGCCAAATAAACCTTTTTAAAAATAAATTACCCGGTCTCAGATATTCTGTTACTAGCAACAGAAAAACAGACTAATACAGCAATTAAGAACATGAAAAAATATTCAACATCATTACCCACTAGGGAACTGCAAATTAAAGCCATAATGAAATATCACTACACACCTGTCAAAGTGACTAAAATGATGACAACACCAAACGCTGGCAAGGATGCAGAGAAACTGGATCGCTCATACATTGCTGGTGGGAATGTAAAATGTTACACCCACACTGGAAAATGCAACTACCATGAGACCCAGAAGTTGTACACTTGCGTGTTTTCCTAGAGAAACGAAGACATGTTCACACAAAGATCTGTACACTAATGTTTATAGCAGCTGTGTTTGTTAATAGCCAACACCTGGAATCAGCCTGCGTGTCCTTTAGTAGGTGAATGGTTAAAAAAAAACTGTGGTCCATCCATAATGCGGAATGTCACTCAGCAAAAAAAAAAAAAAAAAAAATGAACTACTTAGAAATGCAACAACCTGGATGAATCTCCAGAGAATTATGCCGAGTGAAAAAAGCCAATTCCTAAAGGTTACCTCCTGTATGATTCGATTTACATAACATTCTTGAAATGACAAAATTATGGAAATGAAGAACAGGTTAGTAGTTGCCAGGGGTAAGGAGAGGTAGGGGTGGAAAGGAAGTGGGTGTGGCTATAAAAGGGCAATTTAGGGGATCTTTGCAGTGATAGGAATGTTCTGTGTTTTGACAGAACAATGTCAGTTTTCTGGTTGTGACATTGTACTATAGTTTTGCAAAATGTTACCATTGGGGGAAACTGGGTAAAGAGAAATTATATGGGATCTCTCTGCATAACTTCTTGCAACTGCATGTGTTTAGAGTGATCTCAAAATAAAAAATATAATTTCAAAGAACACCTGAAATGTATTTATTTATTTATGTTTTTTGGCAGCTGGCTGGCAACCGATTGAACACTGGACCTTGGTATTATCAACACCACACTCTAACCAATTGAGCTAACCAGCCAGCCCTTGAAATTTAAAAAATATCTTTTTCAATAACTCCACTGAAAAAAATAAAAATTGACCTATGTCTGGGGTTCGATCCCTGTGCAGCCAGCCAAATAAATAAATAAATGAATAAATATAAAAATTGAAAATACAGTCTTTACTTCTGAAAGCTCATTATATTGAAAGTAACTACAATTCCAATACCAAACAGCTTTTATTTTATTTAATTATTTTTTTTTTTTTTCTGACTCGTAAGGGGATCGCAACCCTCCGCATGGTGTGGTCCACACCATGCTCAGCCAGTGAGCGCACCGGCCATCCCTATATAGGATCCGAACCCGCGGCCTCAGCACTACCAGCACCGCACTCTCCCGAGTGAGCCATGGGGCCGGCCCCAGCCCCCAACCAGCTTTTAAAAATAAAGGGAGTTTTGGCTCATTGAACTTCAGAATTGTCTGATACAGCCACCAAGAACCTGGTTTCTTTCCTTTACTTTTTTTCGTTTTATCTTCTCTGACATTAGCTTCATTCTAAGGCCAGATCCCCTTGTGATCACAAGATGGATGCCAACAGCTCACCTAGGATTATATATTTCCTTGTCCACATCCAGAGAAAGTTTGTATACCTCAACCATAAAACAAAAGTCTTGGATTTTGTTATGAAAGGACCAACTTACTTCCTGTTTCGGTCCCTAAACCAATCACTATGACCATGGGACTATCCCAGCCAGCTTATGTCAGGGTACTTGTTGGGGCCCTAAACTGTGTCAAAGAGAAGGGAGTCTATTGAGTGGCCTAGGTCCACTCATGCGGTCCACTCATGCAGCTGAGATAAAGTCAATGTCACCAAAAATCCTAAGGATGAGGTAGGAGTAGTATCTCCAAAGGAAAAAAAAAGGAAGGAAAAGGTGAATGTATCTTGGATAGGCCTCCAACTAATGTCTTCTACACAAATTCTTTAGAAATGAACCGCACTAGAGCACTGGATTAGGTTTCTTGGGATGCATGCAACAGAAATCAACTCTAGCTAACTTAATCGAACAGAGTCTTCTTAGAAAGAGATTCAGGGGCTCGTTGGATGCAAGAGAACACTGACAAGACAGGACTGCCCGGGAATCAGGTAGCTCTGGGGGACTTAGTAGCAGGAACAGCTCTACAGCTTTTCCTGAGCACTTTGCTGAAATGAATGAAGTCTGTTTCAATATTTTCTTCTCATGTCACCTCATTCACCATTTGAAATCTTAGGAGAAAGAGTGTAATTGTTCATGATTAGGTCGCACCCTGGGCTGAACTCAGGTAATGACAAGAAGAATCTAGTGGAAGGAACTTACAAAGACATTTTAGCTTTCTTGTTTTTCTTTTTCATGGCTGGCTGGTACCAGGATCCAAACCCTTGATCTTGGTGTAAAATACCACACTCTAACCAACTGAGCTAACCAGCCAGGCTCCCATTTTAGCTTTCATACTGAGAGGAAAAGGTGCCTACTTTTACAGTGCCATCAAGTTTGCACTCATTTGTGGAGATATAATCCCTCAAAAGGAAATTAGAGTCCTCTTATCCCAGAGGAATGATGCTGGATGAAAAAATTACAAATTCTCACCTTGGGTTCTACATTATAAAACATGTAGGATGCCACAAAGCAGTACTCAAATGAAAAGTATAATTGAAATAGATTTACCTAAAAAGCAAGAACCGTTGAAAATAAGTGAACCAAGATTTCAACTCAAGATAGTAGAAAGAAAATATGAAGATAGGCTCAAAATACGAGGAATTATTTTTTTTTAATTTTATTTTGTTGATACAAGGAATTATTAAAGATAAATGTAGATATTCATCAAATAGAAAAAAATTAATGAGCAATTGACTAATAAAATTAGAAACTGGTTCTTTAAATAGTTCAGTAAAATAGACCAATCTTTGGCAAGTTTGATGAAGACAGAAAGAAGGAGGGGGGACAGGATAGGGAGAAAGAGAGAGAGAATACAAATAAACAATATTGGGAGTCATAATTATAGATAAGGAGATTTTAACAAGTGATAAAAGTATTTTGGCTTTTTCTGTTGTTGACCTTTTTTTTGGCAGCTTGCCAGTAAGGGGACCTGAACCCTTGATCTTGGTGTTACCAACACCATGCTCTAACCAACTGAGCTAACTGGTTAGCCTGCAAATGATAAAAGTATGTGTTCAACTTTATACTAATAAATTTGAACATCCATATGAAATAGGAGATTTTATTGGAAAATATAAATGACCAAAATCGACTCAAGAAGTAGAAAACTCAACAGACCAGTCATTAGGAGCTGGAAAGGTATTCAAAGAGCTATCTCCCAAATGACGTCAGGTCCAGATGGGTTTATAGGTGAATTTCACCAGTCTACATAGATCAGAAAATCCCTGTGATCTATAACTGTCCCAGAGAATATAAAGTCTCCCAAATTATTTTGCAAGGCTAGCACAACCCTGATCACAAAACAAAATAAAATAAACACACAAACAGAAAAACAGACAAAACGCCCAAAAGAAATCTATAGGCCACACCTATTTTTTAATTTAGATGCAGAAGTTCTAAATAAAATGTAAGCAAATCAACCCAGAATTATGTTAAAAGAATAATTCATAATGACCAACTAGGGTTAATTCTAAGCATTCAAAGATGCAAATTTGAAAATGTGCTAACATAACATAACTCAGGACATTGACATCTGAAGAAAGTAAAACATTGATCACTTCAGTAGGTTCCAAAGCATCTGAGTCTTTTTTCTATATTTGGAAAATCCTTCAACTCAGGAATCTTTGGAGAAGCAGAATATATTTCTCATTACAGAAGCTGAAAATGCCAGATACTTCCTTTTCTAGACTCCCCTGCAGCTGGGTCACAGGCACATGACCAGTTAGACCCACACCCAGACTTTGAATAAGAGCTAGTATCACAAAGGAAGGGGTTGGCTGGTTAGCTCAGTTGGTTAGAGTGCAGCCTTATAACACCAAGGGCACCAGTTCAGATTCCCAGTACCAGCCAGCTGCCAAAAAACAAAAAGCAAAAAACTCAAAGGAATAAGAATAGTGCATAATTGTCTCTGCAGAGAGGAGGTTGTGGTAACAAAGAGTTTCTGGCTCAGCAGCTGGAGCCATGCAAGCAAGCTTCAGTCTTGCCGCAGGAGCAGAGCTCACCAGACTGGTTCTGCAGCCTGGTTCTGGACAGTGTTCCTGGCTGCATGGTCCTATGTCTGGTTCTCCAAGCCTCACTATCTGTGAAGTAGCTCATGTATTTTTAACAAATTCCTTTCCAGCCTAAATTAGCCAGAACATTTTCTGTTGCTTACAACACTGTTCCACCAGTGCAGTCAAAATCAACAGCCTCAGGTTCTTACTCAGCATCATGGCTTCTCTCTGTGTCCCACCTCACTTCCTGGTACTAACTGCCTCATTTTCTCCACATTTTCCATTACCTTTTGTAGCTAGAAAATCATATAAATAGCAAGTCTATGGATTAACTGCATCAGGCTCAAGTGTCCAGTCACCAGCTATAAGCAGTTAGGAGCAGGCTCATACAGTTGCATGGTGCCCCTTCTGGGGAACAGCAGGTGAGTATTTTCATCATCTTCTAATGATGGCAGTGAACCAACAGACGTGGTGGCTGACTTTCTGAAACAGACTCCTAACCTGGCCTTAGGAAGTCAGAAAAGGCTTTCCAGACAGGCCGGCCCATGGCTCACTCGGGAGAGTGTGGTGCTGATAACACCAAGGCCACAGGTTCAGATACTATATAGGGATGGCCGGTTAGCTCACTGGGTGAGCATGGTGCTGACAACACCAAGTCAAGGGTTAAGATCCCCTTACCGGTCATCTTTTAAAAAAAAAAGAAAGAAAGAAAAGGCTTTCCAGAGGAAGAAATTCTGAGCTGGAACTTGCCAGATAAGTAAGAGTTAGGCAGAAGAAGGAGAAAGTTCAAGTGCAGGAAAGAAATGATCAAGAGAGAGGGCAGAGTAGCAAAAACTGGGGCTGGACAGATAGGCAAAGATGAGATCTCACAGGACCTCGTAGGCCATGTTAGGGGCTTTAGACTTCCTCCTGAGAGCTATAAGGAGCCATTGGTGAGCTCCAAGCAGTGAAAGTGGAGCAAATTTGCAGTTCTGAAAGCCCATTCTGGCAGAGAATGGAGAGAAGAAGGAAATCAGAAAGTTGGGAGAAGGGCCAGCCCATGGCTCACTCGGGAGAGTGTGGTGCTGATAACACCAAGGCCACGGGTTCGGATCCCTATGTAGGGATGGCCGGTTAGCTCACTGGGTGAGCGTGGTGCTGACAACACCAAGTCAAGGGTAAAGATTCCCTTACCAGTCATCAAAAAAAAAAAAAAAAAGAAAGAAAGAAAGAAAGAAAGGAAGTTGGTAGACCAGCTAGGAGGCTTTCGCAGGGAAGTATTAGAAGACGGTGCCCCGGACAAGGAACGGGGGCGGTGGGGATGGAGAGCAGATGGAGAGACCGGAGATAAAATCAGCAGGACTGGTGGTAGGTTGGGTGTGGGGATCAAGGCGGGAGGAGGTAGGGGTGACTCTCAGGGATTTTGTTTGTACTGACCGAGTCAGTGAGTGGATGTTGGTACCGTTCACCAGGTTGAACAACTCAGGAGAATCTATTTGGAGAGAGATGATGAGCTCAGTCTTGAAAATATTGTTTTAGTGCCTGTGGGACATCCAAGTAGAGAAGCCCAAAAGGCAGTTGGACATATGTGTTTGGGTCTCCGGAGAGGAGTCTGGACTAGAGATACAGATCTGAGAGTCATTGGGGTCTAAGGGGTTGAAGACAAGGGAATGAATGAGGATAATCTCAGGTGGTTGTGTAGCATAAGAAAAAAAGAGGGCCTAAGAACCAACTCTGGGGGCAGGTAAATTGTTCAGGAAGGGCAGAGGAAGAGGAATCCACAAAGGAGGTTGAGAAGGACCAATCAGACGGGTAAGAGGAGAACCAAGAAAATTACAGCATCTTGTCTGACAGAGGCCAAAGAAAGATTCCCAAGGAGAGAGCGGCCATGGGTGTGCAGGCTGTGGAGATCAAGTGAGATCGTAATGGAGAAGGGTCCTGTGGTTGTAGAGGAAGGGAGGGCACCTGGCCTCAGCGAGAACTGAGTCAATGGAGAAGTGAGGGGAAGAAATCAACCTAGAGTGCAGTGAGAAGGCAGGGGGAGGTGAAGCAGGAGAGAATTAAAATTAGGCAACTCTAAAAATGCAGCCGTGAAGGGGGGCAGAGGGTGGCATCCGGAGAGGTTGGTAAAAGATGGATGAGAGGGGGTGGAGGAGTTCACTCCTGATCTCCCCAGTGCAATAGGAAAGTTGGAGAGAGAAGAGCCAAAAGGAGGGCTTGGGGGAAAGTTGTGGACGGAGGTGATAAGGGCCTGTGTCCAGGAGAGAGACTGTTCCCCGGGTCCCAGGAGCCCCTATCAGGCTGGTGTTTCCTCCCCATCCCCATCCCCTTCCTGCCACTGGCCAAGCCCTCCCTGGAGCTGGAAGAGAGAAGGACTGAGTCACACCCTGGAAGAAGCTCGGTGCCTTTGGAGGTCTTTCTGCCTGCCTGTAAGCTGGGGTTGGGGCTGGGAGAGAGGGGATCTGAGGGGAAAGTAAGAGCCAAGAGCTCGGAGCTAGTGGCTTAGGCTTTGGTAACAAGGGTGGGAGAAGGGAGTAGAGAGGATGGCAGCAGGCACGGAAACAAGTTTCTGGGAGAGATCCTGGGAGCTGCCCAGGGAATGCGGGGACTGGTCCTGGGGGAGTGATGCTGGGGACTGATGGGGCATCCACTCACCCCCCTCCTGCCCCCCACCCACAGGTCCCCATGCCTCTCCTCCTCTTGCTGCTCCTGCTGCCAAGCCCCTCACACCTCCAACACGTCTGTGAGGTCTCCATAGTGGCCAGCCAGGTAGAAGTGAACTGTGATGAGAAGAAACTGACAGCACTGCCTCCAGACCTGCCAGCAAACATAACCATCCTCCACCTGGGTAAGAACCCTCTGGAGACCTTCTCCACAGCTTCCCTGATGCCTTTCACTCGCCTCACTCGGCTGTACTTGGATAGAAGCAAGCTGGCCAGTCTACAGACTGATGAGATGCTGCCGCTGCTGGAGACCCTGGATCTATCTCACAATATGCTGAAGAAGCTGCCCTCACTGGGGCAGGCACTACCTAACCTCATTACCCTGGACGTCTCCTTCAACCAGCTGGACTCGTTGTCTCCTGGGGCTCTGGAAGGCCTGAGCCAACTCCATGAACTCTCCCTGCGTGGCAATAACCTGGCGACTCTGCCCCCAGGGCTCCTGGCACCCACAACCCAGCTGCAGAAGCTCAATCTGGCTGACAACAAGTTGCATGAGCTGCCCCATGGGCTCCTGGATGGGTTGGAGGACCTTGACACCCTCTACCTTCAAGGGAACATGCTGCGCACGATACCAAAAGGCTTCTTTGGGGACCACCTTCTGCCTTTTGCCTTTCTTCATGGCAACTACTGGCAATGCAACTGTGAGATCCTCTATTTCCGTCGCTGGCTGGAGAACAATGACAACAATGTCTACATATGGAAGGAGGGTGTGGATGTTAAGGCCATGACCCCCAACGTGAGCAGTGTGCAGTGTTACAATCTGGACAATATCCCCATCAGCAGCTTCCCAGGGAAGGACTGCCCCACCCTTGGTGATGTGGACAGCGCAGAAGACTATGATGTCTATTCAGAAGTGGACACTGAGGGTGCTAAGTTGTCTATCACTGGGACAGTGGTCAAGTTCTCTATCAACACCGAAGCCCACACAATCCACTGGGGCCTACTCTATCCACAATCTCCTGCTTCTCTAGACAGCCAAATTCCCTCCTTGCCTCCGACCCAAGAATCCACTAAGAAACAGACCACATTCCTAACCAGATGGATCCCAAATTCCACCATGTTCCCGGCTACCAAGGAATACATCACATTCTCCAAAACCCCGAAGCCCACCACTAAACCCACCACAACCCCAACCACCCCAAAGCCCACCACAACCCCAACCACCCCAAAGCCCACCACAACCCCGACCACCCCAAAGCCCACCACAACCCCAACCACCCCAAAGCCCACCACAACCCCAACCACCCCAAAGCCCACCACAACCCCAACCACCCCAAAGCCCACCACAACCCCAACTACCCCAAAGCCCACCACAACCCCGACCACCCCAAAGCCCACCACAACCCCAACCACCCCAAAGCCCACCACAACCCCAACCACCCCAAAGCCCACCACTAAACCCACCACAACCCCAACCACACCAGAGCACACAACCTCAACCACCCAGGAGCCCACCACAACCCCACCCACCCCAAAGCTTACCACAACCCTGACAACCCCAGAACACACAACCTCAGCCACCCCGGAGCCCACCCCAACCTCAACCATCCCAGAACCCGCCACAGTCCCAACCACGCTGGAGCCCACCTTACTCTCTACTATCTTAGAATCCACTACAATGTTCATCTCTAAAACTGCCAACACTTCAAAGGTCCGTGGAATGGCTCGAAGGAATTCGGATAGCTTCAGAACTGACCCTTTCCTCAATCCTGACTTTTGCTGCCTTCTCTCCCTGGGCTTCTATGTCTTGGGTCTCCTCTGGCTCCTGTGTGCTTCTGTGGTCCTTATCCTGCTGCTGACCTGGGTTCAGCACGTGAACCTACGGGCCCTGGACTCTGCCCAGCACGCTGCTCTGGCCACAGCCACGCAAACCTCACATGTGGAGGTGCAGAAGGGAAGGCAAGTGACAGTGCCCCGGGCCTGGCTGCTCTTCCTTCAAGGCTCACTCCCCACTTTCCGCTCCAGCCTCTTCCTGTGGGTGCGGCCTAGTGGTCGTGTGGGGCCTCTCATAGCAGGACGGCGGCCCTCAGCCCTGAGTCAGAGTCGTGGTCAGGACCTGCTGGGCACAGTGGGCATTAGGTACTCTGGCCACAGCCTCTGATGGTGGGAGGTTCAGGGACCTTGAGAAAGGCTCCAGTGAGCTTTTTATTGGGGTCTAGTGGGGGTGGGTGAGTAAGGAGCATGCGGTCATGGGGCGGTCTTAGTTACTTTTCCTTTATGAGAAGCCCCTCTTCACACCACAGGCACACGAACTCAGACCCAGCAGATGAGGAGGTAATGAGATGGAGGTGCTGGGGGTGGTCATAGAACAAAGCTCCCTACACTGCATGGGGGCTGCCAGACCACGTGGTTATTACCAGCACTTTTGGGAAGTTTTTAGGAAAAAAACAAGTGAATAGAATAGAGCATGCGTGGTTTCCACATGCTTCTGTGCATAGAATAAAATTTGGAAAGCCATTTATCAAGATGTGAGTTACAAGTATGGGTGGTTTTATTATTTTTCCTCTGCTTAGCATTTCTTAGTTTTCCACCATTATTGTACATTATTTATATAATAAAAAGTAGTTTTAAAAAGAAAATGTAGTTTCTTTTGAAGAGGAAGAGTGGCTGGGGCACCTGTTACAAGAATTCCCAAGGTCCCAACCATCTGCATCTTGGTCGCAACTACTCACCCAATAACCCCCTGGTCATAGCCTGCACTCCCCCTGCCCGGGGGGGGTCTCCTTCTCTCCTCCAGGAGTGAACACCCACCAGACCCCCCCAAGCATCAGATCTAGCTCAAGAACCATAAATCTCCCTGGAGTTTAGTGACACTACTGAGGTCTACCTGCCTGTAGCCTGCAGTACTAAGGGGAGAAAGCTGGGAGCCTGTTCATACCTGCAGCCGCAGAAATACAGCTCTCTTCACTGCCAGGTCAGTGGGCAATGGGAAGGGTGTGGGCCTGGAAGTGTGTGCCGTCCTGGTAGGTGTGACTGAATAGTCTTGGGTTTCCTACCATCAAGCTAGGACGCAGGCAAACGAGATCGACTTCCCTCCCCTGGTTCCATAGATTCTGCCATTCCCTAACCACATTGCTGAGGCTTTCTTTCCTGCCTCGTCTCCAGCTCAATCCAGGGCTTGGGGCCCAGAAATGGGATTTAAGGATGACCTTCCACAGAGAGCCCCCTCCTACAGATCATACTGGAAGGATCTTCCTAACCTGAAAATCTGACATCTCTCTCTTGCTTTGAACTCTTCCCCAGGCAGAGGACAAACTCCTGAGCTTAGAAATCGAGGACTTCCATACACTGACCCCAACTTAACAGTACAGCTGCATCTCTTTGCACTCTCCTCTGCAAGCTGTGCTCCAGCTATGGCAAACTTCTCATAGATTACCTGCTCCCCACCACTGTTCCTCCTCTGAGCCTTTGCCCTCGCTCTATGCCAGGAGTGCTGCCCCACTCCCTTCCCCAATCAGTCTAACTGCTACTATGAGCAGGTCTTGCCTCCTAGGCTGCGCCAAGTGCTCCAAGTTATAGTCTATTGCTACACTCTGTTTCCCAACTGCTCCTGCATCATCTGCCCCTCTGGACGTGGAACTCCTTAAGGACAAGGTCCAGGCTTCACTTCTCAAAGAAGCCACCAAACCCTAGGACAGTATGCATGGAGGGGTAAGGCAGTGGTAGCAGTACAGCCACCAGATGCTGAACTCCACCTCTCCTTCTGTTGACAAGGCTCTGCCAAGGGGACAGCTCCCACCTGCTGCCTGCCTGTCCCCTGGCCTGGCCTGAAGCCCTCTTGCTGCCCAGCACTCCTCCCAGTTTCACCTTCCCATGCCCTTTTACACCCTAAGAGGTTCCTAGGCCCCTTTAGGGCAGGGCCTGGGAATCACACATCTAAAGAAATGGAAAAGACCATAGCTCTCCCCACCTGAGGCCCAGATCAAGTCTTTGGCCAACATGCTCCCTTTCCTCAAGCCTCCAGGCTTTGGGGGTCTGGCTCCAGTGCCCATCCCCACAAGCCCTGCCCTGCCCTGCCACCCCCTGCTGGCTCCAGTCCATCACCAGACTCTAGGGACTTTTCCTGGGGTTTATGTAAGATGACTTGCGTGTCTGCTGCATTCTTGGGCAAGTAGCTGGGAAGCAACACACAGGACTGGAGTTTGGGTTTTCTTTCCCCGTCAGCTGCTGCGGCACGACTGATGTACAAAGCATTTGCATAAAACCAGCAGGTATTTCTTTAATAATTCTTCTTAAAAATTCCAGTTCCTGTTCTCCAGGGGTACCAGCTTCTTTGTCCAGTCTCCTCCCCCTCCTAAACCCCACAACTCTCCAGATTTGGGAGTGGTGTCATCCATCTAATTTATTGATTAAGTCCTCACTGAGGTAGAGGGAGGCAGGACCACATCCTCCCACTGCGAACCTTCTGACCATCTTAATAGCTTCTGCTCTCTCCTGTCCCCTCAGCTCTACCTTGGTTTCCCCACTGAGAAGGGGAATCTTCTGCTGTCCTGCGTGCCCTGAAACTAACACCCAAGAGGAGGTCATAAATCCTCAGGGAGTTTCCCAGCTCCCCCCAGGGAACAGCCAGGGACAGAGCAGTCATAAGGATCAGGACAAGCAGGGCAAACTAGAACGGGGGGTAGAAGAGACCAAAGTCCTTTACCACAAAGGAGGAAACCACACCGTGGAAGGGAAATAAATAGATGGGCCCAGGGCAGCAGAGTCCAGGCCCCAGGGGCACCGTAAATGTAGGTGGCGGAGAATGGGAGCCCTGGCACACCAGCTCCAGGCCCACTGCTGCCTCAGCCACTGAGGAAGAGACGCTTGTAGGCCTTGTTCATCTGCTCCAAGAAGATGAAGGTGAGGACGGTGTGGGGGCCCAGGCGGGCATAGTATGGTGTGAAGCCCTTCCACAGGCTGAAGAAGCCCTCATAGCGGATGACCTTCACCAGCACATCCTAGACAGACAGGCAGGCAGGGCGCCGGGGCTAGGACTTGGCCTCCAGGGCCTGTACCCCTACCCTCCCAGAGCATCCAACACTCCAGACCTAGCCCCCCAGCCCTGCTTCCTCACCAGCCCATTCTTGTATTCTGGCTTCCCGTCAATCATTCGCATGTTCTGAATCCTGAAAGAGTGAAGGTAGGGGCATGAGAGACAGAAAGGGGGCCCTCCCACCCCTCTCCAGGCCCAGGCCTGCACACTCACCGGGTCTTGGCAATGTCCACAGGCATGGAGGCGGCAGTGGTGACAAGGCCGCTGATCATGCTGGCACAGAAGTGGCACAGGATGTTATCAGAAAAGTAGCCTGGGGGGTGAAACAGAGGGTGGCAGTCTGCTTGGCGGTGGTGCAGGCCAGTCTGGGAGCTGAGGGCCCAGCTCTAGGTCTCACCTGAGTCCAGCAAGAACTGCTTGGATTGGGAGTAGGAGGCGAGCTGGGCAGCGTTGACAACAACAGCCCGAGCCATGGTAGGGATGCAGCCCTGGAGGTGAGGGAGTCGGGGAAGAGTCAGAAATACCTGAGAACTGACCCCACATTCCCTAAGTCTCCAGCACCTCACTCACCCGCCATAGTGTGGGGACCCCCTCTTCCCGGGTGATTCGAATCAGGGCGTTAAATACATTTTTGTAGCCACGGCGCTGGTCAGCTGGAAGCCTGGTGGGAAGGCAGGGAGAGGCCAAGGTCAGGACAGCCCACTCTGCCCCAAAGTAGCGGTGGGATTAGACATTGGTTCTTTCATTCTAGATCCCAGGAAATGCGGCTGGAGTTAGGTTCAGACCTGGAACTCACCGGCCATCGGCAGTCATGCGGATAAGAGCCACCTCAGCTGGTGTACCCACAAAGGCACCAGTTGCACCTGCGGTCATGCCAATCAGGGCTTTCAGCAGAAAGCCAGGGGGTGTACCATCGGCCCCAGTCAGGCGCTCAAACAGCACGGTATAGATGCCAAGGCGAGTAGTCGTGTAGGTGGCCTGGCGCAGCAGGCCAGCTGACAGCCTGGAGAGCAAAGGGATCAGTGAGCATGTCAGGCCAAGGTCTGGAGCTGCCAACCCACACCCTACCTCTCATCCTGAGGCTGCAGTACCCAGTGTAAATGCCCCTTAGCCCTTCTGCCTTCAGGATGCTGGTGAGGGCATGGAAGCTGGTTTTGTACTCTCGAGTCTTGGCCCCTTCCCCGCTCAGCTGCATCCGGTTCTTCACAAGGTCCAGAGGCTGCACAAAAACTGTAGCTCCCATCCTGGGGGTAGACGGGGATGAAGTCAAGGGTCTGGTGTTCAGATCTACCAAGGCCCACTATAGCCTAGCAGCAAGGAGTTACAAAGATCAGAGCCTGCCATGCGATTAAGGACTCAAGAAGCTGGTGGGCATGTGTATGAGTCTGTGTGTATACCAAGAGCAATGGTCTGAAAAGTCCAGTTGTCCAGCAGGAGCCATTCAATGAAAGAGCTCCAAGCAGCTCCATGGGGGTGAAGCAGTGACCTGGGACGGCATGCAGTCCGACCCAGGGAGGGAAGAAGGCGGGCATCCATGGCCTTTGACTCCAAGTATTCCTTCAGAAGCCATTTAATGATCTGGAACCCCACACAGCCCGGCAGAGCCAAGCAATAGGCTGGGGAACTCGGATGACCCGGGAGGGTTGTGCAATGACCCTGCATGCAGACCAGGAGGGGCCCTGCAATGCGCGAAAAGATCCTGGCAGGTCATACAGAACCTAGCAATATGCTGGCAATCGCGCTGACCCCGTGCTGGCTCAGTTCACTGCAAGAGACCCAGAGATGAACTGAGCCCGGTTCCTTGCGCTCGTCCCTTCCTCCTCCTTTCCCATCCCTGGGGCCTGAGCTTACCCGGCCAGGCCCCCAAACAGGAACTTGACGGACTTAGGGGAGGTACGGGGCTTCCCGTCCATCCCGCCGGCCCCAGGACTCGCCGTCGCCGCCATCGCCCCTCAATGGCCCTCGGCTCCGGGTCCCGTGTGCGCGCGGCCCTGCTCGCGCCCAAGGTGACACCGCGCGCGCGCGCGCGCACGCCACTCGGGCTCTCAGGTCCGGCACCAGCTGGAAGCTGGAAGCTGGTGCCGGCGCAGGCGCGCAGCGCAAAGGCGGCCGGGAGTAAGGAGGAGCTTGAAGGATACGGGCAGGAAGGGGTGTGGCTGATTTAGGAAGCCCGAGTATAGGAGCAGTATTTACCGATTTGGAATCGCGGGAAAATAGAGCAGTTTGTTTGAAGGTCTCGCGAGATCGAGTGAGTCAGGCTAGCTAGAGTTAGGAGGTCTCGCGATAGATACAGCAAGATTTCAGCTCGCGATACTTGAAGACACTACAGCGGCAACCAGAGGGAGGAGGAGAGGTTGGTAAAACAGGGCAGCTGCAGGATCCCGGGCACTAAGGGGAAACGATTAGGACGTCTTCTGGGGCACTGGTGCATTCTCTATCTTCATAAGCCCTCTCTCCATTTCTAACCTTTCTTTTAACCGGCCTTTTAGGGCCGGAAGTCCTTCATCTCGAGCACCCAATGCTGGAAGCGGCCGAACTTTCCTTACCGGAAACCCTTTTCCAGGGATAGGAAGACGACCTACCTGTCCGGAAGTCCCACCTCCTTGTGCTCCCCCACCCTTCCAGAAGTTTTTTTCTCACTGTGTTTACCTCTGTCCCTTCTCCTAGTGTTATCCCTGCACCAGAGAAGTATACATTTAGTGTCTCCCTCCAGCTCCAGTAAACGGGCTGGATATCTCACTCCCCGAGTCGGGGTTCCTTCCCCAGCGCCCCCATGTAGCTGGAAAGTGGGACCTGGGGGTGGTTGGACCCCTGGGATTTTGAAGGAGGGGCGGGGAGAGCGCAGAACTCGGCTTCTGCTCCTGCTACCGGGCCGCGGCCTTCTCAGCTTCCCCCCTCCCGCTATCATGCACCCTGCGGCCTTCTCTCTTCCTGTGGTTGTGGCCATTGTGCTGTGGGGAGCGGCCCCCATCCGGGGGCTCATTCGAGCGGTGAGTCTGAGGGGTGGATGGGGGAAGGGCGCTGAAGGGAACGTTTGCAGGCTGGAGGGGAACATGGACTTTTTTGTGCGCAGACCTCGGAACACAATGCCAGTATGGACTTTGCAGACCTCCCAGCTCTCTTTGGGGCTACCCTGAGCCAGGAGGGACTCCAGGTGATTTTCCTTTTTTTCTATTTCCTCAAATCCTCCACCCTGAGCAGGGGTTGAGGAGTCTTGCCTGGGTGAAGCTGGAGGTTGGAAAAGAGTCAAGTTAGGAGCTAAGTGCACAAGCACATCTAGTATAGAATCCAGAATCTAGAGGGAGAAGACAAAGTGTCCAGCCATGGAACTCTGAGCTTATGAGGGTGACTGAAAGTGGACTAAGACTAAAGGC
This sequence comes from Cynocephalus volans, assembly GCF_027409185.1. Lineage (NCBI taxonomy): Eukaryota > Metazoa > Chordata > Mammalia > Dermoptera > Cynocephalidae > Cynocephalus > Cynocephalus volans. The sequence continues at coordinate 32,731,204 of NC_084469.1, forward strand.
AGGACGAAGTGGTGCTTATCAGTAGGGTCTCGGGAGCCAGTAATCGCTTGTATGACGTTGGACAAGTTAATTATCTCTAAGCCTTAGCTTATTTTACTGTAAAATAGGATAATAACAGAAGGTATTTTAGAATTATTGTGAAGATTAAGTTAGGCAAGTAATTTTGTAGTGCTTCGTCACAAAGACTGTCACATAGCTGGAACTCATTTGGGCCATAGATACTAGTAGAGTTTTGGGTAACTGGAAAGTTGAAAGGGGAGTGCATTCTGTTTGAGTATGTACTGGAGGGGGAATGTGAAACAATTTGAGAGAAAGTGATGTGGATGGGTAGAGAATTAAATTACCATCAGTGAGAAACTGGAAGGTAGAAGAATTGAGTTATCCTGGAGTATGGGGTACAGGATAGCACATCTGGGACAGAGAGAGATGATGGGAGTGTCCGGTGAAGAGATTTTGTTTGATGTAATTGCATCTTCAGGATGCTAAAGAGAAGATGTAGATTTCTGACTTGGGGGGGATGCTCAGACCCCAGGAATGAGAAGGAAATAAGGATAGAGGCTGTGTGGCATGTTGGAGCCAGTGTGCTTAGTGGGCTTTGTGAGGAGCAGAACCTAGAGAGAAGAAATCCAACTGTTGTTTGCTTCTCTCCCTCAGGGGTTCCTTGTGGAGGCTCACCCAGACAATGCATGCAGCCCCATTGCCCCACCACCCCCAGCCCCGGTCAACGGGTCAGTCTTTATTGCACTGCTTCGAAGATTCGACTGCAACTTTGACCTCAAGGTTGCTGAATGTGGAGTGGGAGCTGGGAAGCTGAGGGTAAAAAAAAAGGGCACCAGGAATGAAGGGAGGCAAGGCCCCTGATGGTTCTTTATCCTCCGTCTTGTTTCTCTAGGTCCTAAATGCTCAGAAGGCTGGGTATGGTGCAGCTGTGGTACACAACGTGAATTCCAATGAACTTTTGAACATGGTGTGGAATAGTGGTAAGGTTGGGGTATCTGGACAGTTGGGTTTCCAGAAGAGCTCAGACTGAGAGATGGTGGGAGGGCTGAAGGCTTAGGGAAAAGAAGCCAATTATTCTTTGGGTGGGATGAGGTAGAAATGCCAAATGCCAGCGTTCCCAAAGGATTTAAGGAGAGTAAGGTTGAGTCCCTGGTGTAACACCCTGATCCCTGCAGAGGAAATCCAGCAGCAGATCTGGATCCCGTCTGTGTTTATTGGGGAGAGGAGCTCCGAATACCTGCGTGCCCTCTTTGTCTACGAGAAGGGGTAGGACATGCGCCTCTTTCCCACTCTTCCTTCAGTAGTTCCATGCCAGCCTGCAGCCTCACTGCCCAATCATTTAGCCTCAGCTCCCTCCTGCCCTGCCTCTTGGCTTTTCTTCCCACTCCCTTTACTCTCCCATGGTCCTTGTCCAGAGCCAGTTACTTTGTCCCTCTTCCTTTGTCTCTTTGCCTTTCTTGCCCCTCTGAGATTGGACTTCCTTTCCCCAGGGCTCAGGTGCTTCTGGTTCCAGACAATAGCTTCCCCTTGGGCTATTACCTCATCCCTTTCACAGGGATTGTGGGACTGCTGGTATTGGCCATGGGAGCAGTGATGGTGAGTAGCTTAAGGAACATGATGGGAAGAGCTGGGGCCTGTAAGGCCAGACTGGATCTGGAGGTGGGGTTGGTTTGTACTAGATTGTCCAGTTTTGTTCCCTAAGCTTGGTCCATCCACTTTCCCTTCCCCTAGATAGTTCGTTGTATCCAGCATCGGAAACGGCTGCAGCGGAATCGACTTACCAAAGAGCAACTGAAACAGATTCCTACACACGAATATCAGAAGGGTGAGGGGGAGATGAGGGCCTTTCCCCCAGTTTACCTGGTTCTGAAGGAGTTTGTCAGCCTGAGATGCTCTTTTTCTTCTCTTTTTACCCACAAATACAATGAGGACAGCAGAGGACAGTAGAGCAGGAAGTGGAAAGCAAAGATGAGAAATGAAATAGTTGGGGGAAATAGAGGGTACAGATTTTGCTTATAAGAGAGAAGGTGGGGAGGATTCAGTCTGAGAAGGAAGAAACAGGTAAGGAGGGGCTGGGTCTTTAGGCCCTGAAGCCTTCAATGCCCATATAAGGATATAGCAGAAGCCCTGCCCCTCATTTCCACTCTTCCCACTCCCTCCCTCTCCACCCTCAGGCCACCTCCCCCAAAACCCACTTCCCTTACCTCTGCTTCTCTTTGCTTGTCCCTTCTAACCCCAAATTCATCCATGTTCAGCCCTGGCCTTATCTTACCTGCGAGTCTTAGCTCATTCACTGGCTTTGTAAGTCCAGGGAAAATAATTTTTGCAGAGCTTAGCTCCACCGCTGGCCTCCCAGAGTGAGTTCTTGTGGGCCTTGGTTGAGGGTGGCTCAGTGAGGGACTGGATTCCTTTTTCTCCCTCAGGAGACGAGTATGACGTCTGTGCCATCTGCCTGGATGAATATGAGGATGGGGACAAGCTGCGAGTACTCCCCTGTGCCCACGGTGAGGCCCTCACTGCCTGTGCTTATGCCCCCACCCCACCAGCAGGCACCAGGTGCTTCACCTCATTCCTCTCTGCAGCCTATCACAGCCGCTGTGTGGATCCCTGGCTCACTCAGACCCGGAAGACCTGCCCCATCTGCAAGCAACCTGTTCATCGGGGTCCTGGGGATGAGGAGCAGGAGGAAGAAATTCAGGGGCAAGAGGAGGGTGATGAGGAAGGGGAGCCAAGGGATCACCCTGCCTCAGAACGGACCCCACTCCTGGGCTCCAGCCCCATTCTTCCTACTTCCTTTGGCTCCCTGGCCCCAGCCCCTCTTGTTTTTCCTGGGCCCTCAACGGATCCCCCACCTTCTCCTTCCACCTCTTCACCTGCCATCCTGGTCTAGTATTCCTTCCCTTCGCCCCCACCTCTGGTGACCTATTTGCACAGGCCCTCTTCCTCCAGTCTTCTAAGTTGAGGGATAGAGGACATTTTCATCCCATGTTTCTCCCTCACACAGCCCCATCCTTTTGAGGGGATGGGCAGGGAGGGGTGCAAAGGGACTGGGTCTTCACTTCTTGGGTTAATAAAATTGTTTTTGTGGACTAAGGAAGGGTAAGATCATTCTCATACAGGTGAACTTATCCTTTGGGGGAAATCATCCCTTTATTTGCCATAAAGGGGCAGAGGAGAACTGGAGACTAACCTGTAGTCATGGGGACAGCCCCAGCAGGCATTTACTGTGACTCAGGAGGAGCCCCACCCACATGAGGATGACTCAATTGGCCCTGCCTTTCCCGCAGGCCTGGACCTATTCTCTAGCCTGGATGGCTCTATTCCATTACCCACCAATTCCACTAGCACACTTGAGAACTTAGCCCTGGAAATGCCACTGTGGAGGGGTGGGCCACCTAGCCAGGTAGGCCTAAAGCAGGTGCTTAGTCCTGGACCATGGAGGCAAGAAGCTAAAAATCCTGGACTTTGTAGTGCCTCAGTCTTTCAGCTCACAACCCAAAGCCAGAATGAAGGAGGCAGGTCACGGTGCCTGTCTCCCATTCTGACACCCAAGCTCAAGCCACACAGCACTTGTTAGTAGAATCTTTTTTATTCAGAAAAAAAAACAAAAAAAGTTTTCCAAGCACACACAGGAGGGGTATGGGTAGGGGGAGGTGTCTGTCCATCCAGCCCTGGCCCCCAGCCCATGTGGTTTTGGCAGCAATAAGGGGTATGGGGTAATGGCCCAAAAAATAAAAATGATGTGTGTGTATGGGAAGGAGGGGTGCAAAAGCTGTGGGGAGTGGTGGAGGGGAGGGACAGACGAGGTCAGTACTGGGCACGTCGCAGATGGGAGGCCATTTCATAACATTTCTTGTTGATCAAACCGCCGTGGACACCTTCTTTGCCCATCAGCAGAACTAGCGCTGGAGGAAAGAGAAAAGAGGCTAGGACCCAGGTGTCACAATTCCACCCCCTGCCAGCTGTTCAGCAGCTGTCCAGCCCTGGGGGCTGTAACCCAACCTCATCCCTCTCAACCCCCCCCCACACAGGGAGGCTGTCAGTCACCCTGAAACAATAGGGCTTTTCAAAAAGGGAAAATCAAGCTTAAAGGCTGAAGAGTAACAGACTAAAACTTAGGGGTCAAAGGCTTGTGTTCAGGCTAGCATCAGCTGTGCATGAGCCTGCCACTTCCAAATTTTAACAAAAGAGCTCAAAAGGTGAGACCTAAATGCTGACTTGGGACCTCACAGATCTACCTGCTCCAAGAGAAGAGAGTTTCTAAACTGAAAGGCTTAAAACAAGAAGGAACTTAACAGGTAATGCAGTTCAACTTCTTTATGTTACAAGATGAGGAACTGAGACAGCTGGGACTATCCAATGTGCCAGCATCCAGCAATGCTGGTCTCCCTTCCCACCGGAGAACCACAAAGAAAAACACCCAAAAGATTAATGGAAGGAGGTACATTAGGGATCTCAGAGCTATAGGAGTCAGACTCAGAAACTCACTCTTGGCAGTCATGGTGACAGTGACGTTGAAGGTAGGGGCTCCACTGGTGCTCTTGGTACGAAGATCCATGGTAAATTCCCCATCCTGCAGCAGTGAGTCCCGGATCACAGAACATTTCTGTCCCCCAAGTGTCAGCCCATTCACGAAAAAACTTGACCGATCTTTGCCAACCAGGACACCAACCTCAGCTGGCTGGAAGAGGAACCAAGTACTCATCAAGTTAGTACACCAAGGTTCCCACCTTTTTCTCCAAGGACCCACCTGCCTTTCACTTCTCTAGGAGCTAGAACCCCCGGGGGGGAGAGGTGTATGTTATGTACTTTGTACAAATCAATGAAATTTGAAAAACTCTTGGGATTATGGGAAGTTAGTGCAGAAAAATACCATGATCCTCAAACCTAGAAAACGGGATCAGAGAGGAAGGGATGACATATTCCTCTGAAGCCTTAGATCTCGGTGTTTAGTAAGGAAAGCAAATCCAGGAAATAAAGGGAGCCAAAAGTCAGTGAGGAGAGGGGAGAGTCTTTGGATGCTCAGAACTCTCCTTCAGGAAAAGCAGAAGCGGAGAGGGGAAGGGAGGGGGCGGGCGAGGCAGGAGAAGCAACTTTGCCCTTATTTGGTCAAAGGTTCTGAAGGAGTTGTTAGGGGCCCGGACGCCTGGGTCTCCAAGTAACCTAGAGTTTAAGCCTAGGTATCTATGCCCCGAGATGAAGAAGCAGACCCCTGGGGGCTTTTCGGGTAAGTTGGAAAACTTTTGAAGGTAGCCGGGGACTAGACACAGCAAGCCAGTTTTCGGGTCCAGATACCCCAGGGAACCTTTTTCTCCCACCCCCTTACACCCCAAGCCCCCACATCCGGTCCCCTCCCGCCCGGAAATCCCCTTACCCCTTTCAAACTTCCGCTCCCCCTCCCCACTTCCGGGCAGTGTGGACAGGGGAGATGGTGGTGGGGAAAGCAGCAGTCATCCCTTATTCCTTCACTTTACTATCCCGAACTTCTCACAAAGTTCCCCTGCTCCAGGCCCCGCCGGATGGCGGGAAGGCAGGGCGAGGGGACTTCCGGGACTGGCCTCACAGGAATGTTGAGTCCAACGTGCCGAGTTAGGGGGGGCGTGTGGCGGCCTCGCCCTCTCTAACGGAGTTGGGAGGAGCAGGTAGCCCACGGAGGACGGGCACGGAACGAAGGCCACGCGCCCGGAGCTCCCTCCCGCAGAGCGGGTAACAATAATGGAACGGGGCGCGAGCTGGCGGCCGGGGGTCCCCGAGTCCCTTCTCAATCACAATCCCTGGTTAAAATTGCAGCGCGCGCGCCCGCCCCGCCCTAGAGGAGGCGGAAGTGGGCCGCCGTACCGGGCGGCGCGCCCCTCCCCGCCCTGTGCCCCGGATGTAACGCCCCAGCGCAGAAAGCGGGGCGGCGGGCTGGATGGGCGGCCGCCGCCTGGGGCGTAGGACTTAGGGGCAACGGAGGGACCGGCTCACGTGCAGCCGCCATTCGCGCCGCTTCCAGGGCAAGGACCCGGTCAGGGCCTTTCGCTGCCCTCCCTAGCCCCCGCGCCGGCCCCCACCCAAGTCCCCCCCTCAGGGTCCGAGCATGACCAGTGCCCTGGACCGCGCAGACCTCGCAGTACCGTGATATTAACGAAGGTTTTCCCGGGGACGGCGGCCCAGACGGAGGGCGAATCCTTGTAGCCCACGATGGCCGCGTCCTGACAGGTCCCATCCGCCATGAGGTTGTCGATGTAGGCGTTCCACCCGGCCATGGCGCTGCTAACTGGGGCTGTTCTAGGCGCTGCTGCTAAGACCGCGGGCTAGGCTCGGGCTGCCTCGAGCTGGCGGGCGGGGGGAGGTGGAGAGCTCGGGGCACGCGCTGCCGTCCGGACCGCGGCTCTGGTAGCTGTGCAGCAGCCCTCGCACCGCCACTTCCTGCTCCTCCCCCCCCCCGATTTTTATTTGCAAAGGATGGTAGGGGCGGAGCCTTCTCCACATTCCCTCCCTCCCCCTTCTCCCCTGCTCAGACACCGAACTTTGCAAGTGCAATTTTAAAAATCCCTCCCCCATTGCAAAATTTGCAGAGTTCGATGGAAAGCAATGTAAAAGGATGTGGGAGGTGGCGGGAGAAGGGTTAAGGTTAAGGTTCTCTCCAGTTCCCACTGAATATTAACCAGACTTTGGTATAGGGGAAGTGAGCCTGAGGAAAGAAAGAAAGAGAAAGGAGGAAGAATGAGCAAGCTGCAAATTTAGCAAATTGAACAGGGTTCGGGGAACCCAGGGTTAAACGGCGTGACTCCTTCCCCCACCTCTGCCGGAGGGAAGGGACAGCGGGCGGCGGCGGCGCGTGCGCCCGCGCCTGCGCCGGGGTCGACAGGAAGAGCGCGTGGGGCGGTTGGGGCTGGCGGCCGGCTGTGCGGGCGCGCGTGGCCAGGCCATTTGGACCCTCCTGGGAACGAAGGCTGGCCCGGGACGTGTCTCCCGCCTGGCGGAAGGGGCGGGGGTGTGCGCGCAGCCGTCTCTCCACTCTTCATTTTACTTATTCAATAAACAAGGGAGGAAAGGGGGAATTTGACAAAGTACCCGCGGTCGTTCTCAGACCTAAAGGCACCCAGCGGCGCACTTCTGTCCCCAGCATCTGTCCGGGTTGCACTAGTTGGGGTCATTCGAACCCATCCCCACTCCAAGGAATCGGCTCCAGCCCAGGGCCTCACCCCGTGTCCCGGCCCCGCCCGCCCCTGCCGGGCCAGCAGTTGGGGTCACCGACCGTGCCCCTTGGCCCATCTCTCCAGAGGCCACTGAGCGCGGGCGCCCGCGGGGCGAAACGGGCGGGGCTATTTTTCAAGGCGGAGGAATACTAACGTTCCAAGATGGGCAACTTTTTCAAGAAGGGGAAAGTCCTTTCTACTTTGGGCCCACTGGGTTTTTTCTTCTTTTCCAGTCAAACTTTTGCTAAGTACTTGTGAGTCATTAGTTCGCTCACCGGGGAAGGGGGTGGGGCAGGTCTGTGCCGGGGGCTTAGCGCCCTCTCGCCGCTGAGGGGCTCGGCCGCTTCCGGTCCCTCGGGGGAGGGGCGCCGGGGTCACGCCCGCCTCTCGAGCGGGAAGGGGCTTCGTTCCTCTCTCATCCTCCCGAGCAGGGAGCCGCTCCCCGGCGTCCACCTCGACTCCCATGGCCCCCGACGCCCCCCGAGCCCGTGTTCCTCGACAGCCGCGCGGCTGAGTCACCGGCGGGCTCGGGCGGGGCCGCATTCGGGCACGTGGCGGCGCTCCCAGCTTGCCATCTCCTGACCTCTGGCCTGCCGCACCCCCCACCCCAGGGTGGAATACTCCCGGGAGGGAGCGGCCGGAGATAAAGGGGGAGGGCCGAGGTGGGAGACCGGCGGGGGGGCGGGTAGGGATCTGGGGTGGGGGCTGGGAGACGCACCGCGGGGCAGGCCGGCGGGGAGGAGAGCTGGGGAGAGGGCCGCCGGGGTGAGTCACCGGGCGCGGGCCGCTCGAGCGCCGGCGGGAGGGGCCTCCGAGTCGGGGGCGAGGAGCCCAGGCGCCCCAGAACCTCCGCCCATCGGCCGACTGGGGTTGCGGCAGAACTCGGGGCAAACCGCACACTCCCCCAGGAGCCACCAAGGCGAGAGGATGACCGGGTGCAGAGACCCACTACCTGGCAATGCTACAAGCGGACCGCCGGACGGGCCTCGGGCGTTCAGACGCGCACAAAGGGCCACCCCTCTCCTTCCGTCCATTCATTTTTTTCACTCCTGATTGAACACCAATCACTGATGGGCTGGGGCCGCGCGCTGAAGCTCCCACAGTCTGTGGGGAAAGGGACTCCTGACCGACAGTCTCCACGCTGGGCGACAAGTGCCCTCCCAGCGCTATCAGTCGGGCGCCGCGCCAGCTCAGAGGGCCCGTCTAAATTCGTCTCCCGGCCCCCACTCTCACCCTCCTCAATGGCCGGGAGAGGGTAGGATGGGGTGGCGCCGAGAATGGCCGTTATTAGGACCCTGAGAGGTGAGCCCCTCCCGCCTTCTGGGTGGGGGGTTCAGTTTGAGATCTTAGAACTTGCCCAGAATCCCCAGTCCCTTCCCCCAACGAGGGCAGAGGCCCGCCAAGTGAGCTGAGCATGTGTGAATGTCAATCCCGCAGCCCCTCTTCCAGGCCCCCTCCCCAGCCCTGCAGGGCTCAGGTTACCCCTGGCCTTTTCTAAAGGGCACTTGTTCCTCTTTAACCTTTGCAAAAGAGGAATATAATCCTGGGGAGGGGAGAGACCCCCCAATATGAAGCCTCTCCCCTGCCCCTCCCAACGGGTGGAATTAAAAGTAGAGACTTTTCTTGGGGGACAGAGAGAAAGTGAGGGCAGTCATTGACCTCTGGAAAGGGGGCAGGTGCCCAGGGCCAAAGACTTCTGCTTTAGGCTGTAGTGGGCACTTGGCGGCCAGCCCGGTGTGGAGGGGGGAGGATGGACAGAGAGGCGGGGCTGGCTGGGGGCTAGTGTGGCTCAGGGATAAATGCCCAGCCTGAGAGGGGGTGAGCTGACACTGTCCCAGCTGCCACCTAGACTCGGAGCTCCATCCAAACCCCCAGGGAAGACATCCCAGGTCTGGTGAATCTTTCAGCCCCAGCGGGTGGAGGTGATAAAGGGTGCGAGTAGTGCTGGCTTGAGGAAAGTGGGAGAAATTTAGGCTTTTTTTCTCCCTGTGACTGAGGATGCTTGAACAAAAGAGAGAAGCTGGAGCAGGCAGGACAGGGCAAACTCTGGGAGTACCCAAGGGCATATTGGAAAAGGAGGCTGTGGGGAGGGGCAGGCAGGGATGGATATAGAAGTGTAGAGTTGGAGCTGGTAGGGAATTGGGGGCCCAGGAGGGTTTGGGAGCAGGAAAATGGAAACCAGAAAGGATCTGAGGGAGAGGAAGCCATGGAGAACAGATTGCTTGACCAGAAGGGTGGAAGAACAAGACATAAGTGCAGTTTTGGGGGAGGTGGGGGTTCATGGAGTGGCAGAATCCGAAGAGTTATAAAGGAGAGGCCCCCTGGATTCTTAGGATGGGAGGGTGGAATAGGAGCTGTTCTGAGTGGGGGAGGGGGCGGCCTCTTTGGTCTGTGACCTTTTGGTGGGTATTTTTAGCTCAGGCACCTGCCTTCTTGGGGTGGGGAAGACTCTTAAAGGGCAAGGGATTTCTGGTTCCTTAAGAGATCAACTGTCCAAACTCACATCTCTTGTCCTGCAGCCATGGCCATGCAGAAAATCTTTGCCCGGGAAATCCTGGACTCCAGGGGCAACCCCACAGTGGAGGTGGATCTGTACACGGCCAAGGGTACCACAGGCCCATTGAATTAGTTTGCCTCAGAAGACCCCAACCCCATCTGGCCTTTGTCCCCCAATTCTGTACCACATCCTCTCCTTTCTCTGGGGTCCCCTTCCCAAAACTTTTGCAACTCTTCCAACCTGGCTCCAGAGCTAGGAGCAGCAGGAGTCTCTCTCTGTGCTGTCTCCCTGGGCTCAGAGAGAGTAGCTCACACTCAGCCCTCGGGAGGGGAGAGTGGGAACTCTTTTTGATATTCCAATTCCTCCTACCCAGGCCGATTCCGAGCAGCTGTGCCCAGCGGGGCTTCCACAGGTATCTATGAGGCTCTGGAACTTAGAGATGGAGATAAATCCCGCTACCTGGGCAAAGGTGAGGAAAGACCAGCGCAGAAGGAACCTTGTGTGGGTGGTTTCAGGACATGGGCACACAGGGGTAGAGGACTGGAATGCAAAGCTCTTCAGGAGCTGGGGGCTACAGGAAAAGGCCTGATTGAATCGGAGATCTGAACCTCCTCCTCTGGCCTCTCTAGGAGTCCTGAAGGCTGTGGAACACATCAACAAGACTCTAGGCCCTGCTCTGCTGGAAAAGGCAAGTGGAGGAGACTGCTCCTCTACGCTCCCCCCAACGCCCCAGCCGCCTCATCTTGGGCAGCTTCCTCCCCCAAATATCTTCACTTATCCTTCCACACGTGCCCTGACTTCTGAGAAATCTGACCTCTGCTCTTCCCTCAGAAACTAAGTGTTGTGGATCAAGAAAAAGTCGACAAATTTATGATTGAGCTGGATGGGACCGAGAATAAGTGTGAGTGAAGGGTTGGAGACGGGCAAGGGATGGGGAGAGACCACGTGAGGTCTGACTAGGGTTATTTCTGTGTCCCACATTTGGGGGCACACAGTAGCTGGATGGGTTTTTATTCATTCCACAGGCATTTCCTGATGTCTGCCCTCTGCCAGGCCTGGGCCAGACTGTGGACACAGACTTAAATTGAAACATTCCTCTGGGGTGGGGGCTCCCAGAGCTCCTCAGGCCATGTAGGGAGAGATCTGTTAACAAACTCTTAATGCACAATGGTTTGGAGCTCTGGATTCTTCCTGGGGTGACCAGAGGGGACGTTCAAGGAGATAACCCCAGACCCTGCAGGAGAAGATCTCACCCTTTCTTCCCACTTGCCTCCTTCCAGCCAAGTTTGGGGCCAATGCCATTCTGGGCGTGTCCTTGGCGGTGTGTAAGGCGGGAGCAGCCGAGAAGGGGGTCCCACTGTACCGACACATCGCAGATCTCGCTGGGAACCCTGACCTCATACTCCCAGTGCCTGTGAGTGCAGCTGCCCCTGCCAGATCCCACAGTGACAAAGCTGCCCCCACCCCGTGAGCAGTGCTTTAACAGTCCCTGGAAAATCCACCTTTCAGACCTGCTCCAAAGAAGCGGTTTCCTGAAACTGAATCTCTCCTGCTGCGGTTCAGCCCCTCCCTCTTTCCCACAATTCAAACCTTCCCTTACCAAGTAACCTGCTTCCTTCACATTCCAATCCTAGTCTCAAAAATTCCAACCTCAGCTAGCCGGTTAGTTCAGTTGGTGAGAACACATCCTCTTAACACCAAGGTCACGGGTTCAGATCCCAGTACCGGCCAGCACCTAAAAAAATAAATTCCAACCTTGTTCCGCCCATGCCTCCCACCCCCAGATCATTTTGAGACCTCTTTCATGGTGAGAATCTTGGCATTTCTTTGTATCTTCTTGAGTCCTTATTAAACCCATGCCCTCTTAACGGAAACCCTTTGAATTTAATCTCAATAATAATGTTACCATTTATTGTTACTTATTAGGAAGATTGTAGAAGAGCATGGACTGCTAGAGACAAACCACTGGGTTCCGATCCTGGCTCTCCCTGTTTCCTAGTTGTGTGATCTTAGGCGAATTACTTAACCTCTCTATGTCTCAATTTCCTCATGTGTAAAATGGGGGGTAATAATGGTACCTACTTAATAAAGGTGTTTTGAGAATGAAATGAGCTAATATATGTAAAGCACTTAGAACAGTGCCTGTCATGTTGTAAGTGCTGTAAAAGTGTTAGCTATTATAGAACTGGGCACATGCATAGAACTTCACATTCAATTTATCTAATTTTCAGCAAAAGATCCTGCAGGGAAGTTGTTATCCCCAATTTATAGATATGAGGAAAGAGGCTCTGAGGAGTAAAATTACTCATCCTAGACTACTCAGCTAATAAGTAGGGAAGCCAGGATTCCACCTTGAACCCCCTTCTTTTTTATTGGCGGCTGGCTGGTACAGGAATCCAGACCATTGACCTTGGTATTACCGGCACCACGCTCTAACCAAGTGAGCTAACAGACCAGCCCTCCCATCCTTTCTTGATCCCTCATGCCCTGGCCTAGACATGAGCCCTCTCTCCCCATCTCAGGCCTTCAACGTGATCAATGGGGGCTCCCATGCTGGAAACAAGCTGGCCATGCAGGAGTTCATGATTCTGCCTGTGGGAGCCAGCTCCTTCAAGGAAGCCATGCGCATTGGCGCCGAGGTCTACCACCACCTCAAGGGGGTCATCAAGGCCAAGTATGGGAAGGACGCCACCAACGTGGGTGACGAGGGTGGCTTTGCACCCAATATCCTGGAGAACAATGAGGGTCAGTGCTGAGCACCCGGGGGGGACAGATCCCCTGGGTCCTCATGGGGAAGGGAAGCTGCAAAGACAGGGGGCGCTGGAGTCTCAGGTCCTTTCTTGCTCCTCTCCCAGCCCTGGAGCTGCTGAAGACGGCCATCCAGGCAGCTGGTTACCCGGACAAGGTGGTGATCGGCATGGATGTGGCAGCATCTGAGTTCTATCGCAGCGGGAAATATGATCTTGACTTCAAGTCACCTGATGATCCTGCACGGTACATCACTGGGGAGAAGCTTGGGGAGCTGTACAAGAGCTTCATCAAGAACTATCCTGGTGAGACTCCCAGGTGTTCTAGTGTTCCTGCCCACGTACCCTGCAACTGCCTTATATACTGATTCGGTGCCCTGCTTTGCCACAGACATGGGTCCTTCCAACCCTTAGCCCCATGACAATCCCTATCCAAACTCTTCTGACCTGTTACCCCTCAATGAGGCCCCTTCTGACTTTGACTGTGACTCTGCTCCCAACCCTCACCAGTGGTCTCCATTGAGGATCCCTTTGACCAGGATGACTGGGCCACTTGGACCTCGTTCCTTTCTGGGGTGAACATCCAGATTGTGGGGGATGACCTCACAGTCACCAACCCCAAGAGGATTGCCCAGGCTGTTGAGAAGAAGGCCTGCAACTGCCTGCTGCTGAAGGTCAACCAGATTGGCTCTGTGACTGAATCCATCCAGGCGTGAGTGCCTCTCTGCTCCAGCTCTGCCCACTCCAGCTACAGTCTTGTCCACTAACTCCAAGTCTACCCTTCCCTTGGCACTTGACCCACCCATGTCTTCTTGACCTTAAGGCTTTGACTAACTCTTGGCCTGACCCCAAGAGTTTTGCCATTGCGGCCCTGCCATGTCCCCCACCCCCAGCCCATGCCATTCCTCTCACCCAGAGCCTGCCGTTCTCACCATCATTGCAGGAGCCCATATTCAACATCAGAAATCCCTCTTCTCTCCTACTTCCCAAAGAACATAGTCACTGCCTTTCCTGCAGTGTCCACTCCCCAAAACACAAGGGAAAAGCCCCATCCAGCCACTGGCTTCCCATGAGAGGGTCTCATAAGGCCTCATCATGTGTCCTCTCTACCCAGCTGCAAACTGGCTCAGTCTAACGGCTGGGGGGTGATGGTGAGCCACCGCTCTGGGGAGACTGAGGACACATTCATCGCTGACCTCGTGGTGGGGCTCTGCACAGGACAGGTACTTGTGGCTTCCTTCTACTGACAAGTTGTTCTTGGGGTTCCAGCCTCCTGCCCCTGAGTTGATGCCACCACAGGATGCTTTCTTGGGGCCAGGCCCAACTGCTTCCCTTCAAATTCTTCTTCCCTCCTCAGATCAAGACTGGCGCCCCCTGCCGCTCAGAACGTCTGGCCAAATACAACCAACTCATGAGGTACGAGGGGTACAGTGGGCTTGGGCATTGGGGAGCTGAGGGTTATTGGATTGGAAGGCAGCAGTTCTGACTTTATCTGCATCCTAGGATTGAAGAGGCTCTCGGGGACAAGGCTATCTTTGCTGGACGCAAGTTCCGTAACCCAAAGGCCAAGTGAGAAGCCGGAGGCCCCAGGACCCCACTGGACAGACCCGGGCCTTTGAGCCCTTCTCCCTGAAATAAACTCTAGTTCCAACCAAGACAGTGGTGTGCTCCTTTGTGGGAGGGAGGGAGGACAGGCTGGTCTCTGGGTTAGGAAATCCTGACAGGAGGTGGAGAGATATGGATTGAAAGAGGGGAGGCAGACACAGACATGTAACCTACTGGGACAAGAAGGAAGTGAGGGACTCAGAGACCGAATTTCACATTTTGGAAGGAGGTTGGGAGAAACATGCTGTGTGTGAAATAAAGCTGAAGAGGGGCTGATGAAACAAGGAACCAGCTCCAGGAGAAGGGGAGCACAGTGGGGAACCGAGCGTCCCACCACCACCATGAAAGGGGAGCGGGAGCAGGCCTGCCTCTGAGTTGAAGTGAATGGTCTGCAGAGTGCACTGTGGAGTAGAGGTCCCAGTCCCAGTGAGTGCTCTGTAAGGATAAGAGTGGGAATGAGAGCAGCTGCCACTTCCAGGGAGCGTATGAGGATCTGGAATTGTTCTAAACATTTGACACATACTGACCTGTGTAATCTTTGGAACAGTCCCATCACAGAGTTACCATGACTATCCCTATTTTACCAGTGAGGGAACTGAGGTACCAACAGTTAAATACCTTACCTAAGGTAACAGAGTTAGCAAATGGCAGAGCCAGGATACAAGGCTAGGCCATCTGGCTCCAGCAACTGCACCCTTGAAATACTGTATCTTATAAATCCCTAAGATAGTGCCATTAATTGGCCACCTTTCACCTAGACAGACAGCAATTTTATACTATTCAACCTAAAATTATTCCCCTTCTCTGCCAGTAGCTCCAAGACCCACCTTTCTGCTACAAACGAGGACTTTGGGTCAAACAGTGTTTATTGAATGTAAAGTAACCCCAGCCCCATGGGGAAGAAAACTCCAAGGAGATCAGCGAATAATACAGATTAAATACCCACCTGTGCATTCACACTCTCTTTCACACAAACACACACACCACAAACATATCCAAGTTCCAACAGTGACATCAAACACCTGCATCCCCCCAGCCTGAGTGACAGTTGGTAGGAGGTGCTTCAGAGGTGGGGCTCCAGGATGGGTTTTAATAGCAGCAGCCTTGTCCCTCCTGCCCCTGCCCTGCCCCAGGGGTCAAAGGGAGCTGGGTGGGGTGCCTAGGAAGTAGGCGGCAACTCTTCCCCGCTCTGCCGCAGACGCTTCTTGGCTCGGATTTCATTCATGGCCTCTTCGATGGAACGTGTGTCCCTCTTGTTGGCCACAGGCACTGGGGGCAGAGGAGAGGGTGGGGCGGGCCTAGGGGCTCTGTGCCCGGGCCTCGGCTCCCTTATCCCCCCTCCTATGTCCCCCCAGCCCTCCCCCAGCCCCCACAGTGGCCTCACCACAGCCGTAGGTCTTGTTGGCCTGTAGCATGTGGGCTGCATCCTTGGCTGCTCCCTTGCCAATGAGGTGGCTGTACTTGTCCTTGTAGTCACTGGCGGGGCTCACCACCACGGGGCCCTGCTGGGCTGCCTCCTCCTCCTGCCGCTGGGCCAGCTCCTACGGGTGCAGAGGTGGGACGCTGGTGCTCAGGAGCCTGACCTGCCCCCTCCCAGGTGGTGGGCTGCGGGGCTCCAGGGACTGCCCGGTATAGGTCACCTTTAGCTTCCGTTTCTCCTCAGCCTTCTGGGGGTCCCACTCCTCTCCACGACGGTAGGAGTCCAGCTCTTCATCTGAGGGTGCAAACTCCTGGGGAAGAAGGGAATGATGAGGTCAGGAGTCCAGATAAACATTTAACCTCATTCTCCCCGGGGGCCGGGGGTGGGGTGGGGGTGGGGGGTGTGCAGGGGCAGTGGCTGAGAAGGAGAGAGGAGAGTGAGGAATTTGGGCCTTTCACCTTTTTGAAGATCATGACATAGCGACACTCATCATCTTCCCCGAAGGAGAAGGATGTCAGGCCAGCCACTTCCACCACGTCGTGTCTGGGAAGGGACAACAGAGGGGAAAGAATACATTGAGCCACAAGGGGACCTATTGCCCTCCTCTTGAGGAGTCCCCCGCTAGCCCTTACATGCGCTCTTCAGCCGCCACTTCCTGCCTCCCGCAGCCCAGAGACACTCACAGTATGCTCCTCTCTATCTTGTTCATCGGCTGAAACTTTTTCTTGATCTGCCCACTGTCTTGGATGAAATCTGACACCTCTTTCTCCATCTTGGGAGAGGGGAAAGGGAAGACATGAGATGATGGCTCCACCCAAATATCCCTGTCCCCAACTGTGCCAACTGCCCCTCTATGCCTCCCCAAACCTTCCCCAGCCGCCATGCCACTGGCTTTCACGCTTCACCTCTCTTGAGACATTTTCAACAAAACTGAGTCCTCAACCTGCCAATTCTAACTTATTGGAAATCCTTCCTGAGGCTGTCTTCCATCTCTCCAGTTGTTCTTACCCTTTTCCGAAACTCCACTTTCTGTTGTTTCTCTTGCTCTTGCAGTTTCTTCAGGCGGGCAGCTTGCTCTGAGGGTAAGAAAAGGCAGCATGAGGCCAGGGCTGGCAGCATGGGTGGGGGGGGGTTTTGTAAGGCTTCAAAGGAAGTCTGGTTTCCACTGGGAGGCGTCAGGCTGAGAAGGTAGGATCACTGTTTATTCACCAAGCATTTATTGATCTTTATTGTATACCTGGCAGTGCGCTAGGCCTTGGGGTACCAAGATAATTAAGACACAGCTTTGCCCTTCAAGATTTAACAGTTTAGTGGGAGTGACATAGATTGGAATCATGCTTAACCCCATTTCTCAACCCCACTGGGGAAACCAATTAACAAGCATTTATTTAATGCCCACAGGGGGAGAAGAAGACACAACATTACAATTCCTTGAAGTTGACAGGACAAGCATACAGAAAGGACATTGTTGGGTGGGAGGGGGGAGAGAGAGGAGGGAGGGAGGTTTCAGTAATGGACCGCGATAATCAACCACATTGTATACCGACAAAATAAAATTAAAAAAAAAAAAAATTAATGCCCACAACATATAAAGAACTATAGGGCACCAGGGGAGGTGGCCTTAAAGCCTAAAGGGTTTATAATTTCATAGTCTACATAGGAAACGGGAAATTATTTAACTTCCTATATTCTGTAATACCTGCCGCCCCCCCCCCCCCCCACTTCTCACTTCTACAGACAGGATGAAGCTGAAAAGGCTAATCTGACACGCTTCCCTTTTGGGAGCGTAGGTGTCTAAGGCGGGCTGCAAAGGAACTCTCCACCCTCGGGTCTTGTTTAACTCTCCTCCTCTTCTTCAGATCCTGCCTCTGCACCAGACCTCCTCCATCTCGGTGGGTGGGGGGGGGGATATATTTCTAACCTGGACCCTCAACTTCTGCCTGTCTTCTCCCATGATGTGATTTTACTGTCTCTGAAGATTTGGGCATGGGCCCCTTACTACTCCTGCTCCTCAGCCTGAAATGCCCCATCCTCTTCTGCCATTTCAAATCCTTTACATTCTTAAGTCCCACTTCTTCCATAGGATATGAATCCCCCACAGCTGTGCCGAACCTCTTCCCACCTTCCTGTTACTCCATGCTTTGCACACGTTGTTCCTTCTACTTGGAATGCTTTTCCTCCTTTTGCAAATGTTGAGATTCACAGTGAGTCAGAGTTACTCATTTCTTCTTCTTGGTTCCAAGTGTTTGGTTCAGACACCCACTATAGCACGTGCTTTGAACTAACATACTATAATTTTTTATTTGTTTGTCTCCCCTCCCAGACTGTAAGCTCCTGGAAGGCATAAACGTTGTTCATCTCTCCTCCAGTTATCCTGCAGCAGCCCTAGGGCCTAACAGCGGAGGAGCTCTCATCTCTCTGACCTCAGTGTATCCCATTTTGGCCACTGACTGTTCTCTAACTGGTCTTGTTGTTTTTTCAAAATCCTTATATTTCTGACCACATAACTTATGTTCCCACATCAACAATCAACATCAACAGATGAACTCCATAAAATGAAAGTTTGTGCTGTTTGATGCATCACACAGTATGTTATGGTTAAATATATCCACTCCTTTTTATATTCCTGGCACCCAGGATCTAACTGGTTTTTGAGTCTTCTCTGTTTCTGGGGAGGTGGCATAAGATTATGGTTAAGAACATAGGTTTAAAAGTCACACTGGGCTTGAAACTCTGCCACTTACTAACCGTGTGACCTCAAGCAAGTGACTGAACTCTGAACTTAAGCTTCCTAGACTGTCAACTGCCGCTGGTGATCCCCAACCTAGACAGTCATTTGAGCATTAAATGATTCCAATTACCCCTTCCCATTATGCTCCCTCCTTCTGCAGAGCTTTCAAACACATACACTTCTTCTTTGTAACACTTTGCTCTTCTCTCCAGACCTCTGCTCACTAGCAGGCTAGGTTAGGACCCCCCGAGCAGCAGCTCTCATAGTTATTTTTTCCTTTAGAGTACGAATCAAGTTGGGTTATTAAACTTCTGTGTGACCACTGCATCAGTGAGCATCTCAGCCCCAGACTGTGGGCTCTTTGAGGGTACCCCTGTCCCCTGGCAGGCGTTCATTAAATAAGGGACATATTTAGATATTAAGCAGCCCTTGAACACTCTGAAGACATTCTGCCTGCCCTGGTCCCCCTCGGGCAGGCGGGAAGTCTGTGCCCGAGACGGGGCTCGTCCACAGTCAAGGCGGCAGGGTTGGGAGCTGGAATCCCGTGCAGGGCAGTCACTCCGCCGGCTCATTCATACGCCGCAGCGCGAAAAACCCTAGAGGGGCCTCCAGCGCCGGCCGGGACGCGCACTCACTGGCCGCCGACTCGAGCCTGCCTGCAGGGCAGCTACTCGGAGAGGGGAGACTATGGCCAATCGGATCCGGCGGGACATTCATGTCCCTCCAATCAACATCACGATCCATCCGCGTAGCTTGGGAACTTAAGGCTACACAAAAAAGCTGCGGGCGGGAGGCTGAAAATACTGGGTTAAGTCAAGCAGGCGGGGCGTGAGGACACTGAGAGGACCCAGGAACCAATGAGAGATGCTGGGGGGTGGGTGAGAAGGTAGGTCGAATGAAATAGCCAATAGAGGTGAAAGGACTGTGGATGGGCGTGCCCAGAGACCAATCGGAATAAAGATGTAGGTGGACGGGGCCAGGATGCGGTCGAACAGCCATTGTCCAATCCGAGAAGGGACGAGAGGGGTGGGGTTGGGGGGCGTCCTACCAATGAGAGCACGCTAGCAGCGGACAGGCGGGCCTGTCGGCTAATTGGAAACAAGGACTGCGGAAGGCCGGGACAGGGAGAAGAGGCCAGAGGCTGGAGCTCGGTTTCAGGTAGCCAATCATCGTCCGCTCAGAGCAGCGGGCGGGTCGACAGCCCTTTTAGGGACTCTAGGAGTCTCAGAAGGGGCCTGTGAGGGGTCTTTCAAGGTTGAGGAGACAGTATCATCCAAAGAGGGGAGAATGCGGTTCCGAGAACCGGGCGAAGTAAGGCGGTTGTGAATTTGGGATCCTCACCTCGGGCCTTGCGCCGAGTCTCCTGGTCACCGAGGCTGGGCGGCTTCTCCATGGAGCTCAGGATGGAGCCCAGTAGGTCCGCCATCTTGGAAGTGACTGAGAGGGGGCGGTGCGTCTTAAAGGGAAGGGCGAAATGCCTTTAAGGCCGGAAATACGTCGGCGGGGAAAAACCACGCACCCGTCCTGGCCCGGCGCTGATCCCAGGCTGGTGGCCACCTCCCGGCCCGCTCGGCCCCGTCCCGTCCCCCTCCCCCCCTCCCCCCCGCAGACAGACGCCGGAGGCTGGCTGGTGCAGCGATGTTTAATGGCAATTCGTATAAACCAAGCCCATGCACAAATAGAAAGTGCTCGTGGAGCCGGCAGGAGGCCCCCCGACGCGCCGGGGGACCACGAGCCGGGCTGTGCAGCCCTCCTCGCGGCGCCTTAAATAGATTCTTCACTATACTCTGTATGTTACAGTATGTACAAGCCCCTCCCCTCGGGGGACGGGTGCGGGACTCCGCAGCGCGTTCCTCTGGACACCCCCTCCCCTTCGGCCCCGAGGTTGGTGGCCAGAGTCGGGGTGATGGGGGAAGACAGGGCCAGGAAGGGAGGAGAGACGCAAACATGCGGAGTCGGGGTGGGGCACGGTCAGCCCTGAAACACGAGGGGCGCGCGCAGCGAAGGCGGATACATTCAGAGACGCGTCGAACAAATAAATAAGGCAAGTCAGGAAGGGGCCGAGTCGGGTGCACGCAGGGAGGGAGCTGTGGAGAAGGGGCAGGCAGGGCTCCGTAGGTCACAGCTGAAGATGCAGGTATGTGGGGCCTGGGTCTTCCGGAGCCAGGGACCAAAATAGGGGGCAAGACCAGGAGGGAAGAGGAGAGAGGTGTAGGAGCAGGGGGTGGGGAAAGGAAAGGGGAATAGGGTGGAGGCCTATGAAGGGCTCCTACGGAGGTGAAGGGAAAGCTGCCGACAGGGGCCTCCCCCGGCCCCAGAAAGCCCTCTCCCTGTTAAGACTGCAAAAAGCCCCTCAGGGTGGTGAGAAGGCGGGGAGAGGTCAGGTGGCCAGTCCAGGCTGGGGAAGCCCTTCCATCTCCTGGTTCTGCTTCAGTTCTCTCATCCTGCAGAGAGACAAGGGAAGGAGTCAAGAGACGGCGGGTCAGGGGAGGTGGCAGGGCAAAAATCCAGCCAGAGGAGGGATGAGTACCTGTGTCGGCAGCGCCGCAGGAATCTCATGATTTTCCGGGCTGCCTGGTCCTGCTTCTTAGTGAGAAAGGAGCCTCTGGTGGAAGAAAGAAAAGGTGGGGAGACCTCGGAACATTCCAGTATCCCATGCCCTCTGCCCTTTAGGCACCCTAGGAGGAAGGGGGTGGGGGGGCAAGATGATGATGATGAATAACAGGGAATGGACATGGAAGCAGTGGGTAGGCACGGAGGGCTGGGGCCATACTTGTTGCGGGCAGGCAGGGTGCCCGAGGACCGGTGGGGAGGCCCTGGCCGGCGGCGGTAGGAGCGGTAGTGCTGCTGGATGAGCACGGCTGCCCTGCGGCTCTGCTGAAATCGCTTCTGTTCATAGTAGCTTCGGAACTTGCTCTGGATCAGAATGGCCGCCTGGGTCATCTTCTTATAGAGTGCAAACTGCAGGAGTGGGGAGGAGGGACAAGGTATGAAATGGAGGGACAGACCCAAACCCCAGAGGGTCACCCCAACTTAGGTTGATGCAAGTCTCTTTCTCTAACCCACGCACTCATGGAAAGACTGAATCATCACAGACAACCTCACACTCAGATCTCATGCCTAATACCTTAAGTGCAATCCAGGTCAGCTTGTGGAGAGAGAAGGGGAGTTATGGCTCTGGCAGCATTCTGGATGCTCTGGGCTGGAATGGGTGCATGTGGGTGTGGGCTAGTGGGTATGCTTTCAGTAAAGAAGGTTCTCACCTGCTTGTACTTCCGGTAACAGCGCTGGATCACAGCTGCTGCTACCTCTTGCTGCTCCTTCAGCCTCCGGCCCTGAAGGGAGATGAGGAAGTCTAAGCACCTCACAGCCCACCTAATGGACCCCTGACCTGTCCCTCCAACTTTCCTGGGGTTCCCAACAGTTTACCCTATCTGAGGCCTGTCTGGATGACTGCTCTTCCTCCAAAAGCCCTGGGAGCCCACAGTCTCCCCTGACTGAAGATTGTGTAATTCATCCTGAGACCCCTGGCCCCTGACCTTGTACTTTCGGAAGGCTGTCTGGATGACTCTGGCTGCCTCATACAGTTCCCGCTGCTCATGATCCGATAGTGTCAGCAGGGCAAAATCACTTTCCATCTTGCCACTGGTTGATGCAGAGAGAAACTCTGCCCAGGAAGGTGCTGGAGGGATAGCCAGGCGACCTCGCTCAAAGGGCAGCTCACTGTAGGGGATAGGGAGGGGTGTCACAGGTGTCTGAAGTCCCACTTCTCCCACCTAGAAATCACTATGAAGACCCTCAGCAACAGAGTCCGGAGAGAATGGCTTCAGAGTTCATCAGCCAGTTCTGTTCCCTTCTCAAAGGCCCTGGGGCCTCATCCCCAGGCTGAGAAGCCTGCTCCCTCCCTCCCACCTTCCTTTGAAGAAGAATCCAGGGGCTTTGTCTTGAGCTGATCACCTGGGAGGTGCTGAGCTGGGGAAATGGTCCACGTTCTCCAGGTAGCTGGCCAGCCAGGACATGGTCTCACTGAGCCCCACGGCCCCTGGCCGCTCCCGCATTGAGGCTCCTGCCTCAGGGAGCCCCGTGAAGTCCTCTCGTTTAATCCTCTCTGGTGTGGCTTCAATGATCTGTTTGGCCAGTGAGATCATGTCCACCTGGATGAAGGGAGAAGCAGAGTGAGCCCTGAGGGGCCCCAATTGCCAGATGTTCCTGCCCTGCTGAAGCTGTAACCTCAGTCTCCCCTCCCCACATCTAGTTCTTTCTCTCTCCACCAAGCATTGAGGCCACACACTGAGATTGCTCTCCCTGCTAACCCTGTCTTCCTCAGTCACTGTTCCAGACTCATTCATTTATACTTATTGGGCTCCGCCTTGGGCGTATAGCCCTCCGTGCTGAGATGTTGTAGAGAACGTAGGGTAGGAGGGACATATTCCAAATGGGGATTCAGGAGCTGAGCAAATGAAGGACTTGACACTTTTCCAGCGTGCCTGCCCACTGTCCTACCTGGAACTGCCTCATGCCAGCCACCCAGCACATACTCCCACAGGCCTGGTCATGCCTGCCACCCCCCCCCCCCCACAGCTCTCAAAGAAACAGCCCCACTTGCTGACCACATGACACCCTTTTCAATGGCTCCAGCCCAGCCTCTGCTTCAGCCCTGAAGCCTGTGGCACTTCCTACTAGCCACACTCAGACACCCTGCCTTGTAGAGTTCTCTAAGTTTTTTGTACTTATTAGTGCTACCCAATTACCCAGTTAGCTTCTCTAAGGCAGATACGTCCCCAGTTTCTAGCAGAGAATTACATGGCTACACTTGAAGATTCACTGTCTCTTATTCATTCCACAAGACTTTCTTAGCTTTTATCATGTGCAAGTCTCCTTCCCACCCCAGATCACTACCAAATACCTCCATCCTGCCAACCTCTGCACCATACACCTCCCAGCTGCCTTGCATCACTTGGATTCCCCAAGAACCTTGTCCCTTCTTGGATCAACAGGTAACCCCTACAACCCAGCTTTGACTTAAGATATTCCCCAGAATTTTTAACCTCTGCTGCCTCATGACTTCTGAGTCACGAGGTCTGAAAGGAGCTAAGCAAAGAGTTACCTTGCCTATCCCAAAATATGAGTAAATGGCCCTTTCTTCCCATACTGAAGCCAGAGTGATTCTGATTCATGGAATAGTCTGCCTCATCCCACCTCTGCACCTCATTCCACTTCTAGCCCTTGTAATTCCATCAACAGAAGCAGTACCGGGATCACATCCACAGCCTGTGGGCTGTCAGTGTCCTCTGGAGCAGCTCCATCGTCTGGGGCTGGCAGGAGGACAGGAAGCGGGGGTGGGGGCCCTTTGGAGTTGGTGGCCTCATAGTCCATGAGGAGTAGGGGGGCCTGTGGGGCACCAGAGGAGAGCTGGCCTGGGACCATTTCCATAGTAATCTCAGAGGCTGGCAGAGGAGCAGGGGGAGGACTGCCATCCGGGGCACTAGAATAGGCTGATGTGACAGAGAAAGTGCCATCTGACAGTTCCGAGGGTGAGGAGACACTGCTCAGACCTGTAAGGGAAGGGAAGAGGGTGAGGGTGGCAGGAGCCATCAGCCATCCCTCAAGTCTCCCGCCTTCCCCATCCATCCTCGTTCTCAGTTTTCTTGTCTGCTCTTGCTCCTATTACCTCCCCATCCCTGCCTCCTCAGTTTGCCTCCTCCTCCTCCACTCTCTCCCACCTTTTGGCTTTGCCCTGGCTTATCCTACCTACATCCCTCTCGCACAAAGATTAGGGACAGTCCCCACCAGTGTCTGGGCTGGAGGAGGGTGGTGATAGGGGAAGTGGGGGCTCAGTTGAAGCCTCCTGTCTCTGCAGTTCCTCAAGACAGCGGGCAAGGCGCACATGACCCCGGGAATGAGCCACAGACAAGGGTAGACGGCCCAGAGAGTCAGGAATGCTCAGCGCCTGTCGGTTCCAACGGAAAAGGAGCACAGCAGCTTCCAGGTGTCCCAGGGCACAAGCCCACATCTGGGGAGAGGGGCACAGAGGTAAGGCCCAGGGCCCTTCCTCCAGGTGGCCAGGTCTTCAGACCCTAGCCCCCTCACCCCTCCTTGCATCCCTCAAAGGATCATCCCTTTGCCCATCGCCCCACATGCACTCAGTTATCCTCACCAGAGGTGTGCAAGAGAAATGATCCACGTTGAGTGGGTCAACCTCTTGCTCTAAGTCCAGACTTCCAGTCTCCACACTCCTGGAGGGTTTGGGAGAGGGACAACAGAGCCCAGTCAAGGGAAAGGTAACCAAAGTTGGAACATCAGAAGTAAAGGGACCGGGAACTGGGCTGTCTAAAAGCATTAAGGCCAGTGGGATGAGGCAGTCAAAGAGACTAATCAATTTGAGTAGGTCAAGAAGCCAAAGTGTCATAAGTCAGGGGATATTAAAATTCCCCAAGGCCGGCCCGTGGCTCACTCGGTAGAGCGTGGTGCTGACAACACCAAGCCAAGGGTTGAGATACCCTTACCGGTCATCTTTAAAAAAAAAAAAAAAAAAATTCCCCAGAATGCAAGTCCTCTCTCAGCCCCCTCCCTTCCCACAATGACCCCAGCTCTCTTTTGGCAGGGCTCTAGGTCCTCCTCAGTTCCCTGGCCCTTCTGTCCCAGTGGCTGCCCAGCCCCGTCCCTGCGGCCCCTGCTCACCGCCACTGGCTCAGGGTCTCGATGAGGCGGGCGTAGCCCTGGGCAGCGGCCAGGTGCAGAAGGCTCATGCCACGGAAGGGGCTTCCATGGGCCAGACGTTCAGGACCCCTCCAGGTGGAGCGTGGGATCATGCTCTCTACCAAGACCACCACCCGTGCCTCGAACCCAGGCCCCTGGCCTTCATCCTGCAGTACACACACCCTTATGCAGAGACCTGAGCATCTGGTCCCCTGACTAAGGATGGCCTTGGCCACCCCAATTCTGTCCTCCCAGCATCTAATTCTGCCCCCTCCCCACATTTCCTACTCCAGGTTCCCACCACTTTGACCTCTGATGGCCCATCACTTCTCCCAGTTTGAGTTCCTGTGTGGCCTCAGTGTCCCCTACTCCCACTGCCAACTTCCTCCAGTCCATCTGGAGGACCAGACCTCTCACACCCTTGCCTGTTATGTGCCTTCACATCAGCTCAGGTTAGTGCCACATCCACACATGGCTTCTCCCCCTCTTCTGCAAGCTTTTGCCAGCCCTCTTCCTTCAGAGACTCGGGACCCACAGAGTACTGATCCCCAACTCTCCTGACCCCCTCCCCCACCCTCTCCTTCACCTCCACCCTTCTTCAGACCAGAAATAGTCTGAAGCCTGTCATGCCAAGAGGGTGCCCAGAATAGCCACTCTTGCCACAGGGTGGGGGTGGGAGCAGGGTGACGTCAGGGAGAGGGAGGAAGGCTGGCTGAGGAGGCTGCGGACAGCAGAGCAAGGAGTCAGCCGGTAGAGCATTTTCTTCAGGTGGACCCTCCCCTTGTTCCTCACTGTGGACCTCCCTCCTCATGGAAGTACCTGAACTGGAGGAGTGTCAGGACCCTGGCAAGGTGTCTGTCCAGCTGCTGCAATCTCTGCCATCCGCTTCTCCATCTGCTCCAGTCGCTCCAGTATGGACATCCGGAACTGGTTGTCTGAGGGGGAATGGGTATGGGAGCTGAGTGGGCAGGGTCTAGGTGATGCCCTCAACACCAAAACTGGACCTGTCCCAGGATCTGGGGGGTGAAGACACAGAATCACTCTTTTCTCTTCCCCCAAACAGCAGCCCCTTTACCCACTCACCTTCTCAGTAAAGCCCGCCAGGACTCAGTCCTTAATTTAGAGCTTTTAATACTACCCAAGACCTAGAACCAGTATCCAGAACCAAGATTGTTTCCTTCAAGACACAGACAGTAGGAATTCCCAGACAGCCATCTAGCCCCCAGCTGGCCCAAATCACACATGTACACACCCTCCCCCCGCTTTTTTCTAGGTGAATGTTCTATCAGTTCTCGCCCCAGATACTACCTTTGTCCCCCATGCTGGGGCTGAAGGACACCAGGGTCCCTTCTTTCTGTTAACCAGTACCCAAAAGAGCTCAGGGACTGTGACCTGAAAGCACCACCCCCTCCTCCCAGCCCCCCGCAGCTGTCCATAAAGAGGATGGCGGGGGAGGGAAGGTGACAGAGATGAATAGCCATGTCCATTCCTCCTTCCTCCCACCCCATACACAAATACACATACGCGCACACACGCACGCACGCACACACACACACACACACACACACCCCAAGCTATATCTGTCCCCTCCTGAGATCAAACAAGGACAAGGAAGGGAAACAGGAGGGGCTCAGAGCCCTGGAAAAACAGGCACAGAGAAACTGAGTGAAGGTCGGGGGTGTTCTGAGATGCCAGGATAGAAGGGGATGAAGGAAGAGAGGTGACAGTGGGGGAGGGAGGCAGAGAACGCTGAGCAGAAACCCAGATATAACAGAGAAGAGAGAGAACAGAAAAGATAAACAAGGTGAAGGAGATGAGAGAAAAGACAAAAGAGCAGGGGGGAGTACCAAACCAACAATAAGAAAGGCAGACAAGAAGAGAGGCAAGTTAAGAAGAAATGGCAAGAAGAGGGAGGGAGGAAACTCATACAAGAGATGGTAAAACAAAAATTACACAGGGACAGAAAAATGAGATGAACAATCAGAGCAGGACAAAGAACAGGACCGAGAGACCGGGCAAGAGCCCAAGGCAGGCAGACTCGAAGCAGACAGGCAACCCAGCACACAGGCTTTGTGACTGGGGCCAGCTCCAAGAGTGGCAAAAGGAGGGACCAGAGCCCCTAGGGGAGAGAAACTGGCATGGAGGGACAAACTTGATAGGGATGACAGCAGAACGGACATCCGAGAGGCGACAATAGAGACACCAAGAGGATGACAAAGGAAAGCAAACATCAAGAAAGCAGCAGATTTCTCAAAGCCACAGGAGAGAGAACAAATACAAGGAACAAAAATAGTCCCAGATTTAAATAAATAAATACACCCCTCCACACACATATACATGTATGTGTGTGCCTCTGTGTTTTTGTGTAAGAAAGTACACCATGATATGAGCAGTGGATATCACTGGGTAGTAACAGTATAGGAAATTTTCATTTTCTACTTTGTGTTTTTCTGTAATTTCCAACTTTTCTATAATAAACACATATCTTTATAATCAGAGGAAGGAAACAACAAAACTTAAATATATTCAAGTGTGTGTGTATATATATATTTATATACTGTGCATAGCACCCATGAGAGCACTTTTAAAAGTTCATGGAAAGATTCATATTATCATTCAATTCTATTTTTTCCATGAACTTTTTTGAAGTACCCACACATGTATTGCTCTAGACCCTGTCCCTGCCCCAGCCTCTTGGTCTTCCTTGGCTAGATCCCATCCTTGGGATGGAGAGGACAGGGCAAGAACTGGGATAAAGATGGCTGCAAGAGTTATAGGGAAAGAAGGTAAGGAAAGTTTGCTGCCACATTCAGAAGTGACTAATGAAACAGGAACTGAAAAAAGAGTGGTGGGGCTGGCCGGTTAGCTTAGTTGGTTAGACTGTGCTGTTATAACAACAAGGTCAAGTGTTTGGATCCCTGTGCAGGCCAGCCACCAAAGCGTGGTGAAACAGGCTAAGTGGTGGCAATCTGAATCCTGAGGGGTATAGAAGCATGTCATGCTCAAAAGCTGTGGGGCAGGGGCCAGCCCATGGCTCACTTTGGAAAGTGCGGTGCTGATAACACCAAGACCATGGGTTCAGATCCCTATATAGCGATGGCCGGTTAGCTCACTTGGGAGAGCGTGGTGCTGACAACACCAGGTCAAGGGTTAAGATCCCCTTATTGGTCATCTTAAAAAAAAAAAAAAAGTTGTGGGGCATGACACTTGGGGTCAGAGAGCTAGGTACTTACCGTCCAGGGACAACCAGTCAAGTTGAGTACTAGGCAGAGACAGGAATCGGCGGGCTCGATACTCAAAGAGCACAGAAGCAGAAAGGGGTCCCTCCCGTCCTGCCACCTGCAAAGACACCAGCCCTACCTCATGGGCTGGAGAGGAAAGGGTCAGCGAAAAGGGCTCTTTTTCCCTGGCTCCTTCTCTTGCCACCTGTGTCAGAGCCACAGATGATCACTCCATATATATCTCCCCCCAACTCCCCTGATGTAGGCCAAGAGGCCCCTAGCTTCAGTGACCTTACCAATAACTGGGAAGGGAGTCTATTCATTTGAGAACTCAATATCTACTAGATAGGCCAGAGACCATTTGGATTCTAGACCCTGTAGATAAGGATGTTTGTTATTCAGCAGCAAGGTTTGGACGCTGAGGGTCAAGAGACACCTATACTTATGAACAACTTGATGGTAGATAAACCCTTGATCACTAAGATGAGAGTTCAGAGGTCATGACCCTGTTACTAAGATGGGGAGAAGGGGAGCTAGCTGCTCATGAACAGTGAGAGCTGTGTCCCAGGGTCTCAACGTTTATGTCCCTGAGGATGGAATTACCAGGCCCTGATCCCAAGATGAGGGGCCGAGACTTTTTCTGCCAATCCCCAGCTTCTCTGTTCTCATCCTCTTTCCTTCCATACATGGTTCAATGGAGCTATTGAGATTAGGGGAGAACATACTCATAGACAGCAAAGCTGTCAACCTGTCACTGTGGTGGTCTGTGGGGCCCCACAGGCTGACTGTGGAGTACAGGGTAAGGGGCATGGTTGGTGACAAAAGACTGGTGGTGCAGGGTAAGGGGCAAGGCTGGTGGTAGAGATGAGCCTAGGCAATGAAGTCTAGACCAGTGCTATCCAATAGAACTTTCTGCAATGACAGATATATTCTATATCTGCACTATCCAATAGCGCAATACTAGCCATATGTGGCTACTAAGCACTTGAAATATGATCAGTGTGACTAGAGAACTGAATTTTAAATTTTACTTAATTAAACAGGCACACGTGGCTAATGGCTACTGTATTGGACAGTGCAGGTATGGAAGCCAATGTCCTTCAGTTCCAAGACTGGTCAGAGGAGACCAAAATCATTCCCTTTTCATTCTCCCTGGATTGGGGTTGGAGGCTCTGGCTCCATTTAAGCCAGAGAACCTGAATGGATATGAGAGATCCCTTTGGTCAATGCCCGACCTTAGAAGGAGGGGAGGCCAAAGACCCAAGAAAGGAGCAGACTTATCTAAGGTCATGGGTTAGCTAATGAGTAGATTTCTTGGACCAGAACCTAGACATTCTGACACTTAAGACCAGGATCTTCTGCCTGCTGGGGGAGCTTGATGTTCAACCTTAGGACTGGACGATGTCCTTATACTCTCAGAACAACCCATTTCTTCCCAGTGCTTCCTAAAAGCCTGGACTTCCTGATCTGTCCTAACCACCCATATGTCAGTCCCTTCCCCTACTGTTCCCAATCTCCATACCAGGACAGTAGCAGCGTAAGACACCAGGCTGGACAAGTGAGGCTGGCACTGCGATGTGATCAAAGACACAGGAGTAATGCTCGGTGGCCTCTGTCCAAGGACCTGTGATGAGCACCTTGACCCCACCCTGCAGACAGAAGTCAGACAGTCATGTGAATGGAGTTGAGTCTTCATTCACTTATTCATTCACTTATTTATTCAGATCCTTAAAGAGTATCTACTGTATGGCAGGCCCTGTGCTAGAGTCTGGGGGTACAGGGGGAATAGTACCCAGTGGGTGAGGTCAGCTAGTCTATCCTTCCTCCCCAACATTCCTGCCAAGTAGTTACCTGATGTCTACCAGAATCTGCCAGAAATGGGAAACTCAGGGCCTCCCACAAGGCTACCAGAAAGCTGTCATCAGGAAGAAGTTCTGTTCTTAGGCTAATTCACCCCCACTGTAGTTCCTCCTTTCCCTCTCAGAGGCAACATAAAACAAAACTTCCCCACTGCTAAAGACAGCCTTTCAGCTACCTGAAGTCTGCAATCACATCCACACTGTATTTTCTTCTCCAGGCTGAACAGCCCCAGTTCCCTCCCCCAGAAAACAGTCACCAAGGGAATAAGGTCCCCAGGGGACTGGACAATGACATACGGAAGGGGGAGGGAAGGAAAAAGTGTTAGTCGGTGAGGACTGTGGAAACAAGAAAGAAGCTACACTCTACATAAAAATAGAGGTTGGAAAGAGAACTAAGAATCCATGAAAACTGACGGAAACTAGGTCACAGACCATGGGGTAAGAGTTAATACAATTTGTTTTGGGTATCAGAAAACAGATGGGAGGGAGAGGGGAGGAGATAAGCCTGAGACTCACCTCTGGGTAGGACCACTCTGGGGAGAAGTCTGTGATGGTGCTAAGAGCAGGAGAGAGCTGGGGGGCTGGGGCAGGGACACTTGGAGTTTCGTCACTGATGAGTTCTCCCATAAGGTCTGGGAATGATGAAAGACTGAAGGGCTCCAGTTCGCTGGCCCCACCAGGTCCTCCAAACAAGGCCTCCCCTCTTCCTACCCTGCCCGATGGCTCCAAGGGGGCAGGTGAGGGTGGGGGTGAAGGAGGGGATGAAGGTACAGATGGGACAGCCCCCTGGCCCTTGAGCTCCTCCCCACTGTCATCATCTTGGATGAAGAAGCAGTTTCCTCTTCTACCACCTGCTCCTGACTGGGGCGGGGGACCCTGAGCAGCCACCTGGGGCTCCAGGGCAGCAGCAGGCTCTAGGGCAGGACAGGGGGTATGGGCAGCCTCTGCCTCGGGGAAGTCTGGACTTAGCCCCTGGCCCCCTCCATATGTCTGGCCCCTCTGGGGGCTGTTGAGAAAACGATCAGGGTCAAAGGCAGGGCTAGGAGGAGCTGGTGGGGCAGAGGGCTCGGAGCTTACAACCACTGCCAAGCTCATGGAAGGCCTAGGATCAGCCTGGGGAGCCAAGTGCCTGGTAGGCGTCAAGCCACCAGCACGCTGCTCCAGTCCTGTCAGGAGGAGGATAGCTGTGCCTCCTCTCGACGAACCCCCTCGAGAGGTGGGAGGGCTAGGTCTGATTTCTAGGGGTTCGGCAAAGCCTGAGGAGGAGGAGGAGGAAGAAGAAGATGGGGAAGTATGTGCCTTGGGGAGCTCTGGGGGAAGTGGGGCTATCAGTGGAGGAGGCTCCGGGGGATGGGGATGGGGGATAGAGGTCAGGGTTAAAGCTCGGGGCTCCACTTTAGGAGAGATGATGCGGTGTTTCGTGCTGCTGCATTTGTGGGTAAGGCTCCCAGAACCTAGAGTGGAGAGGGGTGGGGAGGAGAGAAAGGATAAGACCCATTCTTCTCCAGCTTTTCCTTTCTGAAAGGCTTTATAAAAAATTTCCTGGGACCTCTCTATAGACCAGAGGTGTAATACTGATTATGGCCACTGGGAGGCATCAGAAATGCTCCCCACAACACACCACCCCCTTCCCCTCAAAACAAACAGGACTGATTGGAGGAATATTGCAGAGGACTGTGGGCTCAGGGGAGTAGCTGAGAGCAATAGGTAAAGGCAAAGAAAAAGGACAAAAGAACAGAACCAAGATGCCAACTGGGACTAAAGCTGAGGCTGGATATAATTGGTGGTGCTGCAGGGACAGGAGTTGCTAAAGGTAGAAGGCAGAAAAGGGCACGGGAAACCAGGACTGTTGAGTAAAAGGAACTGGGGCCAGTATGCACCCAGATGGGAAGGCCTCTGTTCATCTGTCCCATCTTTCCGGGACATACAAAAGACTTGCAAATCAGCATGCAAATCCCATCAATACAGAAATTCCCCTGGCTCGAGTAAGAGCAGTTTGGCTAGGTGGGAAGAGAGCTCCAGGGTCAGGGCTTAACTCACCAAGGCCCCCACTGCAGAGACAGGCGTGGGTTCGGGGGGCAGGCTTGGTTGGGTGCGTGTCCAAGATCTGCTGCACCAGCTGTTCTACAGAGAACTCCTCTGTCCCGTTCCCACAGCTCCACTTGATGCCATGAACTAGAGGAGAGTTGGAGGGAAGTACTGTGGGACCCCCACAAATCATCCCCCAATGTACCTTGATGGCTCCTCCAAGCACCTGACATGCTCCAAGACTTCTGGCTGGGTGAGGAGAGGCGAGCAACCTCTCCTCACCCAGCTTGGACACGGCTATCCTTTAGTAACCTTCTGCATATTTCAACACTTTTGAATGCACCAGCACCCCCACAGGGAAGTGGCCATCACCTTGGCCCCTTTGGAAGGCCCATTTCCATTTTCCCGTTGGAGCTCTATCCTCACCCTGCTGACTTACACATGGGCTTCAGCTGTCCCAACAGCTCCTCCCGGGACCACTTCAGCCACTCTCGACGGTCGCTGCTGATGGAACAAAAGATGGGGCTGCAGCCCTTTCCACAATCCTCCAGGGCTGGGACGTTCAGGTAGTGCACAAGGACGATGTCAGGGTTCTGAGAGCACAAGAGTATACACAGAGAGCCATGGGGTCCTGAGGTCCAAAGGCTCAGATTCCTAGTCCTCATTTTCTTCCTGGACATCCCCCCACCACACCCCCAATTTCTGGCTCTTTCCATCTTCAACCCCCCTCTCTTCTTCCCAGTCTCCTTTCCATGCTCAGAACCTAGTCATCCTTCCACTTCATCCTTTCAGACCCCCATATCCCTCAAAGAGCCAGGAAGAGTCTGGCTTCCTGAGCTCTTCTGTCCTTACCTGGAGTAGCCAGTAGCAGCGCCGATGGAATGTGGGGACGATGGAAGAGTGAACGTAGCAGCCATAGAGACACTGCCAGGAGACAGGCTGGGGTGGGGGGAGGGCTAGTCTGCTCCCCAACTCTTCCTCTGTTCAGTCCCTTTGCAGGAATCCCAGTCTTTCCACCAGTTCTCTTTAACCCTCCCCCCACTCCTTTCCAATCCCAGCTGCCTCAAGTCATAGATGAGGGATAGAGATAAGGGAACAGAGTCGCTGGGGCCCTACAGCAAGAACTATATGGGACCATCTAGAAATGTCAGAGGGCAGAGCAAGTGTACATTTGAGATGAAGAGCAATGATTTGGGGAAAAGAAACCTGTGCTTAGAGCATCATTGCTTGGATCCCTGAGGGAAATGCAAGAGAAGTGAGGGGCCTGGAGGGGAGGCCTAAGGCCTGGAGAGCTAGGTCATGGAGGGAAACAGGAAGCAGAGAGTGGGCTAAGCAGTCAGTCAGCTGATCCAAAGGGAGTGAGAAGGGAAAAGTGACTGGGAGTGAGTGAGGCAGACAATGCCACCAAGCCCCAGCAGGGCTGGAGCCCAGGTGAGGGTGGAGGAGGGTGGGCTAGGGCAGATAAGCTGGATGCCTGACTCTTACCTCCATGCCCTGGACCTTCAGCTTCATGTGGTCCTCTCGGGTGGTCTTCCCATCCTTCCGCTTCTTCCAGAGGTAACCATCCTTCCGATATTTCACCTTCTTGCGGTTGTAGAGGATGATGGAGCCATTCTGAGGCCTGGGAAGGGAAGGGTTGGCCTTGAGTTCTGTCAACAGAACCCAGGGCTGCTGCCACTCTCCACCTTCTTGGACTTTCTCACCTTGTCTTTGGGGCACAGGATAGCCACTCATCATGCTTCTCAAAGGTGATCAAGTAGGACGCAATCTCCTGTAGGACAAGAAGCACTCAGGTGGGTGTCCCCTTCATAGAGAGTCTCGGCCTGGCCTCTTGGTCATCCCTTCAGAATCTCACTCCCTGCTGAGTTGTGGCAGCTAGTGGAGCATGTTTCCAGGTATCTGGACCCTGCGATGTCCACTACCCTCCTAAGAATCCCAGGTTGCATCTCAGATGAAAGTCTAACCTTCTCTCCTTCTCTTCTTCTCTCCCTCCCAACTGGGGCCTTTATCCTGGGGCCAGGTCCATATTCTTGATCATTCTTTCTGCATACTATGAATAATTTTAGTCTCCCCAAATTCCATTTGTGTACCCTTTCCTGACTCAAAAAACTTCAATGGTTTGACACTGCCAGGAATTCCAGATTCTTCAGTCTGACTCCAAGGTTCTCCCAACAAGGGATCAAACCATCATTTCTACTATTTATCCATATTTCACCTACCATTCCTGCCAGATGGGCCCATTGATTCCTCCCTGAACATGCCCTGACCAGTCAGCTCCTGCATGTTAGTGCCCTGTAAACCAAAAGTGCCATGTGCACACCTCTCCATGTCTGGCAATCCTAGCCATTCTACAGACCAAATCCTTTCCTAGATGCTCCATGAAAGCCTCTGACCACCTGGTCTTTTCAGGGTGGCTCTATGGCATTTAAAACAATTACATACACACACTCTTTTACTGACAGTTCTCTTCTAACATCAAACCAATAATTATTGACCACCAACTACCTACGAGGCACTAAGTGTACAGAATACAGATGTGTAACACAAGGACTGCCCTCCAGAAGGAGCCAGTATGAGTGGTGGTTAAAACCAGGGGCTCTGGAGTGAGTTAGACAAACTACATGAGGTAAATTGGTTTCCTCATCAATAATACAGGGGTAATAACAGTGCCTGCTCTGAGCGTCCTTAGAGGATTAAATGAGATAACACAGGCCAAGTGCTTAGCACTGTGCCCAGTGTGTAAGAAATACTTTATAGACAGTAGCTGTTGTTTTTACTCAGGTGGATATGCCAAGGAGAAATGGGCTCCTACAAGATTCATGTCTTTATACCTCTTCTATGATCCCCAAAGAGCCTAGAACAGCACTCTACACTTAGGAGTGTCACAGACACAGAAAGACCCCCACTCACCCTCCTCTAGCCCACTAGACCTCTATGGGCCCTAATCCCCCAGGCTCCCTAGAAAACCTCATTTGTATTCCACCGTAGCCGCTCTGGAGGCAGCAGCGGGCAGCGAGGAAGACACTCCAGCAGCTTCTTGGGGAGAAAGATCTTCAGGTGGTGGCTGTTCTCTAGAGGGAATTAGAAGGGAGGGCTTAGTGTGCTGTCCCTGGCATCCCTGAGATGATAGTCTGGGGGGAAAGGGCAGAAGGCAATTCAGAGCATTGGGGAAAACTGAAACCATGGCAACAGCAGTGGGAAGGGTAGGGAAGAGGGGGGACGAGGACAAAAGACCTGGTCTGTGAACTCACCAGCAACCTCGGTGGTGTCCTTGGTATTCATGGTGAGGGCTCCGGGGGGCAAGGTCACCCCCGGCCTGAGGGGCCGGGGGGAGGGGGAGTCTGTGCTGGAAAGGGAGAGAACAAGGTCATGGCAGACTCCCCCACATTGATCCAGGATGAGGAGTGTAAGGTGGGGGAGGGGGTACAGAACTGGGTCATGTCATCTGGGAAAGATGAGGAAGAGGGCAGAAAGGGCTGGACTGTGATGTGACAGTAGAGCCAGGGAATAGAGGTGAGGGAGGACCCAGACATGGTGCCAGGAACCAACAGGAGTGGGGAGATACGACAGAACACAGTGATCAGGAAGAAACGGAGTGGGGTGGGGGAGGGGAGAAGGCTGGCAGGGCTGGGGCCTCAGAGGCCCTTCAGCTCCAGCTCTTGCAGCCGCCGGGCTATGTGGTCAGGTCCTGGGGGCTGGAACTCAGGGCATCCGGTCCTCAGAGGATGGTTTGGCAAGAGAGCCTGGATGCTGGGGGGAGGGCAGGAGATCTAAGTTTGGGGGGGGGGAGCTAGGCCTTAGAAGACACACCCTGAGTTTCTTCTCTATTTGATTTTTCCAAAGGGAAGGGCAGCTCTGGTAACTGATCCTAACCTACTCTCCTCCAGGTTGTCAGGGCCTGCTAGAATATGGGCTAGACACCCAGAACCCAGCTTCTCACTCTCAGGACAACCCATCCTCGGCCCTGAGGCTGACAGCTCTCTCCACCATCCTCCCCTTCTGCACCCTACTCCCCAAACGCCTCTGCCTCCCCTGGTCTCCAGGCCTACCCTACCCCATCTACCGCTCTGGCTCCAGCCTGAGCCTCCGCCCTTCTGGGGAAACAGATGGGAGCTGGAGGAGGCTCTCAGCGCCGGCTCCGCCAGGTGTCCAGGGATGGAGAGGGGGAGGAGGCCCGTCCGAGCTCGGCAGTGTGCAGCGAAGCTGGGGTTGGGGTAAGGAATCCACCCCAGGACGCAGGTGCGCAGTCCCGGCTAGGCAGCCTGCCAGGGTGCGGAGCGGGTCCTCGGCTGCGGGCCCGGGATCGGCGTGGGACTCGGACGCCTGGCGCCCCGGGCGGCCCCCCACTGGGGGACGGCGGTCCCCGGAGAACCTCCGAGGTGGGAGGGTCCTGCCCGCACAGAGGGATGTTCTGGAGTAGTCGCGGAGCAGAGTCCGCGGGCGCGCGGAGGGCGAGGGACAGTGCAGGTGCCGGGTGCGGGGGTCCCCGGGACAGTCCCGGCACGCGCTGGTTTGTCTTGGGGCCCAGGGCGGAGCGGCGCCCCCTGGCGCGGGGGAGGAGGAGGAAGCGGGGAGGTGGGGACGAAGCGGGAGGAGGGACGGTGGTCCCTGGCGCGGCGCTCCACGTCAGGACAGGGTAAAGTTGCGCCCCCTGGCGCGGGGGCGGGGAGGCGGACGGAAGGCCCTGGCTCTTACCTCCTGGGGTCCCGCGGGTGACGGCGGCAGCGGCCATTCTACCCCACACCGACCCCCCCCAGCGCCGGCTGACAGCGGCGTCTGACGTCACTGCGCACGGGGCGGGGCCTCCCAATTAAGGGGATGGGGGTCGGGAAGGGAACCTGGGGTCAGCACACTTGGGGTTCTGGCTGGGGCGCAGGGCGGAGGGATCCAGCTGCTGGGGCTTGACCCAGGCGGAGGGACTGGCTGCTGAGAAGGGAGCAACTGCTCTGAGGCGCGGGATGCCGGGTCCCGGAGGCGGAAGCCCAGCTGACTGACCGACGGACGGACGGACGGGAGGGCGGGGGCGGCGGTCTAGGGCTGGAACTGGAGGGGCTGGGCAAGGAACGCTGGACTGGGGGCGGGATTTTCCTCGCCTTGGCAACACTCCTTGACTTTGGGGACCCAGCCCATCTTCATTGTAGCTGGGTCCTCGAGAAGGTGAAAGGAGCCCTCCTGCCCCGTTAGCCTGTCCAACACTGCTTCACAGAAGGGAGAACAATTCCAGGCTCCACTTGCTTGATTTTTAATAACAGAACAGACAGAAAAGCACAGGGCAGGAGTGCGGCCCGGAGGAAAACGACTTGGGGAGTTGCTGGGAGAGGGGCAGGCAGAGATGGGGGCCAACGGAGGCTGTTAATGCCTAGTCCAGAGGACGGGAAAGGCAGGTGGAGAGGCCGAGGGAAGGGAAACCCCTTGAAGCCAGCAATGGGGGCGCTTCTGGTGATGCAGCTAGTCTTGGGTCCCTGAGGAAGCACCAGCATCGTGGGCTCGGATGGTTTCTCCTTACTCCTCAAACTCCATCTCCCAAGGGCTGGAAAAGGGGTTCCTACTGGCTGTGACAGTGTGGAAGGGGAGCAGAGAGCTCCACCGCCTGGAGGGGCAAGCCCCCGCCTGGCCCAGGGGACTCCATGGAGACCAAAGCAGCTGTAAAGATGAGAGAAATTGAGAAAAGAATGAAAGAATGGAAAAGCAGGTCTCTCTCCAGATTTCCTGTCGCCAATCCCAGGTACCCCAATCTCTGGCTCTCACCTGCTTTATTTTTGTTCCTCCCAAATCCAGCTATCCAACCTGGCTCTTGGCTTCATGCAAGACCAGGGATCCCCATCTCCCTCCACCACCCCAACAATTTCCACTCCAACCACACCTGGGCCCTGCCAGGAGCGAGAAAATGGTTCTGTTCCTGTGGGTAGGTTGCCCTCTCCTCTTCCAGATCAGTGGTGCTGGGGAATCCACAGGTGTCTTCGTCAAGCACTAGGGGCTCAGATGCAGCCCTAGAGCTGCCCCACTGGGCCTTTTTCAGTCTGTGGAGACTTTAGGCTTAGGAGAGAGGTACCTGGGGGCCAGGCTTCCTGTCCCTCCATTCTTCACCTTTCCATTCTGAAATACTTCCTGCTGGGACCCAAGGGTGTTGTCATTTGACCTCCAACTCTCCATTCCCAATTCTGCTTCTCTCAGACTGAAGTATTTTCAGTCCAAGGACCCAGAAGTGCCCCCTAGCTCCCCACTGTCCTACAGTTCTATAATATGCTTTCTTGTTTTCAGTGATCCAGTTTCCACTCCTTCCAGCTCATGTGGCTCATCCTCCGTCCCTCAGTTCCCTCCTTCTTTCCACATAATAGAAATTGTTTCAATAGCACCAAACTCACGGTTCCTTCCCAAACAACCTCCAATTCCCTTAAACCTTTCAACCCCTTCCTTACCTTAAGCCATCCTGCCCCCAAACCCTTATTGGCTCCCAGAGCCCAGATGTCTCGACTCCTTACTCATTGATGGTTCTCTGACGCCTCCTTAGGTCCTCCAGGTGATAAGTGACAGCCCTTACCCGGGCAGGGATGCCCCCAGGTCCCTGCTGCATTCCCTTCAAACGTGGTTTCCTCCTCTTTCTTCTGCAAAGCATCTCAGGGGGTGGGAGCCCCTCAGGGGGGAACAAGCCAGGCTGGGAGCAACCAGCGGCTCTCTGTGCCGGAGAATGGGGAAAATGAGCTAGAGGGCAGAACTGGGTCTCTCAGGGGAGCTTGAACTGAACTAGGGAGACAGGAGTCTTGAGAAGCCCAGCTGTGATCTGGAAAACAGGATAACTGATTCACAGAAAGGAGGGTCAGTACACTGGTTGGGGAACTCCAGAGCGAAGGGGTGATAGGAGGGCTGGGGACAGGATGGCAGTGGGTGCAATTTTCACAGAGAAGTGTTGAAGGGCAGAGAGTTTGTCATACCAGCATGGGTGGAAAATACTGTTCCTCCATCCTGATGGGGCTGTGAAGCACAAAAAGGGGGCTAAGTGCAGAGGGGATACCCCCTTTTACTTCTCTATTGACCTCTATATTCCCTATTGCTTCTCTAATGACCTCTCCCAACCACCTGTCTGGCATTTGGAGCTACAATGTCCATTAGCCATTGGGAAATTATGCCCAGACTAGGGCTTATTGCTATAAGGATTTATGGCAGTTTAAAATTGTACAGCCTCATCTTCCCACCTGCAGTTAGTCCCAATTTTCTCCTTCCCTACTCACCTGGGCCTTTGACTGAGGTTCTCCCAGAAGACATCTCCATAACGCTGGGGCATTGGTCTGAGGCTCTGGGAAGGCAAACTGGGGGGTAGAGATCGGCTGACCACCCTGGAACACCTGAGGTGAGGACAAGGTAGGCTCGGGTCTGGCTCTTCCTCTTCAGCATCTACTCACCTCAAGGATCAGGGGCCCGTCTTTCCAGGGGACCATACAGCTGCCAAGGTTCCCTTAGGCTATGTCCTCTCTTATCTACTTTGGCTGAGGAAGGTAGTGAGACCTCTGATTTGAAAGATTGGAGCTGGGATGAGGGTGGATATTGGCTATGGTTTGAGCCTCAGACTTCATTGCATCTCTAGCTTCTACACCTCATAGCCAGAGAACATGATATTTAGCAAGCAGAGTTTTAAAGAGGAAGGTCCTGAGCACTCAGGTAATATGACAGACAGGTCATATTACCTTTAGGTCAATGCAAGGATCCAGAAGAGAGGACTTTGCTGTTTACTCCAACTTTGTCTCCCGTATCTTAGAAGGACTAATATCCTTGTAGATAGGGAGGGGTATGCAGAGCTGTTTGAGAACAGTACTAATTACTTCCAAAGTCCCCAAATTGAATGATGACTGCTCTCCTGATCTCTAATAAGTGACTAGGCCTGGGGCCCTTTATCTTCTCCATCTCCATCTCTCTTTAGGTGATCTCACCCAGTCCCATAACTTTAAATAAATACCGCCAACGTGCTGATGACTCCCAAATCTCTATTTCCAGCCATGGTTCCTCCCTGGGCTCCACTCAACATCTCCTCCCCAGCCTTCTCTCTGAAAGGTGCCCCCAAAATGCCCAGTTGCTAGGGCCAAAAACCTGATATGCCTCATTTTCTTCACCTCCCACATCCAATCCACCAGCAAGTGCTGTCAGTTCTATATCTAAAATATACCTGCATTTCACCACTCCTCACTATTTCCATTCCCATCACCACATTCCAGATCATCTTCCCTTTCCTGAACTATTGCAATGGTCCCCTCCTCCTCTCCCTGATTCTATTCTCATCCTCCAACAAGCTATTCTGCACAGAGCAGTGAGAGTAATCTTTTAAAACACAATCACGTGAAATAAGACTTGAAACGTATTTCACAATTCTTTGGGCAGTGGGGGGCTGGATGAGTGAAGAAATGAAAAGATTATCCACATAATGATAATTATTGAAGCTGACTGAAA
Organism: Cynocephalus volans; assembly: GCF_027409185.1. NCBI lineage: Eukaryota > Metazoa > Chordata > Mammalia > Dermoptera > Cynocephalidae > Cynocephalus > Cynocephalus volans. Next base: position 32,771,634 of record NC_084469.1, read on the forward strand.
AGGGTACATCAGGTTCATGATACTATTTTTTCTACTTTTGTATTTGTTTGATATTTTCCACAACAAAAAATTGAAGAAAAAAATCCGCTTATGTCACTCCCTTGTTTAAAAAATTCCACTGATTTGTACTGTCTTTAGTATAAGATCCTAACTCTTCTCAGTGGCCTATAAGGTTCTGTATGATCTGGGCTCTGCCTAACTCTCTGACTTTACTCTCTACTCTTCCCTTGATGACTAGGTTTCAGTTACACTGGCTTGCTTCCTGTTCCTAGAACATACCAAGGTTGTTCCTTTTGGGGGTTTTACCTACTATTCCTTTTTCTCCCTCTTTGTCCTTATCTAAGCTACCTCCTTCTCATTTTTCAGATCTCAGTTCAAATTCACCTCCCCAGAACAGTCTTCCACAATCACCCTATCTAACCCTGTGTACCCCAAGACACTCTATTTTCCATTGTATTATACTTCTGTTTTATTTTTTTCATGGTACTCATCACTAGCTGAAATTATATTTATTTGTTTACATATCCCATCTCCCCCCACCTAGAATATAAGATCTATGAGAAGAGGACCTCTATCTTGCTAACTGTTGAATCCCCAGCACCTAATACAGTTCTTGGAACATTGCTGTGTTCAAAAACCATTTGTTGAATAAATTAATGAATCATCAATCCCCTGAGACGAGGCACTGAACTTCCTGTTCCTTATTTCCTGCTCTTCTCAGGGAAGGACCCACACGTGCAATCTTCTCTCCATTCCATTCACATTCTTCCCACCCAGTAGGAAGGACTCACTTGGCAAAGGGGATGAGGTTGTCTCCGTCTCCCTGTATCTGCATGATTGGACTGGGCTGGGTAGCTGGACTGAGTCTCCTCCTTGGTGCTGGGAGGATAATGGAAAAAGAATCATTCACTCATGTAACGGCTGTAAGGATGAGACCAGTAGCATATCTAGCAAATGGAAAGAGGATGTGTGTATCCTAAAAAAGGAAAGAGAGCTTAAAAGGTATTTTTAGTGCTGGACTATTAAATGAACATACAGGTTGAAGATGGTGAACACAGGAAAGGTGGATGTAGTAAAAGGTAAAGGAGAAAGAAAATTTCCTGAAGCTAAATGTGTAGAGTAAGTGAAATTTACAGATGACAGTTAAGTGACAACTGGCAATATGATGATGAAATGAAAAAGGATGACAGGTGAAGACTGAATGGGGCAGAGGCATTTGGGGATAGTTGGTATAGAACTGGTGCTTGCGGGTAGAGAAGTGGCAGAATTGATGGTTGTTAAATGAATCAGACATGAGTGGTTAGTGAAAGTTAAGGGCGGACAGAGTGGTCAATTGGTGATATTCCCTATTGGAATGGAGTGGGCAGTTAGGAATGTCTATAGTTAAAAAGGTGAGCTAAGAGGTCAGCTGAGCAGAGCCAGAATCAGAGGCAGCCAAAGATGACCTGATAGCCAGTTGGGGTGGGTAGAAAAAGTTAAGAATACTAGAAGATAGGGCCGGCCCGTGGCTCACTTGGGAGAGTGCGGTGCTGATAACACCAAGGCCATGGGTTCGGATCCCTATATAGGGATGGCCAGTTAGCTCACTTGGGAGACCGTGGTGCTGACAACACCAACTCAGGGGTTAAGATCCCCTTACCGGTCATCTTTTTTTTTTTTTTTTTTTTTTTAAAGAATACTAGGGCTGGCCCCCTGGCTCACGCGGGTTCGGATCCTATATAGGGATGGCCGGTGCGCTGACTGGCTGAGTGTGGTGCAGACCACACCGTGCCGAGAGTTGCGATCCCCTTACGGGTCCAAAAAAAAAAAGAATACTAGAAGTTAGGGAAGTGCACGTAGGCTGCACAAAGGACAGAAGAAGCCAAATGGAAACTGTTAGAGGTGAACGACTCTTTATCCAACTAGGGATGACTCCCAAACAAAACTGGAGATGGGCCGAGAAAGCAGTTAGGTGAGGTAAAAAATGGAGAGAGGAGTATTTAGGGCGCAGATGGCTGGGATAGAGTTGGGCTGAAAGGGCAGGTGGGGTTTAAATGGGATGTCCTCGGCCAGATGGGGTCAGCAGAACTCAGGGGCAGTAGGGAGCTGAGGGGCCCTCACACCTCAGGTAGTTGGGCCTGTATGGGTGGCCTAGATCTAAGGGGCAGGATGGAGCTTAAGGAAGCCAGACAGGATCCTCAACAGTTGACCTAGGGGTAGCCAAAGCCTTGGAGGGCAACCCAAGCCTGAAACGGTGTATGAGGACCCAGCTGGGGCTGAGGAGTCTGCCGAAGCCTGGAGCTGGGGTCTGGTGGTGGTGGCGGCGGCGGCCCAATCCTGAGGGCGTGGCTTGCCCCTGAAGTGGTTAGGGGACCTTCGGCAGGTGGAGTGGGGTGTGGCCAGACCTTCCGGAGCAGCCTAGCCTGAGGGCATAATTGCGGCCTGAGGAGTCCCTCTAGCCCTGAGGTGGTGAGCCCGTGTCTGAGGGTGCAGTCTGGGTCGGGAGGGGTGGTCTGGGCCTGAGAGGGCAGCTCCGGGCGTGAGGTGGTGGCCGGGGCTGAGGGGACTGCCGAACTTGAGGGCCAGGCGGGGACACTGCGCACGAGTGGCTACGCCGCCGCCGACCGCACTTGGCCCCTGCACCTGAGGCTGCTGTGCGGCGAAATCTAGAACGACGGGCCGGCGGGGAGGAGGAGAGAGGCGCTGACTGGAGCGGAGGGAGGAGCCGGCCGGCGCCTGCCGGCGCGCGCGCCGAGGGGCGGGGCCTAAGCTGAGCCGCCTCCTGGGCGGGGCCAGGGTGGAGGCCCCGCCCCCAGGCGCGCCTCCGACGGCGGCGACGTGCGCGGGTCCGGGGCCTGGGTCTCCTCCAGGGCCCACCCCCACTATTCTCCGGTCCTCAGGCTCCGATAACCCTTCCGAATGCCGGCGTCCTGCTGGCCCTTCTGTGTTCCGCGCTGGTTTCCTGGGTCCCCGCCCGGTGGGCCCCACAATCCAGGAGCACTGCCCCTTTAACAAGAGTAGCCCCGGTCGCTCCGGCCCCTTCTCGGGACGGCGCGCGCCCGCCCGTCCGCGCGCGCGCGCCGCCCCCACCCCCGCGCGTCCCCCGCCCCTCGCTCCCGCCCCAGCTCGCGCTGCCCGGGCGGGCGCCGGCCGCTGGCGCCGCTCCTGCTGTAGCCCCGGGGGCGCGAGTCCGTCGCCCGCCGCCCCGGCACCCGGCGAGGGGCGGGGGCAGCCCCGAACCGGCCCCGGATCTCCTCCGCTGCCATCTCACGCTTCCCGGAAAGTTTATCCCTTTGCACTCAGCGGAGGTGCCCCGGGAGCCCCGCCGCGACGAGGTGAGAGCTGGAGGCGGGGGGGGGGGCGGTGGGGGGACGCCCGCGGAGGAATGTGCCGGACTGGGGGGCGGGGAGCCGGGGTCCCGTTTGCACGACCGGGCGGAGGCCGGCTAGGCGCGAGAGCCGGGATCATGTGCTGTTTGTCCCGCGGAGGCGCAGAGAGGTGCCAGGCCCGGGGCGGCCGTCGGTTGGCTGGACAGGAGGACGGGGTCCTCATGGCGGCCCAGAGAAGCCAGGCGGAGGCCTCTTTGAGAACTACCCGGTGGGCAACGTGAAGGTGGCCCGAGGTCCCCTTTCGGGTCGGTCGGCCCCTCTCCAGCCGCAGGCTTCTCTCTGTTACCCCACTGTTCCTTTTCAGCTGCACCGCCTGACCCAGTACCTATCCCCCATTCCCTTACTCCACTATCTCCCAGCCATGTCCACCATTCCCTGTCCCATTAGCCGCAACGGTGTCACTATTGCGTGTCTCCACCAGTGTCCTTCCCTCCCCTGATCAGGGTCTGGAGGGTCAGGACTGTTCTTCCTGAGCCAGCCTCTGTGATTTCAGTTACTCCCTTCCTGTCCTGGGACAGACCAGCCCCCCTCACCCCTCCCATGCTCTGCCCAGGAAGGCTGGTGAGGTGAGGCTCAGCATGACAGGGGTTTGGGGTCCTTTGGGGCCGCAGAAGGGGGCCCAGCATCCCTTATCCCTTTCCATAGTCCTCCACCCTGCTGTCCGTGGGCGTGGGCCACTCAGCCTCTCCTCCTAGGGTGTGGGCACCTGATCACCCACATTCCTGGGCTACAGCCTGGCACCTTCCCCAGGGCAGTGGACGCCATGGCACTAGCCCTAGGCTGGGGTTTCGACCAGTCTGCCTCCTTTCCCTTCTTTCCCGTTTCAAGGAGTCCCCTAATACCCCCTCAACGAATCCTCCAAAAACACAGGTATTCTGGGACCCCAAGGGTAGAGCCCTGGGGGTTGGTATGATGGATACAGGATGACCCCACCCTCCCCTGCCTATTGTCTTGGATCCTGAGGAGGAAGTGCTGGGGGCTGGGGCAAGGGGTTTGAAGCCCAGGAAGCAAGCCCTATGGATCCTTGGACTTTTCCCATCAGCAGTCCTTACCTTATGTGTGGAGGTTGTGGTCCCTAGGGAGGAACTGGTTTCTTCTTTTCCCTTGCTAACTCTCTGGGGGACTTTTAGGGCAGATTTTGTGTTTGGGGTCTTCTCTCCTCCCATCTCTCTTCTGGGCTCCCAGTTTGTGCTTTGGTCCCGGAGTTCCCCTCCTTACCTGGTTAACATCTCTGTGTTTGATAACCCCTGTGTCTTCATTCCTTTCCTTCTTTTATTCTTTCCTTCATAATGTGACCTCAGTTTTGCCTTTTGTCTTATTTCTCTCATTTTCTACGTCTGTGACTTTGCGCATCCTCTCCCTCTTCCCACCATCTTCAGTGTTTCTGCCCATGTGTCCATCTCTCTGAATTGCCCTCTCTTACCCCTCTATCTGAATGTTCAGTACACATGTGAGTGACGAGGAATAAAATTATCACCGTCCTTGCCCTTGGATTCACATTGCATTCGGCCACTCCAGAGGGGCAGCTATCCTGACTTTTCCTAACATTCTGCCCCAGCCTGCCTAGCTAGGAACCGCAGACGGACCTCTGGAACCACAGGTGCCTCCTAACCATTCTTCCCCCACAACCAGCGTTTCCCCCACAGCCCCAGCTGGCGTGGCCGGGCCCCAAGAGTAGGATGGGGCTCCCCCTACAAGGGCCGGTGGCAGCCAGAACTGATACAGCCTCCCTGGTCTGGGGCCAGGACGCCAGGTAACTCTGGGGTGACAGTCCAGGTCCCTGCTACCTGGGATATGCCTTGGAGAGAGACAGAAATGCCTTTGGGAGTCCCCAAGACAATGCTAGTTGGGAGGAAGGCCAGGGGAGCAGGAACTGCGTCCTTGAGGGGCTGTGCAGCTGGGGTGGGAGAGTGGAGAGACTGGTTCCAGGGAGAAGCTGGGAGGCAACGTCTGGGTCCCCACAGTGGCTCTGACCACCCCTTCTTTCTCTGTCCTCCAGCTGAGGAGGGCGGGAGTGTCTGGAGCCATGGCTGGTGCCTCGGTGAAAGTGGCAGTGAGGGTTCGGCCCTTTAATGCCCGTGAGACCAGCCGGGATGCCAAGTGTGTGGTCAGCATGCAGGGCAACACCACCTGTGAGTGAGTCCCAGGGGCCTGGCTGGGCACAGGCAGGGAAGGCTGGGCCCACCATGTAGGCCAGTTCTGCCAGGCTGAACCGGGAGGAGGGCTGTGCTGGGCACAGAGCAGGTGCTAGTTGTAAGGGTGGGGGCTGGGACAGGCTGGCCTTTCCGTGTTCCCAGTCTCTGGGAGGGGGAATGTTGGCCTGGAGCCCTCCATTGCCCAATCCAGGGAGGCAGCTCAGTGGGGGCGGGTCCTAGGAAGCCAAAATTAGCTTTGGTGGCTGGAGGGGGTGGGGAGTATTAAAGGGGAGAGATGAGCTAGGACAGAGGTGTGGGGAGTGGGATGCCTGGATTCCAGGGGCTTGTGGGTTAGTGAGCAGAGGTTGGGAGTACCTGACCTTGGATTTCCCTTTTTTCTCCTTTCCTGTCCCGTCAGCCATCATCAATCCCAAACAGAGCAAGGATGCCCCCAAAAGCTTCACCTTTGACTACTCATACTGGTCACATACTTCGGTGAGGTTGTTGTGCTGGGGGAAGAGCTAAAATTTGGGACAGGGGATTTAGGTTCCAGGGAGGGGACACTGTTGGGAAATAGGACCTCCAGGAGATTGGTTGGGACTGGATTGGGAGGACTAGGACCCCTGGGTGGGGGTAGGTAGGACCCTTAGGTTGTGATTGGGATCACGATGGGGGAGGCAGAATTCCTTGGGATAATTAGGATCAGCAGGGGCTGGATAGGATCCCCAGGGATGATTAGGACAGTGCAGGTGGGGGGCATACTGGACCCTTGGGCAGTCATCAGTGATGGAGGCAAGACTCTTAGGATGTAGGCACCAAGGACAAAGTCATCCAGAGCTCTTGCTGTCTTTCTCGGTTCCCCTTACACCTAGGCTGAGGACCCCCAGTTTGCATCTCAGCAACAGGTATATCGGGACATTGGAGAAGAGATGCTCCTCCACGCCTTTGAAGGATACAATGTGTGCATCTTTGCCTATGGGCAGACTGGGGCTGGGAAATCCTACACCATGATGGGGCGTCAGGAGCCAGGGCAGCAGGGCATTGTGCCCCAGGTATGGGCTCAGGACTTGGCTGGGCAGCAGCCATCTTTAGCTGCCCCTAGGGGAGGAAGGACAGAGGTCTAAGGATCATGGATCAGACACCTGGCTTTCTGAGGCTGTCAGTGATAGGAACTGTGATGGGAGATATGGGCTAGCTGTGACCTGGACATCCAGGGCCCCTTGTGGAGAGGGTCTTTGCCCCTACTAGAGACAGTGAGGCTCAGTGAGAAGTGCCAAGGCTTTGGCATCAGAAAGCCTTGGGTTCACACCCTTGTTTTACCACTTACTACTGTGTTAACTTTGTTTCATAATTATTTGTGAATGTAGTTCACAAATATACTCACAAATACACTTGCTGGCTTGTGTACCATAGGCGAAGTGTTAACTGTAGAAAAAGCTGGTTGTGGATAACTGAAAGTCTATCATAATTCTCCCTGGCTATGCAGCATAGTGGCCTTGCATACAGGCTTGGGAGTCAGGATTCCTGGGTTTGTGTCCTGGCTCGCTGAGTACTAGCCTGTGATCTGGGCAAGTGTGAACCTCTCTGAGGTTGTTTTCCCTTCGGTAAAATGGGAATGACCCCTTCCTCAGGGCTGTGGTAGGGGTTAAATAGGGCCACTTGGGACTGGGCCTGGCCTGGGGTTGGGTGCTGCAGGTATGCCATTAACAGGAGCTTCTCTGTGCTTCTCTGTGTCCCCCTCCAGCTCTGTGAGGATCTCTTCTCTCGAGTTAGTGAGAACCAGAGTCCCCAGCTATCCTACTCTGTGGAAGTAAGCCCAGGTCTTGGTGGGGGCTTGGGAGGGGGCCTGGTGTCCCTGGGCAGGAAAGCAGGAGAGCAGAGCGATTAAGACTGAGCGCAGAGCTGGCCAGTTGGCTCAGTTGTTTAGAGTGTGGTGTTATAACACCAAGGTCAAAGGTTCGGATCCCTGTACCAGGCAGCAGCCAAAAAAAAAAAAAGCACAGTCTCTGGAGTCAGACAGCCCGAGATCTCATCCTGGCTCTTCTGGTTACTAACTGTGACTTTGGGCAGTGATTCCATCCTTCAGCTCCTGGGTATGTATATCTGTGGAATGCTAATTGTCAGACCCACTTCCTGGGGTTGTTGAGACGATCAGTGAGCAGGCATGTGCAAAATGCTTAGCACCACGGCTGGTGTACGTGAGCTACCTGTATCAGGCCCAGTGGAGTGTAGGATAAGTTTTGTTATCAGTATTATCACTAGCTTTGTTACTTCTTATTGGCTTCTCCCACTCAGGTGAGCTATATGGAGATCTATTGTGAGCGGGTACGAGACCTCTTGAACCCCAAGAGTCGGGGCTCTCTGCGGGTCCGGGAACACCCCATCCTGGGTCCCTACGTGCAAGACCTGTCAAAATTGGCTGTGACCTCCTATGCAGACATTGCTGACCTCATGGATTGTGGAAATAAGGCGCGGTGAGGCAGGCTGATGGAGTGGAGGGGAGGGAGCCAGGGTGGAAGGTGAGAGGCGGGACGCAGTGACTGCTCCTGAATCCCCCCAGGACTGTGGCTGCCACCAACATGAATGAGACCAGCAGCCGTTCCCATGCCGTCTTCACCATTGTCTTCACGCAGCGCTCTCACGACCAGCTCACTGGGCTGGACTCAGAGAAGGTGGGACCCATCTTCCCACCCACCTGTCTCTCTCCTCCCCTGTAATAAGGACAGTAATGTGATGGGAGGGGCTTGAGCCCTCCCTCCCTACCCATGCTGGGTCAAGCGCCTCCTCAGGACTCCACGGCCCCACTCTTCTTCCTCTCTTGTGTGCTTGTTTGTCTTTCTTACTGCGCTCCTCAGGGCAGGGCTTGGGTCCCACTCTGTCCCCTGTCCTGGCACACAGTGGGTCTATAAATATTTGAAAATGAGTTAATGAGCCAATGAATGAGTAACCAGCTCCTCTCTGTTGTCTTTTATATATTCGTTGCTTGTGTCCTTTTCCCTCGCTCCCTTCTGGCTTTCTCCAGCCCTCGCCAACCACCTACATTCCTGCTGCATGCTCCCTTGATTTGCCTGCCCTGTTCCCCCACTGACCCAATCACCTCCCGCTTCTTTCTTCTGACCCCAGGTCAGTAAGATCAGTTTGGTGGACCTTGCTGGGAGTGAGCGGGCCGACTCCTCAGGGGCCCGGGGCATGCGCCTGAAGGTGAGGGGGCTTTGGATGGGGGGCAGTGTTTGGGGCTGTGTGTGGAGGTCACTGATCATAACCTGGGACTCTCGCTGGGGAAGGGAGGAAGGGAAAGTGGATTGCATTGGGAGAGGAGGGTCACATCCCCACATTCCTCATCCCTTTCTAGGAGGGTGCCAACATCAATAAGTCCCTGACTACCCTAGGGAAGGTGATCTCGGCCCTTGCAGATATGGTAAGATCTGGGGGTTGGGAAGAGAAGGGGCTCAGGAAAGGAGGCAAATGGGGAGGCCCACCCTAACCCCATTCCCTCTCCCATCCCCCAGCAATCAAAGAAGCGGAAGTCGGATTTTATCCCTTACAGGGACTCTGTGCTCACCTGGCTGCTCAAGGAGAATTTGGGTGAGGGGCTCTTCCTCTCTCTCTTTGCTGACCCTGCCACCATCCACTAACCCCCTTTTATACATCTGACAAATCCCCTTGCCATCTCTAGAATCCTAAATCCCCTGGCTGTCCCACTGACTCACCCCCAACCCAGGGAACATCCTTGAAGATGTCCTGATACTGAGATTGGGGCCACACTCTCCCTACGAAGCCAAGGGCCTCACTGACCTGGCTGCCTGTGACCCCTCCCTGACCCCACACCCACTGCTGACTTTATCTCTCTCCCAGTGACCTGTGACTGTCCTGCAGATATCTCATGTCTTCCTGACCTCGCCCCCCACCATCACCCGATTCATGACTAGCCCCACAATCTTTAGCTTCATCTACCTCAGACAGTGACCCGATCAGACCCCTGCCTGGGCACTGAGGCCCCCTGATCCCATGACCCAGTCTGACTTTTCCCTCCTCCCATTCATAGGTGGGAACTCACGCACAGCAATGATCGCAGCCCTGAGCCCTGCTGACATCAATTATGAGGAGACTCTCAGCACCCTCAGGTGAGGCATCTGATTCTGGCAGGGATGGGGCAGCATACGAAAAGTGCCAGGAACTCAGAGGCTGGTTACTCAGGACTCTGCCCATAAGTCGGGGTAGACACCCAGCTCTGCCACAGTATCTTGAGGCCTGGGAGGGAGAAAGGGAAACGGGCAGCAGACCAAGGGTCCCCTGTACCTGGGCCTTACCAGTCCCAATCCTCCCTCCTCACATAGGTATGCTGACCGCACCAAGCAAATCCGCTGCAATGCCATCATCAATGAGGACCCTAATGCCCGGCTGATCCGGGAACTGCAGGAGGAGGTGGCCCGGCTACGGGAACTGCTGATGGCTCAGGGGCTCTCAGCCTCTGCTCTGGGAGGTAGGGATCCAGGAACGCCTCTTGGCCCACTCCATCCCTCCCCACTTGGCTTTGCCCAGTCCTGGGGCCAGGGAGGTACCACCCACCGTGAAGCCCTTCATGTGCTCAGTGACACGGACACAGATATGGAGAGGGGACATATGTCTTCAGATGCTGCAGAGCTGGAAGGTACTAATTCTCTGGGGAGTGTAAGGATTCAGAGGAACCCTGTCAGGCTCCTGGAACTAATAAAATGACAGATGCAGGAATAAATGGCAAGTCCCATGTTTATGGTTCAAACAGTAAATTGTTGGGCTGGCCCGTGGCTCACTCGGGAGAGTGTGGTGCTGATAACACCAAGGCTACGGGTTCGGATCCCATATAGGGATGGCCGGTTAGCTCACTGGGTGAGCGTGGTGGTGACAACACCAAGTCAAGGGTTAAGATCCCCTTACTGGTCATCTTTAAAAATAAAATAAAATAAAGTAAACAGTAAATTGTTAAGCAGAGGCTGCTGGGGCGCTCGTCTTGACAGAAGTTCTTGTAAAACATCAGGGTTATGGTTGACCATAAGCTTAGCAGTCAACAGTGGATGATTTCTAAAATGTAATGCTCAGCCTTGCTGATGTGCAATCCATATTAGAGGATGTATAAGCCATGTTGACCAGGGCAAGTATGGACCTTGCATTTGGTCTTAGAGTCCATCCATTGAGGGTAGTCAGGATACTGAGAGGCACAGTGTGGGGAATAAGGGTGTTCTTGGGAAGAGAAGGATAAGGTGGGTATGATGTTTGCCTTCCAATATTTGAAGGGTTGTCTTGCAGGAAAAAAAGCAGTAGTTTCTTATCCCAGAGAGGAGATCTAGAAACAGTGAGCACACGGTGTGAGACAGATTTCAACTCAACGCTAAGTGCAAGTCCTCTAACAATGGAAAGAACTGGATGCCTCATTTAATAATGAGCTCTCCGTCCCTGGATACAAGCAGAGACTGGGTGCCCATTTGTCAAGGCTGCTTAGGAGGGCTCCCTGCCTGGTGGGAGGTTGACCAGATGTCTTCTGCAGTTCTTACAGACTGGTCCTCTGTGAAGCCCTTGGCCGCCTCTGTATCTCTGGTCAGTTCCTTCTTTCCTTAGCCTCATGCTTTCGATTCTTCCTCCTTCCAGGCCTGAAGGTGGAAGAAGGGAGTCCTGGAGGTGCTCTGCCAGCTGTATCGTCTCCCACTGCCCCAGCTTCACCCTCATCTCCCCCCACACATAATGGGGAGCTGGAGCCATCATTCTCCCCCAACACTGAGCCCCAGATTGGGCCTGAGGAGGCCATGGAGAGGCTGCAGGTGGGAAGCTGGAGCTGGCAAAAAGGGTAGGGGTCTGGGGGCTGCTGGGAGTTTACTTCTCCAAAGCCAGGGTTGAAGAAGAAGGAATCCCAGGAGTAGCATGGCCTCCATGGTAGGTACTTGTCCCCACTATCCTGATCCCTGCCTGTCCTTGTGTCCCCAGGAGACGGAGAAAATTATAGCTGAGCTGAATGAGACCTGGGAAGAGAAGCTACGCAAGACGGAAGCCCTGAGGATGGAGAGGTGCGAGGGACTGGGGCTGACAGCTAGAGCCCTAGAAGGAGGAGGATGGGAAGGGAGGTCAGGTCAGGCCCTGCAGGGAAGGAGGTCATAGGTCGTGATGACAAGACTGACATTCGCCTCTCCTTTGCCCACAGAGAAGCATTGCTGGCTGAGATGGGGGTGGCCGTCCGGGAGGATGGGGGAACCGTGGGCGTCTTCTCTCCAAAGAAGGTGAGTAAGGGAGGGATTGGGTAAAAAGGCCTAGGGAGCTCTTTGGAGGCTTAGAGAAAAGGCTTGGCAGTGGCATGGTAGTGAGTTCTAACTCTGGTCTCTCCCTCTGAGGTCTTAGACTTGTCTTTCTGTCATCTCTGTCGCCTTTCTTTTTTTTTTTTTTTTTTTTCTTTTTCGTGACCGGCACTCAGCCAGTGAGTGCACCGGCCATTCCTATATAGGATCCGAACCCGCGGCCGCTGGGAGCGTTGCCGCGCTCCCAGCGCAGCACCCTCCCAAGTGCGCCACAGGCTCGGCCCTCTGTCACCTTTCTTGCCACCTTCTCTCTGCATTGTCTGGCTATCGCTGCCTTCTCCATCTATTCATCTGACATCCAGAGAGTCTGGTGCTTATTAAGTGCCTGTGGCCAAAGACTCTAGGGACCACAGAGATGACACAGTCCTGGCCCTTAAGGGGATTGCAAGAGTTGCTTAGAATCTGGGTCTTGGCTAATGTACACTGACATGTGTGTATGTGAGTTCATGTATAGGATTTATCTCTGGACTCAGAAACTGGTTGTATGGTTACCTCAGGAGAGAGAGAGAGGTACTGGGGAATTGGAGGTTGGTTGGGATAGAGACTTAGTCCCTGTCTGCACTTTTATATCACTTGAATTTTGTATCCTGTGCATATGTTACCTAGCCAAAAAAAGTAACTGAGAAAAAAAAAAAAAAAAAAAAAAAATATATATATATATATTTTAAAGATGACTGGTAAGGGGATCTTAACTCTTGACTTGGTGTTGTCAGCACCACGCTCTCCCAAGTGAGCCACGGGCTGGCCCCTGAAAATTTTTTTAAAAGAATAACTTGGGAAGACCAGACTGTAAAGGAAGTAGAGTAGGAGTAAGCACTGTGCTATAAGATAGTGATTCTCAGTGCAGTGAGAGGCTAATTGTAGATGGAAGCATCATTGTGGCCTGGAGATACATGGGAACTGATTTCCTGGAGAAGGTGGTTTGGAAAGTGGAGCCTGAAAGATGGGAGGGTAGAGAGGTGTAGGGACAACACGAGGCTAAGCAGGCTCTGGATACATGTTGCCTGAGTGGGACATGCCAGAGCCTGACACGTGCCTGCTAGTTAGTAGGATCTCAGTAAATCTTTGTTGAGAGGAGGGAAGGAAGCAGGACAGGAGTGGTCAGGCTCAGTGGGAGGCACAGGGACCAACCAGTCAAAGTGGACACTGGCTGTAGACAACCAGCACAGCTGTACTGGTGCATACCAGTGAAGGGATGATGTGCAGGCCCGTTTGAACAGAGCAGGAACTTCCAGTCCCACTGGGGAACCAGCCAAACCTGTCTGGTCCGTGGTGTGAAGTAGAACAGGATTAGGCCACCTGGGAGAGGTGGTGGGTTACTGGAAGGAGGTTCCTCTCTATTTCGTAAGGTCAGGTTCAGCTGGGAGACTGAGAAAGCAGGGATCATTGAACCCCTGGTCTGAAAAGAGGAGAGGGGTTTGGTCATGCCTGGCCCAAACCACAGTGAGGGAGGGAGTGAGCTACGGGGTGGATTATTAACAGCAGCAGGCCAGGCTGAGGGGCCTGGTCCAGGGCTGGGTACCCAGGGCTTTGGGGTCCTTCTGAGGGAGCCAGATCCTCCTGGGACCCAGCCACATCTCAGATAGCTTCCAGCCATCTTTGCGTGCCTGTATCTGGGGCGCTTCCACCACAGTTGCAGGGATGGAGAAAAGGCAGAAAGGAATGGGAGACTGATGGGATGGGTGTGTCTTCCCTGGAGGGCTTAATACTGCACAGGGATGCTACCTACTAAGCCCAGAGACCAAAGGGAGGGAGTTCTTTTTTTTTGTTTTTTGTTTTGACAACTGGCTGGTATGGGGATCCCAACCCTTACTTTGGTGGTATCAGCACTACATTCTACTGACTGAGCTAACCGGCCAGTTCTTGTTTTGTTTTTAGTTGTTCTTGTAAAGGTAATAGGTATCAGAGAGAATGTTCAAATAGCGCTAAAAGGTATGTGTGGTGAAAAGTAAGTCTCCTTTCTTCCCACGCTCAAGTTCCCTTCCCAGAGGCAACCCCCATTATCAGTTCTTAATGTATTCTCATAGAGATAGTCTATGCATGTGCAGATGTGTGTGATATATATAATTATACACACACACACACACACACACACACGCACACACACGCACATGGCCTTTTTTTTTTTTTTTTTAAGTTTATTTATTTATTTATTTAAAGATGACCGGTAAGGGGATCTTAACCCTTGCCTTGGTGTTGTCAGCACCACACTCTCCCAAGTGAGCCAATCGGCCATCCCTATATAGGGATCCGAACCTGTGACCTTGGCGTTATCAGCAACACACTCTCCCAAGTGAGCCACGGGCCGGCCCCTATGGCCTTTTTATTTTTTATTTTTTATTTTTTTATTTTTATTTTTTAAAATTTTATTATTATTTTTTTTAAAAGATGACCGGTAAGGGGATCTTAACCCTTGACTTGGTGTTGTCAGCACCATGCTCAGCCTGTGAGCGAACCGGCCATCCGTATATGGGATCCGAACCTGGGGCCTTGGTGTTATCAGCACCGCACTCTCCCGAGTGAGCCACGGGCCGGCCCTCCTATGGCCTTTTTAATAGTAGTGGTCGCATACTTTATTTTAAAGGTTACTTTGCTTTTTTCACCGTATCAGAATATTCCATTGTGTTGACACGGGATAATTTATTTATTTAACCAGCTTTCTACCAAAGAACATTTTAGGTTATTTCCTATTCTTTGATACTCTAAACAGTGCTACAATGGATAGTCTTATATAGGTCTGTGTTCTGTAGAACAAATTCCTAGAAGTGGTGATTTTGGGTCGAATGGCAGCCATTTAAAATTTTGATATATATTGCCACAGTGCCCTCTGAGGATTATAACCATGCTGATTTATCCTTCCAAAAGTAATGTACAGGAGGGCGCATTTCCCCTCACCCTCTTCAACATCCTGGGTTATCAGACTTTTTGATCTTTGCCAGTGTGACTGGTGAGAAAGGTGTCTTAGGATAGTTCACTTTTGCGTTTTTCTCAAGGTGGTAAGGATGAACATATTCTCCCATGTTTAAAAGGCATGTGTATTTCAGAAGGGAGAGCTGTTAGACTCTTGGGAGAAATGGGTTTGTTGGAGGTAGCTCCAACCCAGGAATGGTCGGGTGGAGAATTGGGTTCTAAAGGAAAGGCTACAGTTTGTCTTGGAGAGAGCGTAAGGAAATTCCCCTTTTGCTGGGACCCCTACCACCAGAACTAAGGACTTCTTAAATCAGTGGTTTTCATACTCCGACCTTCCTTCTCAGGGGCTGAAGTGGAAGGGCAGGACCAGGCTCTGGCCTGAGCAGCTCCCTGCTTATCTGCTCGACGCCCTGGGCTTCTAGATAAGATTTCATTTGAACAAAGAGTTCCCAGGCTGAACAAAAATTGAAAAGCACTTCCCCAAATCGTGTCCCCTCTTCCCAGGAATAGATCTCTTTCTGTTTCCAGAGCCCATCAGTGTTTGCCAGTCCCAAAGCAGGCCTGACACTGCAGTGTAGGGAGGGGATGTGAGCACTCCCTCAAGAGAAGTATTGCAGCAGCGATTGCTGGAGAGCCTAAATGGAGGGGCAGACAGATGGATGCACGTTGTATCCCGCGTGGACACAACCTTGGGCTTTAGCCGCTTGGGATGCATGTCACAGAAGTACAGGCCTCCCTTACTGGCTGCTTCCCCTCCACACCCTGCTCTTTCCTGCCTCTGTGCTTCTGCTCACACTCCTGTGTTCATCTGGAGCTTTCTTCCGTCTGGGTGTTCACGCCCTCCTTATCCTCAGAGCCCAGCCCCCGCTTTGCCTTTCCCATGAAGTCTTCTTGAACCCCCTGAGTTCATGTGAGTCCCTTCCAGAATACGGTGGCACTTGACTCCCTTGGAACAAATGAGTGAATGAGTAGACTCAGCGAGGGTGTTCGAGGATCAGAAACTCCTCTACTAGGCTCCTGTTTCCCAACTTGGAATGGTGTTTCCACACCAAGTCTCCTCTCCCCAAGTTGACTCATTTCCTTACAGATAGGACAGCAGCATCTGGGTATGACTCATTGCTCTGTCCCACCCAGCACCTCATGGGGTCACACTCATAGAAAGCCCACAGTAAATCCTTGTAAAGCAGAGGCAGGTGGACTTGTGTTCGGTTGGAAGGCTTAGGAAAGCTTCGTGGAGGAAGTGGCATTTGAGAAAGACCATGAGGGACATGAATGATTTTGACAGGTGGTGGTGGGAGTAGGGGTGGAGGGGGGAGGGAGGCTGTTCTGGTGAGGGAGTGCTCACCAGGCAGGTGGGCTGCCAGGGATGCTGGAGGCTGGCCTCTGGAGGGAGTGCTTAGCAGTCCGCTGGGTGGGCACCCACAGTGGGTGAGAGGGCCTGGGAAAGGGGCTTGGACAGGTGGGCTGGCCTTGACATGGAGGACACTCAGGGATGTCAGGGTAAATTGCAGGCTCGAATCAGGTGGGCATGGGGTGCCAGCTGGAAGGTCTTGGTGGAGAAGCAATGACATGCCATGGTGTGGTATGGGCAAGAAGCTGGGAGACCTGCGGAGGTGGCAGGAAGCCAGTCAGGCCTGGGGTAGGTGGTGCAGAGGGCAGACAGGTGTGGGCGGAGGCAGCAGACGATGGGGAGGGAGACTCCTCTGGGAGTGGTGGCCTGTGGCCTGAGGGGGTCTAGAGGGAACAAGGCCTGTGTGCCACTGAGTTACATGCCTGGGGGGGGTGGAGAAATCATATCAGAAAGAAGTCAGGAAAACTTCCTTTGGTGGAAGGGAATGGGCTGGGTTTTCAGCACAGAGCAGCATCATGATCAGCCAGGTATGTGGGATGGATTCTGTCAGGGGGCTTCTGGCAGGGACAGCTCCACGCAGCTGCTGCAGTGACTCTGGCCTGAGGTGGAGCAGGCCCAGGCAGGGGCAGTGTCAGGGAAGTCAGGGAGTCGACAGCTAGAAACAGGTTTGTTTGTTTCACTTGCTTTTAAATTGAAGTGACACTTTTATTTTTAAATGGTAATTATGACGGTAATCCCTGCTCCTAAGACACTCAAGGTGTAGTGAAAGGTGAGAAGTCCAGTCTCCTCACCCAGCCCCTCCTTTACCCTCCAGAAGTTGCAAGACATGTTTTGAGGGAAGAAATGATGGGACCTGGGGACAGAGGGAAGACAGGGAAGAAGAGGAGGGTGTATGTGGATTTTAAGGCTTCCCATCAAGGAGTTTGGGGGCCAACGCACCTCTGAAGAGACAGGCCTTTAGGAGGTGGCTGACTTGGCGGGGTGTGGTGATTTTTGTAGGCCCCATTGTGTGAGGTTGGGCTGTCCTGAAGGCAGTTGATGTGAGAGGTGGGAACCAAAGAACCAAAGATGATCCTTAGGGCAGGGGGATAATGGGAGAAGGAGGGTAGGAGAGATTTCCAAGCATGAGGGCAGGGGTGAGCAGCTCGCAGTGTCAGGACCCAGAGGGTGTCTGCTTCCGTTCCTCCTCCCTTCGTCCTGGTGGCAGCCCTCACTGGCTCTCAGGAGCCTTCCCCTGATCACTTTCCTCTTGCCCCTCAGACTCCCCACCTGGTGAACCTGAATGAAGACCCCCTGATGTCTGAATGTCTGCTCTACCACATCAAAGATGGTGTCACCAGGTAGCATGTACCAAGTGGCTGGGGTGTGGGTGGGGTGGTTCTCCTTTTGGGGTGGGGTGGTTCTCCTTTTGGGGTGTGGCTGCAGAGGGATGTTCACACTGGTGCCTTCCTTTTCTGGTGGTCACTGGAGACACCCCAGATCTCTGGGCAGCTGCCTCCACAGCCCTGCTTGCTCTTCTGGCTTCTTGACAAGTTGCTGAACCTGCCTGCTCCAGGGCCATCGTGCCTCCACCCACCAATTTGGTTAGGGCGAGATGCCTCCTGGGACCAAACTGATCCCGCACATGTGAGGATGGCTCTTGATTTACTAGGCAGAAGAGCTGGTGGGAAACTTAGACCACCAGAGTCTTAGGCCCTAACATCATTGCCTTGGCATCCCCTGGTGGGACTCTTCACAGGGGAGGGAGAAGGGAGACAGGGCCCGCCCCACATTGTTGAGGCCAGCGCTGTGGCTGAGGGCAGGTGGCTTCACTGGCTGAGGCTCACAAAGCCCTGGGGCTTGGTGCCTCCTGTAGTTAAAGGGGTGAGGGCGCCCCTTCTCCTCCCACCACAGACATTTGTGGCTATCCTTGGAGATCATCGTGGGTAGGGAGTGAACCCTTAGGGTGATCAGCCCTAAGCATGGGTGGGAGGCTGTGGCTGAGGGTGCCTGTCTGCTCCTGGTTCGCTTTGCCCCCTTGCTGTGTAACACAGTGACTAAGAAGGCTCACGTCCCAGCTTCACCACTGCCCGGCTGCGTGACCTTGGGCAAGGTACTTTACCTCCCTGAGCCTCAGCTTCCTCATCTGTGAAATGGGACTAATTGTGGTTGGCTTGTGGAGCTGGATGAACCATGTTCAGGAGGGTCTTGGCAAATGTCTGGCACATAACTCAGAAAATGTTGGCCATTGCTTCCCCAGGGTTGGCCAGGTAGATGTGGACATCAAGCTGACCGGACAGTTCATCAGGGAGCAACATTGTCTGTTCCGGAGCATCCCTCAGCCAGATGGAGAAGGTAATGGCTGAGGGGGTGAGAGTGGAGTGGCCAGACAAGGAGAGAGACAGTTCCCATGTCCCACCGCACACACTGAACACAGAGGCCTGGGTTGGGCACTGGGGAGTGCAGCCACATAGGGAGGGGATGTGTCTTGGCCCTCAGAGGGGCTTTGAGCTCATGGGTATGAGTTGGGGAATGCCAAGGGTTGGCTCTCTGCACCCAGCCCGAGAGGGCAGACCACTGCATGGTCAGGGAGGGGTGAGGGTCCCGAGGCAGAAACAGAAGACTGGCATGCTGGGGGATGGAGATCTCATCCTTCTCCTTGCTCTTTTCAGCCTAATATTACAGCCTGGTCATTTTTTATGAAAACCTGTTTTTGTTTCAGTGGGATATCTGAGTTATTTCTGTGGAAAACCTGCTTCTATCTAGTGATGACTGCAAAGGTTTCTGATAGTTAATGGTCCATGTGTCCCTCTGGTCCCAGTTTTGGAGACTTTAGCTCTTATGTAGCCATAGCAGCAAAAGCTTTCAGGAATCACAAACCCTCAGGGTAAAGGTACTAGCCTTTCTGACATCAATAACACAATACTTGTGTGATTCAGGGTGTATTTTTAGGTCACCAGTTTGTTCTGGTTCAGTCACCTTAAAAAAATGGAATGATTTGGGTTCAGGTAGGCCCAAGTGAAGTTGAGCTCTGTGCAAATGAGTTGGGAGGGAGGGCAGGGAGACAGAATGTGGTACACATGAACTTTCTGTCAATACATATCCCATGCGCTGTGCCTCAAAGACTAGGAGTACCTGGCCAAATGCCTTTGAGGGGACAGGGATGTGGGGCAAGCGTGGTCAGCACATTTTTAAAAATAAAAGACACTATGGTGTGGCTGATAGCAGCTCAGGTTTAAGACCTGCCCATTGAATTTCAGTTTGGTTCAGGGTCAGTAGATTAACACAGTCATTCTGGTCTGGTTCAAGTCCCAGTGACAGCAAACGCTTCCGGCACTTTGGGCTGAAAGTTCTTGAATCAGTTCAGTTCAGTGGGTTATTTCCAAGTTCCTGTTCTGTGGTTACCTCTGTGTGCTAGGGGAGATACCAAAGCCATGCAAGGCCCTGGAGTGGCCCACTTTCCAGGGGCTCCCGGCGTGTTTGGGGAGATGACAGGAATGCCCGAGACTGTTAAGTCACAGTGAAAGTTGCCAGTGCTGCTGTGCCCCAAAGGGTGGGAGCTGGAGAGGTTTAAGCCACTCGGGTCTCTTCTTACAGCAGATTTAAGACTTGACCAGAGACAGGCAGAGAGGACGGGGGCAGCATGGACAGAGGTGTGGACGTAGAAGAATAGTTATTACTTAACTGATCATCTGCCTTGGGTCTTTGCATTTCTCCCTCAGCTCACAGGTGAGGGAACTGAGGCTCTCAGAGCCTCAGTGATTTGCCCAAGACCACACAGCTTGGCAGGAAATGGCATAACTGGATTCGAGCACAGGATGGCAGGCTCCAGGGGCTGTGCTGTGAACTGTGTCCTGGGCTGCCAGGTTGCTGTGGGGTCAAGGACAGGGAGAAGGCTGCCCTGGCCTGGCTGGAGTGCTTGTCTCCTCACGTGGCCCCATTTTCCCTCTGTAACACCTGTCCCTTCTTTTATTTTATTTTATTTTTGGCAGCTGGCTGGTACAGGGATCCGAATCCTTGACCTTGGTGTTGCGATAGCCCTTCTTTTAGTGGAGACTTTCGATTCTCTGCTTTTAAAAAAATTGTTAGAATTAAATGACTTTAGATTATTTTGTTTGTTGTCTGTCTTACCAGCCGGAGCTAAGCTTTATGAGAGCAGAGGTTTTTGTTTTTTATCGCTGCTGTATTTCCAAGACCTAATAAAACAGTGCTGGCAGATAGTAGGGGCTCAGTGTATTTGTGGAATCAGTGAATGAATTTTGGGGCCTGGTGGGGTTAGACTGCCCCCTTGTAGCCACCTGCATTCCGTCCTTCTCCGCCTTCTTCCGTTGCTGTTACCTGGACACACTGCACCACCGCAGCTGTGTCTGCCTGTCCTCTTCCTCTTCTCCATCATTTCTTTCTGCCTGTTGAAATCTGAGTCTCCCTTTGGCTTAGAAGGTACCACTTCCACATAATCATTTCCAGTCCTGTGCCCCTAAGCCGTATTCGTCTCTGTCCTCTTTGTCCTCTCATAGCATCTATAGTCCCCATCTCTGCCTGATGTTGCAGTTCATCCCAGTTTCTGTGTTTCTCTGTTAGTTTTAGTATAAATAACTCATGTTTGCATATTGTTTTATAGTTTATTTATTTGAGCCTTTCAACTACACTGTAAAAAAAAAAAAGATTTCATGACTCATTTTATAGAAGATCACAGCAGTGAGATGACTTGCTCAGCACCCTGGCTGAGAGTCACAGAGCCTGGGTCTTTGGAATATCAGGTTCCTCTGTGACAATGAGTCACTGCTTCATGAGGGCAGGGAGCTGCCTTGGGCATCTTCAGTCCCCAGCAAGCAGCAGGCTCAGTGATCTGTACTGAGGAGCCTTGACAGATGTCTGTGTTGGGTTGACTTTATCTTGTCATATGTTGGCTGTGGCTTGAGAGGATTAGTCAGGTGGTAGTTTGCAAGATGCATCAGACAGAGAGGTGGGCTGGGAGCCTGCTGGAGGAATCCAGGCCTGGCCAGGGAGCAGTTGGGATGGACATCTGGAAGGCAGAATGACAGGGCCTCTGACCAGTTGAACATGAGGAATGAAGCCTGAGGATTCCTGGTTTTCTAAGCTGCTGCTGGGAGGATGGTGGTGGGTGAGCAGGGAGCCACTGCAGAGGCTTCTGTGAGTTGTAGTTGGGGCTCTAACCCTCCTTCTGCTCTTCCTTTCCCGTGCTGCCTGCCACCAGAGGGCCGTGGCACCCCCCCACAGGTACTGGGGGTGGGACTGGTGGTGCATGTGTTATTTTGGGGAGTAAAGCAAGGTGGGCATTGGTGACCATCACCCACCTTCCCCCAGGGTCTAATCTTTCCCTTCCTGTCTCCCTCCGTTCAGTGGTGGTCACCCTGGAGCCTTGTGAAGGAGCTGAGACATATGTCAATGGGAAACTTGTGACGGAGCCACTGGTGCTGAAGTCAGGTAGAAGACGGGTCTCAGAGTGATGGGTCTGGGACGTGGCCTTAAGAAGGAAGTCCTAGGGCTTTCTGGGCTCATTCTAGTGTAGGAACCTGAAATTAATAAGAAATAGCCTGGGGATATGAGGAAGGAGCTTGGCAGCGACGATAGCTTGGTGTCTCTAGCTGTCCAGGGAAACAGGAAGGGGCTGCCAAGCACCCCTACCCCATTCCCTTTGGTCAACAGGGATGGGGTGGTTCCTGGGCTCAACCACGGGTGTGTCAGCTCTGACTGCCCTCAAACTTGGGGTGATGAGACAAAGGGTGTCAGGGTCCCGGGGACTTGGGAGCAAGGTCCTATGTGCCTTAGGCTGGGGATGGGTTTGCTGCTGTGGGGAAGTGAGTCTACTTTTCCCTTTTCCTGTCTCCAGGGAATAGGATTGTGATGGGCAAGAACCATGTTTTCCGCTTCAATCACCCGGAGCAGGCACGGCTGGAACGGGAACGAGGGGTCCCCCCGCCCCCAGGACCACCCTCTGAGCCTGTGGACTGGAACTTTGCCCAGAAGGAACTGCTGGAGCAGCAAGGCATCGACATCAAACTGGAGATGGAGAAGAGGTGCGAGGGGGTACCCATGTGCCCCGTGGCCTCCAGGCTGTCTCTCCCAGCCCCCAGGCCCCAGCATCGTCCTCTTGTCAGATACCCCACTGAGGTGGCTGCAGAGCCCCACACAGCTCTCCCTCCCCTCCTCACCCAATCCCAGGCTGCAGGATCTGGAGAATCAGTACCGGAAAGAAAAGGAAGAAGCTGATCTTCTGTTGGAGCAGCAGCGACTGGTGAGGGGTGGGCTGGGACTCGGTGGGCTGGTCATCTGAACCAGAGTAGGAGGTAGGTCCAGGGATGAGAGGTAGGGGTGGCTCTAGGAGGAAAAACCGCTAGGAGAGTATTCTGATGGGGCAGGAAACCTTGTGTGCATGGAGGTCACGTTCCTCCCAGTTGACTGGGGATTCCCAAACTCCATTCGTCCTGTGCTGCCTTTATGATTTTCACCATACCCAAGTACCAGCTGTACTGTTATTTGTTATTTGTTTTTTTGGTGGCTGGCCGGTACAGGGATCTGAACCCTTGACCTTGGTGTTCCTGGGTGGCACTCTGACCAACTGAGCTAATTGGCCAGCCTGTACTATTACTAAGATTGTCCTTTAAATGGACTTTTAAATCTTTAATCTGATCCTGAGCAGTAATATATCTGCACAGAATTCCAGACTTGATTATCTACACCTAGTATCTGTGATCACTTTCTCTGTGTCAGCACTGTTCTAAATACTTGGCATACACTAATTCTCCAAATGTATCTGTAGCAGAGGTTAAGCAGTCTGCCCAAGGATGCAAAGTTAGTTAGGGGTGGGGGCAGGACTTGAACCCAGCCACTCTGATGGGGGTGTTTCTGTTGTCTTTGGGTCACTCTGGCCTCTGCATGGCCTTTGCCCTCTCCCCATCTTCTCTCTGGCCCTAGTATGCAGACTCTGACAGCGGGGATGACTCTGACAAGCGCTCCTGTGAAGAGAGCTGGCGGCTGATCTCCTCCTTGCGGGAGCAGCTGCCCCCCACCACGGTCCAGACCATCGTCAAGCGCTGTGGTCTGCCCAGCAGCGGCAAGCGCAGAGCCCCTCGCAGGGTTTATCAGATCCCCCAGCGGCGGCGGCTGCAGGGCAAAGACCCCCGCTGGGCCACCATGGCTGACCTGAAGATGCAGGCAGTGAAGGAGATCTGCTACGAGGTGGCCCTGGCTGACTTCCGGCACGGGCGGGCTGAGATTGAGGCCCTGGCCGCCCTCAAGATGCGGGAGCTGTGTCGTACCTATGGCAAGCCGGAAGGGCCCGGAGATGCCTGGAGGGCTGTGGCCCGGGATGTCTGGGACACAGTGGGTGAAGAGGAAGGAGGCAGTGGTGGCGGCGGCGGAGGTGGCAGCGAGGACGGAGCACGCGGGGCAGAGGTGGAGGACCTCCGGGCTCACATCGACAAGCTGACGGGGATTCTGCAGGAAGTGAAGCTGCAGAACAGCAGCAAGGACCGTGAGCTGCAGGCCCTGAGGGACCGCATGCTCCGCATGGAGAGGGTCATTCCCCTGACCCAGGTAGGAAGGCCCCAGCCTGGCTTTGTCCCTCCTCTTCTCTCTTCCTTCAGTTTGTCCCTTTCGGAACCTGACCTTTCACCTCAGATCCCTACCTCCTTCTCCCTCTGTCTTTAAAAAATGTTAATGGAAGTATAATGCAGTTTTTCTCAGTGTAGTTTATGAATCACCTGCCTCACAATCACTAGGCTGCTGATTACAAATGCAGATTCCTGGGTCCCATCCCAGACCTACTGAATCTGCATTTATAATGAATGATTGATAATAAGCTCCCCAGGTGTTTCTGAAGTACAATAAAGTTTGAGAACTACTGAACTAAAGTGACCAATTCTTTTTTTTTTTTTTTTTTTTTTTAAAGACGACTGGTAAGGGGATCTTAACCCTTGACTTGGTGTTGTCAGCAGCACACTCTCCCAAGTGAGCCACAGGCCGGCCCCTAAAGTGACTAATTCTTAAGTTACAGCTTAAAGAATGTTCTCCACACACGTGTACCCTCTGATAATCACCCCTCCTCTCTGGTTGACCATTAACTCTGTGGTAGCGCTGTGCTGAGTGCTTTTCGTGTGTTATCTTGTTTAATCTTCACAGTAGCCCCTTGAATGGTGGTGGTATCATCTGTCCTTGCTTTGCATGTATTCGCTCAAATAAACATTTGAGTGCCTACTGTGCCAGACTTGGTGCTAGCCACTTAACAGGGACCCTTTCTGCTCTAGTCCAGCTTCCCTTCTGATGGGGAACGACAGTCAGTCTTAATCATAGCTCCTGGTTACTGAGGGCTCAACTTTCTGAACGCAGCTCCTCCTCCTCTTCCCTTGTTCACTCCACTCCAGCCTCGCTGGTGTCCTTGCTGTTCCTTGAACATGCTGGACACACTTCAGCCTCTGCACCTCCTTTTCCCTCTGCCTGGAATGCTATTCCCCCAGGTGGCCACATAGCTTGCTCCTCTCTTCCTTGAGGCCTTTACTGAAATAACTTCTCGATGAATCCATTTCTGTCCATTTGTAGCAGCCACTGCTGTGCCAGCTTCCTGTCCTCCCTGCTCTGTTCTCTATCTGAAATGTGAATCATTTTTTATAACAACCTTATGCACTAGGTACTGTTGTTATTGATGTCATCTTCCAGATGAGTAAACTGAGGCACAGAGAGGTTACAAGCCAAGGATCCAACCACACAGCTAGGAAGTGGCAGACCCAGGACTGAGCTCAGGCCACCTGGCTGTTAAGCCTGTGCCCCTAATCCACTATTCTTCTAGCTTCCTTATCTCCAAGCCCTTCTCTGGACCCCTTGACATCCAGCCACTCTAGGTCCTTCTAACATCCTTGTGGATCCACACGTCCTCAGGATTCAGCTCTCCTCACATCCCTTCTCCTTTTCTCTCACCCCCTCTCCCTCCCAGGATCATGAGGATGAGAATGACGAAGCCAGTGAGGCCACGTGGGCCACACCTGAAGGGTCAGAGGCAGTAGAGGAGGCAGCCCCCAGCGACCGAGTGCCCTCAGCCCGGCCCCCCTCACCACCCCTGTCAAGCTGGGAGCGGGTGTCGCGGTTGATGGAGGAAGACCCTGCCTTCCGTCGTGGCCGCCTTCGCTGGCTCAAGCAGGAGCAGCTGCGGCTGCAGGGACTGCAGGGCTCTGGGGGCCGGGGTGGGGGGCTGCGTAGGGCCCCAGCCCGCTTCGTGCCTCCTCACGACTGCAAGCTGCGCTTCCCCTTCAAGAGCAATCCCCAGCACCGGGAGTCCTGGCCAGGGATGGGGAGTGGGGAGGCCCCAGCTCCACCTCAAACCCCTGAGGAGGTCACTCCCCCTCCAGCCACCCCTGCCCGTAGGCCTCCAAGTCCCCGCAGGTCCCACCGTCCCCGCAGGAACTCCCTGGATGGAGGGGGCCGATCCCGGGGAGGGGGTTCCACACAGCCCGAACCCCAGCACTTCCAGCCCAAAAAGCACAACTATTATCCCCAGCAGCCCCAACCTTACCCAGCCCCACGACCCCCAGGGCCCCGCTACCCCCCCTACACTACTCCCCCGCGAATGAGGCGGCAGCGCTCAGCCCCTGACCTCAAGGAGAGCGGGGCGGCCGTGTGAGTCCTGCATCCTGGGCAGAGAGGGCCTGGTGGGCCCCTTGCTGGGAGAAGGGAAGACGCTGGGAAGCTGCTTCCCCAGAAGCCCTGGGGCAGAGAGGCCCTGGAGAGGAGAGAGAAGGTCCGAGTAGGTGACAGAAGACCAGGGGTGACTGAGCCGGAGGCTGAGGGAAGGAGGAAGGCACGGAGTTGCCAGGAGCAAACCAAAGTGAAGGAAGAGCGATAGGAAGCCGCCTCGGGGCCACCCCTTGCAGAGGGGGGTCCCACAAACGCTGCTATGGGTGGGGTGGGGGGCTAGGGGGCTGCGTAGCCAGTGTTTGACTTTCTTTGCGAGTGGGGACAAGGGGAAGAGAACAGAGTGAGGTGAGTTCTCCCCGGCCCTGTCTGTCTGCCTGTCTGTGGTGGGTTTCTGTGTCCAGGGAGGTGTGGTGGGATCGTAAGTCATTCCCCTCCCCTTCCAGGCCTCCTGCTATATTTGGGGGACCTGTCTGTTTTGGCTGGAGTCCCATGAGGATGTGGGACCCTCTAATAAAGGATAGCAAACAGAGGGAGCTTGTGTCTTGTCATTTGTTTTGGGGTTTTAATGGAGGTATAGGTTACATAAGTAAAACACAGATCTTAAGTGTACATCCCAGTGAATTTTTACGTGTGTAATCTCCCACGCAGTCACCACCCACATCAAGATATAAGAATGTTTCTGTCTTGTTCGTTGAACGTTCAGTGTCATGTCTCCTCTCTTCGGGGTACATAACCCATTCTCTTTTTTCCTTCTTTGGTTTTTGCTTACCCAGTGTGCACATCTGCCCCCAACACCGCCCTCATTATCCTGGACAATGTAGAGGCACTACCAGCCTGTTGATTCCCAACTGGCTGTTGCAACAGATATGGAAGGACTTGGAGGGTACAGAGGGGTTCTGCTTCGTTAAATCTCCTAACTTGTCTGAAAGGTCTCCCACGTAGTCACAATCTCCCCAGATAGGGAAGGTGTTGGTCAGGCCCACCTGAGTTTTCATCCTGGCCGTGTTATCTGCCTTTCTGCAAGTGCATTCAGTATTCCCAGTAATAGTTTATTAATCCTAAGACTTTTCAGGAGAGATAACTGCTTGTTTTAACGTTCTGGCTGGGAGCAGCAAGCCCACGGCAGTCATGTCCTAAAGGTTTTTTAGGTTAGGCTATTCCCCTGCTCTGTCTTCAGCTTGCCAGACTCTGGAATCCCGGCGTTTTCATCCTGTTCTCAGGAAAACACTTCCACCCACTCGAAACTTTGAGCTGCTTCTCCGCAGCTTCCTGAGGCCAGTCTTGAGGTGCAAGCAGCCAAAACCACAGATATCCCAGCTTCAGCCAAACCACGGTGTGGCAAGGATACGTTTAGGTTTACCCTTAGTTTCCGCACCCCGAGGCTGGCTACCTTTATTTTGACGCCTTTGACTGCCAGGTCTTTAGGGACCTGTAGTTGGTGACCTAAGATCTGGAATGTAATGGATAGTTTGGTGACAGTGTTTACTTGAGCAGTTTATAATCTGGCTGGGGAAACTAAATGTGAGCAAGAAAATGATAGAATACAAGGTTCCCTGCAGGTCAGAGCAAGCAAAGTGGTACAACGTGCTGTGGGAGTCACGGTAGGAAAACTAGCCTGCTTGTTTAAAATGCAGTTGGATTCTTTTTCCCTGAAGACTCTGCTTTATATAAATATGTATTATCTGCCATTTAAAAAGTCCACTTCTCCAACCTTCCAAGTCAACTTTTCATGTTGTGGACAAACTTTGTTTAGATTTTTTTTCAGTGAAGTGCCCAATAACTTATTTGTGCTATGTGTGCCAGCATGTAGTGTTTCATTTAGTCCTTAACATAACCCTATAAAGTAGGTCTTTTGTCTCCATTTTTCCAATGGGAAGACAGAGGTTTGAGTATATTAATGAGTTGTCCAAATTCATACAGTTCTTAAGAGGCAAAGTTAGGATTCCGACCCGGGTCAACCAGACTAAAGCCCAGACTCCATCTCACACCTCTAGGTCATCAGATGTCACCCTTCCTTCTAGAAACCATGTTGCCTTCTCAAATTAGATCTTCTAAAGTATTTCATGAGCCTGCCTCTAGTTGCTGGTCTCTCCCAAGCTGCCCTGGGAGAGCCACTATTTTGTGGGGCTCCCCTGGTGTCATGAGAAGTCATCAAAATAATCTGCCAGTTGCCTGGTTCACTCAATTTTAACATTTCTACTATTTCACCCTGGTTTCCTTGGAAATTCAGTTTTCTTTATCTCTCTCTTTGGAGACTTCTTTTATTAGTTGTTTAGACTTTTTGTTCCGTCACCTGGGGTTTTTGTATCTTGAATACATTTGGGGATCTCAATACTTTTTTTCCCCAAGTCTTCTTTATACATTTCTGTATTCATAGCTTCTAATTTTGATTTGAAATTGTTCTTTTCCCTTTTAAAGACTGTCAGCAGCCACCTGATGCTATTTTGGTTTGGGTGGACCACGGGTAGGTTCTACTTACAGTCCCCAAAGACCCACCACTCCTGACGTGTCACAAACTCCGCTTGCACTATCATCCTATTCCTTCACACAAAGTCTTTGTGGTTTTTTTGTTTAATATTTTATTAGCATATTCTTTATTATAAATCATACTTATTCTTTATGCCCCTTATCCAATCTCTCCCCTTTTCTTTCCTCCTCCCCCTTCTAATAACCATAGGTTAGTTCTCTCCATCTGATAGATTAAGTATTCTTCTGTTGATTTGTTGCCTAGATGATCTGTCCAGTACTGAGGTAGGTGTGATCAAGTCCTCCCCTATTACCATAAACCAGATGCTTCTATTCCTCTGGAGTGGGCTTTGTGGAGAGATAGGACCTCTTGTCTTTTTTTTTTGGTCTCCGCTGGTGCCTCTGCTTGTGTCAGTGCAGTTGAGAGTCTGGCATGCCATCTGCACAGTTGCTGTGACTGCTGCTATAGAGACCAGCTGCTATTGTGGCAGCCATGGCAACTGCAGTGACTATGGTGGGCAACCTGCGTGGAAATGGTGTTTTTGGTGTGCTCTTTACCTGGTTGGGGCTGGGTTCAGCTTCACCCACTCCATGCCTCAGGAGGTCCCCAGTGGGCTCCAGGATGGTGGCCCACATGAAGTCTTTGGAACCCTAGGTGTCACTGGGGTCCTGTACCAGTAGAATTTTAGGGAATGCTACCCAAAGCAGGCTGGTTTTAAGTAGATTCTACTTAACCAAATTTGGATCACAGGCTCTCTATCACTGGTACTCTGTGCTGCCTCATTAACATCTCTGGCTACTCAGTTGTTCACCTCTCCAGGTTAAAGGCCAGCGGCCTCTGCCTTATTACACAAGTTCTCACTCCTACTACCCACTTCTGCCTCTCCTGAAGGGAAAGAGGAGACTGTGGCATCATCTGGATAGTGCGTCTCATCTAAAGGTCTGGTCTCCAGATGTGAGTTGTAGAAACTGCTTTTCTCATCCCTAAACAATTCCACAGCTGTAGGAGCTGACATTAACCTGCAACATCCCTGATAGCCTCATCAATGAGGATTTCCACTTCAATTCCTCCAGTTCCTCCCACCCCCATCCCCAGTCCCTGGAGGAGGAATATGTTTTCAGATACCTGGGAAAGTCTTGCCTTGAGTATCTGTAGCTCCTAGACTGTAGCTGGGTTCTTGCCTGATATGCAGACGTGTAGCCTGGCCTGAAAAGTTCTTGTGCCTAACAAGCTATAATGTTATGAGGCGACCCTGACTGTTAGCTACAGTGACTCTCCTCTACTACCCATTAAAACTTCTTTACAAATCACCGTGGAAACTGTTCTGGGTGTTCTTGCAGAGCCTTCTCAGCTGCAGAGAAGCAGCTCTTCTTTCTTCACGTCCAAGGCACCATCCCCAACAGTTCAGGCCATAATCAGAACCTTTGGAGTATGCAGACCTGGGTCCAAGCCTCCTCACTAATTAGCTGTTTTACTCTGGTTAAGTCACCTTTTCTGGGACTCAGTTTTCTTTTTTGTGAAATAGGACTAATATGAACTCAATGAAGCTGTTTGGAAGGTTTAATGAGATAATTCACGTAAAAGGCTTAGAAACATATCAGGAGCTCCATGTGGGTGCCTTCCCATTTTCCTTGCTCTGGACTGGGAATGAAGCCTTGGGAAAGAAGGGACGTACCGCAAAAAGAGGTCAGGTCCCAGAAGATGCTAAAGCTCCTCTCCAGCTGAACCCTCCGCAATGGCCTGCATCCTCCGCAATGGCCTGCATCCCCTACTCCCCACCGCGAAACTTCTTCCCAAGCCTTTGGTTGTTGTCCCATTATTGTCCGCCAGGGGGAGAAAAAGCGCAGATTCTCTCGAAGGTCTCCTTTGTTTGCGCGTTCACAGAGCCTTAGGAGAAGAGAGCGTGGCCGTGCGCGCCCCCGCGCCCGTGCGCGCCCGTGCGTGAGTCTCCCGGGGCGGGGCGAAGGGCGCAGGCGCAAAAGGCCGGTTGGGGCGCGGCAGCTGCCCCGGGTTTTGTGTTCTCCGAGCGGCTGGGGCTGGGGTGGGGAATGAGGCTGGGGGACCGGGCGCGGGCTGGGGAGCAGAGGAAGGCGACGTCGGGGCTGGGCCGGGGCCCTGCCAGCATTTCTTCTTCTTCTCGCACTAGCTCGCATCTTCGTTTGCCGGAAGGGAGCGGTCATTAAGCAACTTCTAATGTAGGAACTTTGCAGGGAAAGTGACCAACCCGAGGGGAGAAGATGCCCCTTTACCAGAGGAGGTTTCGGATTGGGGTTTGCTTTGTTTGATATTGAAGAAATGCAGAAAAGGAGAAGGAGTAAAATCGAAGCAATTGATATTTCCATCACCCCGAAATACCTTTCCATTGCTGTTCCTCCTGAAAATGGATCCTAAAATATTTGTTCCACAAGTACTTATTGGACACGTACCTATATACTAAGCACTTAGCACTGTTGGGGTGTGAGGGACTACAGAAGGAAAAGAGTGATGGTCAGGAAACAGGATTTTTAGAAATCTGTGTGAATGAGTGCAGGTTAGAGTGTCTTTAAGGGACAGTCCCAGAGCAAATGCCAGGGAATCACTTTACTGAGAAAGATTTTAGACAAGAAAACAGAAAAGCTGTGAATATGATAAGAAAAGTATTACAATTTGTATTTCAGTCTAATTGCACGTTAGAGAATATATATATGAAAAATTATTTAACCTAATTCTCCGATTTCATTGATTTTTTTCTTGTAAGGTTTAAAAAACCAAAGGTCCAGGGGCCAAGCCCACAGCCTCAACCGGTTCCTGGCTTCAAGCCTGCTCTTTGGTGCCCAACCTGGCCTGAAGTGTCAAGGTCTCCTGTGGAGTGTGCAGGTGTCCATGAGTGTGCCTGTGTTGGGGAGGCCTCCCTGTAGCACTGTGGCAGCCTCAAGGTGAAGACAGGTGGGGCAGAGTGAGGTTCCCCACCTGCCCGGGCTCAGTGTCCAC
This sequence comes from Cynocephalus volans, assembly GCF_027409185.1. Classification (NCBI taxonomy): domain Eukaryota; kingdom Metazoa; phylum Chordata; class Mammalia; order Dermoptera; family Cynocephalidae; genus Cynocephalus; species Cynocephalus volans. The sequence goes on from NC_084469.1 coordinate 32,802,788, forward strand.
ATGGGTCCACACAATCCTTTCTGCTGCAGAACACGTGGGAGGGAACATAGCAATGGTACCCAGCAGGGGGCCCAGCCGAATAGCCTTGCCAGCCACCAGCAATGTCAGCCATCTCCTGCCATGCAGCAGGGAACTGGCCACCACCTTCGTGTATGAAGAACACGCCCAGACACAGACCCAAAACAGCACCTGAGCAGGGGGACATAGCAGCAGGCTGAGCATGAGATGCTCCTGGGCAACACCACCCTCCAGGGCAACACCACCCTCCCTGCTTAATGTCCCCACTGTGCTCACCACAAGGACCATCCCTGCAGAGGTGCCCACCAGGGGCAGGCATGGACTCAGTATTGTCAGTGCCATCAGTTAGGTCCCAAAGAGCATGCCCTACAGAGAGAGACTGACCAGCCCTGCCAGGTACTTGCTGGGGGTAAGTGGAGACTCAGGGCTGCTGCAACAGGACCCAGTGCCCATCCCTAAGTTCCACCTACCAAGCGGTTTAGGGCCCCATGTGCACCTGCACAGCACACCTGTGGCCAGGAAGCAGGCAAGGGGATTGGTGGTGCTGCCCGGCACCATGGCCAGGTGGTAGGCCAGGCACCCATAAGGCAAGCAAGAAAAACTCTGCACATCAGGCAGCACACCATTGGTCAGAATGTTGGTGACCACCAGAAGGCCCAGCAGGCAAGTGCCATGGGCTGAGAGTAGCCAGTGGACCTCAGGGCCAGGGGTGGTGCCTGCTGCCTGGCTTGGTGACTTCTGCAAAGGTGAACCCTCTTCCTCTTCCTCCTCCTTCCCTGCTCATGGGGCTCCTACCCACAGGCCAGTCTCCAGGCCTGCTGTGGGTACCGATGGTGGTGGCAGCAACAGAAGCAGGAGACCCTGGAAGGCTGCAACCAAAGTGGCCAGAAGGGTGGTCATTGCCCAGAAGAAGGTGATGGTGGGAAAACGCTCAGTGAATTGGGAGGAGAGGGCCCAGGGGTACTGTTGGTGGGGGCTGGTGGGCTTTCGACGTGGCCCACACCCTGCACTAGGGCCAGCACACAGGGTGCTGAGAACCTGGCCCAGGAAGAAAGACCGTAAGAAGAGAGGTGGCAGGTGGCTCAGGAAGGGCAGGAAAGGGACATTAGAGGTGCAGCAGACCAGCGCCAGCACCAAAGCCAGTGTTAGGAAGGCCATAGAGTGGAGCTGCCCTGCTGTTGGGGCCACATGGTGCCATAGAGGGGCCAGCAGCGCTTTACCCACCATGTTCAGCACCTGCACCACCTGGATGGGGACCTGTTTGCCCCTGCCTGGGGCCACCACCTCCACAGGGTCACCCTGTTCTCAGGTTCCCCAGCATCACAAACAGGAGAGAGGCTCTCTTGAGAGGCTCCAGCTTGCAGGGAAGGGGAGGCCATGTCAGGACACTGGGGAATGGTTGCAACAGGGACTGTATGGCCCTCAAAGCCTAAAATATTTATTATCTGGCCATTTACTGAATTTGCTGGTCTATCTTCCTCACTAGGATGTAAATTCGCTGAGATTAGATACCTTGTCTATTTCACTACCTACCCTATTCTCAGTGATCACTACACCACAGAGTAGCTGCTCAAATAATTGTCTAATGAATGAACCAATAAAACCCCGAAATCTGTGTTTTAAAAAAACAAACTCCCTAGATGATTTTGATGTGCAACAAGGCTTGACCTCACTGCTGAGGGGAAAGGCTAAACCAGACTGAAGTGGGGGTCAAATTTAGGTCCCCACAGTAATACCAAGCGATGGCGTTTTTAGTACTTGGAGATTAGGATTAAAAAGACACTGTCCAACACTTTTTTGTGTGTGCTAATTGTATGGCAGGCACTGTTCTAAATATTTAAAAAATATTAATAAACTTAATCCTCCTAACTGCCCAATGGAGTGGCTATTATTATTATAATTATTCTATTTACACATGAGGAAACTGAGGCATGTATAGATTAAGCCACTTGCCCAAGCTTCTGCAGATAGTAAGCAGAGCCAGGACTTGAGCCTTGGTGATGGTCTGACTCCAGGTCCTGTGCCCTTAACTTAGGATATCACTTTGCTCCTAGGCCAGAGGTTCCTGCTACTGCCTGTTTGTGAATCACTTATTGACAATTTATAGATAAAGTTGCCTATGTGTTAGGGACCTTGTAGAGTAAGGAAAGAAAAATAATAGGGGCTGGCCAGTTAGCTCAGTTGGTTAGAGTGCAGTGTTGTAACACCAAGGTCAAGGGTTCGGATCCCCATACTGGCCAGCTGCCAAAAAAAAAAAAAACAACAAGGAAAATAATAAAGTGCAGGTGCTTCTCTTAGAATAAGTCTGAGACAAACGAGACCACTATGTCTTTAGAAGTGGAGCCCTGGCTGGAGAGAGGCAGACTGTAAGAGAGGCAGCACCCACAGGCAGGGAATCCAGGGGCAGGCTGTGAATGGTTATTGTTAGAAGTGTGCCTGGGGTGGGTGTGATTTGAGGAAATTATAAAAGTGTCTTGTGTGTGGGTCCCACTGAGGGATGGATACTGAAAGTAGGAGGCAGGAGAACCTTACATAATGAAGAACATCTCTGGGCACTGCTGTGTCCTGAGATCAAATCTGTTCCTGTGTGGGGTGAGAGGGCTGACAGAAATGGGAAGAGAGGTCGTTGTGGGAAGTGCCTCAAACCATGGGCTTCACCCCGAATTTTTACAAAAATCCCCAGGGTTGGGGATCAGGGGATGGGGAATAATCAAGGGGGCCAAAAGTTGGTCTAACTTGCCAAGGTGCAGAGCCTTCTCAGCTGGAGGACCCCTGTGATTCTTGGGGGACCGGCTCCCTGGGGTACTTACTCCACAGTGGCTAACCAGCCCTAAGCTATTACTTGCCAGCTCAGTCCACCCTACCCCTACGGCACCCTGTGCCCCAGGGAATGGGGCATGCTGGGGGAACAGTACTTCTTAGATAGGGAGGGGGTGAGTTTGGGGGGGCCTAAGGCTGTCCTGGTTCAGCAGCCAAGAAGACGATGGCTCTTCCTGATCACTCGTCCTATCCAGTGCAGATGTGTGGGTGGGGCAGTGCTAAGGATTTTCCAAGTCTCCAATCCCCGAATTTTTCACTTCCCCTAATTTTCCTACCTGTTAGCCAGAAAGTACCTAGACAATTGCTAGGGTTTCTATTTTTTTTTTTATTTTTTATTATTATTTTTATTTTTTTGTCTTTTTCATGACCGGTACTCAGCCAGTGAGTGCACCGGCCATTCCTATATAGGATCCCAACCCACGGCGGGAGCATCGCTGCGCTCCCAGCGCCGCACTCTCCCGAGTGCGCCACGGGGTTGGCCCATCTATTTTTTTTTTTTTTTTAAATAAAAAGATGACCAGTAAGGGGATCTTAACCCTTGACTTGGTGTTATCAGCACCACGCTCTCCCAAGTGAGAGAACTGGCCATCCCTATAAAGGGATCTGAACCCGTGGTCTTGGTATTATCAGCACCACACTCTCCCAAGTGAGCCACGGGCTGGCCCTTAGGGTTTCTATTTTGAAGACCTCACAGCGGCATTCAATGTTCTTATGGTGGGCGTGGGTAGGGCAGGGTTGTTACAGACAGACCAGACTTGGCTTGCCCTCTCTCATTAAACAAGCAACTCAAAAGCCCAGAAGTTGGTGCAAGGATTGGAAAGTTTATTCAGATAACCGGCATCTGGGGGATAACCAGGCTAAAATCATGCAAATTTCTGATGCTCGTTCTGAGATTTATAAAGGGGAAGAGGCGGGAAGATGAGGTAAGAGTCTTTGTTCTGAAAAAAACGGGGGAGTCTGGGAGCAGCAGATGGTCTAAGTCAAATGTCAGGATCCCATGATGGATTGGGAACTTCAACATCACAGAGTCTGTGGTCAGCTTCAAGTCCTTGATGTTACTTCGGGGTCCTTATCTCTTAAGGAGAGTTCAAGGATAATAACCTCAGTCAAACATCATAAAAATACCTGACTTGGATTTCTAATTAACATGGATGCAGTTTTCCTTTAAGTAAGAGGGGGAGCTTGCAACCAGCTAGGTTGTCTTGCCTCTCTCTTGTATCTCCTCTTGTTTGCAGCTGATTAGAGAGGTAAGTAAAAAAAGAAATTTAACTTCAGTCCTTAATTGTAGGCGCACAACCTCTGAAGTAAATCAGCATAAGAGGGGTGATTTCACCTCTGGGCAGTCTCTCAATTCCTCTGCTAACCTCAAGGGATTGATGATTATTAGTTCCCAAATTAAGGGCTGACTGAAATGTTCTGCTCGGTCTTAGTTACCCCAAAGATGGTTGTTTTTCTGTCTAAGGTCCCTTTCAGGGGGATACAAGGTTCTCACAGCCTTGTGGGGAACTGGGCTGGCCTTGGAGTAGGCACTTGAAGTCCCTTACTTCATGGGCTGTTGCATATGGGATAAACTCTTCTTACGGACTTTGGTGACTTATCCCACATCTGTGTAGCAGAAGGTCATCACAGATGAATTTTGTGTCTTCCAGCATTTGCCTGCTGCTTGGCAGCAGCCCCCCACTCTCTCTGCTATCTCAGGGTCACCTGGCCTCGGATCTCAGAGAAGTTGATAAGCTCAGTCAGCCTGAATCCTTATCTTACTCCTCCTTCAACCTGGCTCCTCCCGGGTCTGGGATGCCTCCCTTTGGGTGATTGTGAAGGGCCACAGTTCTTACCCCTCTAGTGTTATGGTCTCCAGTCTAGGACCTGATTTTGACAACTCACCTTGGGAGAGAACAAATCCAGCCAAACAGTATAACTTAAACCTTTAAGATGGATTTGGCATCACCCTGTCTCCCCCTCAAATAGATACTTCTGTGGGGCAAACTTTTTAGAAAACAAGCCCATAGATGAGGTTTGGTACTTTCTCATTAGAAACTTAGAAATATTTGGAACTTAAGTCTCAGACAGGCCTTGAGCAGCAGCACTGGCTTGGAAGGGCTGGAAGGAACTTTAGAGAACATTTGATCCATTATCTCATTTTATTTACTTTTAAAAATATTTATGAAGGGTCCACTGCATAGGAAGCATTTTGCTATGTGTTTTGGATGACACAAAGGCATATTGAATATATATATAAGATCCCACAGGGTCTGGTCCTGTCCTTCCTCTCCTGCCCCCTTTCTGGCGCGCTCTCCCTCCCACCATATTGCTTATGGTTCTTTGAAGACACCATGCCATTTCTGGCCTTTGTGCCTTTCCTCTTCGTGCAAGGTCCTCCACTCCTCGCAGCCTCCTTCCGCTGGATACTTCTGCTCACGAGTCTCAGCTTAGCTGCTGTAGTTTCAAGCAACCTTGATTACCTCAGTCTGGGTTAAGTACCCTTTTGTTTTCAAGCTTATCCTATCAGTAAGTTTACCATATGATAATACAATTGTAAATTTTGTGTTTCTCTTCTCTCCTTGACTCTGGACTCCTTGAGGTTAGGGACTGAGTCTTATTTGCCCTTTGAATCAGACCCAGATTTTCCTCTAATGGAGATTGCAGTTCAGCAGGAGAGAGAAGCCATCATGAGGCTTGTAAAATGATTATATCAAGGTGGGTATGATAATGCCAGAAGAGTTGTATCAATGAGACAACTGAGGCTGTGACTTGCCTAAAGTCACTCTTGGCTTCTTGCAACTGGCCAGAGACCAAAGTCCACCTCCAGCTGAAGAAATAGTCTGGGAAGGAGTCTGAAACCAAGCCAGACTTCAGCTTCAGAGCTAAAGATCTCAAGCATCAGGGAGGTTGAGACTAAGATTAGGAGCCCAAGTCATAAACAGGTGAATGTTCTGGTAACAAGACAGTGAAGAATAGTGGAAGGGGTCCGAGACTGGGCACCAGGAGACCTGGGTCTTGGTTCATGCTTTGTTCCACCTGACCTCTTGCCTTAGCATCCACTTCATTCTATAATTGTAAGACTTGTGCACCGTGCACAAATCCCACACGTCGGGGTGGCTCACCTCACTAAAACCACGAGACAGAGACCACTGCAATCAAGCAAGAGGAGTTTATTCCAGCATGCTGGGGTCACTCAGTCTCCTGGACAGGAGCGACCCCGAGCTCTTAACACAAGCACTTTTTATACAGTTGTTTAGACAGATACAGTTGTTTAGACAGATTTTGGCAACAGGATGCATTGTTTATTGTTTACAGGTTATCAGAGGTGACCTTTGGATTTATTGGTGGGCTTTAGCGGGCTGGCACACCAATAAGGAATAGTGTATTTCCCAATCGTTTATCTTTCTTGTGGCCAGGTGGCCTCTAGATAAGGAACTGGTCAGTTCCTGGAACCGGGTGGTGATTACTCCCTTCCTGGAATTTAGCGTGCCTGGGCCTGCCTTGACTTGCCTGGCCTCTGCATATCCCCTTAGAAGCTGCCTTACTTAAAATGGCATTAGTTATGTTTTCTCGTCAGAAGCAAATTGCGCATGTTAAAGTTATATTTTATTCTTACATAATGAGAACCCATTAAATTTCCCTCTTCTTGAAAGCAAAGATCATATTTTGTTTGTGTAGCTTCCTCTCTTATTACCTATCTTATGGTAGATGCTAAAATTATTGACTAAAAGAACGACTCCCTTTTATCAGTAACATGCAGTGGCCAGGGGCATGGACTCTCAGCCACTCACTAGCTGTGTGGCTTTGGGCAAGTTACTTAAGCTTTCTGTGCCAAAGTTTCCTCACATGTAAATGGGAATAATAGTACCTATCTCATAAGGTTGCATTGAGGAGTCAGTGAACACTCGGCCCTGAGCCTGGCACACTGTAAGTGCTGTAAGCATGAGCTCCTAGTCCATTCCTCCTTCCAAATGTGTCACAGCAGGAAATGCTATGTTCAGTATTGAAACATTGTCAGATAATGAGACTTCTTCCCCTCCCTGACTTAGGGGCTTCTTCTCCCACCCCCAAATCTGCTCTGACCAAACACTGATGAGTCGTGAAGTCCTCCCAGAGAGCTGTTATTATCCCAGGTATTTTTTGTGGATTACTTGGTTTAGGTCTGCAGTTTAAGGGTGAATGTAAATTTACTTATTAATATTTGTGTGTGTGTGTTTACAAGAAGGAATGTCTTTAGGTAGTTTCCTGATTGTCAGAGAACCCAGGGAGGTTTTTATATTGGTAGAGTTAGAAGAGTGATGTCTTAGAGGATTAATAATGATTAGATCCACGAGTCAAGTCAATATCTTATGATCAGCACAGTTTACTACTTAAGTGGGCAAAGGCAGTCCTCAACACCAAGGTCAAGGGTTCGGATGCCTGGAGTGACCAGCCACCAAAAAAAAAAAGACAGTTTTCTACAACAAACACTCAAACGAATGTCGATTCCTGTAACAAACATTCATAGGCTGAAGGTTACAAGGTAAAAATTCTTAGAATTATGAAAACAACCCTTCCAATATTAATGAAAATCTCTTTGCCCCAGTAGAAAACTGAAATCCAGTTCTAGCAGGACAAGATACAGAATAAGTAAAGGTTTAACTTGAATTTTATGGCCACTGGTATGTAAATATTTCCCCACCTTATTTCTCTTTCTTCTGAAAAACAAAGGCTAACGACTACTCCAGTGCTTTGCGTTCTCTAAGCATTTCATTTACATCCAACGTATTTGGTTTATAGGGTTTTTTTCTGTTTTTTGGGGTTTTCTTTTGACTGGTAAAGGGATCACGACCTTTGACTTGGGGTTGTCAGCACCAAGCTCGCCCAGTGAGCTAACCGGCCATCCCTACATAGGGATCCAAACCCATGGCCTTGGTGTTATCAGCACCACACTCTCCCAAGTGAGCCACCGGTGGGCCCATTTACAGGTTTTTTTAATTCCGCAGGCTGAGCTGGATTTTCTTCAGATGACAGAGATTGAGATGCTGAAGCCAGAGGAGGTGAGATAAGATAAACAGTGGAGTGAAACGTGGGCCACAGCCCAGTGGAAGGAAAAGAAACATGTGGCTCTGATTCTGAATGTCTGCTCCTAACCACGCTGAAACTGAATCCAAGTGCAGCCAGTCCTCTGCCTGGTTTTGCTGCCCTATACCACCAACAATGTCTGTTTCAGAAAGTTTTTTCCTATTTTAAGCCTCCTTACTTCTTTTCACAGTACCTACATCTGGCACCAGACAGAGGCCTGCAGGGAAAGGGAGCCTTCCCAAGCGCTGCTTTCTTTCAAAGAGGGGACAAACTACAAACACCCGTCTTGGGTGTCTTCCAGGCATGGCTGCTGAGATTATCTTCCGGGCCAGAGTGGGATAAGAGGGAGGCTGTCTGGGCAAGCATCATCCTACCTCGTGCTTATCTCCTTTTAAGGGCATTTATTTTATTTCTATTCGGACAAACAAATAAGAAGATTTTTTTTTTTTTTTTTTTAAAGATGACCGGTAAGGGGATCTTAACCCTTGACTTGGTGTTGTCAGCACCACGCTCAGCCAGTGAGCGAACCGGCCATCCCTATATGGGATCCCAACCCGTGGCCTTGGTGTTATCAGCACCACACTCTCCCGAGTGAGCCACGGGCCGGCCCCAAAATAAGAAGATTTTCTATGGAAGACTGGACACTCAGAGGAACTTCAAGACGGGGGCGCATATTCCTGCTTTCTGTGCAGCTTTGCCAGGGGGAAGACAAGGAGAAGGGAAAAGATGGGCTTGGAAAGCTTAACTGAGCCTCCTTGAGCTGGTTTGGTATCTCAGTTGAATGAACATTGCAGTTTGCCATCATCACTTACAAGCACCTCTCTGCAGCTGAAAGTGAGTTCAGAAAGATAACCACAGAGACTGTGTGAAGGTTGTTTCACCCCCAGAAGCAGCATTCCCGTGTGGGAATGCTGAATCCAGACGTGAAGACAGATGGCATGAGATGGTTCAGAGGATAGATTGTTCATGAGCTTGTGATATTGGACTAAATCATTGAAAAGACGCATAAAGAAGCAATTCCAACTGTAAGAAAAATGAAAGAAACGGTCAGGCTCCCTCAGGTGTTCAGAATCTTGCTGAGCATGACCTAGCCTGTTTAATGTAAATATGTTAATTGTGCATGTGAGCCCAAGTGTTCTTTGGTTGTCTGACTCACACCCAGGTGTTCCTGGGTTATCTGACAAGTATTAAAGACAAATGGCTCTGATCCAGAGTGCCCCTGGGAGCGTCCCAGGGGCCCCCAGGAATGTCCATCTCCCCAGGCCACCAGGCCACAGCTGCTGCTGCTGCTGAGGAGGCTGGGACTGAGCTGGCGTCTGCATGGAGCATGCCAACCTTGCCAACGGCTCCCAGGATCTTTTCCAGTTACCTAGATAGCAACCTGTACATGAGGGGGTCTGTGACCAGCTTGGCATTTCAGGGGTCTCTGACCCAGCCTATTATGTGAAGGGGTCTGTGACCCAGTCTGTACAACGAGCTTAAAGGGTCTGAGCCCTATCCCGACACCAACATATTGAGTGATCCCGTTTATATGAAATATCTAGAATAGGCAAAGCTCTAGAGCCAGAAAGTAGATAAGTGGTTGCCTAGGGCTGGGCTGGGGTTGGTGGATGGAGAGAGACTGCTAATGGGTACAAAGCTGCTTTTCGAGATGAGGAAAATGTTTAAGATTAGATTATAGTAATGAGTGCACATCTCTGTAAGTCCACTGAATTTTACACTTTAAGGGATAAAATTTATGGCATGTGGATTTTATCTCAAAAAAGCTATTTAAATAAAAAAAGCCTCCTCTCCCTGAATTAAAGCAATTCCCAGTCTAAATATAGTTAAGGAGGAAAATATTCCCACCAAGGGAAGTAAGATTAAAAAATATAGATGAAGTAAGATTGACTACGAGTTGGTGGTTGTTGAACGTGGGTGATAAGTACTTAGGTGTTCACATTCTATTTTGGTATGTTTGAAATTTTCCATAACAAGTTAAGCAAATTTTAAAAAATTAAAACACACACAAACCACCCAAAAAAGTTTCAGTAAGTGAGAGGACTGAAAATGGATGTTGCTAAAAGCTGAAACAAACTCACAGACACCAACTGAAAGAAGGATTAGCACAAGTTTCAGGGACACATGAAAAGCATATGTCTTGCGTTGCTGTAACAGAATACCTGAGTCTGGGTAATTTATAAAGAGAAGAGGTTTATTTGACCATGATTATGGTGGCTGGAAAATCCAATAGCATGGAGCCAGCATCTGCTTGACTGTGTCACAACTTGGTGGAGAAGCAGAGAGGTCAGTGGGTGAGTGCAAAGAGGGCCAAACAGGGGAGGTGACCTCGCTTTACAATAACCCACTGTCAGGAACTAATCCATTCCCATGAGGGCCAGAATTCACTCCCACACGAGAACTGACCCAGTCTCAGCAGAAAGAGATTAATCTTTTTTTTTTTTTTTGGTGGCTGGCCAGTAGCAGATCGAACCCCGGACCTTGGTGTTATCAACACTGCACTGTAACCAACTTAATTTAATCCATTTTAACAACCCAATCACCTCTTAAAGGCCTCACCTTCCAACACTGCCATGTTGGCGACCAAACCTCAACATGAGATTTGGTGGAGACAAACCATGTTCAGTCCATAGCGTGTAGGTCTTGTTCTGGGCATTTAGAACTAGGCCAACTGATGAGAGAAATTTAGAATGTCCATAGCTGATAATTTACATCTTCACCAATATTTCTTTTCCTTATGCAAGTATTATTTTGTAGATGCAAAAAAAGGGGGGGACAGGAGAATGAAGAGGTAAGAATTATCTCTGTTATCTTTTTTGAGGTGAAATAGAGAATAAAATATTTATTCTGAAAATAACATGGAAAAAAAACTAACACTATATGAAAAGATACATACAATGAAAAGTGGGTCTCCCTCCTAAGACAGACCATAACTTTTATTTCCCAGAGACAATTGTCATCAGCAGCAGCAGTTCTTATGAATGCAGAATATACACGTGTGTGTACACACACACATACACACACACTCATCTTTTTTCCTTATATTCAAGTATGTATATACACATATGTGTGTGTATACATGTATAACATATATATAGTTATATATATGGGGTATACTATTTTCCACCTTGCTTTTTTCACTTAGTTTATCTTAAAGGGAATCCAATGGTCATTTTTTCAATGTCACTAAGGTATCTTTCTTCCTCCCACAAATTAGATGGTGATTTTCTTTTTTTTTTTTTTTTTTTTTTGCCGTTTTTTCGTGACCAGCACTCAGCCAGTGAGTGAACTGGTCAGTCCTATATAGGATCCGAACCCGCGGCGGGAGCGTCGCCGCGCTGCCAGCGCAGCACTCTACCGAGTGCGCCACGGGCTCGGCCTTAGATGGTGATTTTCAATGCCAGAGGGAAGTCTCAGCCCTAGATCAAAATAAATCTCTAGGGCCGACCCCGTGGCTCACTCGGGAGAGTGCGGCGCTGGGAGCGCAGCAGCACTCCCGCCGCGGGTTCGGATCCTATATAGGGATGGCCAGTGCGCTCACTGGCTGAGTGCGGTCACAAAAAAAAAAAAAAAAAAAAAACTCTAAGTTAGAGAAAGGACAGTCCTCCTTTTGCGTTACATGAAAGAACAATAGTCCACAGTGAGTCTGAGATCAGGTCGGAGGAAAGGCTAGTGGAAAAAAGAAAAGAAAGAAAGGCAGCAAGGAGTCAGGGAAAGTCAGGTTAAGCGTGAGATTCAGGTGCTCAGAATCTGACTGTCCACAGCGTGTTGCTCTCCTGATAGGTGTGTTTGAACTCAAGGGAATGAGGCATGATCCACTCCCGAACCCGTGGGCAACACTTTTTTTTTTTTTTTTTTTTTTTTTTTAAAGATGACTGGTAAGGGGATCTTAACCCTCGGCTTGGTGTTGTCAGCACCACACTCTCCCAAGTGAGCCACAGGCCATCCCTATATAGGGATCCGAACCCGTGGCCTTGGTGTCATCAGCACCACACTCTCCCAAGTGAGCCACAGGCCAGCCCTCATAGGCAACATTTCTACTCTTACCACAGGAGTTCCCAAACATAACCTGCACACTGTGTTGGCTCATGGTGAGGTCTGCCCTGGTCCCGAGGAAAATGCCTATGTCCTATAAAACTGCCTCATATATGACTATAGATAAAAAATTCTAATTAAAATATTACCAAGTAGACTCCAGCAGTATGACAAAAATCATTGTATAGTACAATAAATATTTAAAATTCAAGAAATTAGTAAGTACAAATCAATACAGCAATACATTTAAGAAGAAAAACATATGATTATAGCAACAGATTAATGGCCTTGGACAAAATTTAGCGCTCAGTACCAATAGTAGCAGACACTACTGAGGTAAGCGTCCTTCCACTTCCCTTCACATATTGAAAGAAATTTAGCATCAGCAAAGAGAATTTATTCCCAAATTTATACCCAATTGAAGAGTGAACATTACAGTAAATGATTAAATGTTGGGAAATTTTTCATTACGTTTGGATAAAAATATACCTACTATCACCATAATATTCAACCGTGTTCTGAAGATTCTAACTACTGTAATAAGAAAAGTAAATAAAGCAATAAATATAAATATTGAAAAATAAATAAAATTTTATTTGCAGATTACATAATTGATAGCCTATGAGTCTTAAAGTTGTCTTATAAAAATTGAATGAGGGTTCAGACTATATATTCAATGTAGGAGAAAATAATTACATCAATATAGCAAGCATGTATCCGGAATGACATTCAAGTCAGTCAGGAAAAAAAAAGAACAAAAATAATACAGAAAGATAACAATAGGAAAGAGAAAGTAAAGGAATGATGATTGGCCAAGAAATAGGTTCGAAAAACGCTCAACCGAAAATTTAGGAAAATATATACATATTAAAACATATACCTAAAGTGAAACTATAGGGACATTCAATTTATCAATTGATAGGAGTCTAAGAAAACAATCTGGTAATATCTAGTAGAGTTGGAAATATAGATAACTTATGATCAATTTCGTAATATCTTACATAATTCAAAGTGTATATAATGTATGTACAATTTATGCTTCTATGTGTATACAATTACAGAAATATCAGTTCACATAAACCAATGGTCGCAGACAAGGATATTCATTAAAGTATATTTAAGTAGTAAAAATTTGTTAAAACCTAAATACTTGTCAATAAGAGCAGGCTTAAATACATTATGGTATGTTCATATAAAAAACTGGACCAGCCATTGATTGCAGAGGAAGATGTGAGCGGCACAGAAATCCACTGTGCATTTCCTTTCCCAACATAGCTAAGCATCTGCCATTACATCTGAATATTCCATCCTTAAGGTCACTCTTTTCTGTTATGGGGGCATTTCCACTGTGGGTTCACATCTGTGTGCCAACTGTCCCTTTCCTCATTACCATCCAGGGCTCTTTCTCTTGCTCCAATAAAGTAATCACATCAGGCTTAGGAATGGTACATCCCAGTGAGATCAGGTTGCTGTAGTTCTCCAGCATCACATCCCTGTATAAATCCCTCTGAGCAGAGTCCAGGCCCTCCCACTCCTCTTGGGAGAGGTCTATGGCCACATCCCTGAATGCCAAGGACACATGGGCCATGGTTTTAGAATTGCAAGAACTTGTTGGTTCTTCTTGGGCTTCCTCCACCAGAGAAGCAAAGAGTCCAGGGAAGCCAGGGCTGGAAGGTTAATTAAACTTAGAGGGGTTCCTTGGCACTTTCTTCTTCCCCCAGTTCTTGAACATTCTCCTTCAATACAGGACTTTTTTTTCTTTCTTTCTTTTTTTTTTTTTTTACCATTACGATTCTTCTTTGAATGAACAAGTCAAGGTGAGCTGCATCTGCAGACTAGCACCGACTTCTTTTCTAGCTGCAACCAACTCACCCACTTGGTTGAACCATCAAGAATACATGGAAAGGGGCTCTCGGTGTCCAAGGATCTCCGCCCAGGGGGCTTCTAGGAAATGTCGAAAAGAGAAACTTTAGACAAATTAAATATAACAGAGTTTAACAGAGTCCCCCAAACCAGAATAGATTCAGTGCTGCGGCAGGTAAGATTTATGGATAGAAAAAGGAAAGTTGACGTACAGAAAACAGAAGTGAGGTACAGAAACAGCTGGACTGGTTACAGCTGGGCGTTTGCCTTATTTGAACAAGGTTTGAACAGTTGGCTGCCTGTAATTGGCTGAGACTTGGCTACTTGTTATTAGAGTAGGTCACAGTCTGTTTACACATCAGTTAGGTTACAGTCCACTGTGTCCAGAGAAACTGTTAGGTCAAGTTTAACTTAACATATGTAAAAAACTTCCTCATTTTTAATCATTCTTCGTCCATTTTCTAGACATATTGTAATTAATTTAACTACTTCCCTATGGATACATTCAGACTGTTTCAAACCATTCAGTATTATGAACAATGTTAAACTAAACAATTTTGTACACATGTAATTTTATGCACAATAAAGTCTTTCTGTGGAATACATTCCTATAAGTGGAATTGCTCAAAGGATGCATGCATTTTGCATTTGGAAATATGTACTCTCCCTATAATCTATGCCAATTTGCACTCCTCCAACAATCAACAAGCTTTCATGTCCCCGTCCCCTCATCAACAAGATTTTATCAAATTTTTTAATCTGGTTTGGCCAGTTAGCTCAGTTGGTTAGAGCACAGTGTTAGAACACCAAGGCCAAGGGTTCGGATCCCCTACCAGCCAGCCAACAAAAGTAAGATTTTTTTTTTTTTTAATCTTTACCAGTGAGCTAGGTGAAAATGTGACACATGTGGCAAAAAAATAAAAAATAAAAAATAAATTACACCGTATGTATTAGCTCAGGCTGCCATAACAAAATGTCATAGACTGGGAGCCGTGCACAACAGAAATTTATTTTCTCACAGTTCTGGAAGCTGGAAGTTCGACATCAAGGTTCCAGTTGATTTGGTTTCTGGCAAGGACTCTTCTTGGTTTGTAGATGGATGCCTTCTCACCATGTCCTCACATGGCCTTTTCTCGGTGTGGAGGGGAGAGAGAGAGAGAGAGAGCACTCTGTGCCTCTTCTTATAAGAACACCTAGTAATCCTATTGGATCAGTGCCCCCACCCTTATGAGCTCATTTAACTTTAATTACTCCAAATACAGCCACGCTGGGAGTTAGCTCTTTAACATATGAATTTTGGGGGGACACATACATTCAGTTTGTAACAGTATGCGCCACATCAGAGAATTCATACTGGAGAAGAATCATAGAAACAGTAAATGTGAGAACATTTTCAAAGGGAATTTAGAGCTTATTAGGTATCATTGGATTCATAGTGGAAAGAAACCTTATGAATGTATGGAACAGGGGAAAACTTTTTAGGTGGTGATCTCCACTTGTTCAACATCAAAGGATTCACAGAAGAGAAATGCCATAGGAATGCAGTGTGTGTGGAAAAACTTTCTGGAGGAGCTCATACGTTGTAGAGAATTCACTTGGGAGAAAACCCTGTGAGTGAGTGAGTGTGGAAAAGCCTTCAGCTACAGGTTAGGTCCTACGGAACATCAGAGAATTCACACAGGGAAGGAACCCTATGGACATAAGGAGTGTGGGAAACATGTAGACGTAATTCAGCCTTAGCAGTCTGCAAACTTCATGGTAGAAGAGAAACCCTTTGAATGTGCTGACTGTGGGAAAACCTTTCCTCAGAGCCCACGTCTTATTCTACACCACTGAATCCACTCGGGAGAGAAACCCTATAATTTACTGGATGTGGTGAAACCTTTCATCAGAGCAAGAATCTTATACCACATCAAAGAATTGATTCCGGAGAGAAACCCTGTGAATGTCATAAAATGTTGGAGGTCCTTCAATTATCGTTCATACCTTATTTGACTCCAGAGAATTCATGCTGGAGAGAAACTGACTGTGATAAGTGTGGAAATACTGTCTGGCCTAGGTCAGTCTTTAAGACAACAATAAAGAATTCATTTGAGTGAGAAATCCTATGACTGTAATGAAAATGGGATTCCTTCAGCCATACTTCTACCTAGAATCTACTTTGCAAAAGAAAAATATGGTGTCAACTTGAGGAAATTAAGTGCATTTTATGGATTTATTTCATGATGTAAATCTGCCAGCTGAGCTGTGTAGGCACCTCCTTCGTTCATACATTTATTTTTTGTTTGTTTTTTATGGTGGCAAAATGCACATAATATAAAATTTGCCGTTGTAACCATTTTTAAGTGTACAGTTCTATGGCATTAACATTCACGTTGTTGTGCAACCATCACCACAGACATTTTCATCTTCCCAAACTGAAGCTCTGCACCCACTAGATACTAACTCCCCACCCCTCACCCCCAGT
This sequence comes from Cynocephalus volans, assembly GCF_027409185.1. NCBI lineage: Eukaryota > Metazoa > Chordata > Mammalia > Dermoptera > Cynocephalidae > Cynocephalus > Cynocephalus volans. The sequence goes on from NC_084469.1 coordinate 32,819,037, forward strand.
CCCTGGTAACCACCATTCTACTTTCTGTTTCTATGAATTTGACTATTCCAAGAACCTCATATAAGAGGAATCACACTATTTATCTTTTGTGACTGGCTTATTTGTTGGAATTTAATGAAATCCTTCTTGCTTCTCTTGCAACATAAGCAGTTCAAATATCTTTGTCTGTAAGGATTCAAGACCCTGATATCTTTTATAGACATTTATTTTCTACCCAGAATCAGGGAAGTGCGAGGTAGCTCTGGAATTGTCCAAACTCCAAAGAGGGTATTGGTGAGTTTTCTACCAAGATGTAGTTTGTAAATGGGAAGAAGAAATCTAAGAGGCTGTGGGAAAAGAGCCCTCAAATCTCTGAAGGATGAAGGGGCCCTGGTACAAATGAGGCAAGTGAAAGCTGACCATCAGGACCAGTGGAGTATTTTCTGGCATTTAAAATTGAGTTAAATTCCCCTTCAGGATGATGCATGTTTTTTTTTTGTTTGTTTTTTTAAAGATGACCAGTAAGGGGATCTCAACCCTTGGCTTGGTGTTGTCAGCACCACGCTCAGCCAGTGAGCGAACCAGCCATCCCTATATGGGATCCGAACCCGTGGCCTTGGTGTTATCAGCACCACACTCTCCCGAGTGAGCCACCAGCCGGCCCAGGATGATGCATGTTAGTGAGGAGGTTGTGAGGATGCGTTGTTGCTTACCTGAGTTGATGCTTAACCCTGTTCAGGACTAGGCCTCTGTGCTGTTACCCATACCTCATCCTTCTGAACACATACAAAGCTAAACCATATGGGTTCCCATCCAGAAACTCTTTCAAGACAGAACTGGAGTGAGGTGAGCAAGGTGCCTAGGGAGCAAAACTCGAGGAGGCACTCGCTCTCTTGCATGAGCCTGAGCGTGGGGGACACATTAAGAACTGTGCTCTTGGGCCTCACATACCTCATCCTAGGCCAGGCCCTGGACAGACGCCCTGAAGTCCGGATGACCTGCTTAGTGGGGATAAAATGGAAATGGCCTCTGGACCTTGGGAGTCTTGGAACAGCTGGAGCAGACAGAAAGGGATGGAAGGAGGAAATGAGAGAAATGCTTGGGAAGAAGGTAGCCAAGGGAAAGAGATATAGGAGTGGGCTCAGTCACAGGGCTACAGCTGGCAAAACTGGGCAGCTCTAAGACACACATCTCCTGTCTTCATGGGTACGAGTAATGGGTCTCCCTGTATCTTTTCACTCATTCATTGAGTACCCACGATGTCAGACACATTGCCAGCTGTTAAGAACATGTTTTGGTTGGACTCTTTTCATGCAAGAAGTAGAGGTCTTAAGAAGCTAGCTCAGGTGATGGGGCTTTATCATATTTCCAATGGAGGGTTAACTCAGCACGTCTTGGCTACCCAAACCCTGCACATTCCAAGGGTCTTCAAGACTAGCCCTTGATTAGTTCCTGGGAGACAAACCCTAAGCCCTTGAAATATCCTGCCTGATTAAGAGTGTCTTTGTATTCCTGACAAAGGTAGTATGTGATAACCATGAGATGGAGAATAAACACAGGTTTCTGAATGACAAGGGGCTTTGGGCCGGGCTGTATGCGTTTGACTCCTGGGGGGTGTGGAGACTGAGTACCTAATGTCAGTCATGTGCTCACTCCTTGCTTATGTGACTAACTCCCAATAAAAGTCCTGAACTCCAAATGTTCCCTGGTTGGCAACATTTTCTATGAGTTGTCACACCTTGTTGCTGGGAGAACTGGAAGCTGGCACCTGCTCTCCTGAACTCCACCCTATATGCCTTTTTCCTTTGCTGATTTAATCTGTGTTCTTTCACTGTAATAAACTGTAAATGTGAGTACAATCATGAGCTTCCTGAACTTGGTGAGTCCTTCTAGTGAACTATTAAAACCTGGAGGTGGTCTTAGGGACCACCAACATAGATACTCTTGCAGGGGAACTCAGGAAAAGCTTCTGAACAGGCAGATTTCAGGTTGTTTTGGATCCATGGCAGCTCAAAGGACCAATAGCAGGAATTGGCAGGTTTCACCTTAGTCCTTCCACTTGAGACTTTCCCCTTCTCCCTTCAGACAGCACTGAAAGAAGAATCAAATTAGCACTTTTTTTTTACTGTATTATTGTCAACATTGGCCTCTTATTCTACTTACGATGCTACTCAGTCTGAAAAGTCTGAGATTGTCTTTGTATCCCTGTCACCATCTTGTCTATTTGATCTTTCATTTCCCCCTGTCCATATCTTTTTCTGTAAAAGCATCCTTTAAAAAGAAAACTGAAGTTCTTAGTATGCTGTATCAGTTGGATTGTGTTTGGCAGTGAGTAGCAGAGACACAAAATAACAGTGGCTTACCCACAATTTAAGTTTATTTTTCTCTCACATAAAAGGCTAGAGGTAGACAATTCAGGGTTTCGAGGGATGCAGGCTGCTTCAAGCATACCACTCTGATGTCCCTAGGGTGCAGCCCCGGCATTCTGGTGTAAGATGGAGCTCCTGTTGTTACGAACAAGTGCCAGGCAGGGAATGGAGGAAGGCACTTGCCATCTGTCTCTCCGTGAAATTCCCCACAAGCTGTCACCTCCACTCATGTCCCACAGGCCAGGGCTTAGCCACATGGCCACTCCCAGCTCAAGGAAGTCTGGAAATTGTACTTTTTACAGCAAGCAGCCATATGCCCAGCTAAACCTTTGGGATTCTAAGAGGGGTGGGCAATACTGGGGCAGGCAAACACCAGTCTGCCACAGTGGTCTTCACATTTTTCTCTTTCCTGTATCTACCAGGACCCATGCTTCACTGCCGTATGTGCCAACAGAAATGGCTTGCCTGATTTGGGATGTCAACTATGATATTACTCATAAGTAATACACTTACTTACTGTTTTTGTTTGTTTGTTTGTTTGTTTTTAAAAAAGATGACCGGTAAGGGGATCTTAACCCTTGACTTGGCGTTGTCAGCACCACGCTCTCCCAAGTGAGCTAACCAGCCATCCCTATATAGGGATCCAAACCTGTGGCCTTGGTGTTATCAGCACCACACTCTCCCAAGTAAGCCACAGGCCAGCCCTCACTTACGTACTGTTATAACATACAGTATGCATGTCTAAACATGTCCATTGATATAAAAAGAATTAGAAAAAAGTCTAGAGGAGGTAGATTCATCTGTATATTAAAATTTATAGGTTCATTGAAATTTAAACACTTGACTCAAGGCCACCCCGTCCATACAAAGTGGCAGCTGTGCCAGGAAATCAACTTTTTCCTTCCTTATCCACTTTCCCTGCCACAGTTGGATTCTTGTTTGTAGGCTCCTGGCGCCACCTGGTGTCCAGTGAGAAAACTCCATTCTCTCACATGGAAAGGACGCAAACCTATAAAAATATCTCCTTCTCTTAATTCCACTTCAGATAATCTTTCTCAGACAAAGACCCTGAACTGCTACCCTCTTCTTCCAACTCTTGCCGGCTACCTCAAGAAAACCTCGTCTCCTCACTTAGAGCAGCAGTAGCTGCAGTGGTAAAACTTCCATTATATACATTCTCATGCCTAGCAGGTGCTACATACTTTTTATGCAGTATCTCATTTAATTCTCACAAGAACCCTATGTACTAATACTATTCCCATTTTATAGGAGAGGAAACTGAGGCTCAGGGGTCAGGTTTCTGTCCCAAGTACACAGAGCTAGTATGTGGCAGAAGCCCAAGGGGAGTGCAGGGCTGTCTCCAAAGCCCTTGACTCTGGAAAGTTCTCCTAAAAGTACCAATGTTTACCCTCCTCACTGAAATTTTAATTTCATTGATCTGGGGTGAGGCATGGTGTTAAGGGCTGAATTGTGCCTCCCCCACCCCCCAAATTTAGAAGCCCTAACCCCCCAGTGTGACTGTGTTTGAAATAGAGCCTTTAAGGAGGTAATTAAGGTTAAATGAGGTTATAAGGGTGGGGCCCAAATCCGATAGATGGGTGTCATAAGAAGAGGAAGAGACACCAGGAGTGCATACACAGGAAAGACCATGCAAGGACACAGCGAAAAGGTGGCCGCATGAAAACCAAGGAGAGAGGTCTTGGGAGAAACCAAACCTGCTGACCCCTTTATCTTGATCTTGGATTTCCAGCCTCCAGAACTGTGAGAAAATTAATTTTCTGTTGTTTAAGTCACCAGGTCTGTGGTACTTTGCTATGTTAGCCTCAGCAGACTAACACACGTGGACATCAATTTTTTTTTTCACTCCCTGGGTAATTCTAAGGTGCACCTGAGATGAGAATCAGGGCTAATCTAAGCTACACTCCTACATTTGGTGGTAAGCCAGATTAGTGTGTTACAGGGCACATGCAGCTCCTGGCTGAAGCGCCCCAAAATTGATGCCAAACTCACAGGTCCAGCTGCCTGCTCCCAGACAAAAACCAAACAACCAAAAGTCAAATGTTGGTGAAAATGGAAGTCAGCTTTTATTCAGGAATACCAGTGACCTAAGGAGAGATGTTAGGCTACTGCAAATCTCTGGTAAATTGGAAGGAGAATGGGCAGGCTAAAGCCATCACAAAGACTCAGGTTTACTGAGGGGTTTTTAAAGAGCAGGATGGGGGAATGGAACGTGGGAAATGAAAAGTGGGAGGGAGGGGGATGTGAGCAGCAAGGGCTTCATGCAAGGTCTCAGGTGCAAAGTCTTGCCAAGACTCTGTCCAGTTTCTGCTCCCATCTTTGCTGTTGTCTCAGGGTCTGTGTAGTGTGTGTAAGTCTGCAGTTTCAGGCTGGCTGGAAACCCACTTTACATTCACGTAAATAATGCCATCCTGCCCCATAAGCAAGGTTCAAAATATCAAATAACCATGGGAAAAGAGGGAATTCAGAGAAATGCGTGCCAAGGGGAAAAAAAAAAAAACAAAAAACTATGTCCTTTGAAAATTTAGCTACGGCCCATGTGGTTTTAGGTCCTGACATGGCTTTAGTCCTACTCACTCCAGCACTAAGAGAAAAGGCAGCTTTGGGTTCTGGGGTAAAAATGGGCTAACAACTTTTAGAACACTTGAAAGAATGCAGAAAATCCCCTTAATAACTCCACCTGCTCCCTCACTTTCTTTTATTCTCATTCTATTTACTCAACATCAGCATTCATGGTAAATCAAGCAGCTCTTACTTACTTTCCCTTTGTTTCATTTTGTGCCTGGTATTGCCAGAACTTTGTTTTATATTGCTCATTGCAAGGGCATGCTATTTCACTGGCATTACTGAATATATTTTTGTGGGTTGTTAGGAGAACTTACCCAACATTCATAACAATGTTCTCAAGCATAAATAAATGTACTTTAGGTTTCAAATACCAATTTAAAAATGGGATTTGGTAGCACATCCTGCATGTAGGTTTAAGGATGTCTGTATACTTAGGTGTTTTGGCATATGTTTGCTGAAATATTCATCATTAATTCTCTTTAGTGTGAATTTCACCATCCAGGCTTGCTGTGTTACTAGGATACTGAATTTAAATTTGTAGGCTTGCTCCTCAGGGTTGAGGTAACTTTAGATTTAATGATTCCCAAATGCAACAGAATCACCTGGGGATTAAAATACAAATAGCTCTGCCTCCATCCTAAACCTTCAAAATTACTCTTCTGAGCTGGGTCCGGGAATCTGTACTCCATTCATCAGGGACCCTGCCTTATATTTGTGTGGTATTACTGGATGCATTTTATGTGACATTAAGTAATTTTAAATCACGTAATATAGAATTGATTTTGTACACAAAATTTGAAATAAAGCCTATTCCCTCAAATTAAAACAAAATTTCAAGAATCACAATTTGAAAGCTTGTGAAGAAAATTGTAAAAGATTCACATGATTCACCCTCATGCTGATAAACAAATGACTGCCTCTTCCACGATCATCATGACAGGTGTTTTGATCTGCTTCTGAACCTCCTGCAGTGATGCAGTGGATAGCACTGTCATTTAAAAGTGTGCTGTAATGCCACAGCCAAGGGGAACCTAAAGAGACATGACTGCTAAGTGTAATATGGTATTCTGGATGGATCCTGGAAGAGAAAAAATACATTAGGTAAAAACTAAGGAAATCTAAACCAGATATGAACTTTAGTTAATAACAATGTATTGATACTGGTTCATTAATTGTGACAAGTATACCGTACTTATATTAGATGTCAGGGAACCTGAATGTGGGGTATATGGAACACTCTGTATTACTTTGCAATTTTTCTGCAAATATAAAATTGTTCTAAAGTTAAAAGTTTATTTAAAATATTAGTTCAGTGGGTTAGAGCATGGTGGTGATAACACCAAGGTCCAGGATTCAATCCCTGTACTGGCCAGCTGAGAAAAAGTAAAAAAGAAAATAATAAAATTAAAGAATTACAAAGATGTCAAAAATGTACTGTTATAATTTAAAATATTTTATATTCTATAACATCATCCTTGTGTTCATTCAGCAGTGGTGCTGTTAGCCTAGAAAAATGCATGTAAAAATCTCTTTTTAAAAATGGCAGTAAGATGTAATAAAACTACATGAACACATTTCAATAACTGCCATGCTACTTGTACTATAAATTTAGGAGAGAGTACCCTGTGAAATCTTAGAAATAATGAACACAGCCTTAAAGCAAAATAGGTACACTGATTGTAGGTTTATGAGCCACGTGTTGGTAACATCCCATTTAAATTTTATTTCTACTGGGAAAATTGTCTTAAACTATGTGATGGCTTCAGAAACACATTTCTTATTTCTTTCATAAAACCAGCAGCTCTGTCTATGAGAATTTTTGTCACAGAGAAGGGATCTTGTTGGAGACAAAATAGTTTATTGAAAAATTTTTTGATGGGCCACATCTTGACCATTAGCTGACAAATGGTCAAAACAGTGGTAAAACAGGCCAGGCCATGCTTCAGGGTCCCATTAAGGGGTGGCAGCAGATTGTGCAAGTGGGACTTAGGAAGGCAGTCAGGTTGTAATGAGAAAAGTCTGGGGAGAAGTCTGCAGATGTGGGCACTAATCCTGGCCTCTGTTCTGATCTGAGTAAGCTTGGAGAAGTCACTGAACTCCTTTGGGCCTCCCTCATCTGTAAAAGCCTTATCTGTTGTTGCTGTAGATAGACTAAGCTTCAAGAGACTTTGACCATGGTTAATATATGTAAGAAGGCTTTATAAACTATGTTAGGTATTTGTAAGGTTTGGATTTGTTATCGTTCTTTTAAACCATGCCTCAAAGCCTATATTTTGCCTACCTTAGTAAGAACTATACACCATAATTCCTTTTATGGCATTAAAATAGTGAAGTCCAGGGGCATAATTTAAGTGACTCACTATTGCAGGGGTAGGGTGAGTTTGAACGAGGGAGGGAGGCAATGATCCCAAGATTAATCTGGAGAATTTGTGGGTGTCAGCAGCACAATTAAGCCTCAGAAACAAAGGGAACCTTTTCTTTGAGAGAGACCCTGAGGTGTCATCACAGTTATCATAGGTTTGCAGTGGCAGGAGGAACAAGGACAGCATTGTGGGCAGGTGTGCAGCACAAGAGAAAAGGCAGTATGAAGAATGATTACACAGAGTGTGGGAGATGGCAAATAGATTGCGTCAGCCTGAGGAGAAAGGTTGCATCTTAGAGAAGAGATCTTGCCGGAGGACTGAATAGTTCATGAAAAATATTTTTCATGGCCACATCTTGAGCTGGGAAAATGACACCATGAAATAGATTTAGATCCATGCATTTATGGTCAATTGATTTTCAACAAAGATGCCAAGAACACACAATGAGGAACAATCCATCTCTTTAATAAATGATTTTGAAAAATTGGATATCCACATGCTGACGAATGAAATTAGACCTTTATTTCACACTGTATTCAAAAATCAATTCAAAATGGGCTAAAGACTTAAATATAAGACCTGAAACTATAAAACTACTAGAAGAAAACATAGGGGGAAAGCTCCATCACATTGTTCTTGGCAATAATTTTTTTGATATGATCCCCAAAACACAGGCAACAAAAGTAAAAATAGACAAATGGGATTACATCAAACTAAAAAGCTTCTGCATAGCCAAGAAAACAGAATGAAGTGACAACCTACAGAATAGGATAAAATATTTGCAAATCATACATCTGATAAAGGGTTAATATCCAAAGTATATAAGGAGCTCAAACAACTCTGTAGTAAGAAAACAAATAACCTGATTAAAAAAGGGGCAAAGAAGATATGGAACCAACCTAAATGTCCATCAACAGACAACTACATAAAGAAAATGTGGTATACATACACAATGGAATACTACTCAGCCATAAAAAAGAATGAAATTTTGCCATTTGCAGCAACATGGATGAACTTGGAGAAAAATATGTCAAGTGAAATAAGCCAGGCACAGAAAGAGAAATATTGAACACCCTCATTCATAAGTGGGAGCTAAAAAATAAAGATACAAAGAAGGAAACAATAAACACAATAATATGTTGAACTTTCAGAAGGAGAGAACAGAACTGTGGCTATTAGAGGTGGGAAAGAGAGAGGGGGGTTAGGGAGAAATTGGTTAACGGACACAAGGAATGAAATGTTATGTAATGGTAAATATGCCAACTATCCTGATTTGATCACCACTTATTGTACACAAATACTCCTGGTCAACTCTGTACCTCACAAATATGTATAATCAATTACGTTTCAATAATTTAAAGAAAAGATGTACTGTAAACATTTCACTTGTTTGGACATTTAACTGTTATCCTTAAAAAATTTTTTTTTAGCTATGATAAATATCAAATTGATGAAAAAAAGAAAAAAGAAAGAAAGAAAGAAAAAGGGGCAAAGGACCCGAATAAACATTTCTCAAAATAAGACATAGGAAAGGCCAACAGGTATGTGAAAAAATGTTCATCATTACCAATCATTAGGGAAATGCAAATTAAAACCACAATGAGACATCACCTCACACCTGTTAGAATGGTTATTATCAAAAAGAAAATAAGTGTTAGGGCCAGCCCATGGCTCACTCGGGAGAATGCGGTGCTGATAACACCAGGGCCACGGGTTCGGATCCTATATAGGGATGGCCGGTTCGCTCACTGGCTGAGCGTGGTGCTGACAACACCAAATCAAGAGTTGAGATCCCCTTACCGGTCATCTTTAAAAAAAAAAAAAAGAAAGAAAGAAAATAAGTGTTGAAGAGGTGGGGATGTAGATTAGTACAGCCATTATGGAAACAGTATGGAGATTCCTCAAAAAAAAAAAAAAAAAAGTTGAACTACACTACCATATGATCCAGCAATCCCACTACTGGGTATATATCCAAAGGAAATGAAATCAGTATGTTGAAGATGTTAGGTTCGGGGAGAGGGAGGAAAGGGAAAGAGAGAGACCCAAGCCAGGCACTATTTCAGCCAAAAAGCTTTATTCCACTAACGTGGAGGGGAGACTGAGCCAGATCAGTTCTCCCGCCGAACAAAGGAAAGCAGGGGTTAATAAGCCTTTGACGGTTCTGACAGAGTAATAGGCAATTTTGAAATCAGTGCTATGCAAGGCGACACAGCCCTTGTAGTCTGCTAATACCTGGTCGGTTAGGGCATAGGCTTCTAATTAGTGTCATTACTATATCAGTGCCAAGTGCTCCAGCCTGAAGCCGGCCACAGCAGCCCACAAGACATTCCTTTGATGGTAATGGTCATGTGTACCCCTTCCCAGGAGAGGGATTTCGGGGCTCAGTTCCCAGAACTGAAAAGGGAAAGGGGAGAGGGAGAAGGGAAGAAAGTTGCTTAACCTGGCTGTGCTGATGTTAAGCCAGACATGAGGCCTAGCAGAAGAGATATCTGCACTCCCATATTCGTTGCAGCATTATTTACAGTAGCTAAGATATGGGATACACATAAGCGTCCATCAATGGATGAATGAATAAAGAAAATGTGGTATATAGGAGGGTACTTTAGAAAGTTCATGGAAGGATTCATATTGTCCTTTAATTATATTTTTCCACGAACTTTCTGAAGTACCCTCATATACACAACAGAATACTATCAAGTCTTAAAGAAGAAGAAAATCTGGTCATTTGCGACAACATATGTGAACCTGGAGAACATTATGTTAAGTGAAATAAGCCAGGCAAAGAAAGAAAATACTGGGTGCTTTCTCTCATATGTGGCATCTGAAACAGTCGAATTCATAGAAGCAGAGAGTACAATAGTGGTTACCAGGGGCTGGGGTGATCGGGGGGTTGGAGAGATGTCAAAGGGCACAAAATTTCAGTTAGACAGTAGGAATAAGTTCAAGAGATCTATTATAAAATGAGGTGGCTCAATCGGGAGAGTGCGGTGCTGATAACACCAAGGCCACAGGTTCGGATCCCATATAGGGATGGCCAGTTTGCTCACTGGCTGAGCGTAGTGCTGACAACACCAAGTCAAGGGTTAAGATCCCCTTACCGTCATCTTTAAAAATAAATAAATAAATAAAATGAGGTGATTATAGTAAATAACAGTGTATTGTATACATGACAACCACTGAGCATTGATTTTAAGTGTTCTCACCACAAAAAATAAATATTTGAAGTAGCGCACATGTTAATTAGCTCGCTTTAGCTGTTCCATGATGTATACATACAAGGGTACTTCGAAAAGTTTGTGGGCGGGGGTCGGTCACTTAGCTAGCTCGGTTGGTTAGAGTGTGGTGCTAACATCAAGGTCCAGGGTTCAATATCCCTGTACCAACTAGGTGCCAAAAAAAAAAAAGTTTATGGAAAAACATGATAAAAAAATGCATCTTTCCGTGAACCTTTTGAAGACCCCTCCTATTTCAAACATCATTTTGTACATAATAAATATACACATCTTTTATTTATCACTTTAAAAATAAATAAACTAATTAAAAAATAGAGTTAGGAGTTGTTTTGGCAGCCTTAAGTTTCTGTAGTTACACTGGGAGCTTATATGTCCCTGTGATGTGGGAGACACTGAGACTTGATTTTCCTCTCAAGTTATTTTCTCAAAAAAAAAAAAAAAAAAAGAGCCTCTGCAAAATTCGTGTGGGACTGCCTTGAGCCTGGGGTGGCAAATCATTTCACTCATGTGTGAATTCACACTAATCAGTAACAGTTGCCTGGAGCCTTGTGATGAGTGGGGTTCTAAGGCAGCCTCAGGGATTGGTGGGCAAGAGCATGATTATGCATGGCTCAGTGGTGGCAAGTGTGTTGACTATTTTGCTGACCTTGTGAGGACTCCAGATCCCTGGAGAAGAGCCTCCTATGCTGGGGGACAGCTTTCTTCTGCTTTGTCCTCTGATCACTTGTTCCTTTGTATCCTCTGCTGTTGTCAAGTTCCATCGCAACCTCTCCCACCACTTCCAGCTCACCTTCTTGAAGCCCAGCCCTGATCCCTCTACTAGGGCAGCCTTCTCTTTGTTTCTTCTCTCACAGCACCAAACCATGAAGCGGTTATTGGGAGGCTGAGATTTCAGGACGTCGCTGCATTTTACCCCATGTAAAAGGGGCAGTGGTTTCACCTAAAAGAAATATGGACCTTACAGGACCCCAAGGGCACATTAGAGAACTTGCCCAAGAAGGATCTGCTATCCAAGCACAGTAAAAACATGACCTTGCCAGGTCAGGTTCAGAATTGGTTGCTCTGGTCTCCTTGGTGTAATTGTTAACTCTAGAGTGGGAAGCTGCCCTTTTGCTCTACTTACTCACATCTTCATAGCTGGAGGTGTGAGGGGAAACACTGAGAACTTCATTGAGCCTTGATTCAGCTTTAATCAGTCACTTTAATGTGTAGAGGTGAGATTGGAGTATTTCGGTTCAGCAAGTTTCAATTGAACAGGGCCCAGCACTGCTAGTGCCTCCTGTAGGAAATGTAAGGAAGTCCTGGAAATGGTTGTCACGTAAGGCAAGTGCATTTGTGTCACACTGAGTCTTCGGGTGTATAGGATGTTCTGTGATGCTGGCCTAGTTAAAAGAAGGAAGGCAGGAGCATGGAGGGAGGTGACAATGATAAATAAGAAGTAGATGTGGGGAGCTGGGAAGAAGAGCAGATAACAGGGAGAGAAAGCTTGTTAGATTGTCCACAGGTTATATGCATGTGGGAGAGGGGATTTAAAAAAACATGAAGGTTTACAAGGTGGTACAAATCTTTTGGCCATTTCTTTCAGAATCCTAAGAGTAACTTACACTTACAATGTTATTTAAGTCTGAAAGGACAGTGACTACAGATACTAATAATTTGCTAATACTTGGAATGTGACCCATAGATAACTGAAAATATAATTATGAACAGCACTAGGCCTAAATAAGAGTAGTAAACTAATTTGAGTGATGACGTACTTTTAAAGTATAAGAAAGGAGTGCAGCCAGTCCTTGTAGCCCGCCTTCCCACGTCTTCCACACAAAGCAGAGAAGGGATAAGGGTGAATAAGAGCAATATGTCTTTTATTTTCCATGTGCCTATCCCTGTGTGAATTCAGAAGTGTGGCCAAGGTTGCTACCTACTTTTTTTCTCTCTTCCAAGAAGAACAAAACTCCTTATACTTACCTATAAACTCAATTCTATGGATGTACCATGCTCATTAGTAGACCAAGAAACACCAGTTCCCACCCAGTCATACATATCCTCATGCATGCTGAATATGGGAATAGTTTTTATGGACCATATGCCCTGGTCTCCTTCCCTCAGTGGATTCCCATCGCTCCAGATGGCTCCTAAGTTGGCTAGTGTAATAAAGCAGATGGTGGGCAGGGGAGTAGCCAGGAGACAGCTTATCCTTTTCCTTTCTAACCCACATATGAGGACTGATCAAATGAAGCATCGTTAATGCCTGGGCCGATGATTCCCAAACTTTAATGTGCATCGGAACCCTGAACAGCTTGTTAAAACGCTGATTGCTGAGCTCCAACCACAGAGTTTCTGATTCAGGAGATCTGTGGGTGGGGCCCGAGAATTTTATTTCTAACAAGTTCCCAAGTGATGCTAATGCTGTTGGTTCAGAGACTACACTTTGAGAACCACTGGCCTAAGCTATTGGTTTTCAACCTTGGTTGTATGTTAGAATTACCTGGAAAGTTAAAGACATAACAAAACAAAACACTAACCCATGCCTAGGTCATATCTCAGATCAATTTCAAGAGAACCTATGTGGGTAGCACCAGACATCAGTATTTTAAAAAATTCCCAGGGGCCGGCCTGTGGCTCACTTGGGAGAGTGCGGAGCTGATAATACCAAAGCCACAGGTTCGGATCCCTATATCTTAGCCGGTTAGCTCAGTTGGGAGAGTGTGGTGCTGATAATGCCAAGGCCACAGGTTCGGATCCCTATATCTAGCCGGTTAGCTCACTTGGGAGAGTGTGGTGCTGACAACACCAAGTCAAGGATTAAGATCCCCTTACTGATCATCTTTTAAAAAAATAAAATAAAATAAAAATTCCCAGGTGATTCCAATGTGCAGCCAAGGTTAAGAATCGTGATTTAGGCTCTTGAGGCAGATGTCCATTAATGCAGGTGTACTAGATAAAAGTCAGTAGAACTAAATGCCTTCCACCTTTGTTTCTGAGGCAGGATACTTTGATCATATGGGCACCTTTCCTTTGGATGAATGCGGCTGCAGTGATTATGACGGTAATTGAATCCTCTTGGATTATGGCTTGGAGAAAGGTTGGAGCAAAGTGAAGAAAGTTGAAATGGCAATTATGGAAAATGGTAAACATGCTGACTGGGAAACAGTGGTTTCTGGGCATAAGTCAAATACCTCTGCAAAACGGAGACCATAACATTATCTTGGGGCTCTTCTCCAAAATATGTGATTCTTCCCACTCGTTGTTAGCAGCCTGAGCAAAGAAAATGGACATTTTGACTGAATAGGGTTAACAAACTTCCCAGGCAGTTGCAGATAGTAGGGCAAAGGAGTTCAGAGTACTGGTGTGAGTGGCTAAAGTGATGCACCCTAGCGTCTAGGGCCTAATTCCAACGATAAACTGAAGAGAAAGTTTTCCTTTCTGCTAGGTTGTGTATTGGATACATACACAATATCCCTTTCTCAGGGTAGTCACTCCTTTCCCTATTTCACAGGATTACGGTGATGCAAACACAGAAACCCGCCCTCACCACTGAGGCAGACAGGTGACCCGGGCCTGGCTAATCACACACACTCTCTCTCCCTGATTGGTCCAGGGGTGAGCACCAGACCCAAACAGGGCCAATCACAGTCCTTCCCTGTGATTGATATTTGGGAGGGATGATGTAGTTTGAGGCAACGTTACATATGATGAAATCCTTCTTCGACGTAGTGGTCTTTGAACTGCGACCTGAAAAACAAAAAGCTCGTTGTGCAAAGTTATGGAGGAAGAGCAGAGGATGGAAGAAACACAAAGGTTCTGAGGCCAGAACGGGGCCTCGCTTGTTGAAGGCAGATAAGACCAGTGTAGGGTGCTGTTTCCATGGCCTGAACCGCTGCCCCCCCTTTCTCTCTCTCTTTTGACTGCTGTCGGTTTCGGGATTGCGAACCACTGACCTTGGTGTTATAACACTGCGATCTAACCAACTAAACTAACCAGCCAGCCCTTCCCCTTACTCTTAACCTTGGTCATTCCCGCCCACCCTTCAGATTTCAGCCCAAGCCTCACTCCTTCAAGCCCTCCTTGACCTCAGAGCGGGTATCCCTTTGCCCCCAGCAGACCACTGGCCTGTTCTGAGGATCTGCAGACCTGTGTTTACCAGACTCACAGATCTCGGGAAAGGGAGCGACGGGATAAGAGGGAAGCGGGTCGGGCGGTAAAGGAGGCCTGCGAACCATCCCCGCGGGAAGGTGAAGCGGATTCCCAGTTTCTCCAGCCCAGATCAATGCTTGGGGAGCGGCACCAGCGCGCAGAGCGGCCGGTCACCGGGCGGAAGTGCATCCCTGGAGCCGTTCTAGGAAACCCGGAGGACCCCGCTCGTCAGTGGTACTGGGGCTCAAGTGGGCATCGCCCGGTGCACGGGGCCATTCCAGGGAGCCGACTCGGCAAGCGTCGGCGACATGGGGGATTGGGCTAGGGCGAGAGCCGCAGAAAAGTTGAGGGGCAACGGCGAGGAGGCGACGGCGTGCTGACCACCTGCCCCTCCGGCGGAGTGCAGCGCGCGCTGATTGGATGGAGTGCCGCCGGGGAGCGGAAGTGGCCGGTGCCCGTCGCCCGTGACACCGAGACAACAGCTGCGGGAGCTGTGCGAGCGGCCGAGCGGCGCCGGGAGCCCGAGCCGAGGGAGCGTGGGGCGGTGGCGGCCTGCGGTGAGACCTCGTTCCGTCACGACTTGGGGGAGGAGGGCGCTGGGCTCCCGACTTCCCGGCCCGCGAGCGGAGCGGAAACCCCACGTTTAGGCCCGTTCCTGACACGGGTCTCCTTGTGACCTTGGACTTTATGCCCCCCTCCCCCGGGCTTCCATTTCCCCACCTGCACACACAGAGGGTGGGACTGGACACTGCCGGGGACTGTTCCTGCTCTGGTTCGCTGCCTGTCAGTCGCGGGGGCGGGAGAAGCAGGGACACCTCCTCGGTCCCGACGTGGGGAACGATGGGAGCTGTGGTTTTCTCTGACATTCCACCCCAAGTAAAGCGTTGCGACGAAATGGCGGGCAGGGTCAAAAACTTAAGGCTCCTGGGGCAGACTGTGTGCGCCCTGTGCTGACAGACAGCATATTGGCTTATGAGGATTAGTTATGGAAAGGAGAACAGGTTTGAGCGCAGAGTTGATAGAGCCCTCTTGATTGTGGGTACCAGAGGGAGGACAGAGGAAAGGAGGATAACAGTGCCTTAGACTAAGCACCATCCAGATTGGGAGAAGGAACTTATTTTTACAAATAGTTATTGACACCAGCTACGTGTCAGACACTGTTCTAGGCTCTTTAGATGCAAAGATGAATGAAATATCCAGTCAGCCCTCAAGAGTATGGCAGATTCGTTATGTAGATAAGACATTTACACAAATTCACTTCACAGATATTTACCAGGTATCGGAAATGTGCTGGGCACTGGGAATACAAAGATGAATAGAAGATCATCCTTGCTCATGGTCTAGAGAAGAAAACAGACATGAAAGTAAACTAACAGTACGAGAGTAATTACTACAAAATGAAGGAGTATCTGTCTTATGACCCTGGGGCCAGGGAAGGAAATGGAGAGGACGAGCCATGCTTGAGCTGAGTTTTGGAGATATTTGAGTGTAAAAGGCGGGCAAGAGTATTCCTGGAAGTGGGAATAACTTGTTCTCAAAGGCAAAGAAGCTTTAAAGAATAGGAAGTGTTTGAACTGTAGGACACTGAGCATAACTGCAGCTTTCAGCAGTTATTGGAGAGTGTGGGACAGAAGATGGGGAAAGCAAACAGGCCTCACCATGAGGGCATATGAGCCATGTGAAGAAGTTTTTATTCTGTAGGCCTTGGGGAACAATAAATAGGAAGTGACATGATAATTATAGCACAAAGAAAGAGGTGAGAAAAGGTCTCGTGAAATGCTGGTTCAGAGCACCAAGAGAGAACCTCTTTTCTGCTGATGTTAGTGAAGATTTTGGGGAGGAGATGGTCCTTGTACTAGATATTATTTGGTAGGACCCGGCCTTTCAGAAGTTAGGGGAAAGCATTTGTATCAGTTAAGATGCTTTTGTCTGTGGCTTAAAAATATGCAAGTATATAAGCTCTTATAATTGGAAATCAAGAGGGATAGCAGTTTCAGGAATGACTTAAAGCAGTGGCCCTGGCTCCATTGTCCCTTGATTTTCTTACTCTGCCTGCCTTCATCCACAAGCTGGTAGTGACTTGGCAGTGGCAGGTCCAGGCCACAGTATATGGAAGTCTCTTCCTGTGGTTCTCTCAGGATGGCAGGAAACTATTCCCAGAAGTTCCTGCAAACTTCCTCAAGATATTGACCCAGATGAAGGCATATGTCTTTTCCTGAATGAGGGATCTCTGCATCCCTGCTGTTTCTGAACCAGTCACTTGCAAGGGATATGGTATTTATTTGACTGGGGTAACCCAACTGAGGTGCCCTCCTGGAGCTCTTGGGTGAGGTCAGATCTCCTAAAAAGAGAGCAAGACTACTCTAAATGTTTTTGCTCAAATAACCCATAAAATAATTTTGAAAAGCTTTGTAGCCCCTTACACATTAGTAAGTTGACATCCAAAATGTTTCCATTTCTCATCATACATTTTAATAGTTTTGAAGGATATTATTTTTGATGTATTAAAAATTTTGACATTTCAAAATAAAACCTCATCCCAATTTCCAGAATACCTTCCCTTGGTTCTGTGTACCCACCACATTCTTCATCCCCTCTGTAACCTCCATCTGTTGGCATCCACTCCTCCCCCACCCACCCCCCTTCATTTGCATCCCTGTCCCACTCAGTCATCTCAACTGTGTCCTGGCTAATATTTGAATCCCTCACTTCCTCAGTCTTGCCCACACACATCTCTCTGGATTCCCAGCCTGCTCTGGGGCTGCCAAGAGCATCACTGGAGAAAGTTAGGAGAGCATGCCGATTGGCTCCTCTTCACACTGATGCTCTCCAGCATGCTTGTCTCATAAGGAGCTTGTGAGGGTTAAACAAGATAATAATGTCTGTGAATTGCTTAGCACATAGTAAGTGCTCATCATTATTCTCTATATCAGAATGTCAGTGCATCCTTCCATATCTATCCCAACCTTAGATGTGCTCATTGAAGTCAAAATGTTTTCTCTGTTCTTTTCTTATTCCTCCTGTACTTCCTGGCCTCTGATGCTTTGCTTGCCCATTTTCTGCCCAGAATGCTGTAGTGCGGTAGTTGTCAAAAGGAAGTTTGTGGAGGGGGTACACAAACACTTTCTGCAACATCTGTGGGCACAGATTGTTGAATGGAAATCAGTTTCTAGATCCTTGACTTCAATTTGTATGCTTGCCTGCAATCAATCTGCTTGAGAATGGGCCTGTGGCCAAAGGTTTCTCTTTCTCTCCTCCTTGTTCACAATTGTTCTTTTCCTACTTTAGAAAGAAAGACATACCTTCCATTCATCTCCTCCTTAATTGTACCTATGGTACATCACTCTGGGGTGGAAAAATATCTGGAGTGCCATACAAAGGAACAGTTTGTTGAAGAAGTAAATGATTCTTGGACGCTTTGTCACACAAGTCCCAGTCTTTGCTTTCAACAAAATTTTATTTATTTATTTATTTATATTTTTAAAATGATGACCGGTAAGGGGATCTTAACCCTTGACTTGGTGTTGTCAGCACCATGCTCTCCCAAGTGAGCTAACTGGCCATCCTATATAGGGATCCGAACCCGTGGCCTTGGTGTTATCAGCACCACACTCTCCCAAGTGAGCCATGGGCCGGCCCTCAACAAAATTTTAAAAAGACTTAATCAGGCTGTCACCTAGCTGATAGATTATTTAATAGTCTTAAAAAATTTTTTTTTTTTTTTACTACAAATCACAATGTGATTTTTGGCAGATAAGTTCAAAGAATTAAGTGATATTGCTATCACAAGAGATTGCTGTAAACTCTGATTTAGGTAATTTGGGCAAAATCAGGCCCAGGCATGGTAACTAGAATCAGTCTGATAACCATAACAGAAAGGTGGTTTTTAACTCAGAAAAGCGTATCTAGTCAATTGTAATATACCTGTCCTGTCTGCTCTCTGAGAAGTTGAGGGAAGTGGAGGGATAATCAAGGAAATAAAAAGTCAGAGCAAGAACTGGTGATGTATCTTTAATCTTGCTGCTTGACACACATGTTGATCTGCTTGGTAAGCTGGACCTTTAGACCACTGAGAGTGGGATAACTTCCTTTGTCATTAAGAATTCTTAACAGTGGTTTCCAGGCCTGGCTGGGCATCAGAATCACCTGGGGCACTTGTTAAAAATACATATCCCTTCCCCCTCCACCAGAGATTCTGATTCTGAGAGGTCTGAGGTGGGACCTGAATATTAGTATTTTTAACAAATTTC
Organism: Cynocephalus volans; assembly: GCF_027409185.1. Classification (NCBI taxonomy): domain Eukaryota; kingdom Metazoa; phylum Chordata; class Mammalia; order Dermoptera; family Cynocephalidae; genus Cynocephalus; species Cynocephalus volans. Next base: position 32,837,951 of record NC_084469.1, read on the forward strand.
CCAGTTTATTCTTATGCAGCTAGCCTAGTTCAGGCCAAGAGCCATTATTTAAGAATCATTCATCTAACCAGATCTTCCTGCCATGTTTGCAAGCCTACTAAACAATTTTCAGAGTTTTATGTGGCTTCCTATGTAGATTTCCACCTATGCACTATGGTCCTTTACAAGTTGTCTGATGGTAGACTAAAGGCAAAATGTCTACCAACTGAAAAGGTTTCTTGAGACTGAAAAATGAAATAGGCAATTCCATGTGGTAAAGCAAAGAATTTTATTAGGGTAACTTACATACAGGATGATGGATCAGGTGGGCGATGACCCAGAGGTATATACAAGGTTTCTCCATGCCACCTCCTGATTGAGCCCAAATTTATGTAGGCACTTCACACAAAGTTGGGGAAAAAGCCAAGAAGCAATTGCTAACTAAGAAACAAGCTACCGTCACTAACTCCAAATGTCTTAGGACAATGATTACTATTTTTGGTGGTCTTGTGGTGCAGGTAGCTAGACTGGCTGTTGCCATATCAGTGCTTAATCATTAAATTCCTTCTTTGTAGTCAGCAAGCTGTTTCTACCTGTTGTTGTAACTATCTTACCAGTAGTTACTGTATAACTTTTGTGGGCGGAGTTCACACAAAGGACATAGCAAGTGGAAAAGGCTTCAAGATGAAGTAAGTTATGTTCATAGTCTTACAGTTTTATTTCTCATTGTTACTTTATAGGTGGGTATCTGGTTTATGCATCAGTATTTTGTGTGTGAAGCTTTCTGAGTCTGCTCTCCTAGGGTGCATTGAAAGACAAATCCAGGTCTGCAGAGTTGAGGGCTCTATTCTGAACTATGGAGACCCAGTAGAGGCCTGACTGTTGTCCCCCAAACTGAGGACTAAGAGTGGCCAACCTATACTCCTCAGGTGGCACCTCCATCTTACCTCTCTCCATAAACAGCTAATTTCAGATTTAGAAAAGTGAAGAAGTGAGAGAAAGATAGAAAATTGGGTTTGGGAATTTGAGAAGTGGAGTGTTTCCATATGAGGATGAGGCCTCAATGTGTGGCTGTGCCTCTGGGAAAATCAACCAAATGGAGGTTGACTTTGATTTGTATATGAGAAGGTACCTATAAAACACCATTTAACAAACGACACTGACAGAATGCAGAATAAAAGAATAGTAAGGGGAGTCAAATTTAGTTGGGGAAGACTTTCTTAATTTGAGTTTTGAATCAGGTCTTGAATTTGGGGATAAATACATACCAACTTATATTGTATCTTGCTTTACTAAGAACAAGTAATTTTCCATATGTTGTGGTACAGATGTAGGTTCTACGAATGCTGACTTTGTAAAGAACTAGATGATAGAAAAGAATTATATGGGGCATAAGGATGAAAAGGAAAGGCCAAAGAAGAGGTTGGAAGTAGATGGGGACTGAAATACCAGCTTGTGGACCTTGTTTTTTGGTGGGTATTAGAAAGAAATTTATTTAAGACAGTATTTCCAATCTCAGATGGTACCAGGGATGAAGAAAATAGCTAAATTCTCTATAATGGATCCTCACAATTATATAGACACATATTATGTATAATTTTCAGATTTCAACAAAAAGGAGAAATCCGGCTTTTGAGTGCCCTCCCCTACTCCAGGGAGAATTAGAGAAGATGCCAAGGGGAGGAAAGTTGAAGAAGATTCCAGCTCATTTTGAGGGGTAGCCCAAAGAGCTTCCAAGACTTCCGGATTTCAGTAGGAGATCAGGTTCCTTCCAGGTGTCAGGGGAGGGGGCGTTGCCCGAGCTGTACTGATGAGTGACTAGAGAGGCCCCAGGGTAGGATGGTGGTAGTAACCACCATCCCATGGATGACTGGAGAAAAAGAGCAGTACAAAGGTCACCCAAAAATCACTACTTTCCCCTTTCCTCACCACTTGACATCAGTCTCTCCTGCCACTCAGGGTCTTCATTTCTTCAATACTCTCATCTTTTTTTTTTTTTTTTTTTTTGTCGTTTTTTCGTGACCGGCACTCAGCCAGTGAGTGCACTAGTCAGTCCTATATAGGATCCGAACCCGTGGCGGGAGCGTTGCTGCGCTCCCAGCGCAGCACTCTACCAAGTGCGCCACGGGCTCGGCCCAATACTCTCATCTTTTCTTTCCTCTTAACCCCCGTCTCTCTACTGACACCATCCTTTCTAATATAAACATGTTCAAATCTCTCCCACTAGAGAAAATCCTTGACCTGTGCCACATTCACATTACTGTTTATCTTGGTCTTCTCCTTTTATCCACATTTTTAAAAAAGCAGCAGCAAATTCATTATTCAGTCCACTGTCATTCAGCTTCCTTTTTTTTTTTTTTTTTTTTAAATAATAAGTACATTCTAAGATGTTGTTGGAGTGAGGAAGAAGGAGTGAGGTTGGCCCATGGCTGGCTGGGTAGCTGGCCTGGTTGCCATTGATGGTGCACAGGGCCAAAGCTCACAGCCCAGCAGCCTCAAGACCCCAGGGGGCTTCTGGCTCCAGCTCCAGCCTGGTTGCCCTATTCAGCTTCTGCTTCTACCATTTCACTGAATCTGTTCTCTTGGGTCATCTGTGACCACCATATGTCTCAGTAGACATTTGCCAATTCTTATCCTATTGTGTGTCTCAACTGCATTTGATACTGTTTAATTCCCTCTGCCATTGCCCTGGTGACTTCTGATACTGTATTCTGGTTATTCTGTTTCACTAACCATTCTTTCTCTTCCTCCACCCACTCCTTTATTATTGGAGTCCAAACAGGAAACAGATGGCTCACTCAAATTACGATAATTTGAGGAGGGTTTATTTGCAAAGAAGTTAATTTTAAATGATATAGGTGTGGGCAGGGTATTGAGGAATCTGGGTCTGGCAGCAGTGGAGTGGTCACCAGCCCCGGGCCTGAAGAGACAAGAGGTAGTAGAGGTTACTGGAACCCAGGTGCTGAGACAATTGGGTAGGATAGACTTCTTCAGAGGAGTAATGACTTTCAGTTGAGAGACACCACCAGCCTTGGGTGACCTCATGGGAAGGAACCAGGAAAATAAATACCCTGACTGCCTCCTTCCTACTTTCCGTCTCCTGCTGGGGCTCCCCATTGATGGGCCACAGTTAGAAGCCAGAAGGCCTGTTGATGTGTGTCATACAGCTTAGCCGTCTGGGACAGACAGCAGTGCGGAGAAAGGTGGAAAGAAGATCTAGAGGGAGAAAATGGAAGATAACTGGACTACTCTTGACTGTTAGTTTTGACTCCTAGTTTCTGTCCTCAGTCTCTGACAGTTCTCACACTATACTCATGCTGATTACTCAAGTCAGTATCTTTAGTCCTGACTAAGCTTTAGACCAATATATTTTGACTGATTCCTTGATACCTTTATATGGATATCTTAACTCATCGTGTCCAAAACAAAGCTCATCTGTCGTCTTCCCTCCTGAACTAGCTCTTCCTCCAGTATTCCCAGTCTTGGTGGCACCACCATCCATCTAATTACCATCTGTGAAATTAAGGGGGATCTGGGCACCACCTTTGACTCCTCCCTCTTCCTTACCATCTATATTCAATCACACACCAAACCTTGCAGAATTTGACCTCTTAAATACTTCTCCAGTCTGTCTTCTCTTCATCCCCACGATTACTATTGCCCTAGTTAGATCTTATCACCTTTTGTTTTGATGACTCCATCAGCCTCCTAACTGATCTCCCTATGTCCAGGCCTATGGCCCTCTTGTTCAGCAACTAAATGGCCACGAGTGTACCTCTACCTGAAATGCTAATCTGACCAGGGATCATGTCACTCCTTGGCTTAAAAACCAATCCATAACTCTTATACACTGTTGGTGGGAATGCAAATTAGAACAGCCATTATGGAAAATAATATGGAGGTTCCTCAAAAAACTAAAAATAGAACTACCATACGATCCAGCAATCCCACTACTGGGTATATGTCCGAGGAAGGGAAATCAGAGTATTGGAGAGATAGTTGTACTCCCATGTTTATTGCAGCACTATTCACAATAGCCAAGGTATGGAATCAACCCAAATGTCCATCAACAGATGAATGGATAAAGAGAATGTGTTATATATACACACACAATGGAATACTATTCAGCCGTAAAAAAGAATGAAATCCTGTCATTCATGGCAACATGGATGAGCTTAGAGGATATTATGTTAAGTGAAATAAGCCAGGAACAGAAAGAGAAATATGTGCATGTTCTCACTCATGTGGAAGATAAGAAAGATGATCACATAGAAGTAGAGAGTAGGGCTGAGCCCGTGGCGCACTCGGGAGAGTGCGGCGCTGGGAGCGCAGCGACCCACCGCGGGTTTGGATCCTACATAGGAATGGCCAAGTGCACTCACTGGCTGAGTGCCGGTCACGAAAAAGACAAAAAAAAAAAGAAGTAGAGAGTAGAATAGTGGTTACCAGAAGCTGGGAAGGATATGGGGGAAGGGAGGTAGTGAGAGGTTGGTTTACAGATACAAAATTACAACTAGATAGGAGAGATAAGATCTAATTTCTATAGCACTGAAGGGTAACTATAATTAATAACAATTTATTGTATATTTTCAGTTAGCCAGAAGAGAGGATTTTGAATGTTCCCAACATAAAGAAATGATAAATGTTTTAGGTGATGGATATGTTGATTGACCTGATTTGATCATTACACATTGTATACATGTATCAAAATTTCACACAGTATTTCATAAGTATGTATAATTATTTATGTGTCAATTAAAAATTAATAAAAATAGAAAAAAGAAAAAAAAATTGCGTGACTCTGCATTGTCTAAAGGATGAAGTTTCATACCTGCCCATTGCCCCTTGAGAATCATCTTCCACAGTTAACACTTCTGCTCATGGGAGGATTGTATTCCCCAGACTTGCTGTGGTGCACGAATATGCCACGCTCACAAAGGGCCACTTTAATATAGCTCCAGATTGCTTACCACCCAAACAGAGGTCAGGCTTATTCTAGCGTTTGGACCCCAGTTCTGTGATGGGGACAGCTAAATGCCTAGGGCAACTGTATTAGTTAGGAATAGGTTTGGCTTCATATATATATATATATATATATATATATATATATATATATATATATATATATATATTTAAAGGCTTCATGGAGTCATTAGGGACCAAGTTTCTTCCAGCTCTGATCCCCAGTCCTAGGGTATGCTGATGTAGTCATGGTCCACGATGGCACTCCAACTGTCACATCATTCCCCAGGAACAGGATGGAAGAAGAAAATGAAGAAATGCATCCCCTCGTCCTTTAGGAGAGTTCTCAGTGTCAAATATTCTTTCATTTGCATCTTACTATCATTGGCCAGAATTTGGTCACATGGCCAAACCCAGCTGCAAAGAAAGCTGGGGAATGTATTTCTTTAGCTAGGTTCATTGCCACACTAAGTAAATTTATTATTCTGTTGTGAGGAGATGGAGAAGAATAGATATTGTGGGTTGCAACTAAAAATCTTTGCCACAGCCTTTAAAAGTTTTAAAATGTACACTTTAATATCTATAAAAGTATTTAATAAAACAAAAAGAAAAAGATCTATAAAAGTATTAATAAAATTTTATAAAAGGGCTGATTACAAAATTAATATATAAAAATTAACAGCATTGCTATATATGAAAATAACAAGTAGAAAATGTAAGAAAAACTAAATGAAAAAACATACAGAGATGTGATGGATATAAAAACATCAGGATAAGTTTGGAAATTTTCTAAAATTATACTAAAATTTATTTGGAAAAATATGAAAATAGGAAATATCTGAAAAAGAAGACGGAGAGATAACTTTCTCTAACATATTAAAATTTTTAATAAAGCTCCAGCATGTTGAACAGTTGGTATTTAGAGAAGAAATAGATGACTAGAACTGAATGGAATCCAGAAATTGACCCAGATATATGTGGACATTTAGACCATGGTATAGGTGGCATTTTAATTCAGTAGGGAAAAGAATTATTATGTAAGTGGTATTGACACAATTCACTAGCAATTTAGAACCTTACTACATCCAAATGTAAGGGAGCCACTGGTAGTTACTTTTGTGCTAGTTATAATTAAGTCACATTAACCTTTTGAATGGGTAACCCCTATAGATAGTATCCCCTGCTCTATAGAGCTGGTGGGTACCACAGGACTAGATTAAGAGTAGTTCCTCTTGCTGCTCATTTAGTGGTTATTTCCTCTGTAAACCTGAAACATTTCTAATAACTTGTCATTTTTGTCCCTTTTCCCAGCCTTTTCCTTATACACATCTATTAATATGGCCACCATTTTCCCTAAATGTTTTCTTTACATCAGCATCTTCTTATCATCCATTTCCTATTTCTCTCCTTAAATCTCTGACCATTTTTCTGTGTTCAGTCAGCATCTGCTGTTTAGTATGTCCACCATAATCCCAAATCTCTGTCTTCAGCAGCATCCTGTTATTTCACCAGACACCGGGACTGGTTTTGAGTGCTATCAGAACTGTCTCAGAACTCTGTACTCCTGCAGCATCGGCTTCATCTAAGTATGACATAGTCACTTCACATACTTAACCTCTCTCATTTCAGATTGTAAGATGGGGACTGAGAACAAGGAGCTGATTCCCAAGGAAGAAATTTCTGAAGAATCTGAGCTACATGGGTCAATATTAGAAAAACTTCCAAAAGTGGTTTACCAAGATCACAATGTTAGAGCAGCATGTGAAGAAGACATATTGGAGGGACATTCGAGAGAGTCCACAGAAGATGCTATAGAACAGATATCTCCTCAGGAGAGAGACTTTGCATCAGGGTTGATTATCTTTAAGAAATCACCCTCAAGTGAGGAAGACCAGGAGAATAAAGAGAGAGAGAGAGGCTGTAGCCCCTGCCTAAATCTGATCATACAACAGGGGGGTACCATAGCAGAGGGACTTAGTACATTTGCTACCTCTGGCCAAAACTTCATAGAGAATTTAGAACCTAACAAAACACAGAGAAGTTCTGTGGAAGAAAAGCCTCACATATGTAAAGAATGTGGGAAAGCCTTTAATCAGAACTCACATCTCATCCAGCATATGAGAGTTCACAGTGGAGAAAAACCCTTTGAATGCAAAGAATGTGGAAAGACATTTGGAACTAATTCAAGCCTTCGAAGGCACTTGAGAATCCATGCTGGAGAGAAACCGTTTGCTTGTAGTGAATGTGGAAAGGCCTTTATTCAGAGTTCACATCTTATCCATCATTACAGAATTCATACTGGAGAGAGACCCTATAAGTGTGAAGAATGTGGTAAAGGCTTCAGCCAGAATTCAGCCCTCATTCTACACCAGAGAATCCATACTGGTGAGAAACCTTATGAATGCAACGAATGTGGGAAGACTTTTAGGGTTAGCTCACAGCTTATTCAGCATCAGAGAATTCATACTGAAGAAAGATATCATGAGTGCAGTGAGTGTGGCAAAGCCTTCAAGCACAGCTCAGGCCTTATTAGACACCAGAAAATTCATACTGGAGAAAAACCTTATCTGTGTAATGAATGCGGGAAGGGCTTTGGTCAGAGTTCTGAGCTTATCCGGCATCAAAGAATTCATACAGGGGACAAACCCTATGAATGTAATGAATGTGGGAAAACTTTTGGCCAGAACTCAGAAATTATTAGACATATTAGAATTCATACTGGTGAGAAGCCCTATGTATGTAAGGAATGTGGGAAGGCCTTCAGGGGGAACTCAGAACTTCTTAGACATGAGAGAATTCACACTGGAGAGAAACCCTATGAGTGCTTCGAGTGTGGAAAGGCCTTCAGGCGGACCTCTCATCTTATTGTCCACCAGAGAATTCATACAGGAGAAAAACCCCATCAATGTAATGAGTGTGCAAGAACCTTCTGGGATAACTCTGAGCTGCTTCGCCACCAGAAAATTCATGTTGGAGAGAAACCTTATGAATGTAATGAGTGTGAAAAAACATTCAGCCAGCATTCCCAACTTATCATACATCAGAGAATTCACACTGGAGAGAAGCCTTACGAGTGCCAAGAATGTCAGAAGACCTTTAGTCGGAGCTCTCACCTCCTCCGACATCAAAGTGTTCACTGCATGGAGTGATCTGCAGAATTGGAAGGCTTTTTGTGGAAAGTCTGAAATCAGACTTACTAATTTGTTCATAATCTGTCGCCCGGTTCTTAGATCAAATGAATGGAGAGAATCTCCTCTGTCCTTCTGCTGATTTTTATTTAAACAGTTGGTCAAAAAGGAGGCACTTTAATGAATTATTTGTTGAGAAGTTTCAATTAACTGAGTTAAATTGTGAAAGCTGTTTCAGGCCTTAATTACCATGTCCCTCTTTCCTTCACTTCCTTCTTTCTCCCTCAGTGGATCACATAACATTGGGGGTCAGTATTAGCCATCTAGCCTAAATTGTTAGTCTCTAGGAAAAGTGGGGAACAGCATTCCACCACCTCCTAAGAATGACAAAGTTGACTCATTGAATGTTATCCCCTGAAATGTTAGAAAGTCATGACTTAGAAGACACACCTCATTCTTCTGTCCACCGTTTAGTATTGGAATAATTTAGTAAGCTTTTACTGGCCACAAAATCTTCCAGCCATGCTATCAAGTTCCCTTAGAAGATGGCAGCAGTAGTGAAGAAGTAGGAAGCTTTTGTCATTTTACATCTGCTAGGCTTTCTCATTCATCTGAAGAGGGTGCCATGACTGAGGGAACTGATAGACAATTTATAGGATTGTAAGTGAAGGCCTTAGAACCCAGAGGGGCTGAATAGGCAAGGCCAGGGGATAAACAATTGAGGCCAGACTACTCAGCATGGGTAGAGCAGCTCTTTAGTAGCTATCCTCACTTCAGGGCTGCTCAGACTGACTACTGCTCCTAAGAATTCTGCTGCATTCACTTTGGCCCCAGTTCCTGCCACTGCTGACTGATCCTGTGTCAGGAACTAGCAGAGAGGACTGCAGCTTCACCTCCACTGGGCACCTGGCCACAGTGATGAGCTGGTTCACCTGACTAACCAGAGCCTGTCCTTGCCAAAGTACTTCAGCTCTCATGACCTGGACCCCACTGCTAGCAGCCCTGGCTGATAGGCCAGGATGTGACACCCTCTTCTTGGTTTGCTCCTTGGCCTTGGAATTCTTTCTTCAAGATCTCTACATATGTTTTCTGTGTTCTCCTATATGTTATTTCTTCTTTAAGGAAATGCATCCTCCATTTTCTTGTGTCCATGTTTCTGAGGCAGTGGGTATTAGTGGGAATTGCACTAATAGGGATCCAGCAGGCCTGGGGTCTGGTCTGAGAGCTAGACCTTGCATAAGGCACTTCACCTGCTGGTCTCTGATTTTCTCACCTATAAAATGAGGAGAGTTGAACTAAATGACTTCTGAAGTTTCAAACAGCCCAATAATTCCTTGATTCCTTTTTTAAAATCTAACTTTACGTATCTTCATTGTTTTTTTCTTTAACGTCTTTATTACACTGATACTAATCACTAATATTTATTGAGTGTATACTGTATGCCAGGCACAGTGCCAGACAGTTTACATTTTTATTTTCACAGCATCCCTATGATGTGGTTACTCTTTTTAAAAGAAGCTTTATTGAGGTATACTCTGCATACCATAAAATACACCTGTTTTGAGTGTTCAGTTGGATGATTTTTAATTAATTAACAGGGTTTGCACAACTATCAATGATGTGAGTATTCTTACCCCAATTTAAAAGATGAGGAGGGACATAATGGGGCGTTAAGTAATTTATCCTGATCATACAGCTAGTAAGTGCTAGAGCCAAGACTGTAAGCCTGGTCTATGCTCTTAACCACTGTGCAGATAGGCAGTGTATTAGTCTGTTTCTGTTGCTTATAACAGAATAGCTGGAACTGGGTGATCTGTAAAGAAAAGCAAAATTTATTGCTTACACTTTCTAAGGCTGAGAAGTCTAAAGTCCATTTGGTGGTGGCTACAGTGACCCAGGGTCTCACATTGCAAGATGGTGAAAGGAGAGAGAGCAAGAGAGAAAGAGAAAACAGACTCTCCTCTTTTAAAGCCCTCAGAACCACACCCCTGACCACCACTTTTAATCCATTCACTACTGCACATTCCCACAATCCAATCACCTCTTCAAGGCTCCACCTTTCAATGATGATAATAGGATTTCCCACCTTCACAGGCACAGTGGGGGCTAAATTTCTAATACATAAAACTTGGGGGATATGATTCAAGCTTCAGTGAGTTTTGGGGGACATAATTCAATCTACTACAGGCAGATTCATTACTGCCTTACTTGAAATCCTTTGCATGTTTTTTACTACTAATTACTAAATAGATTTGAATATTATGAATTAAATCATGTCTTTGGAAACATAACTGGTCATGGCTAAAATCCACAACATGGGTTTATTCTGTACCCTCAATATAAGTGTCTCCCCAGGTTTATACTCTTGGCTTGAGAAAAGAGCTGTACAAATAAAGTTGATTGCAGTTTCCACATCCTTCCAGGTACCTCTGACTCTTAACAGTCAAACTCTTAGCAGAAAAAGTTCTTTGACTTCTTCCCTTAGTGTGATTATAAGTGGTGTGTACTCTCTTAATCCCTTTTTTGTTGCTTGAGCTCAAATTGAGTTGTGCCCAGACCATATCTTTCTCATCTGAAACCTGGATCCCTTTAACTTCTGATAACCTGTGCTCACATTTTATTTCCACATTCACCCCTTGCCAGCCCTGATACAGAACTCAGCACCTCTTCAAACTGCCACCAAAGAGTCTACTCACACAAACACAATGAGTAATATGGATTTCACTGAAGAATGGTGTAAGAGGTGGAGAAGGGTTCACATTGTACTTCCTGTTAGACCACCAGTGAAGATTTTTCTTTGTCCTCCCCTCTCAGGGCTCGGCCACATCAGCTCATTTTTTCTTGCCAGATTTCTAGTCCATCTCCTCCCCCCTGCCCCCCCGCCAATTGCCTTCTTAAACCCATCACTGCTCAGCAAAAGAAAAGGCCCTTCAGTTAACAATCCACTCATTCCAACATTAGTGACCAACTTTTGTTGTACCTGAGCATCTTCTTAAGGTGGGGGTGGGGGGGAGTCATAGATTCTCAGAAAAATCTTCCAACATATATTTCTCTTTTACTTCTGTTTGCCTCCCTCCTTCAGTTTACTTAGGAGTCAGTATCTGACCATAATTGTGACTGGTAGTCCTAATTGTGTGCAAGTAGAATTCTACCAAGGAAAAGACATTATCTTAATTTTAGACCCATTTGAAAAACAAAACAAAAAACAAACAGGCCTCATAGTTTCAAAGTCCTACCTAAATACCCAGAAGTATCCTTCAGAATTTCTGAAGCTATGCCCATGTACTTTTTTCTTCCTTCCCTAATTAAACTTAATTTTAATGGTATACTAACACTTTAGGTAAATAAAGTATTTCTTTACAATTTTATGGATATGATGCTTTTCTAATGTTTATTATTACAAACTGCATTATGTTTCATCATGGCCTTAATATGACTTTGATTACCAGTTTCATCCCCGCACTATAAGTTTCACCCTTTCCTAAGTACCCCTACGTGCTGTGCTGTTAGCTTCTGGCTTTGCATATGCTGTTCATTCTGTGTCCTTGATCTTCTGCTTTACTTGGGGAGATCCTTGGTCTTTCATAACAGGACAAGTGTTACCTATTGTGTGTGTGTGCATGCATGTGAGTGTATACACATTTTTCTTCTTGATTAACAACTTTATGTAATATATTCTGGGTCATCTGGATAGTCCCATTAAAAAAAATTACCTTAATGAGATTTCAGGCTGCTGCTGCTGTTGATGATTGCTTGCAATTCAGTTTTTACAAGTGTTCTAGGTGACTCCCGGTCTAAGGCAGGTTCCTGAGACTGCTAAATCAAGAATCTTTGAGAACCAGGAAATCTCTGCTATACATGCAATTTCAGGGAATTCATGGACATCCTGTAACCAATCCTCCAACCCCAGTAGTCCTTTACACATTCCTAAAGCAAACTTTTACCTTAAAGAAAAAAAAATTACCAAGTAACTTCTGTCATAACCTCTTCTTCACCGCATTCCTCAGCTTTTGGAATGAAGCCTTGTCAACGACCTGCCTGGGTGAACCCCTGAAAATGGGCGGCAGCTGGAGCCTCAGTAAAAGCCGGGTGGGAAGGGGTGGGGACGATTCTGGTGTTGCCTGAGGGAAGGAGGAGCCTCAGTAAGGCAGATTGGTGTAGTCATCAATCGCCAGCTGGGCCCCTGCGACGTGAAAGCGCCTGTGCCTGGCGCCAGGAAACTCGGGCCGGAACAATCTAGTGGCGGTAAGAGCTGCGAACAGGAGAGAAGGCTTCGGTCTCCCAATCACCAAGGCAGTCATCCGGCGTCCAGAAGGGGAGGAGGAAGGCGGCTCGAGGGCTTGGGGACAGCGGCCGCCGGGACAGGCGAAGCCCCTTCTATGAGCGCCCGGACCCGGGCTCGTCCCCCTTTCCAAGCCTCTGGGCGACCCTCCCACGTCTTTGCCTCCCAGCCCGGGGCTTAGCGCAGGGAATGGGCCGTGACTCCAGCCTCTCCTGCAGTACCGGCTGACAAGAACACTCGTTCTTGTTCGTAACACTCTTTGCAGGCAGTTTTCATCCGGGGACCCAACTTCCAAAAGGTCACCGGATGCGCTCGGCCGCCACCTTGCCCCGGGTGCAAGAGGTAGGAGCCCCTCGAAGGACACGCCAACCTCGACGCGGGCGGAAGCGTGCCTGTGGCTGGGGCCTCTAGGAAGCCGGGAGACCCCTCGCGTGTGCGCGCCCCCCGCAGACCCGGTGACCAGCAGGTTCCAATGCTAAGGGCGGAGGGACCCCGGTCGGGCTCGCTGCCGTGCGGGCTCTGGAGCGCCCGCGGGGCTGTCCCTGTCCTGAGTCGGTGGCCCGGCGGCCTGTCGCTCTGGCTGATGGGATTTATCGTTTGTGGGGACGTTTCACATCCCAGCGAGGGTTTCCTCAAGACATTCCACAGATACTGACGGAGTCCTCGCCTAGGCTCTTTTGGACTTCCAGCCAGGCTTGTTAAGATAATTATTTAATTAGTTATTACAATTTAGCTTAGTTGCGATGGGAAAGGACAGACTCAAGATATGAAAGGCAGGGTTGGCTTTAGAAATAAGTCATTGTCCTCTGAGACTGTTGGAGGGATTAAGAAGATAGATGTGGAGGCCGTGAGTGCTGGGGCCAGCGGAGTTGAGCATTTGAGGCCTTTTGCTAAAGGGGAGGATGGTTGTGTGTAGGGAGAGGGCAGGGGTCTGTGACAGGTCCTGGGCAGATTATCCAGAGAATCATCAAGAAAGAAGCAAAACGCTTCTGTGCCTTTGGTCGTCTGGTTATACAGGACATTCTCTAGGCTGCACTGAGTGGGGGTGAGGCGTGACGTTAGTCAGAGTAGGCAGTATAATCCACATTCCATTCCATTGACTCTGAAGTGGGGGGAATCCCAGAAGTACAAGTGAATGTGCGAAAGACCTGGGAGATTTTCATGCCTTCAGGAGGAGAAGACTTCAGATGGAAATCGGAGATTTCTCTGCATGAGAGTTCAGACTGGTGAGAAACCCTACTAATGTAAAGAGTGTGGGAAGACCTTGAGATAGAACTCCCAACTTGGGAGTTCATCAGAAAATTCACAATGGAGGAGGCTTTTGGATGCCAATGTGGAAAAAACTGTGGTCAGAGCCCTCACCAACTTCAGCATCAGAGCATCTACAGTGCCAGCGATCTGGAAATTTACTGACTGTAGGACACTTTCTGACCTGAAACTTTGCTTTGCTGTAATCTTTCCTCTTCTTCACTAGGGTCAGTAATCTTGTTCTGCTCCTTGAGGACAGAGCTAACTCTTGAATGAGTGTACCACATTCTGCTCAAGGTTGCCACTCAAAAATTAATAAATGGGGCCGGCCCATTAGCTCATTTGGGAGAGCGTGGTGCTGATAACACCAAGGTCAGGGGTTCAGATCCCTGTACTGGCCAGCCGCCAAAACAAACAAACAAGCAAACAAACAAAGAATGAATGAATTAATTCAACAAGAGGCAATAAACGATGAACCTGACATTTCAAATTTAATGAACTGAAAGTAACATCATGATGCCTTTGCTGTCCTTTATTTTTCTATGCAAATCCTTTATCCTCCCAAATGCCAAAATGATGGTGATGTCATTAAAGGTCTGAAACAACCCACCTGATCTTTCTGTGACATGTGGGCAGGTCAAGTATTGAACAGGTGAACCACAGCCTTTCTTTACCTGAGGGAATTGATCCACTATACCATTTACTCAAAAACAAGATAGCCACAGGTTGCTGTACACACACTCCTTTTCCTTGCAACTTTCAGCACTGGGGAAAAAAAAAAATCAGATCTTTTGTCTGTATCACCCTCAAAAATCAAAATCTTTCATAATAGGATTTGTTTACTTCTTGATCTCATTTATGTTTTTTACCCATTATTTCCATCTTCTTGGATAAATTTTTTTCTTGATATGAGCTATCTTAAATGTAAGTATTTGCAGGGTTCAGTATTCTTATTTCTGCAGCTTCTTCATCATCATCACAGGCTTATTTTTCCTCAAATGTATTAATAGGCTCAGGATAATTTTGAAAATTAGTTTTCAAATGGCTTGTTATCAAAAGGATTAGATTCTACTGCAAGACAAACTGTGTGCTGGAAGCCTGGCTGCCCAGAGCACAATCCTGTCAAAGCTGGAAATTCTGTCCTTCAAATACAGGCATAATCTCTTTAACTCCTTTTGTCTTTCCCCCTTTTTCTTACTCAGAAATTTTACTCAGACTATTTGCTAAGGTACCTCAGAAAAGCTTCTGTTCAGGGCTGGCCCGTGGCTCACTCGGGAGAGTGTGGTGCTGGTAATACCAAGGCCACGGGTTTGGATCCCTATATAGGGATGGCCGGTTGCTCACCGAGTGAGCGTGGTGCTGAAAACACTAAGTCAAGGGTTAAGATCCCCTAACCGGTCATCTTTTAGGAAAAAAAAAAAAGAAAAGCTTCTGTTCTTTTTTTCTTCCATGTCACGTGGACCCATTTGGAAGCTAGAAATAAGCTCCAATCAGGCAAAGAAACAGAGCAATAACACATGAAATGCAACTGAGTCAAGGAAAAAGTAGCCATTTGTTTTTAAGACATAGTGGACCAAATAACCAGTGCCATCAGCCTGTAAAGACCATGAGCACACCCAGAAGTCTCTTCAGAATTCAACATGGATTGTATTATCTGGTTACTTCCTGTAGTGGATTGAATTATGTGCCCCCAAAATTCCCTGAAGCTTGAGCTGTGTCCCCCAAGTTTTATGTATTAGGAACTTAGCCCTCATGTGACTGTTAAGAGCGTGGGAAATCCTATTATGGTAATTGTAAGGTGGGGCCTTGAAGAAGTGATTGGGTTGTACGACCATGCAGTAGTGAATGGATTAAAAATGGTGGTCAGGGGCATGGTTCTGAGGGCTTTAAAAGAAAAGGAGAGTCTTTCTCTCTCTCTCTGCTCTCTTTGCTTCCACCGTCTTGCAATGTGAGACCCTGGGTCACTGTTGCCACCACTAGATGGACTTTGGACTTCCCAGCCTCAGAAACTGTAAGCAATAAATTTCATTTCCTTTATAAATTACCCAGTTCCAAGTATTTTGCTATAGGCAACACAAATGTACTGATACACTTCCTGAGTGTGTTCCCTTATCCATAAAGTGGGGAAAATACCTACCCTTCAGGGTGTGGGAGTATAATACATAATAATATATATGAAAGCCCAATGCCTGGTACATATTAGGAGATTAATAAATGCAGTTTCTTTTTCTCCTATACTCATTTTCCTTCTCTGATTTACCACAAGTTAAGGATGTTTTCTCACAAGTATATAATTCAAAGAGAATAAAAATTGTATCTTATCCACTGCATTGTACTAATTTTTATTTCCTGTGGTGTTTTATCTTAAATGTTCATTATTTTATCTACCTTAAGTATGCTAGGTAGCCTTTGTCAGTTGACATGGCAATCTCATTACCACTTACAACACTGTTTCTTTGTCAAGTCTAACCAGTGGATTTACCATGAAATTTCTGAATGTAATGTGTTTGACGTCAATCGTAGAAGGCTTCTTTCTTTAAAAACAGGAATTCCACTGAGATGTGCTTATGATATTTAGGTTTCCTGAAAAGTCAATACAGATATCCCTAACTTACGATGGTTCAGCTTACAATTTTCTGTCTTTAGCATCATGCCAAAGTGACATGCTCAACTTACGATAGAGTTATGTCCAAAAAAGCTCACTTGTAAATTGGAAATATTGTAAATCAAAAACTCACTTTCCACTTACAATATTTTCAACTTAACAATAGATTTATCTGGACATAACTCTGTCATGAGTTGAGGAGCATCTGTACTTCATTCTACTTCTTATAAGTTTTTGCCCTTGTTTCTAAAATAAAATACTACACCTAGACCAATTATGTTATCTGTGCATTTATTACTGCTGTTAAGCAATTTGATTATGACAGTGTCTTGGTGTATGTTTCTTCTGCTTGTTGTTTGTTAAGGTTCTTGGTTCTGTAGATTTAGGATTTCCATCAAATTTGGAAATTTTTTGGCCCTTATATATTTTGGTTTTTGCTTCCTCTCCCCACCATGGCCAGTTACAGGTATATTAGGCTGATTGAAGTTGTCCCGTGGCTCACTGAAGCTCTGTCATCTTTTCTTTTTACAAGTATTTTTTACATCTGTTTCATTTTGCATAGTTTCTATCCAGTATATTTTTCATCTCAAACATTGTATTTTTCATCTCTCTCTCTGTCTGGTGCTCTGTTCTGCCTTAGCCCCTCTGAATTCTCAAATATGTCCCCTCAACTCAGGGAGTCTGCTGACTGTTTGGGTTCCCCCTCCCGGCACTCCAGCCTGGAAACTCTCCAGATAGTAAGCTAGGCCAATGCTAGCACTCATCTCATTTGTTTCCCTCTCAGGGCTCATTGTCCAGTGCTGCCTGTTGTCCAAAGTCTGAAAATCACTTCATATATTTTGTCTGGCTTTTTAGTAAACATGGAATGGTAAATCTAGTCCCTGTTACTCCATCATGGTTGGAAGCAGAAGTCCTCTGTATGTATTTAGATTTGTTAATTTGATCTATATGGTTTCTGTTTATGCTGATTTTGTGAGTGACAGGCCTCTTTCGAGGCTTTCATTTTTTAAATAAGCACCCTCATTTTTCATTGTTCCATTATGCAATTGATGGGACAGAATTAATTTGCAAACCATAATTAATTTAATTTTTCATTGGTTCCTGGGTAGCAGAGGTAGTTAAGTCACTGGGACCACACACCCACCTGTCTGGGAAGTAGTGCTCAGGGTCTCATCAGGTGTGTGCAGAGATAGATGCCTGGGAAACATCTGCAGAATGGAAGTCCTGGACAGAGCCTAGGGCTCTTGGGAGGGAAACTTGGAGCCATTTGCACTATTTGGCTTGGAGTATAAATAGAACTAGAGTCTGAGGAGGGAGGATGGGCTGGTTTCTGCCTGGCAAAGTCAGATCTATCCCCACTCCCCACAAAGTTTTACTGATCTTTCCCCCTTCATCTTTCAAATCTGTCTCCTCTTTCTTCATCCCATGGCCACTCCCTCAGTTCAGATAACCATATTACTCGGGAGATACTGCAACAGCCTCCTTAATAAGTTTGTTTTCACTTCCACACTGCTGCTTAAGTGATCTTTCTGAAGTACACAACTGAACAACTGATGGTGTCACTCCCCAGTAACAGCTTCCCACTGTTCTTAAAAGTCCAAAATTCTGGGCCAGCCCATGGCTCACTTGGGAGTGTGAGCTGATAATACCAAGGCCATGGGTTCAGATCCCTATATAGGGATGGCAGTTTGGCTCACTGGGTGAGCGTGGTGCTGACACCACCTAGTCAAGAGTTAGGATCCCCTTACCGGTCATCTTTAAAGAAAAAAAGAAGTTCCAAATTCTTTACGTGGCCTACAAGGCCACACCATCTGCTAAACTTCAGTTCATCTCTCCAGCCTCATCTAATGCTTCTGTTCCTCGCACTCTATACAACTGATACAACGAAAAGATGTTTCACGCTTTCTGGCCTTTTCATGTGCGGTACCTTCTGCCTGGAAACTCTCTCCCTTTCCCTCTCCTCTCCTCCCCTCTTTGTCGCTGACCATCCTATCTTTAAGTATTGAGCTTGGATTGTACCTTCTCTCAGTTGTGCTCTCACAGCAGCCTCTTGTCAGGACTTACCCCAATGTATGATAATTCCTTGTTACTTGTTCCCCCACCTCCCACCCCTCACTCAGTAGTAAACTTCTTTGGGGAAAGGACTGTCTTTTTCACTGTGATTTCCCCAGTGCCTGGTACATAACAGGCACGTGGAATTTGCTACACGGACATAAAAATCTATGAATACACTGATGCATGACAGACAAGAGAACAGAAAGGCAGGTAGGGATAGCTTTTTCTACAAATTAGTGACTTAAAAGTCCAGGCAATTTTTACTTTCCCCCCAGTTCACCTCTTTACTCTGCTTATTTGATGCTGCCAAATTTTCAAAGGTTGAGATCCCTGGGATACAGACTTTGAAACGGAGTGTATGCAAGAAGTTTATTGGGGGAATGCTTTGGGGAACACCTGTGAGAGAAAAGGGGCCACAGGATGGTAGAAGGAGAAATTAAAAGTGATGAAGCCTCCATCCGCCCCACAAAAGAAGTCTGCAAAGATCTTTCAGAGATGGTTCCCATTGAAGCAAGGTGGCCAGGCCTTTGAACCCATCCCCTTTTCTCACCCTCCCCCAGCAGCCCCACAGATTAGATGTGGGCTGCTCCTGGGAGGGGACATAAGCTTGGCTGAAGCAGCTCTCTATAGCCTAGGGTAACTCCTGGGGAGGGACAGGTGTCAGCAGGCAGCACTCCTGACAGCATACAAAAGCATCCACCACATGATTTAAGACTTCTCTTCCAGGACTGGCTGGTTCGCTCAATTGGCTGAGTGTGGTGCTGATAACACCAAGGTCAAGGGTTCGGATCTCCATACCTGCCAGACTCCTTCCCTTCCATATGAAAGCAGGTGGAAGAGACCACTCCCTTATGAACAGGAATGTCAAAGACTGGGCATGTATGAGATGCTTATCAAATACTATTTTCCTTCTCTACTTAACCTATTCCCTGGGTGGTTTTTTAGATTCTGGAATATTAAGACACACTTGGGACACTGCTGCCTTTCAGCAATTTCATATTAATAATATAAGTTAACATTTTTTAAACACTGACTGACTTATTCCTGTCATTGGGCTAGGCATTACTGCCTTTAATCTCCATTTATTACCTATAGATATTATCATTTCCTCCACTTGTCCAAGGTGTTATGGGCTGAATTGTGTCTGTGCCACAAAATTCATGTTGAAATCCTAACCCCCAGTACCTCAGAATGTGGCTTAATTTGGAGACAGGGTCTTTAAAGAGGTAATTAAGTTAAAAAGAAGTTATTAGGATGAACCCTAATCCAGTATGACTGGCATCCTTATAAGAGGAAATGAGGACACAGATATGCAGAGGGAAGGCCATGTGAAGACACAGGGAGATGACCATCTACTAGCCAAGGGGAGAGGTCTCAGAAGAAACCAATCCTGCTGACACCTTGATCTTAGACTTCTAGCCTCCAGAATTGTGAAAAAATAAATTTCTGTTGTTTAAGCCACCCAGTCTTTATTATGGCAGCCGGAGCAAACTAATACAAGGTCAGTACAGCTAGTAAGTACTGGATCTGGGATTTGTACTTGCTGCCTGCCCCAAGAAGCCACACACTATTGCTGAAGTGATTACTACTATTAGCACTGTGTGCTCGTTAGGTGAAGACGGTACAATGCAAAGACTTCTGCTCAGCAGATACCGGCTGAACAGAACAGAAAATGCTCTTCCCTTTTAAAGATGTTCTAGGAAAGAACTATTGTGCTCTTTCCACACTATCCACCCCCCAGCCAGTCTGTCCTCACAGGGCAACTTCAGAAGGGGCTGCCCTACTCAGTGGCCACACCTAGGGAACCATGGTACAAGGGAGACTCGGCAGCAGGAAGATGGGACAGGAAGAGGCTCTTACTCTACCAAATGCCCAAACTCCTTGGCTGGCTCAGTCTGCAAGTCCCTTCAACAACAGCTCCAACAGTCCACATCTTCATTCCAGGCAGGGTTATCTTGCTTCTTGCCCTTTCTTACTTCTGAGATTTTTCTGGTGGAAAGAAAGAAATAGGAATCGACTGAAATTTGCACAAACATATTTTTCTCTTCCTGTGGGTATCAAAGTACCCTGCTGACATGTGCACTTTGCATTTCCCTTTCATAAGAGAGCCTTCCCCAGATGTGTAGCTGAATAGACAAGAAACTCTGTATGTGTTAGGCAGAAGATGATCTATATTTCCAGCCCTGATGGTCTCCCCTCAAAGCACCTGGGTATCCACTTCCTTCACACCAGATCACCAGTATTCACTACAGTGTATTTGTTATGAAATCTCTATTTAGGGTATTTATATGGCATCCCTATGTTGCTGCCATCAGGGTCCTGAGACTAGGAACAATCTGTTTCTTTCTGTCTCTTGCTGTGGATGAAAGACCACAATTTTATAAGCAGGTTTAAGTTCTTTTGCTTATTCAGCTGCAGAGCTGGGTATATCCTGCTATCAGAGTGAATTCCAAAATGCACATATGAGCATGGCACTTGTACACATAGAAATAGGAACAGATTATTATCATATGATCATGGTACCTTTAACTCCCAGGACTCCCTGAAGGATAAGGAACTAATTCCTGTAACACAATCAAACTAAGCACACAGAACATCTGCTGTTGGAACAGCTTCCTTTACACTAACAAAGTTGCTGTGGATTGAGTATCCCCCCAAAACTCTTTACAGCTTGACCTCCACTGTAACAGTGCTGAGGGTGGGAAATCTGACTACGGTATTTGAAAGGTGGGGCCTTAAAGAGGTGATTAGATTATGAGGACTGTGACCTTGCAATGGATTGATCTATTCACAGATGGAGTAATGGGAGTGGTTCTGATGGCTTTATACGGAGGGCAAATGAGAAGTTTAGTTTTACCTTGCCATGTGATACTCTGTGTTGCCAGAGGACTCTGCAGGGAGTCCCCACCCCGAAGGCCCTCACCAGAGCACTCCCTGGACCATGGACTTCCTAGCCTCCAAAACTGTAAGAAATAAATTTTGTTCTTTTATAAATTACCCAGTTTCAGGTATTCTGTTATTAGCAACAGAAAATGTAGTAATACAAAAGTCAAAAGAGATGGTTTCAGGTCAGTATTTTGCCTATAAAATATTTTTCCGGCTTCAGTTCTCCTCAGACTTATGAATACAGGGCACTACAGACGGAATGATGGCTATTTCTGGAGAGACCACCAGCAAAGCCAGAGCTCTAATCCATACCCTTGACCTCTTGTCCTCATCTTCTGCTTCTCAGAATCCTGTTTTCCTCTTTCTGGGACCGGAACTCTCCTTTTCTGGTCAATGAGCAGCACTAGGTTGCAGGAATGAGATGTTTCATGGGGTGGGAGGCTGCTCATTGTCTTCTCAAATTTGTTCTCTCCTCCACAGTGTTTTAATTGGGCAAATGGCCATCCTGCTACAGGTGTTTCCCAGCCTCCTTGGAAGATTCATGTGGCCACATAATCAAGTTCTCACCAAGGATTGGGCCACATTTCATGACACTTGCTGGAAGGGAAATCACTTGTCCTTGTGACTATTACTTCGATTTTTCCTGTGAGCTGGAATATGGACATAGTAATGGACATAGCACTACGCAGACAAAAACATCCTAGCCTAGGGGACAGAAGTGCAAGATGGAAGGTATGTGGGTTCCTGAAATATCTGGTGAATCTAAACTGAACTTGCTCCTAGACCAGGGCTTGGCAAAGTTTTTCTGTAAAGGGCCAGATAGTAAATATTTTAGTGTTCGTGGACTACATAGTCTCTGTCACATATTCTTTTTAAATAACACTTAAACATGTAAAAACCATTCTTAGCTTGTGGGCCATACAAAAATAGGCCTTGAGCTGGATTTGCATTTGGCTCCTGGGCTATAGTTTGCCAACGACCTGCTTACCTTTGGACATTTATGTGAAAATAAACTTGTATGTTAGAGTCAAGGAAGGCTTCTCAAGGAGGTGACTTTTAACAGAGACCTAGACAAAGGGAGTGACTTATGTAACTATCTGGGGGGGAAAGCATTTAGGCAGGGTGGGTAGAGAACATGGACAGAAGTCCTGAAGTGGAAATGAGCTTGAAACATGGGCCACTTAATTTGTTGCTTCCTAGCTCCAAATCCATATTCTTTGTCCTACTTTTATGACATTGGAGCTGGATCTGTAAATGCTTCCCCTTTGCTAGCTGGCACAATGTTAGGCTTTGACAGTAAATGGCACTGGAGGTATTCTAGTTTAGTTTTTTTTTCCATCTACAACCCTACAGTGCGGTTGCCAGTGGTGTGCAGGAGACCCAGTAGCACCACCCTCTAGTGAGTTCCACTGGTACCTCAAGCTTCCTGCTCCTCAGCCTTGGCCTGCTGAACCTCAGTGAACTTCACCATCCAGTGGGCCATAGTCAGTATTGTGTTGGTAGATATTTAACAACTAGCTCAAAAACAAAAACATCCCTGATTTGTCACTGATTTCCACGGTGAATATTCCCACTATGGCTAATTTCAATGCAGATTTGGGAAGAAATATGCAAAATTGGCTCTTGAAAACCTATACAGACTGGTTCTAGCACACTACAGGAGCAGCCATACCCTGTCCAATGAGGTGCGAATTTCAGTGTTGGTCAGGGTGGAGGGGTGTCCTCCTCTAAGTTGGCTTTGTCCTTGAGTATTCTTCCTCAGCCCTAGAGGTAGGAGCTATCCCCCATTCTGCTATTCCTATATTCTTTAGAGATCTTTTTACCACCTTTAGCAGATAATCCCCTTTTACTAATTAACGCTTCTTTATATTAAACTTTCCTTGCTCAAATTACTAGTGTGGTTTCCGTCTCCTGCCTGGACACATGCAGATATGACCCCATCTGAGGAGGCAGACCAGTATGGGTCTGAGATGGGCCAGGACCAAAGACCTGTTCACAGTAGATAATATAACCACTACCTGAGCAGCTGCTCTGCACCAGGCTCACAATGCTAATGAAATAGGCATTACTATCCCTGTCTTACTGGTGGGCAAACTGGGCAGCCCAGAATCTTGCCCAAGGTCATTCTAGAAAAAAGCAGCAGCACAATTTGGCCATTATATGCAGCCAAAGGCCTCCTAATTGATACAGTCATCTTAATCAAAGGACACAGAGTGATGATCTGCAGGTGGAACTACTAACCAGTTTTTCCTAAATCAAGAACAACACAGGAAAAACCTTAAGGTGCTTATAACTTTTATGGGATCTAGTCCTAAAGTAGATCAGACAGAAGTACAAGTCTGTCTGGAGATTTTCTCACCTTCAATACATTGGGAAGGCTCTTTTCTGGCATGAACTCTCTGATGTCTAATAAGCTCTGACTTCCATCTGTAAGCTTTCCCACATCCTTTACCTATAAAAGGTTTCTCTCCACTATGAATTCTCAGATGCTAACTTAGATAGGAGCTTTGACTAAAAGTCTTCCTGCATTCATTAAACTCAGGGCTTCTCTCCTGAATGAATCATCTTACGGTAAACAAGATGAGCACCCAACCTGAAGGCCTTCCCACATTCAGTACATTTGTAGGGTTTTTCTCCTGTATGAATTCTCTGGGGCTGAAAGAGGTTTGAGTTCTGATCGAAAGTTTTCCCACAGTCACTACACTTACAGGGTTTCTCTCCAGAATGTTCTCTGGTGGATTACAAGGTGTGAGTTATAAACAAAGGCCTTACCACATTCACTACATTCATGGTCTTTTTTCCCTGTGGGAGTTTTCTTATGTGTGACAGACATCTGCCTGAAACTTTTCCACCTCAGTGTCTCTGCTTTGGGATTTCTCTGCTGCTGTTCTAAGGTGCCCTCAACTTCAGAGGTAGCTTCAAATGTAGAGGTTTCAGTGGAGAGTTTTCCTGAGAATACCTGTGATTCCACTTCTGTTATGGGTGGTTGTGACAAAGATCCATTGTCCTTGGGCTCTGGGCCATCTTCTGCAATAAGTGATGCAAAATGTAACTATATCTTTTCTGGATATGTGGAGAAATGACACGTAAATTAGGATTTACATTTCTGAAATGAGAACAAAAGCTTAGAAAATATTTGCTATACACATGACAAAGACTGGAAAGATTGTTGCTTTGCCTCACACAGATGTGTCACCTCTTTTCCCCTGGGTGATGGAGCCACAAAAAGATTACTCAAAGCCCACCTCTTCTGGGCAGTGAGAGACCCCAAAGGGGTTAATCTCCCAGAACCCTCAAGAGAGAGGCATTCCTTCTTTTGGGAAATTAACCATGAATTGGGGTTCTCGCCCCACATTTACTCTCCAGACCAGGAAGTTACAGGAAAAGAACATAAGTGGGGTTTAGCTAAGTATAATTTAACAATTTTAACAATAGAGGCTGGTAACATCAGTAAAACAAGCAATGTGACATTCCATAATGCAATTTGCAAAAGGTTAAGTTGATCCACCAACAAAAGCTTGATCTTAACAAACACTGTTTTTCCCTATAGCAATTTCCCAGTATCTTTACATATCAATCAGTAACTTGTCTGTCCTTGAGCCAGCAACCTTGCTGTGCTACAATTCTTTATCTTACAACAGAGACTTTAGCCTGGGGAAAATTTCCTGTCTTTTACAAGGTTAACATTTGTATATGTACTTTTAAGAAGTTAGGCTAAACCTGAAACTGCAGGGCTTTGGAGGCCCTGTGAAATACACTTTATAAATATTGGTATATTCCACAAGGATATTTACTTAGATGCAGTTATTACCCATGGCTATCTCTTGGTGATGGGATTATGCAGGGGAGATGGTTTCTTCTTTTTAATTTTATCCCTGCTTATCTAATTTTTCCATAATGAAACACTAAAGAAGTGTTACTTGGAAAATAAAATAAGTTTCAAAGCAGAGTCTTTTTAGGATTCACCCTTAAAAAATAAGAGAAAAAGTAGTATTTTCAAGGAATTAGAGAGTGGTCACCTGATGTTGTGAAGGAAGGGAAAAATAATAAAGAAGAATCATTAGTGTTAGGGTAAAGAGATGTTACTGAAGGTAGAAACCCTTTGACCCTCCTGGCACTGTACCCTTCACCTCTCCCCACTCATTTCCCTGCCCCATCGATCTACAGCCACTGGAGAGGATCCTCATGCAGCTGCCTCCTTTTTTGAAGAGAGGACTGCCAGCTCCCTGCTTCCTATCTGCTTGGTGCTTTCTGCCTCTCCCTTTGACCTGCTCCTTAAGAAAGGAAGAAAAGAGTGCTTTGCCTTTTTGTTTTTAAATGTCTTTAACACATTTTATATTTTATTTGTCTGTAACACTCCCTATTGTCTAAGGAGAACAAAAAGAAACTGCTTTAAGATAACTCAGGATCATTTGATTTTTAAAAATGTACTTTTTTCTAGGTTAAATGCTTATGTGGGACCTAAGCTTCCAAGGTGACTTCAGAGAGCCTCCTCAGAGTCAGCACAGGGAAAGAAGAGGTGCTAGAGTCTCTTTCCCATTCAGGGCTTGAGGGCAGAAAAGAAAGAGACAGAAATGCAAACTAAATGCTCTACTTGGCCTGAGAGAGGTCTGAACTTGGCAACTCCCCCTACTGCTGCCCCTCTGTCTAGTGCAAACATCATTGATTTAGCTCCCACAGCAGATCAAAGAAATCTGAAATATGCTTGCTATAAAACAAAGTTACACAATAGCTAGCTTCTTTTTAAAAGTAAAGTATCAAGTTGATAAATGAATAGAGGTTTACTAAACAGAAGCAAATGAAATGAGAAAAAGCCTGGAAAAAAGGCAAGGAGGAAAGGAGAACTGGGAGGTAAAAACATACTTTGGGGACAGATTCTAAGATTAATCCTCCATTTCTAATTTTCACATTTTCTTGCTAATAAGAATTCCATTTTTCAAATGCTTTTGTTTGGTAGTGTAAAACCAAATACTAAATAGAATCTTCCTGATTAGCAACATATTCACATTTTCACTAAAGTTCATGATGTTACAAAGGTCAGAAGACATGTCACAGTCCTGAAGCTCTTAAGTCTATTGTCTCTAACTCTAGTGTTTGCCACTGGGATAGAGGAGAGGATAGGATGTTGGTGGGGATGTATGCAAGCTGAGAAGGAAGTTTTGGCAGTAAATCTGAAGAGGGGAAGGTAAATACAGACATAAAAGTTTCAAATAGGACTGTATGGATGGGGAGTAGGTGGTAGATAAAGGTGATGACAGATTGTCTTACCTAAGAGTGCTTTACAGCTTAAAGAGTGTGTTGGGAGGCATGCGGAAGCTAAAAGAAAAGGATCTCAAGGCTGACCTCTAGCTTGGGGCAGAGCTATTATGGAGTAGAAGGAGGCAAGAGCAGTGGACATGATGAGGCAGAAAATGAATGAAATATTTCCCAGTCCTGCTTTAGGGCTCTCTAAAGCTAAGAGATGCTGGCCAGGCTTTATGGCCAAATACGATGTAAATTTAATTAATCCTTAGATTATGGGTGGTAAACCAGGCTGTCTCTCACCTAAGAGGTAAAAACAGTAAGGCCATGATGATGATATCAAACACGTGAGCACCTGCTATGTGCCCTTTATACTCTCTCCTCCTCTCCCTCTCTCCCCACAGAATCCTGCTCCTTACCACTCTCTGGGAAAGGTTGGGTCTCTTGAGATTCACACTTGAGCTGAGTCTTCTTGGGCTGGTGCTGGGTGCTTAGTGCCTCGTGCCTCCTGGACTGCTCCCAGAGATGCCTTCTTCTCCCACAGCTCTTCCTGTGCAGGTCCAAGTGCAGGGCCTGGGACCTGGAAGTGATCAGGCACTGCTTTTTTATGTGGGACCTGAGCTTCCAAGGAGACTTAAGAGAGCCTTCTCAGAGTCAGCACAAGGAAAGGAAGAGAAGCTAGAGTCTTTTTCTCATTCAGGGCTTGAGGGCAGAAAAGACAGAGACAGAAACACAAACTAACTGCTCTACCTGGCCTGAGAGAGGTTGAACTTGGTAACTCCCCCTACTGCTACCCCTCTGTCCAACCTGAACATCATTTGATCTGGCTCCCACAACAGATCAAATCCCACTTCCCACCTGCTGTCCTGGTTCAAATCTTTTCTTTAAACCCTCCAGCACAATTATAGCCTCTTCTTCACTCTTAGGGTGATGTCCCTGCACCCAGGACTCGAGCTCCTCAGGCAGGATAGTCAGGAATTGTTTCAGCACCAGTAACTCCTTGGATTTCCTTCTTGGTGTGTCTCTCTGGCCTCAGTCACTCACAGCAGAGTATCTGTACTTGGCTTAGGGCCTCCCGGGGACCAGGAGTCTCCAGGTAGCAGAGTTGCCTGAAGTGCTGGCGGAAGATCTCCTGACTGGTAGAGTGGTTCCCAGGTAGCCTGGTTTCATACTCCCAAGACAGTTCCTCTTCCTTTGGCTCCATCATCATAATCTCTTGTTCCTGTGTACCCTGAAAGGCGAGAGTTTTAGCTGCTGATAGTGATACAGCCATCCTGGCCTGGTCTAGCTCTGTAGAAGGCCCATACCAGCTGTAGTCTTTCAGGGGCACCCTTTAACATAAGAAGAAAGCATTCTTTTTTTTCATTCATTAAACAAATACTCAGCATCTACTAAGAGCCAAACCTTGTACTATACCCTTTACTTCCTCTTTCTTGTCTGCCCCTCCCCAGAATCCTGCTCCACTAAGTAACTGCCTGTGAGAAACCTGCAATCTGGTAGAGACAGACATGTAAAGTGTTTTTCTACAGTACAACTAGATAAATGCCACACAGGAAAAAACAGCAGGAAAAAAAGTGTACTGGGGGCCCTCGGGAAGATATGACTATTGGGAAGAACAAGTTTGAAGCAAAACCCAAGTTTCCAGATCCAGAGCCCAAAGCTGAGCAGCTTTCAGAGGGCAGCCTCCTCCCAGACGGCCCCTCCACGCTTTCTCAAACTTCTGAAGTAGGGCCTACAGCGAAAGAAAAATGGAAGTCTCTAAATCCTCCAGTACAGGCACAGCCTCTTGTCCACTCTTAGAGTGATGTCCTCGCACCCAGGATTGGTTGGATCGTATTCAAACGTCCAGGATTTGTATCAAGGCCCTGTTATGGGGCTGCTACAAGCAAGACTTGGTCTCGGGTACAGTGTCCAGCATCAGAGAAACCTAACAGGCAATGGGGTGGGCGGCACCCAGAGGCCATTAAAGGAGAACATAGCGGGACCGTTGGCCGAGGACAAAGGAGGCACGAAGACAAACGCAGAGCCCGTGTCTCCGTCGCAGAGTGATGCCCCGGCGGCGACAAGGCCAGCTCAACTGCTACGCCTGGCCGTGGGCAGGTGCCCTCCCGAAAGCCCTGGGGAGAGGGCTGTGGTCCAGGCCAGCTGCAAGCTTCTCCCTCGGGATCTCGAGAAAAGAACAGAGGGGCACCGAGAGCCGCTGTCGTCCCCAGCACGTGACAACGCAGGCAGCGGGGCGCGGGAGCGCCGGGGACCCAAACCACCGTCCGCACAAACCCGCGAAGCTGCCTGCGAGGTCTGCTCACTGCAGAACTGCCGCTGCCTGCCGTGGCCGACAGAAGCAGGCGGGCCGTGGAGCTGGACCTCCCGACGGCCGCCGCCAAGACTCACCTCCCAGGACCAGGAGGTTCCAGTGGGCAACTGCCGCGCGCCGCGCCGCTGCCAGCCGTCCCCCGACCCCGGCCGCTGCTCCGCGCCTGCGCAGCCCACAGCCTCAGCCTCCATCTCCCAGCAGCCTTTGCGCCTCCTGCTTCCGCTCGCGGACTCGGGCACCGGCGCGTGGCGGCCGCCAGGGGGCAGCTGGGCCCGAGCCGACGCGGGTCTGGGTGTGAGCGGAGGCCCTGGGCAGGTGGAGAGCGCGCGGCGCGAGCGGGTTCCTGCACCAAGTTTGGCGGGCCTGGTCTTTCTGCTGAATTGTACCTCCAGGGACTGTGCAGGCTGCCAGAAATGTCAGGGAGATCCTAGCCTTGTGCACGGCCTGTTGCAGCACTTCCTCTTCTACATTGTTTTCCAGTTACCCTTTCCCAGGCGTGATCAGAGGGTCACAGCCGAGAAGTTCCCCTCAAGGAGAAAATATTCCCCAACCAGCGGCCTGCCTGTGTCCATTGGTAAATACAAAGTAATTCCTGGGGCGTAGGGCGAGGGGAGGAGAAAAAATAATTCTAAGGTTGATAGGACTTGTTGATAGGGGAAATTATTGGTGTCTTGTTTTCCAATAATAATAGAGAAATATCCACCTTATTATGAGTTCTAGGAAAGGTGAGGTAACCATTATGAGAATGGAAAAGTACAGTAGAACTTCCAAATTAACAAGGGAAAAAACAGAATGCACTATAGTTTGCACAAACCAGCAAAAATAAGAAAAAGAAGCCACTTGGTTCAAAAGAGGAAATCAAAAGCAAAATTACAAACTATCTAGAAGGCAATGAACAGAACTTCATGCTAAATGCTATGGGACCTAGCCACAGCCATATCTGAAAATGGATAGCTTTCATTACCTCCTTTATTAACAAATAAGGATATAAAATAACTCAAATTTTGTCTTAAACTATAGTCAGAATTTTTTAGTCACTCTTTATTACTCTGACACTTCCAGCTCTAGTACTATGACACTTTTTTTTTCTTTGGCGGCTGGCCAGTATGTAGATCCTAATCTTTGACGTTGCTGTTCCAAGTTGTGCTCTGAGATAACTGGCCAGCCCGTTTTAAACTTTAGAAGCACAGTAAAATAAGCCAGAAGAAACAAGTAAGAGTGAATTAATGAAGATAAAAACTGTAATTAATGAAATAGAAAAATTAAAAATAGTAGATTTTCAGATCTAGTATTCAAATTCAAATGCTGATTCCTTTGAAAAGAGCATTAAAACATAAACTTGTCTAGATCCTCATTAAGGAAAAGAGAAGAAAAAACTAACAAGATCAGGAATGAGAAATACCACAGAATCAGTAGAGATTAAAAGAATTAGAGACTATGACATTCAACATTAGGGTAGCATATTTGAAAACCTAGATGAGATGGATGATTTTCTAGCAAAATGTAAATTACCAAAATAGTGTGCACCAGCTACATGTTTATAAAACCCTGACTTAGGGGTAGATGATCCCAAGAAAGTGCAAAGGAGAAATTTCATTCAGATGTAACATGAAGCACTACCTTCAGGAAAACGTAACATTTCTAAATGGGAATCATTAAAATATTTAACTAGAAACTACCCACCAAGTTTAATTTGAAATAAGTGTGTACTTTGCCCAAGCAAAATATAGTTTAACTTGAGGGTTTTTTTCTGCAAGGTATATAGTTTATATCTAGAGGGAAAAGAAAAGCAAGAAAGAAAACAACACATACTATCCTCTTGTGATGAATATAATTCATCTTGTGATGAATAACAAAATAGACAATTACAAACTTGGACATTCATTTCAAGCACTTATTGAGCAAAAATATATATGTCAATCTAAGTCTGGGTTGGAGGTGAGGAGATACAAAAATGTAGTTTCCTGCTTTCAAGAAGGTAAAATTCAAGGGCTGTCCAGTTAGCTCAGTTGGTTAGAGCACAGCCTTGTAATACCAAGGTCAAGGGTTCGGTTCCTCATATTGGTGGCCAGCCACCAGAAAAAGAAGCTAAAAGTCTAGGTAATTGGGATCATGAAGAAAACAAGAGCATGTAAAAGATTTACAGTACAATAATGGCTTCCTGTAAGCTGTGAGATTGGAGAAGCAAAGAATTTTCGCTTGTTCATTCAAACAAATCATATTAAAGTGTTTGAATTTTTCTTACAATGAACAATATAATTTTTAAAAAAAGTGCCAAAGCATTTCTCTTTAAAGATCTGTGTGCCCAACAGAAACTGTCAGACATGTTATCTGTATTAAAAGAAAAAGTTGGCAGTTTAAGTGGTCTCTGAATGATACAGGGGATCAGAAGGGCCTGAGATAGTGAACTGGGCCTTAAAAGAGTTAGCACAATGCAGTAGCTGTTTAGGGACATTAGTTAGAACAGACCTTGAGCTGGAGGGTTTCATGAAATAAAATGGTCAATGGGTACCTTTCAGAGAAACCATTTTATCCAAGATTCTAAACAAATTTCACAGACAGAGAAAACAGTCTTTCCAAATGTGTCCTCTGTTATTCAAGGCCTTCTTCATCATGAGGCTTAGCTCATGCCCAACTATACAGAATATGGTCATAATGTCACATTAACAGAACTTTAGGTCTATCTTCTAATCTCATAAGCTTTAAAGGTAGGAAAAAAGTCCCTCCAAGTCTTTATTTCATTAGAGTCAGAAGTTGGAAGAAGAAATGATTTATACTCTAGCTCCAGCCAAGGGACATCACCATTTTTACCTGCTCTGTTATTCAGCATCCTCATTGTAGCTGATGCTATAGTTCCTTAGCATCAGCTACATTCAAACCCATCCTGCTTCAAGGAAGAGATGGTTTGGATGAAGAGAGCTGGATATAAGGAGTAGATTTAGTAATGACTGTTGCTGGTATGCTTGGTGAAAGTAGTTTTGATAGTGTTGGGGGAGGATCCTAATGGGTTGAGGGAGAGAGATAAGGATTTGGGGAAGATGAGTGCAGACAACTCTTTAAACAAAAAATTGGCTACAAAGGGAGCTGATTTAGGGGAAAATGGGGTCAAGGGAGGTGAAGTTGAATTTTGCTTTTTTAGGATGGAAGACACCTGAACACATTTTTACATATTTGGGAAGGGAGTAGAGAAGAGGGTTGAATATACAGGAGAGTGGAATAACTGGATGGAGTGAAGTTCTAGAAGGAGTGGGAGGGGATGGGATAGGAAGCACAGGCAGAAAGATGAACCCTAGATATGAAAAACAGCAGTTCTTTTATTGAGAAGGGAGCAAAATGGAGTGGATGCATGTGAGAGATGGGTGAGGGATAAGGATGGGAACAGAAAGTTGAAAATGTTTCTGTGCGAAGGTCTCTAACTCCTTTTGGAGGTAAGGGATCTGGTGCTAAGATGGAGTAGTGGGTTAGTGGTTAGATGTGTAAGGAGAGAAGGAAGGTGTTAAGAGGTTGCTAAAGACAATGGGGAGAACGCTGACTAGAGATTGTATTAGTGTTGAGAGCCCAAAGGCATACATCTACCTAGGGGTATGATTTTCTTCCTCAATTCAGGTGAATACTCAGAAGAGGACAATTAGGACTGTCCATTGTGGGCTTCGTTGTGGCTAGGAATACGGGACTAAAGGACGATGAGGCAAAAAGGTAAATGAGGCAAGGGCATGCTGGTAAGAGTGGTTGACACCCATTGAACAATAGTATCTAATAGAGAAGGGTAAAAAACAGAGAGGGATGATGGATAGGATAAAGTGGAAAGGTCACTGGGCTGGAGATCCTGATGAGTTACAAGAATACAAAGATTAAACCATACAACAGTGCCTTGGCTCCTTTGAAATACTTCCAATGGTCCAAAGAACATTTCCCAACTCATAAAAATTTGCCATCTGATATAAAAAAATTAAGACTTCCTCATTCTCTCTTATTACCTTCTCAAAAGCAGTTAAGCCACCTATAACAATTAAAGTTCTCTCACTATCAAATTTGCAGGGTATTTATCCATCCCATCTCTCAATAGTTTCATATAACAGCTTAATTCTAGTCTCTCCAAGAAAAATCTTTATTCAATTCTGTAGTACAGTAAGTAACAATTCTCAGGTTAACTATTAGATTTGTTTCTTCAAGATATCGCATGCTTGAAAACTTGTGTAAATTCCCTCCCCTCCCATATCCTTGCCATTTATGTACCCGAGGCCAAGCTCCTTCTAACTTCCAGTAGGATCAGGAAGTACAGAATTTTGTAATCTTCCAAGGCTTCACAAGAAGGAATACAGTGGTCCCCTTACCTGATGGGGGATACGTTCTAAGACTCGCGTTGGATGCCTGAAACCACAGTTAGTACAGAGCCCTATATATATTAAGTTTTTACTATACATACTCATACATACCTATGATAAACTTTAGTTTATAAATTAGGCAGTATAAGAGATTAATAATATCTAATAATAAAATAGAAAAATTCTAACAATATGCCGGCATCACTAATCTTGATCTTTGGGGCCATTATTAAGTAAAATATGGGTTACTTGTACACAAGCACTGAGATACTGCAACTGTCCGATAACCAAGATGGCTGTGAAGTGACTAATGAGAAAGTAGCATGTACAGCGAGGATATGCCAGACAAAGGGATGATTCATGTCCCGAGTGGGACAAAGCAGGATAGCATGACATTTCATCAGGCTACTCAGAATGGTATGCAATTTAAAACTTATGAATTGTTTATTTCTGGAATTTTCCATGTAATATTTTTGGACCTCAATTGGCTGCAGAACGGAAACCATGGAAAGAGAACCCACAGATAAGGAGGAACTACTGTAGGTTTTCTCTTTTCCTTCAATGTGCCTTAGATAATCACTGCACACAGGAGCCACTAATAAAAATAGCTGTCATTTGTTGTCTACTGTGTCTAGAACTATGCTAGGTGCTTAACAAAATTGTCTTATTTAATCTTCACAGTAACATCACAGTAGTGCCACAGGAATAATCATTAAGATAATCATTAAGATAATCATTATCTTAACTTTATAGATGATAAAATCAAGTCTCAGAAACATTTTTAAAAATTGACTAACAGGGCTGGCCAGTTGGCTCAGTTGGTTAGAGCAAGGTGTTATAAACACCAAGGTCAAGGGTTTGGATCCCCATACTGGCCAGCTGCCAGAAAAAAAAAATTGCCTAAGATTACACAGATTAAAAGTGACAGAGCCTGGATTTCACTATGTCAGATTCCAAAGTGCCATTATACTTTTAAATCCTACAGAATAGATTTAGTCACAACTTACATGAAAGATGATAACTGGTCTTATGACTTAACTATCCATTTCCTTTTCTCAAGGAAAGACCATCCACCCTAGAGTTCAGGATATCATACTTATCATACTGTTCCCTTGGTACAGTTCCTATTATGTATTTAAAAAACAGGGGGAAAACTATTAGATTCCTGGAGGTGCTAAATAGTACACACAAGGACACCATTTTGTGATGATGTAGGTCCTTTATGCAAGTAATTCCATTTGCAAGATTTTCCTGTAGTGTGGAATCTCTGATGATAAAGTAAGGGGTGAAATATAATTAAAGGCTTACCCCTGTTGAAGTTTCTGATTTATCCTGTGGCTTTGCATTTAAGAAGGACATATCTGCACATGACCTGAGGCTATATACTCTAAACTGAATCAGATGAAAATTGCTCTTAGGAAGTTTAGAATTTTCCAAGTACTTACGATGGCTAAAAGTAGATACAACAGTATCTAAAACAAGCATTTTATCATTTACTGTCTTCACAGGGTCATGATCCTGTGTGGTTTCTCCAATGCTCAGTTAGACCTGAGCTCTGACTGAAAGTTTTTCTACATTCATTACATTCATAAACTTTCTCTCCAGTATGAATTTTCGGATGCCTAACAAAGTCTAAGCTCCATCTGAAGGTTTTCCCACATTCGGTGCATCCATAGGGTTTTTCTCCACTGTGTATACTTTGATGCTGAATAAGGAGGGAACTCTGCCTGAAGGTTTTCCCACATTGACTGCATTCATAGCATTTCTCCCCAGTATGAATTCTCTGGTGGGTAACAAGATGTGAGCTCTGACTGAATACTTTTCCACAATCATTACATTCATAGGGTGTCTATCCACTGTGAATTCTGTGATGTATAAGATCTGAGCTTTGATCGAAGGCTTTTCCACATTCATCACACACACACATATATATATATGGCTCCTCTCCACTATGAATTCTCTGGTGCAGGATAAGGTTTGAGCTTCCCCTGAAAGCTTTTCCACATTGATTATATTCATAGGGATTCTCACTATGAATTCGCTGATGTCATATGAGATTGGAGCTCTGATTGAAGTCTTTGCTACAGTCACCACAAACATAAGGTTTCCTTCCAGGATGAATTCTTTGATGTATAACCAGGTTTGAGCTTCTACTGGAAAACTTTCCACATTCATTACACTTATAAGTTCTCTTTATCATATGGATTTTCTGACTGAACAAGTCCTGACTTCTGTTTGAAGCTGTGGCCACATACCTTGCACCTATAAGTTCTTTCTTCTGCAGAAATGCTCTGGTATAGAACAAGTGGGCTCAGATCACAAATTCTCACTTTCTTATTTACATTCAAATTTTCCTTCTCTTATGAGGGTTTTCTTAAGATCAATGCTTACTTGGCTGAACACTTTATCTTCAAAAGGGAAAGGTTGCAGTCTAGCCTCTGATGAGTTTAACTGTAACCTCTCCAAGCTGTTCTCACATTCATCAGATCCTAAGAATTTAGATCCCTAGGGTATTTGTTTTGGGTGTCCTGATTCTGTTTCTTCAAACATTTCTGCTTTAGCTTCCATCCCTTCTTCTCAGTATTTTTTTTTTTTTATTATCTGAAACATAAATTAAAAGTATAAATGGTTACCTCCTCATGCTAGGAGAAAAGAAATTCTTAGATGGGAAGGCAAATATCAAAGTAAAACATTTATATGTTTGGTTGAGCTTCTAAATTCTCAAAAATGTTTTTATGCTGGGTGATGTAATTCCAATAGATCCTTCTGACCCTTCACTGTAGATTCAATAGCAGGGAGATGAACAGGACAGTGACTGAGAGACCATGGAAGGAAAAAAAATGGTTTTATAATCTGGGAAAGAGAAAAGCTTATAAATTTAACTTTGGTCTCTCTAGGATATAAATTCCCAAACATGGATTATCATCAGAATCACATGGAGGAGCTGCTGAATCAAAAGGAATCTACTGTATTCTTCTCTCTGAAGACTGTCTTTCTCCTTTATTACCTCAGTTCCTGGATCCTGAAATTTCCTTTATTCAAAAGAGCAGCCCTGGATGAACTAGAATCTCCTAGTTCTAGTCTCAGAATCTTAGAAAAGAGAGTCAGCTGGATGACACTTGCATTAATATCACCCAGATAACTCCTCTGCTTTGCTTCCATACCCATCAACCAATCTTCAGATTAGAAGCTAGCTTCCCGTATAGATTTTCCTAGGGAGAGAATGTGTTGACAGCCCACTCAATTTCTTCTTTTGCTTTGTTTTGTTTTGGCAGCTGGCTGGTAAGGGGATCTGAACCCTTGACCATGGTGTTATCAGCACCACAAGCCCACTCAATTTCTGAACCACTCATCAGTTGTCCTGCCCCAAGCTTCTAATCTTACATTATTCTTGAATAATTTCCCTACTGTACTGAGTTGAATAGTGTCCCCCCACATTAATGTCTATCTGGAACCTGTGAATGTGACCTTATTTAGGAGGCTAGTTTCTTATCCATTAGGCCACTGGGGCAGCTAAATGTGACCTTATTTAGAAATAGGGTCTTTGCAGATGTAATCAAGTTAAGACGAGGTCATACTGAATTAGGGTGGGCCTAAATCCAATATGACTGTGTCCTTATAAGAAGAGGGAAATCTGGACACAGAGACAGACACACAAGTAAGGTGGCCATATGAGGATGGAGGCAGAGATTGGAATTATGCTACCAGAAGTCAAGGAATCCCTGGGACTACCAGAAGTTGGAGGAGGCAAGAAGGATTCCTCCCCTAGAAACTCCAGAGGAAGTGTGGCTCTGCCAACACCTTGATTTCAATTCTAGCCTCCATAACTGTAAGGAAATAAATTTCTGTTGTTTTCAGCCATCCAGATTGTGGTAATTTGTTACAGCAGCCCTAGGAAACTAATATGCCTACTATGAAGTCCAATTACTTTTTCAGAAAAAAGTCAGTTTTTCTGTTCCTCTCCTTCCTCATTGACATTACCCTTGTGGCTTTCTGGATTTCATTAGATTATCCTAAGAGTGGAGCACAGTGGTTAAGAACACGGGCTCTGGATATAGACTTCCCGGGTCTGCCTCTACCATTAACCTACTATGTGATCTTTGCTTACCTACACTTACTGAGCCTCAGTTTCCTCATCTACAAAATATGAACAATAATAGTACTTTAGAGATGTTTTGTGAAGATGAAATGAGTTAATAAATATAACGTGCTTAGCATAATACCTGGCTCAAATCAGGACTCAATAAATAATGGGTATTTTAAATTCTGTTATTTAGTTAATAATCTTGGAACCAAGACTTTCCTGCTCCAATTTAAACTGGACAATACTGTTACTTGCACATCACTTTCATCATGTTAATTCCTGTCAAAAACCTTTAATTTTCCCTATTTATTACTGTAGCAATTCTAGCTTTCTTTTACTTGATTTCGAAAAATGTCCATAATCTGGTCCCAACCTAGTCATCTAACGTTATTTTACTCCATAGGGCAGAGTTTTTTGTTCACTGTTGTATCCCAATGCCTAGAACAGTGTTTGGCCTATTCTGTTTATTCAGTAATCATGTATTAAATGAATGAATTCAGTCAATGCAAAACTGCTGCTCCAAATACGCCATGTTGGACCTAGCCAAGTCTAACTCTGCCTTCCAAGTCCAAATCAGGTTCTATATCCTTTAGAAGGCATTCTGAGAAACAGAATAGTGAAGTGGTTAAGAGCAGACTCTGGAGCCAGACTATCTTAATTCAAATATTGGCTCTGTCGCTGTCTAACTCTCTAACTTGGACATGTTTCTTAACTTGTCTGTGTCTCACCTATTTCATAAGGTTTCTACCTTAATAGGGTTTTCATCTACTTCATAGGGTTGATAAAGATTAAATGAATTAATATAAAACTCTTAGAATGGTGCCTGCCACAGAGAAAGTGCTAGTTAAGTGTTTAGGGCAAAAATAAGTACATAAAATATGAGATACAAAATTTAACTTTTAGTTATACACTGTCATATTTTTTCCCAAGTTCAAGATCATTTGACTCTTTTTCTCTTCTCTTTATGTCCAAGTCAATTGTTCTTTTTTTTTTCTTTTTTCCTTTCAGCTCCCACACTGTAAATCAGGAGTATATTCTCCTCTATTTGGATTCTTTTAACAGTCTCAAAACTGGTCAGTTTCCTGCCTTCCTCTAATTTTATCTATTTACCTGTCTCGCCACTGTTAAAGTACTTTTTCCTTAGCACGTGGCTCCATTCCATGAAAAAGTAAAAAAAAAAAAAAAAAAAAACCCACAAAAATCAGTGAAATAATACAATAAAATAAAATAAAAATTACTTTTTCTTAATGCTGTGTCAGTCTCTGATTTAAAGCAAAAATATTCTGGATGCTGGGAGCAGTCAAAGATCTAGGCCTCTAGCTGTAATGACTGACAGCTCTTTTATCACTTTAACAGAGTTTAGATTTGTACTAGAGTCAGCACTGTATTAGTTAAATGCAGGCATTTATCCCTGTGTTCACTTTGGGACTTCTGATCACAGAGTAGAGGGAAGAGGAGGTAGGGAGAGGATATAGGTGGAAGAGCACAAAAAGGGAAAAGGCAGAAGTGGAAGAAAACAGAGTTGGTCCCAGAGAATTGACTGAAAAATTAACTAGATCTAGGCTGCTGCTACAGCAAACTGCCGACCGTTAACTCTTCCACCACTACTAAGCCCGAGTGCACCAGGTCAGGAGATCCCAGTTTCCAGCTGAGGCACACTGTATGAACCAAGCCTGACTTCATCTAGCACTTCAATCCTACATGCAAAAAGGATGACACAGGATTTTGGAGGCAGTGAAACTACTGTTTGATGCTATGATGGTGGAAGTTATTATACATTTGTTCAAACCCATAGAATGTACATCACCAAGAATGAATCCTAATGCAAACTATGGACTTTGGGTGATTATGAAATGCCAATGTAGGTTCATCAGTTGTAACAAATGTACCACTTTGGGGGGGATGTTATAATGGAGGAGGGTATGCATGTGTGCAGCCAGGTAGTACATGGGAAACCTCTGTACCTTCTTATTTTTGCTGTGAACCTAAAACCACTCTAAAAAAATAAAGTCTTTAAAAATTAAAAAAATTTTTAAGAGGGAGGGATGCTGTAGACTAAATAGTGTTCCTCCAGAATTCATATATTGAAGTCCTAACCCCCAATGTGATGGTATTTGGAGATGGGGCTTTGGGGCGGTAGTTTGTATGGGGTCAGAAGGGTAGGGCCATCATGATGCCATTAGTGCCCTATAAGAAGAGACACCAGAGAACTTTGGGTGTCTCTCTCTCCAACATCTGAGGATACAGAGAGGG
Source organism: Cynocephalus volans (assembly GCF_027409185.1). NCBI lineage: Eukaryota > Metazoa > Chordata > Mammalia > Dermoptera > Cynocephalidae > Cynocephalus > Cynocephalus volans. Next base: position 32,877,313 of record NC_084469.1, read on the forward strand.
CAGGCTAGAGAGTTCTCACCAGAACCTGACCATGCTGGCACCCTGATCACTGACTTCCAGCCTCCCAAAGTGTGAGAAAATAAATTTCTCTTTTGTGCCATCCAATCTATTGTATTTTGTTAGGCAGCCTGAGATAAGACTAGAACTGGGGTGTGTGTGTTAGTTATAGGCAGAAGGATCCCATGTCCAAAAGGTAAAGCTTAAAATTCTGGAAGGAGCCAGTAAGTCATCAGGATGTCTCATCTTATTTGCTAGAGGCATCTTTGGGGGAACAGGTGATGGGGGTGGGTAGATGGAAGGCAGGGGACTTGGCCAGTAAGTCTTTGACTTTTTATTGAAGAGTTATTTCAAAACAGGGAACAGAGACAGTTCTGCACCCCATAGGAGTTTGTGATGCAGGCACCACCCTGACATGTAAGGCACTAGGCAGCCAGGTGACATGGTCCTTGCTGTCTGGGAATGGTGCCAGCAAAAGCTGGCTGCCCATCTGCTTGTCTCCGCCTTCCTCCCTCTTCTTGAGATCTGGACTTTGAATGAACCCGGGACCCTGAGACAGTGCCTGAGCGCGTGGCGCGCCTTCTCCGGCTGCTGAAATACCAGCTGTCATGAGGCGTTCAGCGAGGGAGGGCCATGTTGCCGTCGCGGGCTGGGGCAGCGCCCGAGGGCCTCAAAGGTGCGGGGCCGGACGGCGCGAGTGGCGGGGACCAGGCCCGACCAGGCCCCTAGCAGCCGGGCCGGAGGGACAGACCCGGGCGCCCAGCTCCGCACGCGCGGCCGCCCTCGGTCTCCCCCACCCTCAGCGCCACCTCGGTGGCCGCGACCATTGTGCCCCCGCCCCGACTCGTCGCGGGGAGCCGCGGGGCGCGCTGGGGGAAGCCCGCGTCCTCTCAGCCCGCCGCAGCCCCGCGGGCTCCCCGGGTGACGCGCGAATCGCCACCGAGTCGAGTCCTCCCCGGTCCTAGACAGGCCGGGGCGGTGGGGGGAGAGGGGCACACTTCACACTTCCGGTCCGGCTGGCCTGGGGTCTGAGGCTCTGGCTCCTCCTGGAGTCGCAGAGCCTGCGAGGAGTAAAAAGACCAGTGCCTGGCCCGGAGGGGCCCAGTCCAGTGGGTGCTGCAAGGAGGTCGCGTTTGCCGTGCTAAGAAGGCGGTGGCCCGCAGGGGCGTAGTGGCGGCACTTAACCCCGACGGGGCGTGTATCAGGGCAGGCGACCAGAGGACGGGAACCCTGACCTGAAGGAACTGGGGGACACGTGACTGTAATGCCTAAGAAAACACGCTTTGGAGTCAGGCAGGCCCGGACTTGAATTCCAGTTTCTTCACTCACTCGTTGTGGGTTTTAGGGCAAATTATTTTGTCCTGCTAGACCTTCGTTTCCTATTTATAAAACGGGGATAACAGTAGTATCCACCACTAAAGACTGAGGTAGGAGTACAAGAAAAACATTGGTGTCAAGTGTGTATCACAGGATACGACACATAGGAAGTACAGAAAAATAATGGAGCTAGGTAAGGAGGGAGCATTCTTGACAGAGGAACAGCTTGGAAAAGGCCAAAGGGCAAGAAGGTGGTGCCTAGGTCCCTGGGGAACTGCAGAGAGTTCAGGGGTAAAGGTTGGATTTTTTAAAAAAATTTTATTTCATTTATTGAATCAAAATCGATTATATATATTTTGGGGGTTGAACATTGAGATATGTTGATTAAATCAATATCACTAGCATATATATTGTTACAAATCATTATTCTTTATGCCCCTTGTCCGATCTCTCCCCTTCCCCCATTCCCTCCCCCTCTCCCTCTAATTGCCCTAGAGTAAAGGTTGGATTTAGAAGGGAAAGGTAAGCACTTTGCAAAAAGTCCTCGCCAACTAAGTCAACCCTGCCACTGTAATATATCCTTCTCCTTCCTGGCTCTTACCATGGTTGTAATTTTATTTACGATTCTAATTAATCTTGTAACCTAGGGTGCAGGGTCACCTAAATGCCTGGGCACTTACCCACATCTGAAAAGTTAGAAACAGGAAGTGAACGGGTCATAACCCTTTGTTCTGAGTTTCTGTAGTTGCAGGAGGTGGCAGGAAGTCATGAACCCTGAAATACTAGATAGGCATCAAAATATATCAGCTGAAACTGAAATACAGGCCCCAGAGATTAAATTAGGTGAATTTCTGCCCAGGGAAGAGCTGGGATCTCTACACCTCCTGTCCCTGTTTTACGTGATGGGTCAATGACAGCAGAGAGCCTTACGCTGTACCAGTTGAGGGCTCAAGGCTTAGCCCCGGTGACAACTTCCTGAGGTCTCGTTGTTGCCCAAAGAACACATTACTTCTTGGTTCCAAATGCACATTTGGCTTTAAAACTGACCATTAAACTATGTCCCATGGTCAACCAATCCAAATTGAACAAGTTCTATCCATCATTTACACAGAGGACCTCAGTGAGAACTTTGGCTATATAAGACAACCCCTTTCCCTTGTTTGGGGAGACACTGCTCTGGGAGTTATTCCCAGTGTTCTCCTTACTTGCAAATCCTATCCTGGTCTTTGTGTTTTTGCACTCTCTGAGAGAAGGACTCCCTCCTCTACTATTATGATTTCTACCAGCATAGAGACTTGCCTACTTCTGTTCACATCTCTTTGTAGCCCCCAGTTCCTGACACATATTAGAAGCTCAATAAATATTTATGGAATGAGTAGATGAGTAGGGCCAGGTCAGAACACATATGGCACATTAAGGACTTTTGACTTTAGGCTGATGTTAGTGGGAAACCGCAGCAGAAGTTTAGAGAGGAGGTGGCACCATCACGGTTGTTCTAGAGAAAGATCACTCAGGCTGCACTATAGAGAAGAGTTGGAAGCAGGGAGGCATGTTGGGAGGCAGTGGTAATAGTACAAGCAAGAGATGATGGTGGCCTCTAAGGGCATCAAAAATAGAGAAAAGTGGACTAAATTGGCAGATTATTGGATAACATTCCCTTCCTCTTCTGTACTCACATGCTCTCTCCCCCAAGTTTGGTAGTAATTCTTGTTTCCTAGGAGATATTTATATGAAGAAACCTCTCCTAACCCACATTCCAATCACCCCTGTTCCTCAAAGAGATTATCAGACTCTGATTTCCTCTCAGTTCTGGTCCTCCTGGAGTTTAATTCTTTAGCTGTTTAAAGTTTCATGAAGGCAAACTTTTGTCCTTTAGGCTTTTTCCCTTAACGTTTCAAAATAGGCCGCTCCTTAACAGGTAGATCTTATTCTGCACAATTCAGGTTTACAGATTGGAAACTGATACGTTAACTCCTGCTACCCATAAAAGCTTTGAATGGGTTTTCATTTCAAGAACTGTCTGCTCATCTGAAGATTAACACTGTTGTCCTCCCTGAGAACCCACAGGACTGTAAGTTCCTGGAAGAACAATGACTGTCCTTCTCTAGCCATCTGACCATGGCCCCTGGCACATTTTAGGTAGTCAATACGCATTTCCTGAATAATTTTTATTTCAACATTTACAATTGAAAACATTTCCATACTGTAACAAAAATTTCCCTGTTTTCAAATATTCAATATCTGCACTTTAATTCAAGCTCCATAAGGGATGAAATGGTTAGTTTTCAATCTGCGGATTTCAAGTAATCGTTAATATTTCAAAAAGCCCAAGGCAAATTATATCTTTACCCACAAAAGGGATAAAAAGACTAATGAAAGTGTTGTTTGCTTTGGCTGGAATTTTAGTACATAGGTCTGATTATGTCGTGCCAATCAGAAGCATGATTGGTGGTTATACATACATTTGAATAGCCAAAAATAAAGAACTAAATTATTCTTTAATAAGGACACCGGGGAGTAAAAAAGAGAGTTTTGATGTTTAAAAAGTTGGAAACCACTGCATTAAATTACCTTCAAGTCCCTTTTAATATCCTGCTTGTCCCTGTGAGCATCACCTTTCACTGTACTGCACCGTAAGGACAGGTAAAGGAGCTGGAGGTAGGTCTTTTGGAATAAATTCTCAATTCATTTCTTTTATAAAATTAGAATGCTAAATTGTTCCAGCCAATAACAGTTTTGATTAGGTAGAACCTGGGATAACTCAAAAAAAATTAAGTAATTTTTGATCCAAGTGTATCATGGATGACAACTATTTTGAATTTTCTTTTGCTTCCCCAATAAATTCAAAAGATATTCTCACTTAAAAAGAGTATTAGTTTATGTGAAATTATTAAAGAGCTAAACCTCTGAGTCAGGTGATGGGGGTAGGCAGGCTTCTCAAACCCCTGCACCACATATCAACCACATGCAGCCAGCTTTCAGAGATGGTGTGAATGGGCTTCTCCACTACAGGACGTCCCTTTGCTATTCAGGATGCCCCTCTGGGGAAGCCATAGCTCCGAATGCTTTGAACTTTAACAGGTCATATTCTTTATGCCAGCCACAAGACACCCTTCTATTATACATTTTATATTTTTCTTGTAAATACCTCATCTTTTGTTTAAAATTAATTAAAGGGCCGAGCCCGTGGCGCACTCGGTAGAGTGCTGCGCTGGGAGCGCCCGCCGCGGGTTCGGATCCTATATAGGAATGGCTGGTGCACTCACTGGCTGAGTGCCAGTCACGAAAAAATAAAAAAATAAAAAAAAATAAAATTAATTAAAGCTCCAGATGCTCTTTGATGTGTCAACAACAAATTCTTGTTTTCTCATTTAAACCTCAAAATTACCGCATGAAGTAGATTATTTTGTCACCATTTTATTAATGAGAAAAATAAGGACCAGACAGGGTAAATAATTTGCTCCAGGTCTAATACACATTGTACTTATACTGGGATTCAAACCCATGTCTTACTGCTTCTAAAGTCGGTGCTCCCTCTGCTACAGATTGCCTCCCTTGGAGCTGTTCCCCAAACTAATGGTTTCTTTCAGACCCTGGATTCCCCTTGGGATGCACTGACATTGCTCTCACCACACTGAAATGCTTGCTTAAATGGCCCCAGGGGACTGGAGTTCTAAATGTCCATGGGCAGGATTTCTAAACTGTGGCATTACTGACACTTGGGCTAGATAATTCTTTGTTGTGGGGCTGTGTGACATTTAGCAACATCCCTGGTTGTTAGAGGCCAGTAGTTGCCTACTAGGTGTGGGAACCAAAATGTCTCTAGATATTGCCAAATGCCCCCTGGGGAGCAAAATCACCCCAGGTGAGAAACGCTGACTCCCTTTGTGGTGCATCTCACAAGTACTTCCACTACAGAAAGATATGAGGTTGAAATTCACTTTATCTTCCATTGCCCCATTTGGTAACTTTCTTATCTGATGACTCATGTAAATTAATATACAATCTGCCAGTCATTCAGAAATATTTAATGACTGAATCTGATTGCACAGATAGGCAGGGCCTAATTACCAATATCAGTTACCAGGTTACATTATGACTGGCCTCTCTTGAGTTCTGTTTAGACTCTCCAGTTTTCAAATGAGCTGTCCTAGTTCAAGACAAAACTGCTCTCTCTAATCACCTGACCTTTCAAAGTAGAGGCTGTATTCTAGTTCCTAAATGCCCTGCTCCGGCCCTAATTCCATTCTCAATACCTACTGTTCTCCAGTCTCTTGAACTTTCATTTCCTGATACTACTAGTAGTCAATACTCTTTCTCTGGGGAATACCTTACTTGTCTCTTTTTATTTGTTTTGTTTTTTTGTTTTTGTTTGTTTTTGTTTTGGCAGCTGGCTCGTATGGGATCACTTGGCTCTTGTACCCCAGCCTTCAGCTAGGATAAGAAATTACTTGTTGTCAAGTCATTTCTATTATTTTTTTTTTCCTCTCAATTTGTGGATCATTCTAATTAGCATTATGACATATGCATGAACATATTTTTATAAGGAAGAATAAAGAGGAATATGTATAAAATGTATACCTAAATGAAGAATTTATCAAATTCCTCCCAGAGAAAGATTTAATCACTCTAAAGTACTGAAAGCAGATTTATATCTGTCACTGGACTAGGAAGTCATGATAGAAATGGCTCCTTCCATGAAGAATTTAGTTTTGGGGTTGTTGCTAACATGATTTCTAATTATTTTAATAATGATAGCAATCCCTTAAAAGATTCTCAAGTAATTATATTCTTGGGACCATGCTCCAGTGTCAACTCTGAGACAGAAAAAAGGCTATTATGTCCAAGAGCTTTTAGCTTTTCTACTTGATTACATGTGTGTTTTTCATCTGCTAGGACTTTTCTAATATTTCTATCATCAAATGGTTTGTCCAACAACAAAAATCCTCTACAGTGCCATAAGATGTGGTCTCCATCAGGCTTTTCCTACTTTTACTACATTCATTAGATTTCTCTTACCTATCAGAATAAGTCCTGTTTGAAGACTCTCTCGTATTCACCAAATTCCTTTCCTATATGAAGTTTGTGATGTTTAAGAAAAGCTGTGCGCCCACTGAAGGCCTTCCCACAGTTGTTACATTCAAAGAGCCTCTCTCCAGTGTGAGTTCTCTGATGACTAATAAGGTGTGAGTTCTGACGGAAGGCCTTCCCGCATTCGGGGCATTCATAGGGTTTCTCTCCAGTATGAACACAATAGTGTTTAATAAGATCTGAGCTGCCCCTGAAAGATTTCTCACATTTATTGCTTACATAAGGTTTTTCTCCACTATGAATTCTATGATGTTTCATAAGGTCTGAACTCTGATTGAAAGTTTTCCCACATTCTTTACATTTGTATAGTTTCTCTCCTGTATGAGTTATATGATGCCTGATGAGGTCTGAGCTGCCTCGGAAAGTTCTACCACACTAATTACACTGATAAGCTTTCTCTTCTTGGTGAGTTCTCTGCTCTTCCCAGAGCTCCTCATCCTTGCTGAAGGTTTTTTCACATTCTTCAAGTTTTTCTTCAGTGTGAAGTCTCTGATGATTGCGAAAAGCAGTGTGCCAGATTAAGGGTTTTCCACATTCCTTGCATTCATAGGGCTTCTCACCACTATGGATTCTCCCATGTTGAATAAGGAGAAAATGCTGCCTGAAGGTTTTCCCACATTCATTGCACTGATAGGGCTTCTCTCCAGTATGAATTTTCTGATGTATAACAAGACGTGACCTCTGGCTAAAGGCTTTCTGACATTCACTACATTCATTGGGTTTCTCTCCAGTATGAATTATCTAATGTGGAATTAGATCTGAACTTCTCCAGAAAGTTTTTCCACAATAAGTATATTCATAAGGTTTTTCTTCTCTATAAATTCTCTGTTGTTTGATAAGGTCCAACTCAGTACAAGCTTTTTCCCATTCAAGTTTCTTTCTGGTATGAAGTCTCTGGTGTTTAAGAAAAGCTGTGTGCCCACTGAAGGATTTCCCACATTCAAGACATTCATAGGGTTCCTCTGCACTGTGGAGTCTCTGGTGTTTAGTAAGGCGAGAAGGCTGCCTGAATGCTTTTTCACATTCATTACACTTGAAGGGTTTCTCTCCAGTAAGAATTCTCTGACGTGTGACAAGGTGTGAACTTTGACTGAACATTTGTCCACAGTCATAACATTCATAGGGTTTCTCTCCTGTGTGAATTCTGAGATGTATAATAAGATCTGAGCTTTGACTGAAGGCCTTCCCACATTCATTGCATATGTATGGCTTCCTCCACTATGGATTTTCTGGTGTAGGACAAGGTTTGAGCTTTCCTTAGAGGCCTTCCCACACTCTTTACATTCATAGGGATTCTCACTGCTGTGAATTCTCTTATGTCTAACCAGATTAGAGCTCTGATTGAAGTCTTTCCCACATTCATGACATATAAGATTTCTTTCCTGTATGAATTCTCTGATATATAATAAGGTTTGAACTTTGGTTAAAGTCTTTCCCACACTCATTACATACATATGGTTTCTTTCCTGTATGAATTCTCCCATGTATGATCAGGTTTGAGCTCTGGTTGAAGGTTTTTCCACATTCTTTATATTCATAGGTCTTGTTTATATTATGAATTTTCTGATCTCTTAATCCTAACTCCTGTTTGAAGCTCTGGCCAGAGACCTCATATCTATGGGATCTTTCTCCTGCATAAAGTATTTTTTCTCTTTCATTACATCCATGGCCTCTCTCTCCTGCAATGGCTTTCTTAGGGATGAGATTCACTTCCCTGATACCTCTCTCTTGGGACGGGAGATGTCTCACTGCATCCTCTAAGGGGCTTACCCAATGCTACAATAACCTGTCCTCAGGATCACTGGTTTCAACTAACTCATATTCCTGCGAGATATGTCTTTGGAGTGTTTCTGATGTAGCCCTCACTGAATCTTTTCCTTCAGAAATTTTCTTCTCTGACTTCCATTCCTTCATCTTATTCCTGGTCTTAGAATCTGAAATGATAAGTAGGTCATTCTATAATTCCTTACATACAAATATGACTCTTCTCTATACTGGAAAGTCTAAGAGGGAGGAATAAAGAACTTAGAAGAGGATCCTTCCCCCTCAGAGATTCAGACCTTATTAGACAAATTGTCGCTAGCACAGAAACACACACCCTGTAGGTGGACAAGAAACTTGCCAGGGTGCAGGCTGGAGCTGGTCTATAGGAGTGTCCTGAAGAATGCTGGAAAAATTCACTGGAAGAGGCAGGCAGTCTAGAGCTGGTCCTCAGGAAGTAGCCTGTGAGATGGGGCAGGAACTCACTGGATGGTGTGGCTGGGCCCAAGATGGTTCACAGGAACCAGCTCACTAGGGTGAGTGTCACCAGCCCTTCTACAAGTTGATCTGCTGGCAGCCATACCAATAAACAAATTAATTCAAAAAATAAAAATAAACAAAAAGAGAACAGTACACCTGTAACAGAAAGAGAAGTTCCTTTCCCTTCCTATGGCCATGAATTGTCCCTCCAGCATCCTCTACTGACAAAGTCTAAATCTTGTGCTAGCTGGCAAAGGAGATATGTTTACAGGTTCCAGCTCCAGTAACAAGAAAAGCAAAGATGAGTGGATTTGGAGTTCAGAGGCAATAAATTTAATAACCGGTACACTACCCATTCTTTCCAGTATACCATGATAGTTAAGCAAATCTGGCACTGCCTCTCTGTGCTGTCATTTCAATATAAACCAGTTTTCCTTTTCTCAGACCTGGCATTTTTTTTTTTTCTGGTATTCTGGTGGAATTGCCTCCTTTTGTATGGCAATTTTATATCCTCCTGCAATTGGTAGACAGATGAGCTTATTGCTTCAGGGTGTCCATATTATCAAATCCCTGACCTTGCCCAGTCACAAAAACAGATCTCTAAGCTCCTTGAGAGAGTCATTTCACTTTGGTCCTGCTGATGTGAACTCTCTAATCATTAATATTCTTGCAATGAATGAGAAACAACACAGCATAGTGACTAAGAACGTGGACTGTAGGGCAAACTGTCTGGGACTGAATCCTGGCTCTATCACTTACTGACTGTGTGACCTCAGGCAAGTTACTGGAGCTTTCAGTGCCTGTTTCCACATTTAAAAAATGGAGATAATAATTGTACTCACCTCATATAGTTTTGAAAATTAAGTATATATAAATATATGTAAGATATTTAGAACAATGCTTGGCATATAGAAAGCACTGTACAAGTGTCAGCTGCTGTTATTATTACTATTATTATTAATTTTTACCTTTTAAGCCCAAGAATTATCATTCAGTAATGTGTCCCTAGCACAAATCTCCATATCCAGGCTGGATTTCATTTAAATAATATTCAAATCGATTATTGGAAAGGATTGGCTTTGTCATAATTTTCCATAAAGGGCTTTCTGTTTTTTTAGTTTGTTTGATATATATTGTTCAAAATTCAGAAATAGATTATTTAAAAGATGATAGAATAAAGGTATTTCTCCAGACCTACTGAAAACAATTAAAACAAGAGCAATTGAGATGAACTCCATCTTCAATGAAAGGACCATTTACAGATATTGCCCAAAGTATCATATCCCTGAAAGGCATATTCAGTGATCTTTTGATTAGAGTGAAGAGATCTGAAGCATTGTGTGTGTGTGTGTGTGTGTGTGTGTGTGTCGGGGGGTGGTGTCAGAGAGAAAGTGGGGATTGTCCCTGTGGAGATTTAGTTTGCCATTTTAAAATGGGAAGGGACAAGGTGTTAAAGAAGAAACCAGGCTGGCAGGTCACTTCTGTTATCTCCAACCTGCTTCCTAGCTAAATACTGTCTGATATTACTTCCTAGCTGAATACTGTCAGAGGTGAAGCAAGGTGAAGAAGGAGCAGATAGTGTATGCAGTGGATTGGATGGCCCCCCAGAGTCATCGAAGCTCAATCCCCACTGTAACTGTGGAGGGTGGGAAATCCTATTATGGGAATTGAAAGGTGGGGCCTTGAAGAGATGATTAGATTGTGAGGACCCTACCATAGAGAATTGTTTAATGGTCATGGGCATGGTTCTGGGGGCTTTAAAAGGAGAGCACATGAGATCTCTCTCCCCCCCTTCTCTCTCTCTCTCTCTCTCTGTGCTCCACTATCCTGCCATGTGAGACCCCTGTGTCACCAAAAACAAGGTCTTCACCAGATGTGTTCTCTGGACTTTGGACTTCCTAGCCTCTGAAATTGTAAGCAATAAATTTCATTTTCTTACAAATAACCCAGTTCCATGTATTTCATTATTAGCAACAGAAATGGACTAAAACAGTGTGACTCAAATTTTATTACAAAAAACTTGTGATCTAAAGGTCTTTTTTTTTTCTTTTTTTGTCTTTTTCATGACTGGCACTCAGCCAGTGAGTGCACCGGCCATTCCTATATAGGATCCGAACCCGCGGCAGGAGCGTCGCACTCCCAGCGCTGCACTCTCCCGAGTGTGCCACGGACTCGGCCCCTAAAGGTCTTTTTATTGTGCCTTATTAATCTCTTAGAAATCAAAAGCTGAAGGGAGTTATGCCTCTAGATTTGGTGAGGGTGTCTGTGGCCGCTAGTCTGTATGAAGTGCCCTGGCTCAATTTCCTCTGCCTCTTCCCATAGTACTTTTTAATAGAGAGCCTCCTTCGTTCATGGTTGAGGAGTAATCATTAAGGTAAATTTGTGAGAGGTACACTAGAAAATAGCTTTGCTTTTTATTTTTTAAGGAAAGAAAGGAACATGAGTGATAGGCAGATTAGAAGCATACATCTATGAGGAATACCAAAGGAATTAATAGGAAGCATTCAGCAGAGTTTTCTTTCATCTCAAAGAAATTACAGACTAAATTCTACATGCTTATTATAGGAAAAAATGAAAAACCCAGTAAAGTACAGAAAAGAAGGTAATAATCACCCGTAATCCCATAATCCACCTCCCAAAGATAACCACTGCTAATGTTTTGTTGTATGGGTGTACATTCTTCCGGTCTTATTTCTGGACATATATTTTTTCTAATTCAAAAATGGGATTGTGTTATACACGCTCTTTTTGTCTCCTTTGCCCTGCTCATAATACTGGAGAAGGATCTTATAAACATTTTCCTTTGGCCAGCTGGCTTTGTCAATAGAAGGCACTGGAGGAACTCTGTAAGGCCATACAAAGGCAAAGGGATGTCTCTTCCTGGTACTAGTGGGCTGTTTTGGTTTTTTGGTGGGGCCACCAGATCAACACATGGGAGGATTGCAGGCTCCCTGTGGTCCAGCTCTGGCCTGCCTATAAGCTCCAGTGAGTATTTCCACCATCTGGCAGGTCTTTTCTATGGATAAGTATCTTCCCATTTGGCAGGCCACGCCTACAGACAACTCTGGCCTGTGCCCTCTGGCAAGTTTTTCACGACTAGCACTTTGTATATACCTCTGGTGGCCACATCCTCTCCAAAAAGGTCTGAATCTCTGCTTTGGAGTGGGGGAGTCCTCTTCTGTGGTCTTGGCTCTCACCTTGTTTAATCTCCCTTAGTCCTAGAGGTAAGGCTGCTTTCTGCATTATCTATTTCCTTAGAGTCCTCTTTTAACCCTTTTAGTAGTTAACTACCTTTTACTAGTCAAAAAATTCTTCATATTAAATGTTACTATTTTGATTACTGGTCTAGTTTTCATCTCCTGACTGGATCCTGGCTGATACAGACATATACCATCATTTCATTCTAGATCTAGAATAAAGAGAAGATGATACAAGAAGAGCAGTAAAGGTGCTAGGAGTAGGAAACAAAAATATGTTTGGATATAGTGCTAAAAGGACTCCTTTCTTTAGGAATCATTAGGATCAAACTTTTCCACAGGCAAAATTTTTGCAAACTACCTAGTTCTTAGTTCTGCATAGCTCTGCAGAGACGAGTGGCTGCACTGCTCGAATTTGTCCTCTAATTCCAAAAATGAAAGGAATAGGAAGTAATTTAAGAAAATCTCCTCAGAGGATGTCCAGAGCAGGAGGAAACAACATCTGAACCATAAACTTGATTAGAGGTGAGTCCTCCTCTACATTCCAACCCAGGGGTTCATGGGAAAAGGGGTTCATGTTTCAAATCATTCTTTGATTTGTTCTCCTGACAAATATTAACTGAGCATGTACCATGTTCTAGACATTGTACTAGATATTATGAATACAATGATGAATATAAGATATGGTTCCAGCCCTCCAGGAACTTACAGTTTAATGGAGGGGAAATATGTGTATAATTGGATAATGAGATGGTGTGACTAGTGCTATGAATAAGGTTAGCACTGTCTGCTATGGTGAACCTAGAGTTAACAGAACATGGTGACTGCCTGTGGGGAAAGGAGAGGGGTCAAGAATGTCTCCATTTTCTGATGTAGGCAATGGGTAGCATATGGTGCCATTAATGAAGACAGAGGTGAGATGAGGAAGAGTAGATTTCAGGGACAGAAAGAGGAGGTTTGAAGGTTTGAAGATGAGTTCAGTTTTGGTCATCTCTTGGTTTCTAATAGGACTAAACGGACAGACATGGTGTAAGCTCAGAGAGACTGAATGAGCTGTCAGTACCCAACTTCATGGATTGGGCTAGATATCCTTCAACAGAGAGCAGAAGTGTTTTGTCTCCAAGAGCCAAAGCAACTGGGAATCTTTAATTCAACTGAGCTCTTTAAAAACGTCTCTCTCTCTCTTTTTTGGCAGCTGGCTGATTAGGGGAACTAAACCCTTGACCTTTGTGTTAGAAGGCTGTGTTCTAACCAACTGAGCTAACTAGGCAGCCCTTCATTTTTTGTTTTTTTCAACCAAAACTCAGAGAACTCAGAGCACATGGCTTCTATTTTTTTTTTTTTTTTTTTTTTAAAGATGACCGGTGAGGGGATCTTAACCCTTGGCTTGGTGTTGTCAGCACCACGCTCAGCCAGTGAGCGAACTGGCCATCCCTATATGGGATCCGAACCCGGGGCCTTGGTGTTATCAGCACCGCACTCTCCTGAGTGAGCCACGGCCGGCCCAGAGCACATGGCTTCTAAATTAGGGGACAGAGCCCTTACCCAGTGAGACCAGCTCTGCCTCTGTATCTAGCATCTATCTCTTCCTTGTAGTGATCCCTCTGGGTGCAGGCCTCGTGCCCAGCATCCTCTCATGATTCATTCACAGCCACATCCTGCAGCATCCTGCCCAATAACTACCCAATGAAGTCAATAGCAGATACTCATACTTTCTCTTTTTAAATCTCTACCACCTCTCAGTAGATAATAACCCTGCTCTCAGTAGATAATCTCGCCTTTTGCTTTAAAAATGTGTGAGACCATGTCGGGCTGGATCACAGACCCTTCTACCCGGTCCTGTGCAGGTCCTGTGCCAGGTAAACGAAAGAAAAACTGAGCAGACGCTGGCAAAGTGGACATGCTTTATTTCTAGACACAACCTCTGCCCACCAGCAATTCAGAGCCGCTGCCTTCCATACTGAAAGAGTACACACAACAGCGGCAACAAGCCAAGAGGTACACGGGCACACATGTGCACTAACTCTACTCCTATGTAACTTGTCTACAATGGATGTGCTGAATCATACCCAGCTGGAGATGAGGTGAGGGGGAATGACTATTCTGACTCCACTTTCCTCACAGACCATGTGGTAAAAATCACTTCACATTACTCTGTCTTTGCAAGGATTCTTCATCTTTACTGTATTTCTTCTCTTCTGTTCTCTAGTATTGATCTGTTCTTTTTTTTTGGCCAGTGTGGGGATCCAAACCCTCAACCTTGGTGTTAGAAGGCTGTGCTCTAACCAACTGAGCTAACCGGTTGGCCCTATTTGTTCTTTAATCAGGCCCCTACTATGGGCTAGGTGGTTAGAATACAATAATGAGGATGACAGAGTCCCTGTCCTTGAGGAGCTTGTGGTGGCTGTTACAGACAATGTCTATTAAGTGGATTAAAGACTCAATAATGGGAAGCATAGGGTGCTGTGGGACCTCACAGGAAGAGCACAGCCTCAAGGCCGTGGGATGGACAAGGAACCTTCCAGAAGGATGTAGCTTCTAAGCTGAGGTCTGAATGGTAATCTGAGACAATCAGACTAAAAGAAAAAGGAAGGGCTTTTCAGATAGAGGCTATGGCATATATGAAGGCCAGGAGGTGAGAGAACCTGAAGTGCATTCGTGGATGCACCATGTGACTGACGCCCAGAGTGTAAGACAGCAAAAGATGAAGCTGGTGCAGTAACAGCCAAATCATGGGGGCCGTGTAAACCAGGCTCAGAAGTTTGGACTTTCTCATAAATGCAATGGGGAGCCACTGAGGGGGTTCAAGCAGGAGAATGACATAATCAGATTTATCTTTTTGAAAGACTGCTCTATTTTATGGAAAATGGACTGGAAGCTGCAGCTGAAAGCTGATGTCAGTTAGGAAACCACAGCAGTAATCTATGTTGGAGACAGTGAGGGCCTAAATCAGCTATCACCAGTGGGGATACCGAGAAGCAGATTGAGTCCATATATTAAAGAAGCAAAAACAGGCAGAACTGGTGCTATTTTAGGTAGAGGGGGTGAAGGAAAGAAGTAGGCATGAAGGATGACATCCAAGTTTCTAACCTGAGTTGACGAAGTTGGAAGTAGTTGGAGTAAAAGAGTGAGGTGAGGGAGAGGATGTGATGGATGCCATTTCAGATGAGTTATGTTTGAAGTACCTGTGGCCATCCAGAGAAATGTTCAGGAAGCTGATGGGTCAACAGGTCAGGAGCCCAGGAGGAAAATCTAGAATGGAGACACAGATTTTGGAATCATCAGCATAGAGCTTGTGTCTTAAGCAGAAAAGTGGTTCTGGTGATTGCAACTTAGAGGCAGCGTGGATTCAGGAACAGAACAAGGCTTTGGAAACAAGCAGAACCAAGTAAGAATCCCGGTTTCTCAATCTCCCTCAACCATCATTTCATCTAATGTGAAACAGGAAAGTTACCACTTACTCCAAAGCATTATTGTACAGATTAAGTAAGATAATATATATAAAGCCACACACTTTGTTCACTATATCGGAACAGTTCTGGGAACATAGTGGATGCTCAATAAAAAAACTGTTGAATAAATGAATAGTAAGTTAACTCTTCCCTCTTTCCTTTGACTAACTAATCCCTGAAATTCTTTCCTCCCTTGGCTTCTATAATGCATGATACTCCAGCCCTTCCACTTCTTACTGTCTTTACCCTTTCAGCTTTCTCCTGCTATTAAATGTCAGTGTTATTAAGGCTCAGTTCCTGGTCCTCTTTTTACATTCAGTATGTCAATGACCATCACCTCTGGCTTAAGTTATCGTCTATGAGCAGAATGAATAGCAAATCTAAAACTCCTATTCGTTACCCACATTTTGCTGTATATTCACAATGCATCTCCAGCCCAATGTCTTAACTGACAGTATGAATCAAATGGATAAAAATAAACACATCATTTTTGCTTCTAGACTTATTCCTTTATCATCATCTTCTGTCCAAATGACCAGTTTTCATTTAACAAATATTTATAATGAGCCTACTGCCATAGACTGAATGTTTGTGTCCCAGCAAAATTCATATAATGAAAGCTAATCTCAATATGATGGTATTAGGAGGGACCTTTGGGAAGTGATTAAGTCATGAGGGCAGAGCCCTAATGAATGGGATTAGTGCCCTTATAAAAAAGGTCCAGAGAGTTCCCCTGTACCTTCTGCCATGTGAGTGCACAGTGAAAAGACAGCCATCTATGAATCAGGACGTGGGCCCTGACCAGACACTGAATCTGCTGGTGACTTGATCTTGGATTTCTCAGCCTGCAGAACTATATTTTTGTTGTTTATAAGCCACCTGGTCTATGGTATTTTTGTTTCAGGAGCCCAAACAGACTAAGACACCTACAATGTCCAGGCACTATTCTAGGCCCTGGAATATACTGAACAAGATAAATCCCTGCCCTCATAGGGCTTGTATTCTAGAGATTTTAAAGACAGAAGCACAGTAGTTTAGTGCTACCTAAAATGTGATCCACACGCCAACATCAGCATCACACAGGAGATTAGTTAAAATGCAAATTCTCAAGGACAATCCCAGACCTGTTGAGCTGGAGTCTCTGGGGTAGGGCTCAGCAATTTGTTTTAACAAGCTCGCCAGGTGATTCTTATGGATGCTAGAATTTGAGAAACACTCCTCTGGTCATCGTTGACTCTGAAAACTGCTCCTCTGTCTCTCCAACCGCATCTTAATCCAGACCTTTTCACCTCATGCTTGGATTGCTGTAAAACCTCTCAACATGTTTTCTGCCTCCAGTTGATACTGGTTACACTACCAGATGAAATCAGTTTCTAAAGCACTGCTTTCATTGATCAAAAACCTACCGTGAATTTCTTATCACCTACTAAAGGAAATAATAGCTTCTTTTTTGACTTACAGAGCTGTATTGGTTTCCTAGGGCCACCGTAACAAAGGACCACAGATTGGGTGGCTTAAAACAACAGAAATTTATTCTCTCACAGTTCTAGAGGTGAGAAGTCTGAAACCAAGGTGTTGGCAGGGCTGCTTCTTTCTGCAGGCTGTGAGGGATAATCTGTTCCATGCCTCTCTGCTAGCTTCTGGTGACAGCTGGAAATCCTTGGCATGCCTTGCCTTGTAGATGCATCACTTCAATCTCTTCACATGGCATTCTCACTGTGTCTCTGTCTCTTCACATAGCTATTTCTTGTAACGACACTGGTCATATTGGATCAGGGGCCCACTCTACTCCAGTATGACTTCATCTAAACTAATTACATCTGCAATGACTCTATTTCTTTCTTTTTTTTATTTTTTATTTTTATTGAATCAAAATTGATTATACATATTTTGGGGGTTCAACATTGAGATATGTTGATCAAATCAATATTACTAGCATATATATTGTTACAAATCATACTTATTCTTTATGCCCCTTGTCCAATCTCTCCTCATCCCCCTCTCCCTCCCCCCTCTAATTACCCTAGATTTCTTCTCTCCTTCTGAAAGAATATTCTGAAAGAATAAATCAATAGAAAACTCTATTGATTTGTTGTCTAGATGATCTGTCCAATGCTGAGAGGTGTGATCAGGTCCCCCAATATTATCATAGAGCAGACGCTGCTTCTGTCACTCTGAAATGGGCTTTGTGGGGAAAGATGTCCTCTTCTTTTCTTTATCTCTGCTGATGACTCTCCTTGTGTCAATGCACTCCAGTGGCTGGTGGACCATCTGTGTGGTGGTTGTGGCATTTAGCTGCTTTAGTGGCAGCCATGGTTATTGTGGTGGCTGTGGTGGGCCATCCACACGGAGGTGATGTTTTTGGTAAGCTCCTTTGTGCTGGCGGTATGTCTGGTTGTGGGGAGTGTCCGGTCCCCAGCTCCATACCTTGGGTCCCTGGGAGGGCCCCGAGGCACTGGCGCAGTATGCCTGGTTATGGGAAGGGGGTCCGGTCCCTGGCTCCAGACCTCGGGTCCCCCAGCAGGCCCCAAGGTGCTGGCACGGTGTGCCTGGTTGTGGCAGGGGTGTCTGTTCCCCTTCTTCATGCCTCAGGTCCCTGGGCGGGCCCTGAGATGCTGGTACGATGTGCCTGGTTGTGGGACGGGGGGTCCGGTCCCCTTCTCCATGCCATGGGTCCCCCGGTGAGCCCTGAGATGCTGGTAATGTGAGTGGTTGTGGGCAGGGGTCTGGTCCCCAACTCCATGCCTCATGTCCCCTGGTGGGCCCCAAGGCGCTAGAGGTGTGCCTGGGCCAGAACTAATTTTTTGTCCTTTGCTTACTTCTAAAATGGCGGAACTTCCTGTGGTAACCAGTACTTGAGCTGTGTTATTGAGCTAAATTGCTGCTTTGCTGCTGTTTCCCTAGGGAAGGCTTTTTGTGCAGCTCAGGGTTTAATGGTTGACCTTATAGGTACTTCTGACTCTCCAGAGACCTGGTGCACCTGGGTTGTGTAGAAACTCTGATCTGGGTCTGAGTCTTTTCATCAAAATGCACCCCATGGAATTCTGCATTCCTGACCAGTCTCCTTGGAGTAGTCCTGCACTGACTGGGGGGCAGATCGGCTGTCCTTGCTGTGTCCCAGTGTTCTCCTGGTGGGCCCATCTCCCCCACTGCCCATGTTCCAAACACTTCCCATGGGACGAGTCCTGCTCTGGTCCTTGTGATGACTCACCAGCCTCTGAATGGCTCCCTTTTTACAGCTGTTCTGGCTCCTTGCTCCTGTGTGGGTCCACGGGAACCCTATCAGTGGTCTTGCTGTCCTGGGTGCTGCCAAGGCCCTCTTCTACCCTGCCACCTCCAAGTAACTCCATCTGAAGGGCACAGCTGTGGCTTCTGTGGCTCCTGCTCCATGTGCTCAGCAGTTCTAGCCTTAAAGTGGCCGCAGCCCAAAATGCTCAGAGCAGCTTTTTCTTTCTGTCATCATAGTTTCTCCCGCCTTCATGAACTCCGTAGGTCTCTTCTCCTCTTCCCTTGAGCTCTAGTGGCCCCAGCTTGGCTGATGTTACATTTTTATAGTTGTAAATTGGTTGACTTGTGGGAGAGAGTGATGCTGGGGACCATCTATTCCAACATCTTGACCGGAACTCCTGCAATGACCCTATTTCTAAATATGATCACACTCTGAGGTAAGGGGGTTAGGACTTCCACATATCTTTTTGGGGGAACAAAATTCAACCCATAACAATAGCTCTACTCTATGTAATATTCATCTAAGAGCAAATCTATGCTCCAGTGTCCTCCCTAATCTTTCCATATCCTATGCTTTTCCTACTCTGTGCCTTTGCCCATGGCTCCCCTACTGATGATACCCTTCCTGTTCTCCTTCACCTACCTCTGGAAGCAAAAACTCAAATAGCTGCAAGAGGCCAGGCAGTTAATCAGAATGAGAGAAGCAAACTAAAATGATAAATGACAGCTGTCAGGGAGAAGATGGAGATTAGTAGGGACCTAAAGTGAGTCTGAAGGAGGGAGTTGCTACTCAGCTACCGCTAATTGCACCATGCAAGTATGTGGGCCCTGGTTGGCCACATCTTCTGATTTTTCAAGAGATGGTGTAAATCTTGATTGTGTGTGTGACAGAGAAATTTCATGATTTTAAAATGTTGGCCACTAATTCAAATAAAAACAAACAGCATGAACCAAGAAAATGTGTCTACAGTCAAACCTGGCCCAGGGACCACTATTTTCCAACTTGCACAAATACTTCCCACTATTTCAGGCCCAGCTCAGTTATGACCTTCCAACCATTTCAATCCTTTTTAATTCACATTCATGTGCATGTATTAGATAATGCCACACAAAGATAGAATCTATGTCTAGAGGAATCTTCATGTACATGAAACAAAGTAATAAGTACTTATGAACCAGACGCTAAATAAGCACAGATGAAAAGCTTCATAGGAGATGGAGGCAGGGAGTTAGCAATCTGGAAGACCTCCCAAAGGAAATGACTTTTGAAGGTGCTCCTAAGAGAATATGCAGAACTTCTCAAAGAGACCAGCCTACCTAAATCCCTCCCTCCTTTGAACTCCAACAGTACGAATATTTTAGATAGTGGAAGCTCTCTGAACTATACAGTTCATTCCTGTGATTTAGTCTAATCTCTCCACCGGTCACTCTGGAACGTAGAAACCAGATCTTGGTTAGATGTACAAACGCTCCTGGCACAGCGTCAGGCAAGGAATAGGGTCAATTCACGCCTGACGGGCGAGTCTGCGCCTGGGGAGATGCCCTCTGCGGTACTCACAGGAGGGAACTGGAACAGACAAGAGTAGGGAGACGCGGCAGGGGGCGAACCCTGGGCGGTGCACGCCAGGATCGAGCAGAGGGCCAAGGGCACAGAAGGCCCAAGCCCTGCGCACCACGCGTCCACGTCCACCGGGGCCCCGGCTTCCCCCCACCCCGAGATCTGCTCCTCACCCTGCTTCCCAGAGGGACGCAGGCGCCAGGGCCCGCAGCTCTGCGAACGCAGCCGGGTCTCACCTCCAGGCCGCCCCCAGCCTCCCGCTCGATCGGGGTCCCCCTCCAGGGCCACCATCGCGCAGCGCCTGCTCCGCGGACCCCGCACCCGCGGCCGGGCGACCTCTGCCGGACTGCTCCCCAGGGCACAGGTCTCCCGACTCCCGCCCAGCCGCCCCCTGGCTGCGCCCGCCCATCCGCGCCGGTGCCCCAGGCCGCCTCCCACCGCCGCAGGTGTCTCCTCTGCGCAGACTCGGCCTGTCCGCTCCGCCTCCGTGGACGCCGCCCCGGTGAGTCTGACTGCCCGAGGGGCCCGCGCCGCGCAGGTTGGGGTACCCCGGGCGCCAGCGCCACGTGAGGAGGTTACCACAGAAACACTGGGTCTTCTGGGGGTCCTAGACTCGCCTAGGGCCGCGCTTCAACCCCTCGAAATAATTTTTACAACTTTCTTCTGCCCTTTTAATCTTGTTCTAAATTTATTATTTCCTGCACACATTTGTGGTCTCATTCATTGATACCTTCTATTTGCAACGCCCCTTCAAAGCCTTGGGGCGTTGAACTAAGATAGCACAATGTTTAAAAGTGTAAGTTCTGAAGTGAGAAAGTCATAATCTTTGCCCCACCGCCTATGTGCTGTGTCACTTTGGGCAAGTTTCTTAACCTCTCCGAACCTCAGTTGCTTCATCCTTAAAATAAGGTTAATAATAGTACCTACCCCAGTGACGTATGTATGTGAAATCTGCATGTAGTGTAGGCCAGATACATGTTACTATGGAGTTGATGTTGATACATGTTGCTTTACCTCCCACGGATTTGTCACCCCTTTTCCCCTTGGTGACAGAACTGCCAAAGATTACTCAAAGCCCATCTCTTCTGAGCAGTGAGAAGCCCTGAAAAGGGGTTAATCTCCCGGAACCCTCAAGATAGAGGCATTCCTTCCATTTGGGAAATTAAACACGAATTGGAGTTCTCTTCCTGCATTTATTCTCCAGACCAGGAAGTTCTAGGAAGAGAACATAGGTGGGGTTTTTACTAAGTACCATTTAACAAGTTTAACAATAGAAGCTGGTAACAATCAGTAAGGTGACATTCTATAATGCAGTTAAGTCAATCCACTAACAAAAGTTTGATTTTAGCAAACATTCTCTTCTTACAGCAATTTCCCAGTATCTTTACATATCAATCAGTAACCTGTCTTTGAGCCAGCAACCTTGCTGAGTTACAATTCTTTATCTTACAGCAGAGACCGTAGCCTGGGGAAAACTTCCTGTCCTTTGCAAGGTCAATATTTGAAACTGCAAGTCTTTGGAAAACCAGGCCCTGTGAAGTACATTTGCTTTATGCATACTTCGCAGGTACATATCTCACAGGATCATTGTGAGGGTTACATGCAATGTATGTAAAGATGTAAAGTGCCCAGCTCCAAACCTTTCTCCCATACAAATGTCAGCAAGTTAATTACTTTGGCTTCTTCTGTCTCTCTGTCCCAAACTTTCCATTGCATGCATTATGCACTGTTCACTTTTGAATTTGTAAATGCATCTAGTACCAAAGATCTATTTGTCCCTTAATTCACACAATTACATTAGAGATAGTCTTTCATAACCTGTTAAATTTTCACTGAAATAATGTTACGTCTTAATGGACTTCAATTATACTTACTTTCACAGTTCCTTTTACTTTTCCACTCTCTCTCTCTCTTTTTTTTTTTTGGTGGCTGGCCAGTATATGGATCCAAAACTTTTCCTCCCTTAATAAAAGTGCATTAATAGAAGTTATTTGGAATTCAGAAGTGTTTTTAAAAACTGTATAGGTCGTGAAAAAATTAAAATGGAAAATATTTGTAACATATGAAAGGAAATGGAATAAAATCCATAATATAAAGAACTCTTAAAAAGCAATAAGAAAAAGGCAAGTAACCCAGAGAAAAATCAGCAAAGGATATATAAGAACAGGCAATTTACAAAAGAGGAAATATAAATGGTCTAAAAACACATGAAAAGATGCTTAATCTCACCCACCAGATTGGCAAACATTGATAACCTCCAGCACAATGGACTGTGGTTGATATGGTTCTTCTATACTCAACATGATTGTTCATCCCTTTCTTGCAACATGTATTTGTATGAAGGTACTTCAGAAAGTTCGTGGAAAAGTAGAATTAAAAGATAATACGAATCTTTCCATGAACCTTTTGAAGTGCCCTCATATACTTTGTCAGGAGGGGGCCTGCCCACCTCCGTTCATTAGTCCTGGTGGGCTGGCATTCATAGTCCGTGCTTTTCTCAGCCATAGGGTTGGGGTCTATGACCCAGTCTAGTAGATAATCTGAATATTCCATGTCCTTTGCTATAGTAATTGGTTCAGGAATGAGCACGTGACCCAACCTGGGCCAATCAGATTTTCCTCAGGACTACAACTGGAGCCAACAAGAAAGATAATATGTCTCTGCTGTGGCTGTTAAACTGGGAGGATGTGAATCCAGGACTGCTGATGGACAATGTGCCCACCCTGTGGACAGGGTCTGTCTGAAAAATGAAGTCAAGCAGGTAGCAGCAGAGCTATGACCACTCTTCATGGGCCAGGTAGAGCCTAACCTCAAGCGTGTCTCCTAGGCAGAGTGGCCAATGAGATGTAATATCAAAGTTCTGCCTACTGAGAGGACATCTCTTCTCCCCTGCCATCAGGGCCACCCTTTAGTGGGACTGTAATGCTCCAGGTGTCTTCTGACTGAGTAGTCACAGGGAACTTCCTATGTGGCCATAGGTGTGGGTTGGCGGGGCAGCAGAACAGGCATCCTGAGATGTGGAACCTGCTTGGCCTGTTCCATATGTACCATTTCCATTTGATGAGGGAGTGCTACTGTACACTTCTCATTTTATGGCTAGGAATGCTAGCAGTGGGTAGCTCAGGTCACATGGTAGCCGGGTGTCCCTTGGTCAGGTGCTTAGTCTCCTTCCAGGACCCACTACCAAACCAAGAACTCTTTTTCAAAGGAGAATGGTTGCCTTGCCTCCAAAATGCAAACTCCTGGGGGAAAGAGCTCTTGATCTGCGAGTTGTGGAGAGGGAGACTCTGGCTTCTTTTGCTTTCTCTAATTTCCAGGAAGATATCACATAGTGGGGGATTCTCTAAAAGGAAGATCATGGTGCCTCGAAGAAGAGGGAGACATACATAGTACTGGAAAACCAAATAATGTTCACTCTACTTCCTAATGTCCTTTAAATTTTTCTACAATTTTTTCTAATTTATTTGATTTTTTCTTATTTTTATTTCTTATTATTCAATAATGTATACCTATATTACATTACTCTTGAAATTTATTTGAATGGAATCATGTGGTATGTACTCTTTTGTGATATCTCCTTTTGCATATCTTATTTTTGCTATTCATCCATGTTGTTACATGTATAGTTCATTCTTTATCACTAGCTAGTGTTCCATTGTATGGATATACCACAATTTGTTCATTTATCTTCTTGTTGATGGACCTTTGGTTTGTATCCAGTTCTTTTCCTATTACATATAAGGCTGCTGTGAACATTCTCTTATAAGTTGTGTGTGTGTGTGTGTGTGTGTGTGTATAGAAACCTAGAATTAGGATTTTTGGGTCTACAGTAGATATATAGGGCTGGCTGGTTAACTCAGCTGGTTAGAGCATGATGCTGATAACACCAAGGTCCAGGGTTCAACAATCCCTGTACTGGACAGCCACCAACAATAAATTTTTTTAAAAAGATGGTTAGAGTAGATATATGTTTGACTTTTTATAAAGAACTACCAAACAGTTTTTCAAAGTGGTTATTGCCACTTTACACTCCCACAAACAATGTATGGGAATTCTAGTTGCTCTATATTCTTGCCAATATTTGGTGGTATTCTTTTTTTATTTTATTTTTTTAGTTTTATGTGTTCTAGAGAATGAAAAATTATATCTAATTGTGGTTTTAATTGAGCACCTTTTCATATGTTTATTGGCCTTTTGTATATTTCATTTTGTGAAGTGTCTGTTCAAGTCTTTTTTAAAAGTTGTACTTTTGTTTTTGAGTTACAGGAATTCTTTATGTAACCTGAATACAAGTTCTTTGTCAAATAGATGTATTGTGTATATTTTCCTCCAGTTTGTGGCTTGCTTTTTCATTTTCTCAATATCTTTGGATATTGAGAAGTTTTAAGTTTTGATGATTAATTTTTTTCTTTCATTTTTAGTGCTTTTTGTGTCTTTTGTCTACCCAAGATCTTGAAGATACTCTCCTGTTTTCTTCTAGAAGCTTTGTCGTTTTAGCTGTTATATTTAGTTCTATGACCCATCTCAAATTAAATTTTGTTTGTAGTGTGAGACAGGAGTCAAAGTTTTTTGTTTTTTCCATATGGATAGCCAGTTGTTCTTCACCATGTGTTGTAGGTTGCCTTTCCCATTAAATTATTTGGTACTTTTATTGAAAAGGAATTGAACTTAGAAATGTGGGTCCCCTAAATTATCCTCCTGTTTTTAATTTAAAATGCTTCCTTTACCATAAACTAAGTTTACATATGTATTTGATTATGTATTTTGGGTGTTTCTGTCCAATGATCTATGTCTCTTTCTTTTCTGATAATGAACTGTCTTAATTATTGAGAGCTCTTAAATATGTTTTAGAATCTGTCAGAGCTAGTCTTCTGTCCATCTTTTTTCAGAAAAATGGAAACTATGCATGAATTTTTTTATATTTCATATAAAAATAATGAATTTTATATTTCTTTTAAAATAACAAAATAAAGGTTTTTTGATTTTTAAGAACCAAGATCTGCCTAAGCCAGAATTAAAGTGGGGGAGGAGGGGATCTGGGGAAGGACAATAGCTACAGTTTTGTTGCAAAATATAAAGTCATGGTAAGAGTGGTTTATTTTGGCTTTTTAGTAATTTTTTTTAAAGAGCAAAAAATTCTTTTTTTTGATCTCTTCTAGGCTTACCATGCTGCCCCTGTCTGTAGTGTGGATTCACTATGTAATTCACTCATTCTACAAATATGCATGGTGTGTCACCTCTCTGCCAAGCATGGGTGGTACAATGACTGATAAGCAAAACCCAGGACACTCTCATGGAACTTAAAGTCATGTGAAGGAGACATGAAACAATTCCATGAATAAGCATAAAATTATAACTATGATGAGTGCTATATTGGAGAGTAAACTGGTGCCCTGAGATTTCATAAAGGATGATTAGACCCACACAGAAAGGTCTGTGAAGGCCTTCTGGAGTTAGGCTTTCCCTGGAGAGTTAGATGGTGAAGGACAATGAAGTAATAGAAACCCCATTCTAGGGCCGGCCCGTGGCTCACTTGGAAGAGTGTGGTGCTGATAACACCAATTCCACGGGTTCAAATCCCTATGTAGGGATGGCCGGTCAGCTCACTTGGGAGAGCGTGGTGCTGACAACACCAAGTCAAGGGTTAAGATCCCCTTACTGGTCATCTTTAAAAAAAAAAAAAAGAAACCCCACTCTAACCCCGAGCATGGCTTGGCTCGTGTAAAAGGAAGGTCTTCAGGAAGGCCAGAGCTCCGTGATTTAAACACTGTCATCAGGATTCCTTTCTTTCTCTCCGTCCCTCAGTTCTGCTTTTCTCTGTGTTGACTTCCCACATGGAGATATGTTTCAGTGCTCAAGATAACAGAAGGAGAATATCTGTAGCAATTACAGATAAAGGGCTCTAATTCTACTTGGATCACATGCCTACCTCTGGGCCAATCATTGTCTCCAGTGGATGAAGTGCTTTGCTTGGTCAGCTTGAATTACGTGGTGGGATAGGAGAAGGTTTTCCTACTTAAGTACTTTCTTACACAGTCACTCAACACACCTCTCACACCAGATGTATGGATTTCCCCCCCATACACCAAGCAATTCTCTACGCCAGCTGGGTATCCTCTAATTCAATTCAATTCTGACACTATCTACCCAGAGATCCCTGGCCGTACAGGGATCCTAACTCATGACCTTGGTATTATAAGGCTGTGCTCTAACCAACTGAGCTAACCGGCCAGTCCAAGCCCCACATTTTGACCTGTGCTTCTGACCAACTGGCTATAAATTGGGGCTCCCTTGACCCCGTCCTGGGGTTTGCTAGGATTGCTCACAGAACTCAGAGAAACACTTCACTTACATTTACTCATTTATTGTAAAATATATTGTTGCAGGGAACCCTAAGCATTTTTAATTGTTCAGCTTTTCCCTTTTCCACTTGTGAAACTGTTTTAGAGACTCTATGCTCCACTGCAGACTCTGGCCCTGCCATTTACCCTGCTTGCTTCTTGGGTCCACCCTCTCTGAGGTAACACCAATCTCACACCCCTCCCCCAGGGGCCAGAGGCAAATTAGGCTCCTAAAGTGACCAATGGACTGTGTCCCACAATCAGCCAATCCAAATTAGCAGGACAGCAGCCCTCATTTATATAAGAGGACCTGAATGGGAACCTGTGAAGGAAAAGGGCAGGCATTTAGGATATATAAGGGGGTCTTTTCCCTTGTTCTGGGAGACACTGGTTTAGGAGTTTTTGCTCCCCGGTGCTTTCCTTGTTTACAAGCAAAAAGAGGCGCTGTGACACTGAACAAAGAGCTGCAACACTAAAATAAAGAGCTATAAAACTTCAACCTTGACGCCAGTCTTGGATTCCTCTGTGCGTTCACCCCACAACAATATCACAGAGGATACAGATGAAAAGACAGATGAAGAGATGCATAGGCCAAGGTATGTGGGAAGGGGAATGGAGCTTCCATGCCCTCCCCGGGTGTGCCACCCTCCAAGAACCACCTTATGTAACATCTATCTGGAAGCTCCGAAACCCAGTCCTTCTGGGTTTTTATGGAGGCTTCATTACATAGGCAGGATTGATTAGATTATCGGCCATTGGTTATCAAACTCACCATTCAGCCCTTCTCTCCTCCCCAGAAGTTGGCGGATGAGGCTGAAAGTCCCAACCCTCTAATCCTGCCTCTGCCTTTCAGGTGACCAACCCCCATCCTGAAACTGCCAAAGGGGAGAGGCCCCACAGTCATGAGCCATCTCATTAGCATTCCAAAGACACTCATCACTCCAGAGATTCCAAGAGTTTTAGGAGCTGTGTACCAGGAAAGGGAATTAAGACTAAAAATAAATTTCACAATATCCTAACAGGCAAAGTAGCAGAAGTCTACTATGGGAGGCTGTAGGGGGAGAGCACTACAGGCAATGGGAACTACATGTACAAGGCCCCGTGGCAGCGAGCAACATGTCCAGGAAACTGAGGGCTAGGGTGGGTAGACTGCAAGAGGGAAGGCAGAGTGGCATGCAGTGAGCTCAGGAAGATTGGGCCATACCACAGAGCTGTGGAAAGCCATCTGTAGACTCTTTGGCTTTATCATAAGGGCATCAGAGACTGATTAGGGGTTAAACTGGGGCAGAATATGCAGGTATGAGGAAGGGGAGTCACTGACTGCAACTGCATTAGAGACCCCACACTGGAACTGCCCAACCCTGTTTGAACTCCTGACCATAGACACTGAGAAATAATGAAATGATTGTTTTTGTTTTAAGCCAGTAAATTTTGAGGTGATTTGTTATGTAGCCATAGATAATGAAAACGTGAAGCATCTGTCCCGAATCATCTTTGTATCAGTTACGTGAAGTGTCTGCCCTGTAATCATCTTTGTATCAATTTTCTTTTCATGAGTGACCAGTTTAACTCTGCCATATTCTCATTTTTCAATGGCTTTGCTTTGGTTCAGCAATTTCCCCATCACTTTGTGAAGTAGCTCTTTTGTTGAGAGATTTGCAATTTGACTTTGCAACAAATTTTCATTGTACTGTATATGTATTTTATCATAGGATGTTCACATTGCCTGAGGGGCAAAGATGTTAACTAGATAGGTGGATATAGATGGGAATATTAAATGAGAGATGTTTTGCTGCAAGGGGACTAATTTTGTAAATGGAAGTTGATGGGTGAATATTTTCATGTTTTCATGACTGTTTCCCTACCAACATTCATAATTGTGGAGACTTAGGTAATGAATATTTGATAAGTGACCCCCCCCCCCCCCCCGCCATCATCCTTAGGGCAGGGCTGTTTTGATGGTGATAAAGGAAACCTCTCTTTGGTTAAGAAGACTTGACTTCATTGTTAGTGCAGTAATTTTAGGTTGCCTTTGCCTGAAATAGTCTCAATTCACCATGGGATCTTTGTCATAGTTATTAATGTTCTAGAATTGATATAAGAGGTGCTCAGTTTCCCTAGGCTTGGGTTACAGGACACACCTCTGGGTTTTAAGCCACTCCCCTGAGGTCTCAGACCCCTCCTAAGGACCCTCCCTAGAGGAAAGTTACTGTTGCCAGTTAGACCTATTTTCAGCACCAACATGGGGAAAATGAGACCAAAAGGGGCTAGTCTATGCAAATCCAGTGTCTGGGCATGTTCAGTGGAGAAGGGGTATATAACTCTGGTAGCTGAATGGCCTTCCCCTAGGAGTGCTAGAGAGCACAGAATATATATATTTTTTTTTAAATTTTATTTTGTCGATATACATTGTAGCTGATTAATGCTCCCCATCACCAAAACCTCCCTCCCTTCTCCCTCCTCCCCCTCCCCCCCAAAATGTCCTTTCTGTTTGCTTGTTGTATCAACTTCAAATAATTGTGGTTGTTATATCTTCTTCCCTCCCCCCCCCCGATTTGTGTGTGTGTGTGTGTGAATTTATATATTAATGTTTAGCTCCCTCCAATAAGTGAGAACATGTGGTATTTCTCTTTCTGTGCCTGACTTGTTTCACTTAATATAATTCTCTCAAGGTCCATCCATGTTGTTGCAAATGGCAGTATTTCATTCGTTTTTATAGCTGAGTAGTATTCCATTGTGTAGATGTACCACATTTTCCGTATCCACTCATCTGATGATGGGCATTTGGGCTGGTTCCAACTCTTGGCTATTGTAAAGAGTGCTGCGATGAACATTGGGAAACAGGTATACCTTCGACTTGATGATTTCCATTCCTCTGGGTATATTCCCAACAGTGGGATGGCTGGGTCGTATGGTAGATCTATTTGCAATTGTTTAAGGAACCTCCATACCATTTTCCATAGAGGCTGCACCATTTTGCAGTCCCACCAACAATGTATGAGAGTTCCTTTTTCTCCGCAGCCTCGCCAGCATTTATCGTTCATAGTCTTTTGGATTTTAGCCATCCTAACTGGGGTTAGATGGTATCTCAATGTGGTTTTGATTTGCATTTCCCGGATGCTGAGTGATGTTGAGCATTTTTTCATATGTCTGTTGGCCATTTGGATATCTTCCTTAGAGAAATGCCTACTTAGCTCTTTTGCCCATTTTTTAATTGGGTTGCTTGTTTTCTTCTTGTAAAGTTGTTTGAGTTCCTTATATATTCTGGATATTAATCCTTTGTCAGATGTATATTTTGCAAATATTTTCTCCCACTCTGTTGGTTGTCTTTTAACTCTTTTAATTGTTTCTTTTGCTGTGCAGAAGCTTTTTAGTTTGATATAATCCCATTTGTTTATTTTTCCTTTGGTTGCCCGTGCTTTTGGGGTCGTATTCATGAAGTCTGTGTCCAGTCCTATTTCCTGAAGTGTTTCCCCTATGTTTTCTTTAAGAAGTTTTATTGTCTCAGGGTGTATATTTAAATCCTTAATCCATTTTGAGTTGATTTTAGTATACGGTGAGAGGTATGGATCTAGTTTCATTCTCCTGCATATCGATATCCAGTTATCCCAACACCACTTGCTGAAGAGGCAGTCCCTTCCCCAGTGAATAGGCTTGGTGCCTTTGTCAAAGATCAGATGGCAGTAAGTGTGTGGGTTGATTTCTGGATTCTCTATTCTATTCCATTGGTCAGTGTGTCTGTTTTTATGCCAGTACCATACTGTTTTGGTTATTATAGCTTTGTAGTATAGCTTAAAGTCAGGTAGTGTTATGCCTCCAGCTTTATTTTTTTTGCTGAGCATTGCTTTGGCTATTCGTGGTCTTTTATTGTTCCATATAAATGTCTGAATAGTTTTTTCCATTTCTGAGAAAAATGTCTTTGGAATTTTGATGGGGATTGCATTGAATTTGTATATCACTTTGGGTAGTATGGACATTTTCACTATGTTGATTCTTCCAATCCAAGAGCATGGAATATCTTTCCATCTTCTTGTATCCTCTCTAATTTCTCTCAGCAGTGGTTTGTAGTTCTCATTATAGAGATTTTTCACATCCTTGGTTAACTCAATTCCTAAGTATTTTATTTTTTTGGTGGCTATTGTAAATGGGCAGGCTTTCTTGATTTCTCCTTCTGCATGTTCACTATTGGAGAAAAGAAATGCTACTGATTTTTGTGTGTTGATTTTGTATCCTGCTACTGTGCTGAAATCATTTATCAATTCCAACAGTTTTTTTGTAGAGGTTTTAGGCTGTTCGATATATAGGATCATGTCATCTGCAAACAGGGACAGTTTGACTTCATCTTTTCCAATCTGGATGCCCTTTATTTCCTTCTCTTCTCTGATTGCTCTGGCTAGTACTTCCAACACTATGTTGAATAGGAGTGGTGAGAGTGGGCATCCTTGTCTAGTGCCTGTTCTTAAAGGAAAAGCTTTCAGCTTTTCCCCATTCAGTATGATATTGGCAGTGGGTTTGTCATATATGGCTTTAATTATGTTGAGATACTTTCCCTCTATACCTAACTTATAGAGGGTCTTTGTCATGAATGAGTGCTGAACTTTATCAAATGCTTTTTCAGCATCTATAGAGATGATCATATGGTCCTGGTGTTTGAGTTTATTAATATGGTGTATCACATTTATTGATTTGCGTATGTTGAACCAACCTTGCATCCCTGGGATGAATCCCACTTGATCGTGATGAATAATTTTTCATATGTGTTGCTGTATTCTGTTTGCTAGTATTTTAGTGAGGATTTTTGCATCTATATTCATCAAGGATATCGGCCTGTAGTTTTCTTTTTTGGTTATATCTTTACCTGGTTTTGGTATCAGGATGATGTTTGCTTCATAGAATGAGTTTGGGAGATTTGCGTCCGTTTCAATCTTTTGGAATAGTTTGTAAAGAATCGGTGTCAATTCCTCTTTGAATGTTTGGTAAAATTCTGCTGTGAATCCATCTGGTCCTGGGCTTTTCTTTGTTGGGAGCCTTCTGATAACAGCTTCAATCTCCTTTATTGTTATTGGTCTGTTCAAATTTTCTACGTCTTCACGGTTCAGTTTTGGGAGCTTGTGTGTGTCCAGAAATTTATCCATTTCCTCCAGATTTTCAAATTTGTTGGCGTATAGTTGTTTATAGTAGTCTCGAATGATTCCTTGTATTTCAGATGAATCAGTTGTAATATCGCCTTTTTCATTTCTAATTTTTGTTATTTGAGTCTTCTCTCTTCTTTTTTTTGTTAGCCATGCTAATGGTTTGTCAATTTTATTTATCTTTTCAAAAAACCAACTTTTTGATTCGTTGATCTTTTGAATTGTTTTTTGGTTTTCAATTTCATTCAGTTCTGCTCTGATCTTAACGATTTCTTTCCGTCTGCTAACTTTAGGATTGGATTGTTCTTGTTTTTCTAGTTCTTTAAGGTGAAGTGTTAGGTTGTTCACTTGCCATCTTTCCATTCTTCTGAAGTGAGCATTTAATGCAATAAATTTTCCCCTCAATACTGCTTTTGCAGTATCCCACAGGTTTTGGTATGATGTATCATTGTTTTCATTAGTTTCAATAAACTTTTTGATTTCCTGCTTGATTTCTTCTTGGACCCATATGTCATTAAGTAGAATGCTGTTTAATTTCCATGTGTTTGTATAGTTTCCAGAGTTTTGTTTGTTATTAATTTCTAGTTTTAATCCATTGTGGTCTGAGAAGATACATGGGATAATTCCAATTTTTTTGAATTTATTGAGACTTGATTTGTGACCTAATATGTGATCTATCCTGGAGAATGATCCATGTGCTGATGAGAAAAATGAATATTCTGAGGTTGTTGGGTGGAATGTTCTGTAGATATCTGCCAATTCCAATTGGTCTAGAGTCTTGTTTAGATCTTGTGTTTCTCTACTGATTCTTTGCCTAGATGATCTGTCTAATATTGACAGTGGAGTGTTCAGGTCCCCTGCTATTATGGTATTAGTGTCTATTTCCTTCTTTAGGTCTAATAGAGTTTGTTTTATAAATCTGGCTGCTCCAACATTGGGTGCGTACATATTTATGATTGTTATGTCTTCTTGATGGATCAGTCCTTTTATCATTAAGTAGTGTCCCTCATTGTCTCTTTTTATGGTTTTTAGTTTAAAGTCTATTTTGTCAGATATAAGAATAGCCACTCCAGCTCGTTTTTCTTTTCTGTTTGCATGGTAAATCTTTTTCCATCCTTTCACTCTTAGTCTGTGTGAATCTCTATGGGTGAGGTGGGTCTCTTGTAGGCAGCATATAGTTGGGTCCTGCTTTTTGATCCAGTCAGCCAGTCTGTGTCTTTTAATTGGGGAATTTAAGCCTTTAACATTAAGAGTTGTTATTGAAAGGTGTTGATTTATTCCTAGCATTTTATTGGTTGTTTGGTTGTCTTAGGTGTCTTTTGTTCCTTGCTTTCTGATTTACTGTTTGGTTTCTTTGTTTGTTGGTTCCTTAGGTTGTAGATAGTGTTTTTGTTAGCTTGTTTTCTCTTCATGAATGCCATTTTTATTGTACTAGCGGGTTTAGATTTTTCTTAGGTTTTTATGGCAGTGGTAGTTATTTTTCAGGAACCAAACCCAGTACTCCCTTGAGGATTTCTTGTAAGGGTGGTCTTGTGGTAGTGAACTCCCGCAGTTTTTGTTTGTCTGAGAAATATACTATTTGCCCCTCATTTCGGAAGGATAGCCTTGCAGGGTAGAGTATTCTTGGCTGGCAATCTTTGTCTTTTAGTATTTTGAAAATATCATCCCATTCCTTTCTAGCTTTTAGGGTTTGTGATGAGAAGTCTGATGTTAACCTGATTGGGGCTCCCTTATAGGTGATTTGACGCTTCTCTCTTGCAGCTTTTAAGATTCTCTCTTTGTCTCTGAGTTTTGCCAATTTGACTATGACATGTCTTGGAGAAGGCCTTTTTGGGTTGAATACGTTTGGAGATCGTTGAGCTTCCTGGATCTGAAGATTTGTGATTTTTCCTATACCTGGGAAGTTTTCTGCCACTATTTTGTTGAATATGTTTTCAATGGAATCTCCATTTTCCTCCCCTTCTGGAATACCCATGACTCGGATATTTGAGCGCTTGAGGTTGTCTGATATCTCTCTCAGATTTTCTTCCATGTCCTTGATTCTTTTTTCTTTCTTTTTGTCTGCTTGTGTTATTTCAAACAGCCCATCTTCAAGTTCAGAGGTTCTCTCTTCAACTTCGACAAGCCTGCTGGTTAAACTCTCCGTTGTGTTTTTTATTTCGCTGAATAACTTCTTCAGTTCAGCAAGTTCTGCTACATTTTTTTTCAGGACATTGATTTCCTTGTATATTTCCTCTTTCAGATCCTGTATACTTTTCCTCATTTCATCATGATGTCTAGCTGAGTTTTCTTGTATCTCATTCAGTTTCCTTAGAATTATCACTCGAAATTCCTTGTCAGTTATTTCAAGGGCTTCTTGTTCTATAGGATCTAGAGTATGAGATTTATTAACTTTTGGTGGTGTACTTTCTTGATTTTTTGTATTTCTGGTGTCTTTTTTTTGGTGTTTATTCATTGTGGCAGGGGGTTTCACAGTCCACCGGTTTGAGACTAATGACTAACTAGGATGTTGCTGTGGTTGCCAATTTGGTATGGCTCCCGCTGTGACTGCTCAGTTGGCCTCTAGTGTCTTGTGTGTGTGGTTGCCTCGGGTCTTGGGCTTCTCCGGGGATCCACCTTTCTGGTCAGCTTGTACTCTGCTGGGCTGGTGGATCACGTACCACAGGGTGTGTGATCTCTGTTGAGCTTTCACTTTCTGTACAGGACTTCTCCCCGTTCCGTGTGCTCTGGCCCAGGCTGTTAGATCGTGCAGTGGCGACCCCACCGGGTGTGTGGTTTCTGTCGAGTCTCCGCCTCCCTGGCCGCACGTCTCCCCCCTCTGTGCACACTGTGCTGGGCTGGGGCGTGTCTTCTGCACCCCTCGTCTATCAGCTGGGCCTTCAAGACCCTGCTCAGCACCGCCTCGCCCAGGAAGTCTACCAGGTTTCTGCTAGGCACAGACGACCGGTCTCTCTGGGTGCCTTTGTAGCACTGTGTAGATCTTTCTCGGGTCTTGTTCACCTTTGTATCCCCCCGGTATAAACCGAGTCTAGTGCCTGCCTGCAGCCTGCTCTCCGGCAGGTTCAAGCGGACCTGGGAACTCTCCTACCACACTATTCCCAACCAGAAATTCGTTAGGCTTTTTTCCAAACTGGTGGTCGCAGAGATGTTATCTGCCTCCCAGTAACAGGAAGTTTACCGGGGCCGGAGTCCAGGGTGTGGTGGAGTGACAGTCGGCCCGCCCATACTTTCTAGCCCTCCCAACACTGGTCGGGACGCCCCACACCCCCAGCCCCGCCAGAGAACCGCGGAGGGAGTGGGAGAGGAGGCCGGCCCGCAGGGTCCGGAAAGCCCCGCGCCAGGCCAAGCAAATGGGCTCAGTGATGGCCGAGCAGGGCGGAGCTGCCCGCACCTGGGAAAATGGAGGCAGCACCGGGGCAGTGAGTGGCCTGGTGGTGCAGGCGGGAGCCGCGTGGGCATCCACCCCCCGAACACAGCTGTGCCAGGGATCACTCACAGTGCTGTGCCAGGTCGGGCGCTCGCTCTGTCTCTGGTTTGTTGCCTTCCGTGTTCTCGGCGCTGCCGCCTCGGGCTGTTCAGTCGCGGCGCCGCTCGGGCGCTCCCAGGAATCTTCTTTAATGCCGGCCTGAAACCTCGGATCCTGAATAGGGCAGCTGGCCGCCTTCAGTGCGGCCCCAGCCTCCAGGATCCTGGCTGCATCCACAGCAGCCCTGGCGCCGTGTTCCCTGTTTCAAGACTCGCTTTTGCAGCTAAGAATCAGTTCTTTTCCTGCTCCACACTTCAAAGCTGTTGCCTGTAAATGAGGCAGCCTCTCCTGCCGGGGGCAAAGTGGCGTTGAGCCCCCACGACCGGCCAGCAGCAGCAGTCCTCCCTTAAGAGATGGCCAGAGGAAGGTCCACAAGTTTCCCGGCTGCCTGAGGCCCAGTGGCCACCTTTTCCACCTCAGCTACTCCGCGCCAGCCGCCGCAGCCGCCGCCATCTTGAAACCGCCAGAATATTTTGAATATGCCTGGTGTTTGCCACAGGATTTGACTAATGAACATGCTCAGAGAGGAGATCAACTGAGCATGTTCAAGACTAATGTTACATAACAGGGACCCACCCCCTTAACTGAATTTTTTTTTAAAAAGATGACCAGTAAGGGGATCTTGACCCTTGACTTGGTGTTGTCAGCACCACGCTCAGCCAGTGAGCAAACCGGCCATCCCTATATAGGGATCCGAACCCGTGGCCTTGGTGTTATCAGCACCACCCTCTCCAGAGTGAGCCACAGGCTGGCCCCTTGAATATTAATATCAGATAGAGAAACTTTAAAAGCTGAATCCCAGCAGAAGATGGGGTTTTTGCTCACCTTCCCGGAGGCAACTTGTACTTCGCTGGCTGAAGTGTGTATACTTTACTTTGTATCAAACTTACTTTCAGCAAGCAGCTGCTCACTCTGTTGAGCCAGCCTGCATCCTGTAATGAACTTTAAGTTATGTTTTTCTTGCTTTTATGTTAAACTTGGTGTGGGCCATGCTCAGTCTCTGGAGCTATGCCACACTCTGTCTGTGAAACCTGTATCTCTTATTCATTATATTAAATCTGTTCTCACTTTCTACTGTGACTCTGCTCTTGAATTCTTTCCTGTGGCAGAGTCAAGAACCTGGTAAGAACGTGGGGTGGGTTGAGGCTGACTGTCGAGCTGCCTGGACCCTACCTCTGACATCTGAATTATGGAGTTGGAAGGCACTCTGAACATCATACCTTTGTATCTATTTTCTGAACATAATTAATCTTTCCTTCTTCCCTTCCACTTTATCTCCATCCCTCCCTACTCTTCCTTCTGCAGTATTTACTGTGCTCCCATATGTGCTAGGCATTGAGGATACAAAAATGAGCAAAACCAGATATTGAAAAAAAAAGCCACGAATGTTTGTCTTTTCCTCAGCATTAGCAAACATTTATTGAGCAGTTACTATGCACTGTTATTTTCTTCTGCATGCAGTTTTGAAAATCTCTCATGTAAATCAGAGACCAAGCAAAATCAAGAAAGGGGGAAAGAAAGAAAAATATCTTTATTTTTTTTTTTTTTTTTTTTTTTTTTTTTTGTCTTTTTCGTGACCGGTACTCAGCCAGTGAGTGCACCGGCCATTCCTATATAGGATCCGAACCCGCGGCGGGAGCGTCGCCGCGCTGCCAGCGCAGCACGCTACCGAGTGCGCCACAGGCTCGGCCCAGAAAAATATCTTTAAATGAAGAAAGTGATCTATTAATTTTTTGCAACCATTGTTTTTGCTCTTTGGTCTGAGAAATGTTGACAAGTTCATCTAAATTACCTTGAGAAAATTGTGCAACCTGCATACATATTACAGGGATAACAAAGAGGTCTACATTGGTTATCTAATTTCTAGAAAGACCTTTAATTGGCTCGATTTCCAGTCTGAATAAGAGAATACTACCAAACAAAATATGGGCAAATATTCAGGGTTTTTGGTTTTTTTTTTTTTTTTCCTTAACAGCAAAGGTCATTTTGACAATAATCTGTAGACTTCTTAGTACACCAGTAGTAGGTGGCAGTGGTTTGCAGCTCATGGTTGTTTTAAATAGTAGCTATAGACCAAAACATCACATTATTATTATTATTATTATTATTATTATTATTATTTGTTATAAATATTCTCTTTAGAATCTCTGAGTTCTGTACATAAAATACACTAATTTAAATGTACAATGTTTTAAAAATATGGTATATCAGTTTGACATGAGTAAAACTACTACCCACATCGAGACATAAAAACATTTATTACACAGGAATGCCATGTTATTTACCACATAAAAGTCTCTTAAATGTTACATTCTGTATTGTATGTTTTGTAAATATAAAATATCTTGTTATATCCTTGGGTTCTGTCTAATAAAAATGTTTTCAATCTCTATTTCTATTACTTACAGTTTCCATTAGATTCATATTATCACTCAATTCTATTTTTCCATAAACTTTTTGAAGTACTGTGGCATAATCCTGCTGACATAGCCAATTGTAGAGCTAGGGCTGGGTCTGGAGCCCACAGACCCCTTGAGCACATTCACAAACCCTTCACACGCAGGTCTATGAGCTGGGTAACTGGCAAAAAAGTCCTTGGAGCCTTGGTTGAAGTAGGAATAGTCTTTATTCAGCACACACACACGTCTAAGAGTTAGGCAAGACAAAGGAGAAACAGAAACTCAACTGCTACTGGCAAAGTCCAAAGTAAAAACTGAAACTGAGCATCTGCCAGCAGAGTAAACATGCTCTATTGTTAGATGCGAGCTCTCTGCCATGCCAGCCTGCTTCACAAACTGCAGAACACACAAAAGCAATTAACTAGAAAGATACATGGGTACACATGTGCACTAACACCACCCACCCACAACTTGTTTACAAGAAATTTCAAAGGAGACTGACTAAATTATTCTATTTTCCCCACAATCCACCCCTTCAGGGTCCCTCACCATACAATCTATGTGTTAAAAATCTTCTGCAATGTTCCCTTAGCGAGGATAAATGACCCGTTTATTTATACAATGTGTTTGTCTGTTCAATGTGCCTTAAGGCTTGCCCCATAGTTCTGTCCTTTAGCCGCACATGTCCGGTTAGTAGTCATCATTGGTGTGATTTTCTATGGGAATCTTGTAGTCATACTGATGTGAAGTTCATTGCATATTCAGTAGATGATCACGCCAGTGTATGTATGTACCTAGTCAATTCTGGTGCAGTGCCTGCAGCCAGAACACTATGGGCAAAAAGACAGAAGGGTTATTGGTGCCAATAGGGGAAGTTCTCGCCTCTCTGGTAAGATACATGCCAGTTTGCCATCCTGAGAAAGGATGGTTGCAGGAATAGGTATCTTACCTGGTTTATGATACCATACTTTATCTGCTAACACGTGGGATCTATAGGTTCTACATGTAAACAGCATAGGGGAACTCATAATTGGCCATAATGATAATACAAATGTGCCCTTTAGAATACAGTGCTTATCTGTTCCAGGCCATGTAACCTTTACTCAAGGAGGCCAGGTACTTGTCACCCAATGTGAAACTTGCAAGCCTTCCTCTAATCCTTTTCCTCAAGGCTCTATTAGCCAACCTGGCATATATGAGGGGCTTTTATTCTCCAAGGCCATTCCCATTGTACCATCTGTCCCTGTTGCAAACAGGTTGGGGTCGGTAAGAGAACATTTTCATTCTTGCCATATCCTGGCTTCAAAAGCTCGTCTCTAGTAGTGACTTGCAGCTGTATAGGTGCTGCAGCCCTATGTGACAGAGCTTCCACTGGAGAGGGCCCGCCCTTGCGGGGTCTCTCCTTTAGAATCCTGACTGTCGGCCATAACCACTGTGTCCATCCCTTCAGGGATGGGGGTTGGGAGATAGCCTTAGTCCCTTTTTAAAAAGACCATTGTACTGGTCAATCATTCCCACTGCCTGGGGATGATATGGCACATGTAACTTCCACTGAATGGACAACTGGGAGGCTCACCTCTGAACCCCATGTCCAGTAAAGTGGGTTCCATTATCGTTCTCTATGACTACAGGCCGAACATACATAGCTGTAAGGCTATTCAGTGCCTTCACAGTGTTTACCTGGTCTGAGGCCTTACAAGGCCATACAAACAAAAGACCAGTAGCCGTATCAACAGCAGTGAAAATGTATCTGAAATTCTCTGAACTTGGCAGTGGTCCAATAAAGTCCACCTGCCACTGAGTCAGGGGCACCCTTTCTCTAGTTATTTACTCATCTGTATGGTGCATCCGCTGGGGGTGTGGACTCTCTTGAGCACACACTGGACAAGCACAAGCATTCACTATATCTTCCAATTTTATAGGCAGGGCCAATCTTTGAGCTGCCATCCACATGGTTTTACTGTCAGCATGCTGCATTTTCCGATGTAACCACTGGGCTACATCAGCAGCTGGGGCTCTCTCTAGCCATCTTACCTTAGCCAAGGCATCAGTTTTCATCATTTCCTGGACTGGCTAAGGGAAAGTGTCCTGTGACATGGAAAAGAGTTAGTTCTTTCTCATGTCCCAATTCCCATAACTCTTGCCACATGGCTTGTCCCCACAGGGGTCGGTGGCCTACCATCCACTGTTGATATTTCCAAGTAGAAATCCAAAGGGTTAAACCTTTGTATGCAGCCCAGCCGTCAGTACAGGTAGTTAATGGCCCAGACTGATTTTTTATCACCATCCATACTGCTCTCAGTTCGGCCCATTGACTGCTTTGCCCTGTGCCGTTTTCATACCACCTGGTATCTGTTGAGGGCTGGACAGCAACAGCTGTCCACGATGCTGAAGGTCCCATGCTAGAGCCATCTGTATACCAAGCTTGCTCTGTGATAGGTCCCTGTACCTCATGGAAGGGTGTAGCCTCCACCTCCAGGGGTAACGGTTGTGTCAAAGTTTCTACCACAACCTCTACTGGGCCTAGCACAGTTTGCAGCTCTTTGGACAGAGGACTTGTTGACACAGTGCTCCTTTGTTCTATATATGCTCCCCATTTAGACAAAGTAGGAGTCTGAGATACACCCATTTTAGGGTTGGTGGCCCACGTGTGCAGCCAACCTGTTATGGAGTATGTCATCCTTACTAGGACTTTGGCAGATCCTGTGATAGCTTCAGTGGCCATCAAGGCAGAATACACAGCTGCTAACTGCTTTTCTATTAGGGTGTAATGCACTTCAGAACCCTTCCAGAGCTGAGACCAGAATCCTAGAGGTGTGCGGACTCAGTCTTGTTTCTGCCACAAACCTCATCCTAACCCCTCCTGGGTTATATGTACGTCTAACTCAAAAGGCTTAGTGGGATCAGCCACTTGTAAAGCCTGTACTTGCTGTATTGCTGTTTTGTAGCCCAGTAAGCCTGTTCTACTCCCTCAGTCCAATCCTAGGGGGCTCCTTTCTTTGTTAATGCATACAGTGGGCACGCCATTTGGGCCATATGGGGTACAAAAGCTCTCCAATACCCCAGAAGTTCCAAATATGTCTGTAGCTGAGCTACAGTTGTGGGTCAAGGATATGCCTGTATCTTATCTATAATAGCTTCGGGGATGACTCTTGTCTTACCTAACCAGACTGCTCCCAGGAATTTGTCTGACAGCCCAGGTCCTTGGACATTGGCTGTGTTCATGGCCCACCCACATTGTTCCAAGTGACTTAGCAGCATTGGAGCTGGCTGGGTTAAATCTGCAAGAGAAGCAGAAGTTAATAACGCATCATGAATGTAGTGAAACATTGTAACTATGCTGGGCCTAGTCCACTTGGCTAGGTCCCCAGCTACCAGACCATGACAGATGGTTGGGCTATGCAGATAACCTTGGGGCAATACTTGAAAGGTTCACTGTCTCCCTTCCCAGGTGAAGGCAAATTGATATTGGCTATCAGCCGAGATTGGAATGGAGAAAAAATCATTTGCAAGGTCCAATACATACCGATAAGTCCCCAGCTGAGTTGTCAGCTTATCCATCAAGTCATGAACTGAAGGTACAGCTGCATGCAAAGGAGGCACTACTTTGTTCAGTTCTTGATAATCTACAGTCATTCTCCAGGTACCATCAGGCTTTTTCACTGGCCATACTGGAGCATTAAATGGGCTCTGAGCTGGATGAATAATGCCAACTTTCTCTAACTCCAATATAGTGGCACTTATCTCTGCATGTCCTCCTGGTAGGCGATACTGCTTTACATTAACCACACATCTTGGCTTGGGTAACACCTGTGGGTCATGTTTAGTGTAACCTCATAACACAGGCTTTACTGTCCGTATCCACAGCAGAAACTCTCCAACTGTTGTTTGCAGGTGCAAACCATAAAGTACATCCATACCCAAGATGTATTCAGCTATAGGGGATATATATACAGTGTATACACGAGGGGGTAATCTTCCTAGGCCCAATGACAATGACACAGCTTTGATCTCAACAGTATGTCCTCCATAGCTATCTATATGAACTGTGGCCCCAGGAAACTTATCTGGATTGCCATATATCAGGCTACATTCTGCACCTGTATCCACCAATGCTAAAACACACTGCACATTTGTCCTTGACCAATATATTGCCAATTCAACATGAGGCCTCCAGTCCTCGCCTGCCCCCAAAAGACGAGCACCTTGGCCTGCTCCCTATTCAAAACTGAACAGTTCATCCGCCTTTTCAGGAACAATCAAAAAATCTTTTAAATCCAGTGAACGTACCTTGCTACCTGTTTCCAGACATTTAGTAAAATGCTGTTCAGGGTGCAATTGCTGCCACAAGGCAAACAGAACTGCATTTGGGTGCTGTTCAATTTTCTTCCTATCAACCCCTGCTGCAAGCAAGTCAAGCCAATCTGCTTATGGCTAGCCTTGCTTGGTCCCTTTGGGATAAAATCCTGAGTATTTCTTGGGGGGTTGGTCTTAGCCAATTTTTGGACCCCTTTTGCTTGTCTCTTCTCCTCTACTTCACCTAAGCTGGTTATCATGGTCGCTACCTCATGTATAGGATGACCAATGTATGGGGCCAGTATGGCCATCATTGACCCAAAGGATGTTGACGGGGCATTCTGCAGCATTATGTCTCTCATGCTGTCTGTAAAATTTTTATCATCTGAGCCACGAGTGTTCACATTAAACATGGACTGCCGCATCACCAGCTCTTGAATTATTTGAACTAGCTCAGCATACGTTTGCCATTTACTAACAATCTTGGGCAGTTCTCCAGCATTTGCCCACACAGTTCAGGCAGCTGCACTCACCCATTCCATTAAGGAGTGATTACCCAGCGCTAGTGCATATCTGTGGCTATTCTGTAGCCTCTGCCTCAGGGACAGGTGCATGGTGATGGAGGCCAATTTTTCCATCTCACCAGAGCATATCACACTATCCACCCCTAGGTCCCATAACTGCAACAGCCAAGCAGCCAGGGCCTCCCCTGTTCCTGCCGAAACTGTCTCCCCAAGTCAAATAACTCAGACTGGGTATATGGGACATAGGTGGTAAATTGGGTCACCTGTGGATTGCCCACTGGCTGCCTGCACAGTCCCATAGGCTGCTTGTGCTTCATTTTCTGATGCACAACACGTTGTACCTGGGGACGCACGGTCTCCCCCAACTCACCACTGGGTTCATCGTCTTCCCTGGTGTGAGGAGCAAGAGTGGCCAGTCACCGCACGTCATCATCCAAGACATCTATCTGTGCTTCCAACAACTCTGCTTTCTTCTTTGAATCTTCCAGTAGCTGCACATCATCTGCCAACAACTCTGCTTTCCGCTTCAAATCTTGATCAGTTTGCAGCAGAGTGAGCAGCAGCCAGGCTCCGGTCAGCAGAAAAGTGGCCACCAGGCACCACACATTCAAAGACAGCCACATTTCCTCCCCCTCCCAAGGGGCTTTCTGCTTCAGTTCCTGGTCTATGCTGCCTTGCATTACAGTGAGCAGCAACCAGATCCCAGTCAACAGGAAAGTAGCCATGGGGCACAACATGTTCAAAAGTAGCCTCATTTCCTTCTTCTCCAAGGGCTTTTTGGCTCCTGTATCTGCTCAGAATCCTGCACCAACTATGCCAATTGTGGCGTAATCCTGCCGATTATGCCAATTGTAGAGCTAGGGCTAGGGTCTGAAGCCCACAGACCCCTTGAGCCCATTAATAAACCCTACACATGCAGGTCTATGAGCTAGGTAACCAGCAAAAAGGTCCTTGGAGCCTTGATTGAAGTAGGAATAGTCTTTATTCAGCACACACACACACATCTAAGAGTTACGCAATACAAGGGAGAAACTCAGAAACTCAACTGCTACTGGCAAAGTCCAAAGTAAAAACTGAAACTGAGCATCTGCCAGCAGAGTAAACATGCTCTATTGTTAGATGTGAGCTCTCTGCCCACCAGCCTGCTTCACAAACTGCAGAACACACAAAAGCAATTAACTAGAAAGATATACGGTGCACATGCACATTAACTCCACCCACCCACAATTTGTTTACAAGAAACATCAAGGAACCTAAGGAATTATTCTATTTTCTCCACAAGTACCCTTTAAACCCTTTTATCCTTTGTTTTATACAAATGTTAGAGATTGATTTCTGACCCAATTTGAATCTTTTTAGTAAGAATATTTAACCACTTTATGAATATGGTAATTCATCTGTACTCTGTCAATCTATTTTATGCTAGTTTTAATGTTTCCTCGCTGTTTTTCTTTTTCTTTCTTTCTTTATTGAAACATAATTGATTATACATAATTGAGTTGAGTATCAATACCTGTATAATATGTGATGATCAATCAGGGAAATTAGTGTATTTATTATTACAAAATATAATCATTCTTTGTAAACCTTAACCTATTTCTAGCTACCCCCCGCCCTCCTTCTTTCCCACCTCTAGTAATCACAGTTCTGTTCCCTCCTTTTGAAAGTTCAATGTATGATTGTGATTGTTGTTTGTTTCTTTCTCTCTCTCTTTCTTCCTTATTCATTTATTTATTAAGTCATACGTATGAGTGAGGACATGTGGCATTTCTCTTTCTCTGCCTGGCTTATTTCTCCAGGGGAAACTGGATATCCACGTGGAGAAACATAATTTTCTCCAAGCTCATCCAAGTTGCTATGAATAGCAGAATTTCATTATTTTTTTATGACTAAGAAGTATTCTATTGTGTATATATACCACATTTTCCTTATCCAGTTATCCATCAATGGATATTTAGGTTGGTTCCTTTTCTTGGCTGCTGTAATAGAGCTGTGGTAAACATGGTAGTGCATGTATCCCTTCCACATGATGATTTCCATTCTTTTGGGTATATATGTGGTAGTGGGATTGCTGGATCATGTGGTTATTCTATCTGTAATTGTCTGAGAAATCTCCATACTGTTCTCCATGATGGCTGCACTAAGTTACAGTCCAACCAACAGCATAGAAGGGTTCCCCTTTCTCTGCATCCTCATCAGCATTTGTTATTCTCTGTCTTTTGGTAATGGCCAGTCTAAGTGGGTGAGATGATATCTCAACGTGGTTTTGATATGCATTTCCCTGATGCTTAGTGATGCTGAGCATTTTTTCATGTGTCTGTTGGCCATTTGTATATCTTCCTTTGAGAAATGTCTGTCGGCTCCTTCATCCATTTTTTAATTGTGTTACTTGTTTTCTTTTTTACAGTTAAGTTGTTTGAGTTCCTT
Source organism: Cynocephalus volans (assembly GCF_027409185.1). Lineage (NCBI taxonomy): Eukaryota > Metazoa > Chordata > Mammalia > Dermoptera > Cynocephalidae > Cynocephalus > Cynocephalus volans. The sequence goes on from NC_084469.1 coordinate 32,922,039, forward strand.
GTATATTCAAGATATTAATCCCTTGTCAGATGTATAGTTTGAAAATATTTTCTTCCACTCTGTAAGTTGTCTTTTCACTCTGTTAATTTTTTCTTTGCTGTGCAGAAGCTTTTTAGTTTGATATAATCCCATTTGTTTATTTTTTCTTTTGTTGCCTGTGCTTTTGAGGTCTTACTCATTAAGCCTTTGTCCAGTCCTACATCCTGAAGTGTTTTCCCTATGTTTTGTTCTAGGGGTTTTCTAGTTTCAGGTCTTATATTTAAGTCTTTAATCCATTTTGAGTTAGTTTTGGTATATGGTGAGAGGTATGGGTCTGGTTTCATTCTTCTACACATGAATATCCAGTTTCTCCAGCATCATTTTATTGAAGAAGCTGTCCTTTCTGCATTGTATGTTCTTGGTGCCTTTATCAAAGATTAGTTAGCTATAAGTACATGAATTGATTTCTGGGTTCTCTATTCTGTTCCGTTGGTCTGTGTGTCTGTTTTTATGCCAGTGCCATGCTGTTTTTGTTACTATAGTTCTGTAGTACAACTTAAAGTCAGGTAGTGTTATGCCTCTGGCTTTATTTTTTGTTTTTTCAGTACTGCTTTGGCTATATGAGGTCTTTTATTATTCCATATGAATGTTAGGATTGTTTTTTCTATTTCTACGAGGTATGTCATTGGTATTTTGATGTGGATTTTGAATCTGTAGATTGCTTTGAGTAGTATGGACATTCTCACAATGTTAATTATTCCAATCTGTGAGCATGGAATGTCTTTGTGTCCTCTATAATTCCTTTCAGCAGTGATTTGTAGTTCTCATTGTAGAGATATTTCCTTGGTTAAATTTATTTCCAGGTATTATTATTATTATTATTATTATTATTATTATTATTATTATTATTATTATTATTTTGGTTGCTATTGTAAATGGGCTTGCTGTCTTGATTTCTTTTTCTGCTAGTTCACTGTTGGGATATAAAAATGCTACTGATTTTTGTTTATTGTTCTTGTATCCTGAACTTTACTGAACTCATTTATCAGCTCTAAGTTTTTTGGTATAGAGTCTTTAGGTTTTTTTATATATAGGATCATGTCATCTGCAGACAGGGATAGTTTGGCTTTGTCTTTTGCAGTCTGGATGCCCTTTATTTCTTTCTCTTGCCTGATTGCTCTGGTTAGTACTTCCAATACTATGTTAAATAGGAGTGGTGAGAGTGGGTATTCTTGTCTTGTTCCTATTCAGGATGATATTGGTGGTGAGTATGTTGTATATGGCTTTTACTGTGTTGAGATACTTTCCTTTCATACCTAATTTGTTAAGAGCCTTTATCATGAAGGGATGTTGAATTTTGTCAAATGCTTTTTCTGCATCTATTGAGGTAATTGTATAGCTTTTGTCCTTGATTTTGTTAATGGGGTGTATCACATTTATTGATTTGCCTATGTTGAACCATCCTTGCATCCCTGGGATGAATCCCACTTGATCATGATGTATAATATCCTTGATGTGCTGTTGTATTCTGTTTGATAGTATTTTGGTGAGGATTTTTGCATGTATGTTCATCAAGGATATTGGCCTTTAGTTTTCTTTTTTGTTGTATCTTTGTCTGATTTTGGTATCAGGGTGATGCTGGCTTCATAGAATGAGTTTGGGAGAATGGCCTCTGTTTTAATTTTTGGAATAGTTTGAAAAGAATTGGTATTAATTACTCTCTAAAGGTTTAGTAGAATTCAGCAGTGATGCCATCTGGTCCTGGGCTTTTCTTTGTTGGGGATCTGCTGGTTACTGCTTCAATCTCCTTGTTCGTTATTGGTCTGTTCAGGTTTTCTGTTTCTTCTTGGATCAGTCTTGGTAGTTTGTAGGTGTCCAGGAATTTATCCATTTCCTCCAGGTTTTCAAATTTGTTGGTGTATAATTGTTTATAATAGTCCCTGTTGATTTTTTGTATTTCTGGGGTATCAGTTGTCTCTCCTTTTCCATTTCTGATTTTTGTAACTTGAGTCTTCTCTCTTGTTTTTTTAGTTAGCCTAGCTAACGGTTTATCTATTTTGTTTATCTTCTCAAAAAAATAACTTTGGTTTTGTTGATTTTTTGTATCATACTTTGGGTCTCTATTTCATTTAATCATGCTTTGATCTTAATTATTTCTTTCCATCTACTCATTTTGGGATTGGTTTGTTCTTGTTTTTCTAGTTCTTTGATGTGTAATGTTAGATTGTTTATTTGAAGTTTTTCTCTTTTTTATGTAAGCATTTATTGCAATAAACTTCCCTCTTAGTACTGCTTTTGCAGCATCCTACAGATTTTGGTATGATGTGTCTTTATTTTCATTAATTTCAAGGAATTTTTTGATTTCCTGTTTGATTTTTCCTTTGATCACAGGTCATTCAAGAGCATGTTATTTAATTTCTATGTATTTGTATAATTTCCAAAGTTTCACTTGATATTGATTTCTGGTTTTAATCTGTTGTGGTCTGAAAAGATACTTAAAATGATTTCAGTTTTTAAAAATTTGTTGAGACTTGATTTGTGACCTGACATGTGGTCTAACCTGGAGACTTTTCCATGAGCTGATTAAAAGAAAGTACATTCTGCAGTTGTTGGATGAAATGTCCTATAGCTGTCTGCCACATTCAATGGTCTAAAGTGTAGTTTAAATCCTTATTTTTCTGTTGATTTGTGGCCTAGACAATCTGTCCAATGTTGAGGAGGGGTGTTCAGTTTCCCAACTATTAGTGTATTGGGGTCTATCTCTGTCTTTAGGTCTAATAGTGTGCTCCAGTGTTGGGTGCATATATATTTATGTTTGTTATGTCTTCTTGCTGGATAGATCCCTTTATCATTACATAATGACCTTCTTCGTGTCTTTTAATGGTTTTTGTTTTCATGTCTATTTTATCCAATGTAGAAATAGCTACTCCTGCTTGTTTTTGGTTTCCATTTGTGTGGTATACCTTTGTCCATCCCTTCAGTATTAAGTGGTAAGATGTAGTTTCTGTTTCCTGTTTGCATATCTGCTCTACTAGCAGGTTTTGTTCTTTCTTGTATATTCATGGTAGGATTATTGTTTTTTGGATTCCAGATGCAGGACTCCCTTGAGGATTTCTTGTGGGGCTGGTTGTGTGGTGGTAAACTCCTGCAGTTTTTATTTGTCTGGGAAATACAATATTTCTCCTTCATTTCTGAAGGAAAGCCTTGCTGGGGATAGTATTCTTGACTGGCAGTTTTTTTCTTTTAGTACCTTGAATATATCCACATTCTCTTCTGGAATGTAGGGTTTCTGCTGAGAAATCTACTGTTAGCCTGGTGGGGACTTCCTTATAGGTGACTTGATGTTTTTCTCTTGCTGTTTTTAGGATTCCGTATATGTCTTTGACTTTTGACAGTTTTACTACAATGTGTCTCAGAGAGGACCTTTTTGGATTGAATCTATTTGGGGATCTTTGAGTGAGAGCCACATGGCAGATGACTGCAGTAACTGCAATGGCTGTGGCCAGTGGGCAGCCCTGTTTTTCTCTTAGTATGTTTTCTTTTTTTTTTTTTTCACCAGTTTCTCTCCAATCCAAAATACTGGAATGTGAGGGCTGGCTGGTTAGCTCAGTTGGTTACAGCACAACCTTATAACACCAAAGTCACAGGTTCAGATCCCTATACTGGACAGCCACTGGAAAAAAAATGTGTGTGTGTGTGTGTATACACATATATATGATATATATTTAGGAATGTATGTTTTATTTTTGTCTGTTATGTTTATCTCAATGTCAAATTTACTTACATGAATTACTATATTTTGTAGTAACTATTATTTTTCCTCATGCAATATGTACATAAAACAAGGTTATATCCATCCCCTCCCCAATCAGTGATTTGGAAGTTTTCTTTTTACAGTATCAGTATTTACATTATAGACAAACTTGCTACTTTTTTTTTTCAGAGAAGGTTTTTGGTTCTTCTTTCTTAACCTCTGTACATTCGAGAGTTTCTTCTAGTTGCCTTTGTATAGAAATAATAACTTGGCAGTATATATAATTCATGGTTCAAAATTATTTGCCCTGGGGCCAAGGCCGTGGCGCACTCGGTAGAGTGCTGCGCTGGGAGCGTGGCGACGCTCCCGCCGCGGGTTCGGATCCTATATAGGAATGACCAGTGCACTCACTGGCTGAGTGCCGGTCACGAAAAAATGACACACACACACAAAAAATTATTTGCCCTTAAAACTCTGTAGATATCATCCCATTGTCTTCTGGCATGTAGAGTTGCAAGAGAAAAATCTGAGGTTAGCCTGACTTTTCCTCCTTTATAGATAACTTGCTTTCTCTGTCTGGATACTTGTAGAATTTTTTCTTTATCTTTGAAATTTAAAAATGGCACCAGAGTACATATAGGTATTGCTTTGTTTTTGTCAAATTGTAAAGTTGCTCTGTGCACTTTTTCCATTTGTAGATGTAGTTTACTCTTCAACTCTGGAGATTTTTCTTCAATTAGTTCCTTAATTATTGTTACAGCTTCATTTGCTTTGTTCTCTGTTTCAGGTATTCCTATTATGTGTAGATTGTACCTCCTGCACTGGTCCTCCTGGTCTCTTTTTCTCTCCTCTTTTCATATCTTGATTTCTTCTTCCTTTTCCTCCACATTCTGTGAGACTTTCTCTTGTTTGGGATTTACTTCAGTAATTTTACTCTGTGACTAATCCAGCTTATACCTTTTTTTCTGTTAACTCTCTCAACTCCCTGATACTTTCCAAGCTTTCTAATCTTCACTTCTGTATCACTGTGTATGGGTTGTTAAACCCTATTTTTGATGATATGATTTTTACACCTTTCTATATCTTCTGTTTCCACCACTATATCTGTTTGAAGAGGAGGCATTTTCTCAGTTACTTAGCTCTGTTCCTTTCTTCTGAACTACAGTACTACAACCTTTTCAATAGTTCTTCTTAGCAACAGGTACCAAAAATGAAGATTAAGGGAGGTCTCCTGCAGCATGGAAAATAAAATGTCCAAAATTGACATCTTAAATACACCTTTATTTTTAGATAATAGAAAAATACACTTCCTAGTTATGCAAGAATCATATGACTTTTGTCCTTTCCTATCCTGTGAACTAAAAGTCTCTATCTGAAAAGATGTCCATGATACAGAGTTAAATTAAAATAGCAGGTTGCAGATCAATATTTGATCCTTCTCACCCTCTCCCTTACTACCTCTATCCCTTTGTTCCCTCCTTCTACAAAAATTTATTGAGCACCTACCATATGCCAACATGCATTAAGTCACTGGAAATACAGTGGTGAGCAAAGCAACAGTAGTGCAGCCCCCATGGATCATACAGTCCCTTAATGATGGACAGATACATTGGTTTCACTTTCTCTTTATAACAACATTACTACAAAAAACATCTTTATACAGGTGCTTGAGTTTCTCTAGGGCAGTTGTTCTCAAAGCGTGGTTTGGACCATGAGATCAATGCTATTTTCTTAATAATACTAAGAGGTTATTTGTTCTTTTTTGGGCTCACTCTCATGAATGTGCAGTGGAACTTTCCAGATGCTACATGACATGTGATATTGCAACAGATTGACTGCAGAAGCAGAAATGAGAATCCAGATGTTTTCTATTAAGCCAGACATGAAAGAGACTCGCAAAAATGTAATATACACAGTGACACTCTCCTCACTAATGTTTTTTTTGTTTGGGAAAATATAGCCATTTTAATTTAGATGTTATTTATATATAACATACAATGGGTTTATTATTTTAAATAAATTAAATATTTTAAAACTTCCTCATTTTTATTTTGTAAGGTAAATACCAATAGATATCGTCTGCATAAATAAAGTTTCTTTGGTGTCCACAATCATTTTTAAGAGTGTAATGGAGACTTGATAAAAAAAAGGTTTGAGAACTGCTGTTTTAGGGTATATATCCCAAAGTGGAGTTGCTGAGTCATAGGGTGTTCACAATTTCAGTTTTGCAAGATGTAGCCAAATTACTCTCCAAAATGGCTAAAGCTGACTTTTAAAAAAACAATCTATATATTCTTGGTGTATTGTTTTTTTCAAGTCTCAAATTGTAAAGAATTGTGGAATTATCTTCAGCCTAGGCCAGTGATACAACAGTGATTTGGCTATGGAATACTGATTGAATATCTTTCCTAAATAATAGTGAGAATTGTCAGGTAATATTTATTTTTAATGTACTCAGAGGAAGTTTTTCTTGGTCACTGAGAATATCTTTGTAGAGTGTCAACAGTAAATATATCAGAAAATTTATTTTTGTTTGGTGGCTCATGGGAGGTAGAAGTGTACAGTTATGCAAAAAAACCTTTTTTTAACATTGGGGGAATTTCATTATTTTTAAATACTACCTTCTGCAATTTTTGTTAAACCATTTTCTACTGACACCTAATTTGTAAAAAAAAAATGCTGAGGCTAAACCTAATGATAAAAAATATCAAACTGTTAGTTCATAGGTTATTTACAAGTGAGAATTTATTTTAAGCAATTTAGAGTTTTTTAAAAAGGTTATGAATATTCATGGGGTACAAAACTGACCATCACCACTTGTGCCCAAGATATGATGTCCAGATCAATACTAGCAACATGCCCATTACCACAAATTATGATTATTCCTTGTGTAGGGTGGTTTTTTGATTATAGAATTTTTTAATTGTTCAAATGTAGCTGATATAAAACTTAAACGGCATTAAATTTCGGCAGTGAAATATGTGGATAAATATAAAATACTGAGTTTTACAGTTGAAGGGCCAAGGTGCAGCAATATTAATTGGCTGTTTCTTACAATGCTTTTGCACATAGTGATTTGCACACTCTGCTCTAGTAAAATGAAATGTGACCACAGTCAACTGTAACCTGTCTATTTATGGCAGAGGGCTTTTGGCAGCCCATTGTTGTTAATCTAAGCGAGATTTCATCCTGCCAGTGAGCCATAGCAGAGTGCATACATGCACACTCAGGAAAAGCAGATGGGATGGGTTATAAACTGAAGTACACCCCTATTCAGGAGACATGTCTGCAGCGGTAATAATACTTTTGAGGCAACACGTACCACCAAGACAAATGGAAGTTGTTTTTTATTATTCAACCATTGCTGGGGCTCAGTGAGGGAACTGTGTCGTCAGTAGAAGAGATGATCTGCTGTATTTATTTGTGGTGATAGCCAGACTCCCACCAGGTTAATGGGTTCTAAGGTTGTTGATCCAGGAATGAATATATTTGAATACAGAATTCCATATGGAGGTCCTTGTAAGGCGGAGATAAATCAAAATTGCTGGTCTTAGCCTTTTGCATAACTGATTTTATTTCAATTGCTTTAAGGAGTCAAGAACTTAGAAATCATCTAATTCAATTGTTTATTTGATAAAAGAAAATGATGCCTAGGGAGGATCACTTATTTATTCATGCATTCATTTAACACAGTTTTTTTTTTAACTTATTCTATGCAGACACTGACCTAGTCACGAATAAGTAGGTTGAACATATAATTTATCATTGAAACCAGGACACTTTTGAGAATGAAAAGGAGTACTCTTAGTAATAATGATACTGAGACAACAAAGGAAAGCCCAAACTGTCTTTAGCAAACCTGAATATAGAGTTACCCTATGATTAAGACATAATTCTAACCCTCAGGGAGCCCAGCATCTAATGGGAAATAGATATAAACACAAGATGGCAATAATGAGGCATTATGATAAGTGCAAGAGAAATGCTGAGGAAGGCTGCACCTGACCTAGTGAGGAGAGACCTCTCAGTGAAAACGACGCTCCTGCTGGGCAGCAAGGGGTGAGTTGCAGTTTGTCAGTGGAAGAGGGAAAGTGTGTTCCCAGCAGAAGGAAGAGGATGTACAAAGCCTTAGCACTGTTTTGATGCTTTGGGGGAGCTGCAAGTGGTTTCGCATGGTCAGAGTGCATGGTGGGAGGAGAGGAGGTGCTAAAACAAGGCCAGTGGGGGCCAGGTTAGCGGCCTTGCATGGTGTGCTAAAGAATCTGGATTTTATCCTTGTAGGCACAAGGTAGGCATTGATGGGTATTAAGCCAGTCCATGACCTCATCAGATCTGTATTTTAGAAAGCTCACTCTGACAGCCAAGTGGGAGATGGATTGGAGGAGGAAAGACCAGTAAAGAGGCTTTTGTATTGAGTCAGATGAAAGATAAGTCCAAGATTAGGCAGTGATGGTGGGGATGGGACTGAAGGGGCAGAGTTAAAGGCATTTAAGGAATATTGGTTTATGTAACTAAATAATCCAGAGGTTGTGCCTGTGTCAAGCATGGCTAGATACAAGATCTCAAACAATGCCTCTAGGATCTAGATTCTCTTATTAGCTTAGTGTTCTCTGTGACAGGTTCCAACTTGAGAACTTATATCCCCTCAGTTTCAAATCCAGTGGGAAACAACACTTGCCCTGAACCCAAATCCTCAACCAGCCCATTGCTGAGGCCAAGGGAGTGAGAATCTCTGATTAGCCACTCTGGGTCACATGCTCTACCTCTGACTTTGGGAAGAGGCTCCACAAAAATCGCACAGACTTGGGGCTGGCCTGTGGCTCACTCGGGAGAGTGCGGTGCTGATAACACCAAGGCCATGGGTTTGGATCCCATATAGGGATGGCCGGTTTGCTCACTGGGTGAGCGTGGTGCTGACAACACCAAGTCAAGGGTTAAGATCCCCTTACCAGTCATCTTTAAAAAAAAAAAAAAATCGCACAGACTGAGAGAAGAGAAAAGTCTACAGGAAAATGTGAAGCTTTTGCTGGAAAGAGTGAAATGCATACTGAGGACATGAGGAACAACCATCTGCTGCAGAGGCAGAGCAGGCAGGACACTGCTCTGACCACTGTCCCTTGGTAGCTCTGTAGGGAGGACCACAGAGCACGATCAGGAAGAGTCAACCCTTCATCAGGAGTCTGATCCTCGTTCCCTCTATTTACATGTAGGAGAAAGAAGAGCCCATTCTCTCTCCATGAAGAGGGTAGGAGAGGAGCCAACTTGACTGAGCTGAGTCTAAGACATTCACCGAGAATATGGATGGAGTTATTTTGCCTCATAGGGGAGAACAGGCTCCAACTCCTCTAATTGACCCATGTGCAGCTACTCCTCCATTTTTTCTTCCTGGGAAGTGGGTAAGCAGGTGGGGGGAGCTGGCCCTCCCAGATCTGCCTGCACTTAGGGTGGTAACAGGAGGCTCCATTTTTATCTCAGGCCTAAAAGTGCAGGCTCTAAAGCCATCTTATCTTTGGATGCATTTCAAGGTAAATTGTGGACATCAGTATATTTCCCCCCAAACACTTCCATGTGCATATCATTAACCAGAGTTGAATATTCGTTTACATGTTTTTTCTTTTGAGGTAAAATTTACATAGGTTGAAATGCAGAACTCTTAAGTGTATATCCTCTAAGTTTTGACAGATGCATACACCTGTGTAACCCACACCTGGAGGACTTTTTATTACCTAAGAGTGACCAGAAAAGCCTACAGCACCTGCCTGAGATTTTACTCAAGAGAGCAGGCAAGAACCCATCAGAGTGTATTTCAAGCAATGGTGGGGAGAGAGGGGGGAGAGGGGAGAGAGAGAGAATAAAGCTCTTTTCTGTTTATATTCTACCAGTTCTGCCAGTGCAATGTCATGGTTACCTTGTACAGTGAAGTCCTCGGAACACTGTGTGACACAGAGGAAGTGCTCTGTCAGTGCAGGCTCCTGCTATTATTGCTATTGCCTTTATTCTCATCTGATTGGCAATCCTTTGTCTATTTTTATTGTCGCCATCTGATCGGCAATCCTTAATCCTGTAAGAGAAGAGTGAATGGTAGAATCTGGATACCACACCTGAACCTGAACTCTCTAATACCTTTGAGATTGTAACTCAAAAAAGAGCAAATAATGAATAGTGTATTTGTGAAAGTGACCAGACCCAGGGAGATGGCAGGTTGCCTGTCCAGCAGCTGTTCCCTCCTTTTCCCTTGATACCAAAGCCTACCTCCAGCCAGAAAGGCTGAAAATGCCCAATTTTCACTCCCTAGCCTCTCCTATCGCTGGGGACTATGGTCTGAATGTTTGTGTTCCCCAAAATTCATATATTGAAGTCTAACCCTCAAGGTGATGGTATTAAGAGGTGGGGGGCCTTTAGAGGTGATTAGACCATGAGTACTCTGCCCTCATGAATGGGATTAATTCCTTTGTAAAAGAGGCCCCAGGGAGCTGCCTTCCCTTTTCTCCATGTGAGGATGCAGCAAGAAGGTGCCATCTTTGGGGCAGAGAGAGCAAGTCTTCACCAGACATCTCATGTGCTGGAGTCTTCATCTGGGACTCCCCAGCCTCCAGAACTATGATTAAATTTTGGTTTATAAGTTACCCAGTCTAAGGTGTTTTGTTATAAAGTTCCAAACAGACTAAGACACTGGGCATGTGAATCAGTCCAGGCCAATGAGACATTAGGGAAAGTTGCTGGGGGCTTCTGGGAAAGGTTTTCCTCCTTAATAAAAAGAGATAACATGGAAGGAAATGTCTCTTTCCTTCCTAACTTTGAATGTTATCACGTAAGGATGGCATGCTTGGAGCTATGGCAGCTGTTTTGCCACCATGAGGGTAAAGCTAAGAGAACCAAAGTCAGCCAATGCTCCTAAGTCATGGAGCTGCTGAATTCTGTAGTGCTTACCTCTAGATTTCTTGTTTAGTGAGGTCATAAACCCCTCATTGTGTAAGTTATCTTTAGCTGGATAGTCAGTTCCTTGCAGCCTAAAGCATCCTAACTGATACACATGATTTGTGACATTTGTTGCTGGAAACACCAGTGCATTTCCTGGAAACAATTTTGTTTGTATCTCAAAGATCAGTCTATAATTATTATAAAGAAAACTATAGTCCACTGCTTGTGGCAAGAGTAAAGCATCAGTTTCCAAACTGTTAAGGTGGCAGAACAGGAGTTATTTTAAAATGATGATTTTTCAATATTTGCAGGTGTTTCAACATTGTCATAGTGATTGTTAGACTCAATATAGCTTAGGATGGAAACTGTCATCTTATTTCTAACTTTATTTATTAATGAGTTTGTAGTTGGTGGCTGACATGGAGTTTGCTGTGGGGCTAGAATATGCAAAAAGGTCCTGTGAAATCCTGATGTATTTAATTCTAGCCTCCAAACTGGTTACAATTTCTTTGGCAGAAAACAGTTTTATTACTACATGTGCCCAGTATAAACTCTCAACCATATTACACATGCCAAGAGAAAAATTGTTTTTGTTTCTGTTTTGGTCAGACTGATTGGTAGATTTTGCATAAATGTTCAACATTCAATAGATATCTAAGTGCCTACTATCGGCTGGGGTTTGTGCTGGACGCTGGGAATATAAAAATGAATTAGACAAGTTCTACCCCAAAGGAGCTCCCAGATTACAAAGCAGAGCAGAAAGTAACCAGGCAATTATTTATTTATTTATTTTTTTCTTAAAAAGATGACCAGTAAGGGGATCTTAACCCTTGACTTGGTGTTGTCAGCACCACACTCAGCCAGTGAGCGAACCGGCCATCCCTATATGGGATCCGAACACGTGGCCTTGGTGTTATCAGCACCACACTCTCCCGAGTGAGCCACGGGCTGGCCCGTAACCAGGCAATTATAATGCAAAGGAAGAAGTGTTTCCATAGGGCCAAGTAAAGGGACTGTGAGAGTCCAGAGGAGTCCATTCATACATTCCGTTCAGTTGATCATTCATCATATTTATTGAGCATCTATGATGTACCTGGGCACTGTGCTGGGAACAAGGAAAACGGTGGAGGAAAGAAAGACACAGTCCCTGCCCTCGTGTTGCTTTCAGTCTAGTGGGGGAGAAAGACAGGTAAACATAATTACAGCATGCGATGCTATGAGAGAAGAGCACCCAACCCAAAGGGGGCTGGTGAGGAGAGGATACCTAAGACGAGAAGGGAAGGATCGGAAGGTGCGGAAGAATGTTCCATAGGGAAAGACAGTGCTGTGCACAGGGGCAAGAGAGACCATGGCGAAGGTCATTTCAAATGGTCATAGCAAAAAGTTTGGGCAGAGTGGAAGTTGCAGGGGGGTAGGAGGACAAAGGGTTGGCAAAAGATAACCAGCCATCAGATCCTGACAAATCTTGTAAGCTACGTTAAAGAGTTTTTCTGAGGTTAATGGGCAAAGCATAGATTTAAGAAAGGAATGAAGTGGTCAGATGTTCACTTTGGAAAATCACTGTTGCCAGTGGAAAGTAGATTGGAGGGTAAAATGCCAAATGAAATGAAATTGGAGGGCAGGAAACCAGTGAGGAGGCTGTTGAAGTTCTCTTGGCAAGATCTGGCAATGGCCTGGCCTCAGAATGGTGATGGAGGAACGTGGACTGACTGCAGAGCTGCTTGGGAGGCACAGTCAACAGGAGGTGGGGAAGGTTGGAAACAAAGGGCGGGGGTGGAGAGGAGGCTTGTCTCTGACCTCAGCAAGTAAGAAGATAGTAGAGCGCGAGAAGTCTGGGATTGGGGGTAATCAGTTCCTTTTGGTGTATGTTGAACTTGAGGACCTGTGGGACAGTCATATGGAGAAGTCCTGGAGGCAACCCAATGTGGAACTGAGGGGAGAGAGCTCAGCTAGAGTCTGCAATTTGCATGGCATCAGAATAGAGGGGGGCTCTGAGCCCATGGGCGTGGATGAGATCGCTCCCCCACTGATGAGTGTTGAGAGCCAGATGAGAGCAGGGACAAGGACCAAGCCCTGAGGAGGACCAGCATTGAAGCCATGTTTCAGAGGGGCGGGGGCCCACAGACGACACCGAGACAGGCCAGACAGGCAGGAGGAGAACCCGGAGAGGGTGGTGTCCAGAACTCAAGGAAGAATTAACATTTGTCGAGTATTTGTTTTTAACTTATTTCGTAGGTATGGAGGGTTTACAGACGGTTTATAAAAGGAAAGCATGAATTTGAAACACTTCTATCCTTTGTCTTATTTTTGTTTTTATATTTCGGGAAAATGGTCCTCTCTTTGCCTCATGGAATAGCAGAGTTCCATAAGGTCATAGCTGGAGGACCACGGGCCTAAAATGAGAAGGTATAACAGCAAGCTGGAAGTCTTCATGGAGTCTAGAAGGAAGCACATGTCCCCACACCTCCAGCACTGGTTGAGGGGAACCGCTTCAGTGTGGTCGTAACAGTCAAAGCAAACACTTCAATCTGTCAGGAAATTTAAATGAGGTTTTTATTTAGATTTGCAAACCAGGGAGACCACCTCTCGGCGTGAGATGGGAGTCTGCCCAATAAGCAGAAAAAGCAAAGAGGCTTTATAGTGTAAGTTCTGGAAAGTCTAAGCAGTAAACAATTTTCAAACACTGTATAAAGACGGAATAGATAGCCGTCTATGACAGATTGAACAACTGGCTTCTCAGGCCTTTTACAATATTTACGGCTACTCTAATCTAGACGACTCAACTCGTAAGTAATTCCCATTTGTTTAAGACACAACAGGTTAAAAACAATCCCAGTTTTCTCAGGATTTCTGTAAACAGTGTCATCTACGTTTATCTAAGTAATGGATATCTTGGTGATAACAAATTCCCTGGTAAGAGTTTGTTTGTCAAGCAATAAATTCTAATGGAAGGTTGGCTTCTTGGGCTAAAAGAGAACAAGTCCATTAAGTTAAAAAAAAAAAAAATAGAGTCGCTTTGATTCTTTTTTTTCTTTTATTCTCCTTCCCTGGCCTCTTTTCTTCTTCCTCAGAATGCACTGTGCCATCTCTTGAGGAGCAGTGCAGGGGTGGGTGGGGTGCAAGGGGGCAAGACCGTGTGCTTGGTGAAGGCCTTGCTGGGGATGGGGGCCTGGGAGGCTCTGCACAACCAAACACCAAGATTTAAGATCACTTAGAACCATACGAATCAAGAGAGTGAAAGGTGAGAGTGCTGAGAAATGAGTAGTTTCTCACAGCTGGGGGCCATGAAGCCCGGTGGTCCTCCCTGTGGAACCTTTCTCCACGGAAGCACCCGGGCTGACTCCTGCTAGTCCTCAGGGCCAGGCATTCGTGTCTTTCCTTGGGCTGCAGTCATCTGACCACTGAGGTGTCTTCATCTAAAGTTCAGGAAGTGCTTATCTTACAGAACTTCATAAAATCACCACTGGATTTCAGGATCTGGATACCTATTGAAGTTCAGCCACTCCTGATTGTTTTAAAATAAGATGTCTGAACACTCTTCAGCTTGTCAAAAAGACGAAATGGTGGTTTTAAAATGATGGTTTTCAGTATATGCAGGGATTTCAACATCATCATAGTCATTTTCAGCCTCAATGTAGCCTGGAATGGAAACGGTCTTCTTATTTCTAGGTTTATTTACCAATGAGTATGTAGCCAGTGGTTGACTTGGGGTTTCCTGTGGGCCTAGAATACACAAAAAGGCCCTTAGATGCAAAGTTATTGTGTGTTTCTCTCTCTCTCTCTCTATATATATATATATATTTTTTTCTTTTTCTTTTTCTTTTTTATGTGGCTGGCCGGTAAGATGATCTGAATCCTTGACCTTGATGTTATCAGTGTGTTTCTATATTTTTGACCAAGTGGCTCAGTGTGATTTTTATGGTTCTGTAATCTTCCTACTTCCTGGTGGCTCAGATCCCCATTTTGTAGAGGAAACTTAGAAACAGACATGACACAGTCTCAGGACCACCCAAGTGAGTAAATGACAAATATTAGTCACAGATCTTGACTCCTGTGTCTTTCTGCCTATGACTGCACTGCATGGAAACCATGAAGGAAAGGCTGAGAAAAGAAACAGACCAGAGCCAGTAGCCCGATGAGTGCTGTTGTATCTACAGATCCTAATTCTCAGAAGGAACTGATACAAAACCATATTTCCTTTTTGGCATACCTCCCAGTGACTTACACTGTTTTCAGGACTCCCTGTAATTGCTCATGTACAAATCTCTCTCCTAAGAAGGAAAGGACAGTGGTATTTTCAAAGGTGGAATTAGGACAGAATGTGTCCATAACAAAAGGAAGGGATGATGAAACAGCTCAGCTCCACCTTTGATGGGGACTGGAAGGGTCTCTACCACAATCTCATCTTTTCTCACGAGAACCTGAAAACCTGCCATTTCACTTCCTGCGGAACTCTGCAGTTAGACAGATCTGAGTTCACATTCAGGCTCCAGTAGTCACTAGATATGTGACCACGGGTAAGTCACTTAACTTCTCTATGCCTCAGTGTCCTGATCTGTCAAAAAGGAATAATAATGTAACTGCCTCATAGAGTTGTTCTGAGGATTAAATGGATCAATGCCTATAAAGTGCCTGGCACAGTGCCTGATACACGATGCATGCTCACTAAATATTAGCTAATATTGTTATTCATCCATCCAATCAGAACATATTTATTATGTACTATTAAGATCCAGGCACTGTTCTAGGTGGCGGGTAAACAGTGGTGAGCAAAAACAAAAAAAAGTTTCTGTTTTCCTAGAGTTTATATTCCAGTAGAGGAGATAGAAAATGAACAAATGAACAAAACTAAATGAGACGATTTTGGAGAACTGCTAGAAGTTTCATAAAGAACAGTAGCAGGACTACTTTAGATGGGGGGGTCAGGTATGGCCTTTTTGAGGTGGGACTTCTGAGCTGATATCTGATGGATGAGGTAAAAAGCCAACTAGGTGAAAAGCATATGGAAGAACATTCCAGACAAGGAGAACCAGGCAGCTTTTTTCTGATAGGAATTGTGAGAGGCCCTAAGTTCCTTTTTACTCATGTTCCAAACTGGGAGGGATTTGAACATGAAATTACACATTCACTTCAGCATATTGGGAGCACTGGTACTTCTTTTTCAAATTAAAAAAATTTTTTTTTTCTTTTTTTGGTGGCTGGCCAGTATAGGAATCTGAACACCATGACCTTGGTGTTATAAGGCTGCGCTCTAACTAACTCAGCTAACTGGCCAGCCTATTTTATATTTTTCTGTTTCTACGTGTGTGTGTGTTTGTGTGTGTGTCTATTTATTTACTTATTTTTTTGGCAATTGGCTGGGAATTCGAACCCTTGACCTTAGTATTATAACATTGTGCTCTAATCATCTGAGCTAACCAGCCAGTCCCCCAGGAGCATTGGTAGTTATTCTACTCCTTTTCAGCTTATTTGTCTCCTTTAAACAGGATGCTGCATCTACAAATCCCAGTGTTATGAACTGAATGTTTGTGTCCCTCCTAAATTCATATGTTGAAGCCCTAATCTCCAGTGTGGCTATATTTGGCCATAAGGGGGGTGGGACCCTGATCTAGTAGGATTGGTGTCCTTTTAAGAAGAGACACCAGAGAGCTGGTTCTCCCACTTTATTCTCCATCTCCCCTGCACCGAGGAAAGGCCATGTGAGAATTATAGTAAGAAAGTGGCTGTATGCAAGCCAGGAAGAGAACCCTCACCAGAACCCAAGCATGCTGGCACCCTGATCCTGGACTTTCCTGCCTCCAGAACTGTTAGAAAATGAATTTGTTTTGTTTAAGCCTTCCAGTCTATAGTATTTTTGTTATGGCAGCCCAAGCTAAGACACCTAGATAAACTTATTATCCTACCCCGAGTAAAACTGCTATCAACGAAATACTTACAGGAATCTTCTGAAGGAAGCAAACCCCTGGGTGGCACAGGGGGTAGTTGATCTGGTGATTGATTAATAACATTTCTGGAGAGAGAGAGAGAGAGAGAGTCAGTGTTTGGTTTGGACCATGCCTACTGTCAGTGGATTTAAAAGAAAATGTCAAGGAAAGTAAATGGGTTGAACATTAAAATTTTGGTCCCTACAAATTGGAAGCATTTCCTTCCCTTTCTAGGTCCTGCATCCCATTTGTAACTGGCACCCTAAAGAAACTGTTTCCTCTAGACCAGGGAATGGCTGAAATTGAGGAAGAAAGTTGAAGTGCTATAACTTGGAGCATGGATCACACCTTCCTGTGTTTGCCTGAGCTCGGTCTGGAGAGGGAAGATGTATTTTGATTTGCAAAACAGATATACTCATAAAGCTGAGTGTACACACACCCTGAGGTAGCAATTCCCACTGATGGGCCTATACCCTACCAAAATGTTTGCATATGTTCAAAAGACATGTACTAGAATATTCATAGCATCACTATTCATAATAGCCCCAAACTGGACACTACCTGTATTAGTCTGTGTTCTGCAGAGAAACAGAGACACGTAAAATTAACCATCACACTGTCCAAATGCCCATCAGGAGTAGAATGGATAAATTAATCATGGTATACTCCCACAGTGGAATGATCTATAGCAACGAGAACAATCTACACACAATAAATCTCATAAAAATATTGTTGAGCAGAATAAGCCACACACCAAATAGTACGAGGGTGCTTCAAAAAGTCCGTGGAAAAGATCCATATCATGCTTGAATCCTATTTTTCCATGAACTTTTTGAAATACCCTTGTAAGACTGTTTGATTCCATTCATATAAGCCATAAAAATAAGAAAAAACTAACATACTGTTACAGACTGGTTACGTTTGGGGTGTAACGGCTGAAAGGCAGTGTAAGGCAAGCATCTGAGGTATTGGTAATACACTGTTTCTTGATCTGGATGCTGGCTGCCTGGGTCTGTTCAGTTTGTGGAAACTGAGGAGCTAGGCACTTACTATGTGCACTTTTTTGTTCGTATTCTGAAGGATTTCCCCCCACTTACTCACACATCTTTTCTTCATATTACACTTTGGTAAGAAGTTTTAACTTCTTCCAAAAAGGTAGACTCCAAGAAAGCTTCCTTCCCTAGACCTCCATTCCCCTATGTACACTGATTTCCAAAGTGGTACTAGATTCTTGTGAACCAAGTTTTGGACTGCTACATGTCATTAAGTCCCCCCTGGGAATGCATAAACATTTCTAGGTTGCTGGGGTGAGTTCAGGAGGGGATGCACAGCAAGAGCCTCTCTCCGCCCCTCTGTGGCTCCTCCCAAGAGAGGGATGTAGTTTATCTGCTAAATTTGGGGAGAATTCGGCTTCTTTCACTTTCTCCTACAGAGCTGGCCTGACTAGAAATCACATACTCTGTTCTGGTCTTTGCCATTCAGAGAAAGGGGCCTGCCCTGTGGGGGAGACCTGAGGTTTTCCAGAGCTGCCTGTGAACTGGGCAAGAAAGTCTACCCAGTTCAGAATTAGGATACTCGCTTGCCCATGAAGAAGAGCCATATTCTGCAATGCCAGTTTTATTCTTAATAAAGGCAATATTTTGGTCACCTAGCTTCTTGATACATCTTCTTACTCCTCAAGGGGATTTTATGTGCTGGGCCCCTGAATCTCCAACAAAAGCTATTTAGAAGAGTATAGATTTTGTTTTAGATAGTGTATATATTCTGAAGAAAAGACTGGCTTTTCACTGGTTCCTGGGAGATGACCACTAACTTCTTGGAATATCCTGCCTGATAAGAGTGTCTGTATACATGGGGCCTTGGTTTGTGCCAATGTGATTTATGGTGAATGCGTGCTTTTGTTTGCCTGGGGCCCTGGGCCATACTGTATCAGTTTGACTCATGGAAGGGCTGGAGACTGAGGAGCTAAGGTCAGTTGTACAGGTTCTCCATGCCCACATGACTGACCCCCAGTAGAAACTCAGGACACCAAGGCTTCTTTGGTGAGCAATGCTTTGCATATGTCACACATCAATGCTGCGAGAATTAAGGCTATTTGTGAGGCCCCAAAGGAAGAGAACTGAAAACTTGCACTTGGGTTCTCTTAGACTTCACCTGTGCACCTCTTTTCCTTTGCTGATTTTTATCTGTATCCTTTTGCTGTAATAAACTGTAACTGTGAGTATAATAGCTCTTCTGGGTCATGGGAATCCTTCTAGTGAATCATCGAGCCTAAGCATGCTCTTGGGGATCCCCAATACAGGTAGCAATCATAAAGCTCCAAATGTACCACAAAATACAAAAGTAAAGAGAATGGCATATTTTTGTTCAGCACAATAGCTTCAGAGGACTATCTCCATAATCCATCTAAAGAAAAGAAATATAGGGCTGGCTGGTTAGCTCAGTTGGTTAGAAATGCGGTATTGATAACACCAAGGTAAAAGGTTCAGATCCCCATACCAACCAGCCACCAAGAAAAAGAAAGAGAGAAAAGAAATATAGACTGTGTGGTGGGCCCAGAACACAGAGTCTGACCATAGATGAGATGAGGGAGGACGTGGATTGCAGAGAGAGCCAGATGGTGCCCTGCAGCACGATGCCCTGGGACCTCCACCCTCACGGTAGGGAGATCGGCAGACACGACATCTCATCAACTCCACAGGAAGAGTAGGTGTGCAGTGGTGCTCATGCAGTGGAGAAGGGCAAGAGTGGAAGTGAACAGGTGGTTCTCAAAATAAAACACAGAAGGATTTCCCCCCACTTACTCATACATCTTTTCTTCATCTCCTTGGTTTTGTTTCAAGGGGTTGGCAATTTCCCATTTCTTGCCTAAGGGGGGGAAAAAGCACATCCATTTAAGAAGAATTAACAAAAGCTGTGATTTTAGAGTTTAGAAGTCCTCAGAGATCAGGTGGGTCCAGCACATTTGGAAGAACTGCCAAGAGGAAGTATGTGGGCTGTGTGTATTTCCTCATTGCCTAGTACTGTGCCTGGCACTCAGAAATGCTGGTTGAATGAATAACTAAAAGTGTGGTTGGGAGGAAATGAGACAAAGAATGGGAAGAGCAGTTTCTACACTGTGAAGTGCTGGACATATAAGTTATTATTAATTATAACCTGCTTGTTAATAGGAGTGGTTCGAGATAAAAGAGAGTAGGTAAAGTTTTTATTCAGGGTCATACATTTGTGCATATCTGAGACTGAAAAGTTTTAAGAAGGCAAATGGATAGAGGGCTGTATGGGCCCAGAGTACATTTTTTTTTTGTATTAAAAAGGTTAATTGCAATTAAGGGGTAGACAGGAAAGAGCATTGAACTGAGAGCCCAGCAGACCTGAGTTCTGGTCCCAACTCCACCACCAACTCCTATGGCACCTCAATTAAGCTTCTGTCCCCCTCTGAATTTTAGTTTTGTTATCTCCAAAAAGAGGCTGAGAAAAATGACAAAAAGATTTCACTTCTTGTGTAGCCATCTCCTTTCAGCACTGGGTTGAGCAGGATTCTGAGGCTGTGTCCAGATGCAACGGGGGGACAGTGCCTTGAAGGATGCTTGCCCAGGGTGCCCCAGGGGAAGGTGGCTGTGCCTGTCAATGAATTTATCATCCCCAGGTGTACTTCTGGCTTAGGCCATTATTTAAAAGGATAGGGTGTCAAGACAACATGCCACTGAATCACAGATATGTTTCCGGAGATGAATGGCAAAGTGGAAAACTCACTTGTGGATAATCTACAGTTTTATTATCTCCAGATAGCCACTTGTTTATGTCTGAGGATGCTGGAAACCTCTATTCAAGGTGGGGATAATACCACAAAATTCAGAGTATGATTGTGGGGAAAGCAATCATGGTAGCCAAACATGTAGTCATGGGTTGAGTCCATATTTCACTCTTAAAGATAGTTTTTGACATCCCATAGACTTGTATTCTCTTTCATGCCCCAGAGACAAGATGCCATGATCAGGAGCCACATAGGAAAGAGAAAGAACTTGAGCATAATGAGCCTTGAAACAGATTCTGTTTTCAGTCAAACCCTGAGAGCTGCAAGGGTTCCTGGAGATAAGTTAACCTCTCTCTCTTCACTATATAGATGGGGAAACTGAGGCCCAGGGACATAAGTTAAGGGGCGGGGCTAAGACTCAGACCCAGAATGCATGATGTTTAGTTCAAAGTTCAGCCCATACAGGGCCAGAACTAATCTTCTCGCCCTAAAGGAGCTCTAACGTACTGATAACCACCCCGCCCCTCCCTTCACCTGACCAGGTGAGATGGCCATTACCTTGTCTAATCTGCCACCTACAGACACAGTACATGATGAGGCCCAGGCCCACGGAGACAACGATGATGGCCACTGCTAGAATGATCCAGAAATTGTTTCTCCACCAACTCATTGCAGTGGAATCCTGAGAAGAATGGAGATAGAAGAATGAGGCACAGACGAAGGGCATCCTGGGGTGGTGGGGAAGTTACCTACCATGTCCTGTAAAGATACAGACATCTGCCTAGGAATCAGATAGGCACTGGGTCAACTCAAACCCCACTGACTAGGGAACCTCGAGCCAGTCACTTAACCTTCTCTGAGCCTCAGTGTCCCAATCTGTAGTATGGGAATGAGACTGCCTACTACTTCTCAGGGGTTTGTGAGGATTAAAGATAAGGTATGTACCTACTAGTTACTCTAGAAATGGTAGATGTAATCCCGGCTTTCTTTTGGCAGGGTGGTGGGCTGTTGGCTGGTACAGGGATGGAACCCTGGACCTTGATGTTATCAGCTCCATGCTCTAACAGACTGAGCTAAGTGGCCAGCCTTCCTTTTTCTTATATTGCCAAACATGCAGCAGAAGGGAAAAAAAAAATACCATTTCAGGTATCAATTGACTGGAACTGTTTTTATATCATAAGGGCAAGACAGATTTAATTCATAACAGGGGAGAGAGAATTTGGGGAGCCTTTTTTTGAAGTAAGGGTTAGAAAAATACCTTGATGGGTCTCTTTAAGTGAGGCATGGTCAGAAGGGGGGAGCTGAAGACACAGAACAAGCTGAGTTAGTCTGCAGGAGAAAAGCAACAGGAATTTGGGGGCCGAGACTGGAGAGGAGGAGAGTTTTAGAAGAGGTTAGCAGCAAAGGGAGCGATCAAGAAGAGAGCAGCAAGTCAGAGCATGGTTAGAAAGTCCCCACAGTCAAAATAACCAACTCATTTATAGGACAGTTATGCCTAATATTCAGTCTTAAATTGCTGCCTGTATTATGCTGTGTCATAACCTTCTGCTACCGTCAAGCCTTGAATAAAACTGCACAACACACAAAAGCTTGTATGAGAAGAGCCTGGGGGAAGGGTTGGAAGTGACATGTGTGCAGTGATTTTCTAAGCCTGGGGTGACATACGGGCAAGTAGAGAGAGCAGCAGCTGCCAGGCTCCAAGTGACAGTGAGGAGCAGGCTGCAGGATGGACTAACAGGAATTCAAGGACATCTTGGGGAGGGACTGGGCTCCCTTCATCCATGAAATTGGTACTTTGCCAGTTCATTTGGAGATTAAGGTAAAAATGATCTTTAAGGGATCCTTGGGAGATATCTGGGCATCCTGGTTACATGAGAATCAACTTCCTGTGTCACCATTTAGCCACCCATGGAAACTCACCCATGTGTGTTCATGCAGTGCCATTTCAGATTCATGCTTTTGAAAATGATGATGTAAAAAGGTGTCTAGGCAGGCAGCAGAGAAACAGGGGCAGAATTAGGCTGCTTCTAAAGCCATTTTTGGGCTGATAACACCAAGGTCAAGGGTTTGATCCTGTACTGGCCAGTTGCCAAAAAAAAAAAAAAAAAAAAAAGAAAAGAAAAGAAAAGAAAGAAAGATTGATAGGTAGACAGAATTTTCTTCCCTCCACTTTCTCAATTCTTTTTCCACTTATTTAAATGTTTGACTCCTGGTTCTTTGTCTTTCTGTACTCTCATATTTTCTATCTCTTTGTCTTTTTGTTTCACTTTTGAAGAATTTTCCCCCAAAGCAACAGAAACATACTCTTTAGAGCTATAGAAGTAAATACCAAGACACAGAGTTAGAAGCTGTCGTATGTGAGCAGCAAGGCTGGGTAGAAGGATGGGGCAGGGAGACAGGACATTGTTGCTTTTTACTGTAAACTCTCTGCATTGCCTGAGTTTTGAACTATTTGCATTTACTTTGATAAAATTAAAAAAAAAAAAAAAGGTCAATTGACCATGTATGTAGTTCTCATGAGAAGCCATTGCTCAGGTTTTAAGGTTAAAGAAATTTCATCATGATCAGGTTCTGGGAAAGTGAGAGGTGGAATGATGTTGCCGAGAAGTGAAACTCTGGGTCACTTCTCAGAGCTACTCAGTGATAAGTATTTTTTTTCATTTTATTATTACAAATGAAATGAGTTTGATTTGCTATCATATGTTTCAAGCGTGTTCAGTGCACTGAGCCATCTGCCCAGTGCTGTCCCACCTCTCACCTTGCTTCGTCCTCCACCCTCACCCTGTTCCCCAGATGGGGAGCTGAGACTGAGGTGCAATGACCTGCAAAGGTCACCCAGGAAGGAAGGAGAGCTGCAACACCATCTGTTTATGTCATGGGGCCTTCATCTGTTGATGTTGTCAAGATGCCCCTGACTCATCAAGGAAAAGTCACATGGGATTCAGGATATCTTACCTTAGAAGGGGCATCACTACGGTAGTGATATGGCAGCATGAGGAGCCACAGGGGATCCCCCAGGGTGAATTATGTGGGGTCCACGTTGAGAATAAAAGTCCTAAGTTCTCCATATTCTAAGACCAGAGAAACAGCACCGTGGTCACCCCCTTCTCCATGGACTGCCGAGAGAGTCCTTTTCAACAGAAATGAGAAGAGCTGGTCTTCTTGGGAGAGTGCAGCTGAGAAAGGGGGCCTGAGCTGGATGTCCTCTAGGCCACCAGGCTAGTTTGATGGCCAATGTGCTTCCAGAGAGGGGAGAGGATCTCTGGGAGAGATGGCAGGGAGTATGTCCAGAGGGGAGAGTTCAGAGGCTGCACAATTAAGTTCAGGCCCTGAAAGGCTGTAGAGCCTGGATCCTCCCCTCACCAGCAGGCCTGGAGTTGGGGGCCACAGAAGGTAGATAAGATTGTGGGGTGCAGCACTGCTGAGAGCTACCGAAGCATGGGGTAAAGACATGCTTACAGGAGAGGATGCTGAGAATCAGCCCAAAGATGCAGCCATATCTCTCAAGGGACCAGCAGGGACCTCTTAAGGGCCAGGGGTTGAGCCCCTCATCGGTGGGCCCTACTCCACCACCACAAACTAGATCAGCAGTAATGGCCCACTGCTGGGAGACTTCTCGTGGAAAATTGTTTATCTCCCTCTTTCCTCCTCAGTGCAATGCCAGGGAGGTAAGTGCAAAGAAGGGGGTGTTGGGAGAGCTGAGCAGTCTCTCTCCCTCTTTCTACTCCCCTCACTGGGGCAAAGGGGAGAGCTTTGAGTCAAACATAAGACTGAAGTTTTAAAATAAGCATGACTACGTTTTTAAAGACTGAAACAAATTACTGCTTAGTCATCGAGAGTCACTTAAAACTTTTGAAATTGGTCAGATCCCCGTACGGGCCAGCTGCCAAAAAATAAAACCGAAAACAAACAAGCAAGAAAAGTTTTGAAATTGGGCTGAAAGGTCACTGGTGGAGGTCACTCCCTGTGGGAACCAGGGGAGAATCAAACTATATCTGTTTCCTAGGGCAGCTCTAACAAATGGCCACTGAGTGGTGTAAAACAACACAAATTTATTATCTTATAGTTCCAGAGGTCAGAAGTCCAATCTAAGTCTCGCTGGGCTAAAAGAAATTAGTGGCAGGGCTGTGACTTTCTGGAGGCTCCACGGGAGAATCCATTTCCTTGCTCTTCTTGGCTTCCAGAGGCCACTCACGTTCCTTGGCTCACGGCGCCTTCCTCCACCTGTAAAGCCAGCAATGTAGCTTCTCTCTGATGAATCTTCCATGGCTACTGCTTGCTCTGACTCTCCTCTATGGCTCCCCTCTCCACTTACAAGGACTACACGGGGCCCACCAACATAATCCAGGACACTCTCCCCATCTCAAAGTCAGCGATTAACAGCCTAAATTCCATCTGCAGACCTTAATTCCTCTCATCTGGGAGATCTGGGATTAGGACGTGGACATCTTAAGGGAGGAAAGGTCACGACTCAAACCAACATGCTCATACCTGAGTGAGATGAGACTCTTTAAGTAGTTCTGTGGGTTTATATACCTCTGAAATGTTGTGGGTTTTCTTTTTTTTTTTTTTTTTTTGTCATTTTAGTGATGGGAAGGAAAGGGGAAAAAATGATAATTCTGCCACCTTTGTCCCGAAGTCCACCACATAGTGCCTAATATTGCTGACCCTGTCAAGAATCAGCAGGGAGACATGGGTGTCTTTCTGCAGGGGCTGACTTCACCACACAGGAGGAAAAATCTTTGTCTTCAAGAGGCTGAGGATATAGGAGGGTTCTCAAGGCAGGATCCAGACTCAGAGTCAGGATACAGACTCTGGGAGCCAGAGTGGAGACCCAAGGTCCAGTCTAGACCAGGAGAGTGGGACCCGCTGTGGGGCCAGCACTACTCTAGCTCCTGAACTTCAGGCCAGCACTAGTCCCGGGGCATGGGGACCGGCTGAGTCCCCCGGTGCAGGTGTAGGGGTCCCAGCTGCTGGTCAGAGGTTGGGGAGCTGGCAGCCCCTGACCTCAGTTCCTGTCAACTTGAACATTTGGTGGACACCATGAATGGAAGAAAGAAAAGCAAGAGGAATTTTGGGAGCCTTCTTTAGTCATTAATTATCAAGTACCTCAGGTGTGTCAGGCCCTGGGCCAAGAACTTGAGGACTATCAGAAGTTCCCACCCCTGCCTGCACACTGGAATCACCTGGGGAGCTTTAAAAACTGCTGATGTGAAGGGGCATAAAGAATAAGTATGATTTGTAACAATGAATATGCTAATAAAAAATAAATTTAAAAGAAAAGAAAGTTTATGAGAAAAAAATGCTGATGTGTGTACTGCATCAGAGATTCTGATTTAATTGTTCTGGGGTGAGGCCTGGCCCTTGGGGCTTTGTTTGTCTTTACAAAGCTCTCCAAATGATTCTAATATGAGGCCAAGGTTGAGAACCACTGACACACATGTTATCACTTAATCCTCATTATAACATTCCAAGGGAGGAGCTATTATTTTATATTATTATATAATAATACATTATATTACTCCCATTTTATAGATAAAAAAAATAGAACTCAGAGAGGTTAAGAAATGTTACATGGTTCAATCCTGTACCAGCTAGCTGCTGAATAAAAGAGAAAAGAAAGAAAAAAAGAAATTTTCTAAAAGCTACACAGCTAATAATCGACTAACCTGAGATTCCAGCGCAGTCCAGTCTGATGCCAAAGTCTGTGCTCTCTTTACTCTGCAATGCTGACACCACCCAATAAATCCCCTTTTCATAACAGAACTGAAAGCAGAACCTCGGCTCAAGAACTTCCAATATTGGCAAGACTGCTGTGGCTTGTTCCACTTGATGAGAGCCTCAATATGAAAATGCACTTTAGAAAACTAATACATGTCATGTGCTTGCTTACCGTGGATTATAACCACTCTGCATGCCCCAGCTTGTTTAATCCTCACAATAGCTCTATAAGGTAGGTAATAACTATTATTATCCCACTTTACAGGTGAAAAAACAGAGGCGTAGAAGAGCTCAATAACTTGCCGAAGGTTGAAGTGTTAGTAAGTGGAAAAATCAGAAGCCAAACCCAGGTGTGTCTGTGACCACAAGGCTAGGGCTTCTCCAACGTTACTTTTGAGTTGCCTGGGAAATGAATTAAAATGCATTTTAATACAGGGTCCTACGTCCCACTCGACTCCCAGTTCTGATCTGTAGGTCTGGTGTGGGACTCAGGTGGTTCTGAGGCCTCAGTGAAGAACCCTGCATCCAGCAGGTCTGCAGAAACCCTAGCTGGGCCAGGAGAGGAAACGGGATGTTGATTCCCTGGAACAGTCACAGGGAACAGCAGGAGCTGGGTGGAGTGAAAGACACTGAACAAGACTCCTGGAACCCACATAGCTTTCCTGTTGGCTTGTCACAGTGCCCAGAATTCCACCATCCACAAGTCAGCCACGTCTCTCCAGAGCAAGGCTGCATGCTCCCTCCTCTCCCCTCTTCCCCTCCATTTAAACTCACTTGCCTGGGTGTGCTAGGCACGGGGAAGGGAAGCCAATACACTGGGGCCTCGGTTTTCCTTCCCAAGGGCATTGGCAGGAGCAGGGACATCTTAGAATCTTCGTCCACAGTCTTTGGATGATAGTTATAGCTGAATATGATGGGGATGCAGGAATGAAGTTTCCGTGGGACAGAGAGAAGCTGGGAAGACCCTGTCTTCTAGGCATCTATGCTCCCTGCTTGGCGTCCCTCGCCACCTCGGGGGTGCTCCTGTCCTCTGTCTCCACTTCCTCCTAGTCATCCTGCCTTCAGGAAAGACTCTGAGCCTCATTCACTGTGAGAAGACCAGAGAGATGGAATCCCGGGCATCACCATAGAAGGAAAGAGGAAGAACTTGCAAAGAAGGGAGAGAAGGAGCAGCCCGATGGGAACAGGAGACGGCGGAATCCCACAAGGCATGGGAAGCGCTGGGATTTCAAGAAGGAAGGGAACTGAGGCTCAGCAGGGGCTGTTTGTTTGTTTACAACGTGAGACTTTTGTGTGTGTATAAACCGTGAAGGGGCCCGGAGAGAGGACAAGAATGAAGTGCAGGGACAGGACAGCAGGAGCAAACCCAAAGGAGAGCAGAGGAGACACCGTCAGGGCGCAGACAAAAGAATGAGCTTCAAAAGGGAACAACTCAGAGAGAGGGGAGTGGTGCTGGATGGAACCGCAGAGAAGAGTGGGCTGTGGGGGCAGGAAGCTGACAGCTCACACCCACAAGCTTCCACTTTCTTTGAAGTAGGAGGCAAATTCAATGACTTGGGGGGCTGGGTGGGTGGGGGCAGCAGGCAGACCCAGCCTGAGGAGTGCGGTCCAGAGGTGCTTGACAAATTCTTCCTCCACCTTCCAGGCCTGCTCCCCCCTGCAGGTCGGTGGTGCCTGCCTCCTTACCTGCCCCTCCTGAGGAGTGCTCCTCAGCCACAGGAAGGGACACCACTAGCCCTGCAATATGTTATGATCAATGTGTGAAATGCATTTTTCCTCCAGCTGAGCCTGTTACACTGACAGTTGTCTTTGGGTGTATGTGTTCTATTGTCTGTCTGCTACACGGGCATGTAAGTGCCATGAGAGCAGAGGCCTTGCCCATCTCTTTGCTGCTATGTTTCTAGTGCCTAGAACATCACCTGGGACACAGTAGACACTTCATATGTATCTGTGAATATATGAATGAATGAATGATGCCCCAGCCTCTTTCCCCTGCTATCAGTAGACATCCCCTCTAATGATGCAGGGCAGTGGACCATTTGGATCCAGAGTCTGAAATTCCTGTGCTGTGCAGTCTAATTCCAAAGCCACCTCACCTGAACACACAACCTTGGGCGGGCTCCCTACCCTCCATCTGTCATTGGTTACTGGGGTCAAGAGGCTGGCTGGAAAGCAGAGGTCATACGAGTGTTGGGGGATTCCATCTTCGCTCTCTCTTCTCCCCATTTCTCTAGTTCAAGTGACATCAGTGAGCATGCTGCAATTCTGACTGGCTTCAGGGGAAGGGATTGAGCAAAACATTCCACAGGGAAGGGGGTGGGTGCGTGGGAGGGCAGCTAAGAGCAGTCATCGTCTCAGCCCCATCTCTCACTTCTCCAAAAGGCATTTCCAGAGAGTCGGTGACAGAAACCACATTATCCTTCACCAGGAATTCCTGAGACTGTGGGTTTATTCAGCATTTGTCTTTTTTTTTTCCCCCTTAAACTAAGATCCTCAATAAGAAATGCAGTTGACAACATAAAAGGTACACACATATGCATTGATGGGCCCTGGGCTGGGCAGCAAGAAACAGGTTTCTTGTCCCCACTTTGCTGGGCACTAGATTTTGCACTGGAATGAGATCCTTAACCTGCCTCCCTACAGGCTTGTGAAAAGCTTCCAAGAGATGAAGTGTGCAGAGCTCTGAGGATCACTAAGCTTGGGGCATGATTAAGAACAAACCAAAAAGGTTCTATTTACAATTGCAAATGCCTTCTAATAAGGGCAGAGCTGGCAGGGCCAGGAAAGAAGTTTGCTGGTAGGAACTGGGGAGTGTTGCATTCCTCTGGGTCACCGAGGGGGAAGAATTTGTGGAGTCCCAGGGGAGGAAGGGATGGGGGGACGAGAAGAAGGGGTGCCAGCAGGGTGGTACAAAACTGGGAGAAGCAGCTGGTAGAAAGTGCTCAAGGATGGGCTGGCAAAAACATTTCCAGAGGGCTCTATTACATTCTGTTTGCGGTTGTTTGCCTTGCTGCATTATAACCCCCCCCCCCCCCCGGTGACCCCCTGCCCAATCTTTAGTAAAGTCTGCTGCATCTGCCAATGCTTGTGTGAACAGGTTTGTTTTGGTGGTGTGGGGAACCAAGAAAGGGGCTGAGCTTCAGCTCTGGGTCACTGCAGTTGAAACAGAGCCCCCATAAGGATTTCTCTTAAAAGTTTTCTCTTTCCTCCCTGTGCCTAATTACGTAGTTTTTGTAAGCTTAAGGGTTATGAATCAGAACTGTCTCCCTCCTGTTCTCCTGCTTTCCTAATCAACCTTTTTGAATAAAGGCAGGCATTCCAAAGAAACGCCGAGCTGATTATTAACCTATACTTTTGCTTAGAAAAGACTGTGTTAGACATGCACATTAGTCAAGAATCTGAGTCAGATACTTTAACGTTCCAGTGATGCTTAGTTAGCTAAGGTCATTGTCTTTGAGGTTTCCAGCTTTGAGATAACATCATGGACTTGAGTTTCACCAGACCATCAACCTCAGACCCCATGATGCCAACAACCCTATTCATCATGGAATCCTGACCTCTGACTCAAGCCACCTGCGAACCCCGTGATGCCCTCCTTCACTACCTCCCTGCACATACCTGCATTCCTTTTTTCCCTTTAAAAACTGTACACTTTAGTCAGTCGGATAGAAGGACTGACATTGCTACTCTGCTCACCTGTTCTCCTGGCCAGCCATAAATAAAATCCATCTTCCTGGCACTATTTTTTGTCTCTCTGATTGGCTCTTGGCACAACGAGCAACTGAACTCCATTAGATCTCTTTGGCTGGATTCCCCAGTTTGAACAAAGTCTTACCCACAGGGCTGTGAGCCAGGGCTGACCATGGAAAGGAGGTGGCCTCCTAGGGAATTCACAGAATTCCTGGGAGGGCTTTGACTTCAGCAGGGTGTGGAATGAGGGTTTGAGGTGATCTCCACCTAGATTGCAGGGGTCTGGGAGAGTGTAGGTAATATTCAGGCTTGTCAGCACGAGCAGTTCTTACCCGATTCACCTCAAGGTCCCAGACTGTCACTGCTCACTCTCAGTGAGGCCACGCGCCCACTGGCCCTTTTCACTGATGTTGGCACTGGAGATGGCCATGTGGATAGTCGGCGGCAACTTAAAATCCAGGTGTGCATGAGCAAGAGCAGGGCAAATTGGTAAAGGGCCACAAAAAATGATGACATTATATAATGTTGAACATATGAATTATCCTGATTTGAGCATCTCATATTGCGCACAGGCATTGATACTCAACTCTGTACCCCACAGATATGTACAATCATTACGTTTCAATTAAAAAAAGAAAAAACAACAATCACAATAATTTGTTGAACTTTCAAAAGGAGAGAACAGAACTGTGGTTATTAGAGGTGGGAAGGGGGTGGGGGGTTAGCAAGGAATTGGTTTAGAGTCACAAAGAGTGATTATGTTTTGTAAAGATGAGCATACTAGTTATGCTGTTTTGATTATCACATATTGTACACAGATATTGATATTCAACTCTGTACCCCACAAATATGTACAATTATGTTTCAATAAAAGAAAGAAAGTGAGCAGGGCAGGGTAACTAAAAGGACTCTGGCCTCTCTTCTCCCTCCTGATCCTTCCATTTCTGTGAAAGGCTGGAAACCTCGCCTCATTCCTCTTGCTCCCATGGCCCCCCGCTTCAGCCAGTCAGCCTCCAAATTTCACCTCCACATGGGCTTTCAAGTCCATTCCTCTCCTCTCCATCGCCACTTTCTCTGCTTTAGCCCAAGTCCTTGTCATCTCTGTACCTGCATTTTTGCTGGCCCTTAACACCTATCTGACCTACCATTGGCTGCCGAATATAAACGTGACCCTGTCCCTTCCCTGCTTTAAGCCCTTCAGTAGTTCCTTATGATTGAAGCCGAGTGAAGTCTGAGTTTCTGAATGGTTAGCATGGCCAAGGCCCTTCCCCATCAGCAGCCTGCCCTCCACACCAGCCTCAGCTCTCAGCTCTCTCGCCCAGGCCCCTGTGCCCTGCTTACCCTCTGCTATGCAAACAACCTGCACTTCCAAGAATTCCCTGTGCCCTCTGTGCCTCCTGGCCTGGGCTCACTCCTTTGGCTTAGAGCAGTGATGCTCAGGATGTGGAACTGACCCACCAGTGGGCTCGAGGCAAAGGCAACTCCACAGTTTGTGTACAGGAGGTGCTTGGTGGCAGCAACCAAGTCATCTTGAAGCTGTATTTGCATAGCAAGCATTCTGTTTTTGCTTAGGTGTTATGTGCAAATTGATAAAAATGACAAAACTTTGCATAGGTGCCTAATTCACAAATTTGCACTTGAAATAAGATGGAGAAAATGTCGACTCTCCACATCAGAAACTCTAAATCCTTTCATTCTGACAGCTGGGAGGAGGGACAAGGAGAGAGTGGAGGGGGTTGTTGGAGCACACCTCGTCCCCTCCCCCACCAACCCACTCCTTGATTCTGCACTAAGAGGACAAGGGTCCTCTGGAGAGGCCTTGAACACACTCAGAAAAGTCCATCCTTTCTCCAGTTCTTCTGTCAGATGGCATGCAATTCTGTAAGCTTTCATTTTAATGTAAAAATAAGGGACCATTTACGAGTAATTTCTTAAATTATTAATGACTACTAAAATGTGATGTTCTTAAACTAAAATTAGCAGGCTCCTATAGTTTGCTGACGACTCTAAATAATATTCTGCCAGAAAGTCTGGCCGCCGAGCAACTACTGTCTACAATATCAACATCAAACACCCGTTAGAAGAGTGGAATTCCTGCAATTCGGGAAAAAGCTACTGGTCTTTATAGATGTGGTCTTGAGTGAGTCATGGCTTTCAGCTGCTCTGATTCTTGATTTTTAAGTATATATTACGATTACCTTAGTTCCTTTATCAATTAAATTTATTATGGGGTAACTACGATGTATATACATGTTAACATGAACAGTATTTTGGGCCAATAATTTTCAGTAGATTGAATGTACAAGGGTACTTCCAAAAGTTCATGGAAAGATAAAATTAAAAAATAATACAAATATTTCCATGAACTTTTGGAAGTACCCTTGTATATGTTGTTTAAATATAAATTACATCCATTACACCTGTTGCTAAAGAAGATATAGAAACATATTTATGTATTTGTTCTGTGCCACGTTGTGGGTAATGTTTTATTTTTGAATTTGTGTTTTTTAAATAATATGCAATATGTTATTAAACATTTTAGAAAAACTGGGATGTTTGCAAATTAATTTATAAGCACTGCTTTATAATATAAAATTATAAAATTGATTTGTAATATAAAATCTTGTGAATAAGCTTATATTCTTCTGTACTGAAGTAAGAGATAGAATATAATAATAGCTTGTTCATGTAGGATAATAGCAACAGGTTTACAGTAACTCATTTGAATAGAGCATACTTTGATAATATCACTATTTCGATATTTTACATTGCACTGTAATGCTGACATCTTGCTTTTGTTCCATAAAAAAGACATTGATTCTGAATATAAATCCCAGAGAATTAAGAAGAATGTAAACTGAATGGACATTGACCAAGCTTTTATACTGGTTGCACATACTTCTTTGGTGTGATAGCTTATCACACCATCACAGCTCTTGGATTAGTCTAGAGTATGATTCATTTCATTATGGAACTCAACTTTGTTCATACATGCTCAGCCATCATGGTTAATTGCTTGCCTGGCATATTTGTCTGCCCACAGTCAGAAACTACATCTATTTGTTAGCAAAAAAAAAAAAAAAAAAATAGTAATAATGATAAAATCCTATTCTGCCAAAGTTTTGGTGCAGCTGATTCTCCCACATAGTCAGTAGTAGTATACATTGATTAAAAAAATTAAGGTTGGGGGGCTGGTGGGTTAGCTCAGTTGGAGCGTGGCCTTGTAACACCAGGGTCAAGGGTTCAGTTCTCTGCACCTGCCAGCTGCCAAAACAAAAAATTTTTTGAAAGCAACTAGTAATACATTTCAAAAATGGTCATATCCTTTGATTGAATATCTTTCTTAATTTAATATTTTTATTGAAACAATTGTACATATCTGTGGGGCATAGCGTTGAATATCGATATATGTGTGCAATATGTGATGCTCACATCAGGATAATTAGTATACTCAACATTACACAATGTAATCACTTGTTTGTGGCCCTTTACCAATTTGTCATTAACCTCCCATCCCCCTCCTCCTTTCCCACCTCTGGTGGCCCCAATTCTGTTCTCTCCTTTTGAAAGTTCAATGAATTATTGTGATTGTTGTATCTTTCTTTCTTTTTTTTTTATTCATTTATTTTTCTAGCTCCCACTTATGATTGAGGACATGTGGTATTTCTCTTTCTGTGCCGGCTTATTTCACTTAACATAATTTTCTCTAAGTTCATCCTTGTGGCTGCACATGGCAGAATTTTGTTGTGTTTTATGGCAGAGTAGTATTCCATTGTGTATATATAGAAATCTAGCCTAATAAGGAATCCAAAGATCTAAATGCATAATCATGTTCATGTTAGTAGAGATGAACCGGGAGCTACCTAGAGGTCAACAAGTCATTACAGAATGACTTGATGGGGTAGGATGTAGCAATCAAGTGATAATTAGGAAGAAAACATGAGAGAATGGTCATGAGAGAATCCCTGGGAGACCACAGAAAATGAAAAAAGCAGAATACAAAATCGTGTCTATTCTGTTGCCATATGTTCACATAAAGTTACTTGAGTATGTGGCTGGAGACAACTGGGAGAAAACATGGAAAAACGATTTTGATTTTTTAATGTGTGAGAGGAGGTTCTTTCTTTCTTTTTATATCACCCCCACCCCCCACCCCAGCTTTGCAGTTAAGCATAAACACATTTTCACATTTTCAAAAATTTAGGTATCATGTCTTAAAAGGACTAGAAGTAACATTCAGCACACTCTTTGCGGTGGTGATTATGAGGCGATGGAATTTGGGGTCTTTGTTTTCCCCAGCTCTGCAGTTTTCATATTTTCAGAGGGGGAAAAAAGAGCCTCAAAAATTAAAAAGAAGCTCCCTAGCCTTGTGTTCTCCAGGCTCAGCAATGCCCAGTTTTGAGGTACACGTGTGCAAAGAGGCCAAGAAAGGAGATGGCTTTAGGGACAGGTGAATACATAAGGCAGTGGACATGGAAGTGGCAAAGCTGAACCCAGGTCCCCTCTCGAAGTCATTTTCCAGAGGGCAAGAGCAGATGGCTCAATTGAGACCTCACTGTAGCCCAGCACACCTTGATCCTGAGGCCTTCGGAAGACAGGGTTCCCTACAAATACCTGAACACCAGCGACGCAGTGACAAAGATAACGAGACTGGTGGGTTCCAGGTCTTTCATCTGAGAGCTCCAAGGTGTAGCCTAAAGTTCAGAGTCAGTGCCTCGACCCCCACCCCCACCTGTAGCACAGGACCCGAGGGTCCTGTTATATATCAAGTGTCAGCACTCACCATCAGCATCCAGAGAGTGATAATAACCCCTCTATAGCTCACACATGTCACTCCTAGTCATTGCCTCATTTCACCCTGAGAGGGAGCCTGCGTCATCACCCGGACATGCACACGAGGAAACGGAGCCCATGGAGATGAGGTGATGCCTCAGGCCACCCAGCCAGTGGCCTGCAGGCCAGATTCTTCAAAGCCAGTGTCTCAACCAGCAGTTGTACCAAGGCCCAGGCCACAATCCCCTGGCCCAGTGCCCATGCA
The DNA here is from genome assembly GCF_027409185.1 of Cynocephalus volans. Taxonomy (NCBI): domain Eukaryota; kingdom Metazoa; phylum Chordata; class Mammalia; order Dermoptera; family Cynocephalidae; genus Cynocephalus; species Cynocephalus volans. Next base: position 32,956,820 of record NC_084469.1, read on the forward strand.
ATTGCTCACCTGGACACATGTCCTGATGCCAACCCTGGCAGATGCCTGTTGTGGAGAAAGCAGGAAATTGCCCCTGGGAAAGCCGGGTGCTTACCTGAACCACGAGGGTGTCCTGATGTTTGTGGCTGAGGAGACAGCGGTGGCCTGAGTGCCACGGCTCAGGCACAGCTCAGGCACAGCTGGCAAGAGGCCTTCCTCTCTCTCCACAGGCCCCCACCCATCCCTGGAGACAGTGAGAACCAGCCTGACCACTTCCTTTTTCTGCTCATTCCACAGGGGGAGAGAGTCTGGGGCTGTCACCAGGCAACTAGTCCCTTTTCCAGGGAAGCCGACCACTCTGAGGCTTTCCAGGAGCTGGAGTCTTCTCACTGCCCCTTGTCGCTCCCGCAAGGCCCACAACGGGACCATGACAGTGTGGGAAGGGGCTCTGGGAGGGGATGGGCTCCAGGGTGGAGACTTGGTCGTGTGGGTGGGTGAGGTGTCTTCACAGATGAGTCAGCCCTGGGCATTCCTGGACATGGCAGCCCAGAGCTCAAGAAGAGCAACGGGACCTGACTCCCACCCGGAGACAGACCTGAGTAAGAAACCAGCTCATGTGTGACAAACACACCATCCCATAAGGAGAGTGGCTCTTGAAAACCCCTGGGAACCCTGGAGCTGTTGATTCAGCTCCTGCTTGGAGGAGGCGAGGGAAAGGTTTCCCGTTCGCGTAGGGCCGTGGTGGGCTGCATCAGGCAACGCGTCCAGTGGGCCATGTTGACTGGGCTGGGTCACTCCCTGCAACACTGTGAAACAACTCTCAGTGAGGTACACAGCCTCTGAAAATGGAGGCTGGGGTTGGGGAAGCCAATTAATCGTTGTGTTGAATGGGCTGGTTCTGACCCAAAACAGCAGTCACATCAGTAAAGTAACCAAATGATATGCACTGTGTTTGTCCAGAGTGAACAAGTTGTCATTGCTCTCAGTAATAATGATGATAACCTGAAGTGTCTGGTGAATGTTTAACAACTGTCTCAGAAGATTCCTGATTTGTAGTGTTTGCTAATTTCCATGGTGTAAATACTCCCAATTTCAAGCTACCAACAAGAGCGTCACTGACTTGGAATTGGGAGAAGATGTGCATAATCAATTGGCTTTCAGGGTCCTGTCCAGGCAAACTCCAGTACGCCACTGAATCGCTAAGTCCCATTATTGAACACCTGCAGGTACTAGGGCATGGAACCAGTATTTTACACTCCTTACCTCACCTTAGCTTCATTTACCGTGAGGATGATCATCTCTATTTTATAGGTGAGAACATCAAAGCTCAGGAAGGTTACATCATGGAATCAAGTTTGCATGGCCTAGGAGAGCACTTTGAGCCCAGGTCTGTCCATTTGCAAAGCCTGTGCTCTTATTAGGCCCGTCCAGATTTTAGCTGCTCAAAAACCTTCCAAAAAGCAAATTTAAAATTATCTTCTGCAAAGTAAATAAATGCTTTTGTGGGTAGATCTCATCGTAGGCTAATCTTCTATGAAGTAAATAAATGCTTCTGTGGGTAGATCTCATCGTAGGCTAACAAAGCTGTGACTCCTAGGTCTGTGTTTTATTCATTCATTCAGTAAGTGATTTTGGTAACCCTTTGGAATCCTCAGTTCAGTTATGATATAGTGAACTCTGTAGACCTACCATTTCCAACAATGCATTTTGCACAGCAAGTCCAAACCTGAGGTTTCAGGAGAACAGGATTCCAGGCCCAATTTGCCAACAGTTTCCTATGTGAACCCTTCCCCTCTCTGAGCCTCAGTTTACTTGTTTGTAAAACGGAGGAGTTTGACTGATAAGCATTAAAGTGCTCCACAGATTCTGCCATAGAATCTCTCTTCTGTTTTTTGGTTTTTGTTTTTTCTTCCAGCTTTATTATGGTATAAATGACAAATAAAATTGTATATATTTAAGGTGTAAAATGTGATGATTTGATATACATATACATTGTGAAATGATTACCACAATCAAACTAGTTAATATATCCATCACCTCACATAGTTACCTTTTTTTATGGTGAGAATTCTCAAGATCTACTCTCTTGGCAAATTTCAAGTATACAATACATTATTATTAACTGTGCTCAGCATGCTGTACATAGATCTCCAGGACTCATTCATCTGATAATTGAAAGCTTATATACTTTGACCAGCGTCTCCTCATTTCCCCCACCTCCCAGTCCCTGTGCTATGATTTGAATGTTTATCCCCCTTAAAACTCACATTAAAGGGGTTGGAATGTTTGCTCACTCAGTAGAGCACGGTGCTGATAGCACCAAGGTCAGGGGTTCAAATCCCCCTACTGAAAAAACCACCAAAAAACCTCATGTTGAAATTTAATTGCCATTGTAACAATATTAATTTAAGAGATGATTAGACCATAAGGGCTCTGCTCTTATGGGTGGGACTAATGATGTTATAAAAGAGCGAGTCTGGTCCCTTTCTCTCTGTTCCTCTCCCCTTCTGCCATGTGATGACATAGCTAGAAGGCCCTTGCCAGATGCCAGCACCTTGAAATTGGACTTTCCAGCCTCCAGAACTGTGAGCCAATAAATTTCAGTTCATTATAAATTTTGCAGTCTGTGATATTCTGTTATAGCCACACAAAATGGACTAAGACACCCTGATAAGACATTCTACTCTTTGTTTCTTTAAGTTCCATTCGTTTAGATTTCACAGATAAGTGAGATCATGTGGTATTTGTCTTTCTGTGTCTTGCTTATTTCATTTAGCATAATGTCCTTCAGGTTCATCCATGTTGTTGCAAATGGCAGGATTTCCTTCTTTTATAAGGCTCAATAATATTTCATTATATACATACACATACACACATGAGGGGGCCTTCAAAAAATTCATGGAAAGATTCGTATTATCTTTAAATTTCATTTTCAGCAAACGTGTGTGTGTGTGTGTGTGTGTGTGTGTATAAATACATAAAATATTTTCTTTATCCATTCATCTGTTGACAGACACTTAGGTTGTTTCCATATCTTGGCTATTGTGAATAATGCTGCAATGAACATGAGAGTGGACTATCTTTTTCCATCCCTTCACTTTCAACAAGAACCTATCAGGCATTTTCTATTGTGTTCAGGATTGTGTTGGGTGTCATGGTTGGGGAGGGTAGTTGAGAAGGTGTCCTGTCTTCCAGGAGTTTACCAGACAGTAACAGACAATAACAGAAGAGAGGAAAAAGGCAGAGAGCAAGATGGCAGCATAGGAGTTTTCTACTGTCTTACCTTCCCCACAGTGCACTGCTTTTGACAATCAACCACAGATAAGAGTCTCTTTGTTGGAGTCCAGGAGTCCAGAGGAGAAGTTCCAACATACCGTTGGAGCAAAAAATCTGAGAATAGATGCACTAAAGAGGATAGAAAGAACAATTTCACTTCACCCCCGTCACCCCTCCCCAAGGTGGCCCGGCTCAGTGCAAAGAGAGAACCCCTTGGCCTGTGACTAAAAAGAGAAGCTGAGTCATCCACAGAGATAAGAAGTGAGTTACTTTCACCAAAGGAGGCAGCTTCATTCTACCAAACTTGACGGCCTACTTTGTCAGGCCCTGGGCTGGGCAGTGCAAGGATTAGAGAGAAGAATCAGACCCAGCCCCTGCCCTCAAGAAAGTCCCTCCAGGTGTAGGAGCAAGGTGAAGAGATAATATAATGCAGGCAAGGTTCAATGCCTTTCACTTTGTGCCAGTCTTTGTGCTCACAAGTAGAGACTCAGAGCTGAGCAAGTCATGGGTAGAGCCCATGTTCTTTAGGACAGAAGGGCACATAAGTAATAACTATCCAAAGTGATGAATGCTAATGCTGTGGAAGCTCAGAAGCAGGAGGGTTGAGAGGGTCTGAGTCGTAGCATTTGAACTGGGCCTTTTAGGTTGTGTAGGAGCTCACCAAGTGGAGAGAATGTGGATAGACAAGGCCAGAGTGTTTGTAGAGCAGCGGATGCTTGTGTGGCTGACCAGGAGTGAATATGCTGGGAAGACAAAGGCCTGAGGGCAAAGTTTAGAAACCCATACCAGGGCATCTAGACCTGCTCACATGCTTCCCCTGACTCCACCATTTGTCTTTTTACCACAAGAAAAGAGCAGGAAGTTGAGGTGGTCCTGTTTGGCCTTCTTTCTGCACATCTGAAATGCCACCTACAGGTGTGGGTGGCTAGCAGGGCCCCAAAGGCCCTAGATTAGCAGTCAGACCAGAGAGGGTCAAGGAGTTATGCCGCATGCCTTCTAATCATAAAACTTCAGATACAGGAAGAAGGTTCCAGTTGTATTGTGCAGCACCAAAATGTAGAAGAGAACCAATGAGTAGAAGCTCCAAGTATAGAATAAAGCCCTCGTGGTGAAAGCTGGTGTCTTTGAGGAAGTGGTCATTGAAGGGTGGAGGACTACTGGAAGCTTAAAATAATGTAGTTTAATACCTTGATCGGAAGGACACAGTTGTGCAAGCCGATATGGTGGGGAGAGCACTCAGTTTAGCAAACTCAGATGCGGGTGAGGTACTCCCAGCTGCAAATCAAGTGGCTCTTTCCGCTCTACCAGGCTATTAATGTCCTGGAAACAGGGTGACATGACTTAGAGGAAAAATCTCTCTTATTAGTGGTTTTAACTCTTTCTCTTGCCCTCATATTGAGCCCATTTCATCCAGTTCAACAACTCCATTGCCCTATAGTTCAAAGTATCAAACTACAATAAACTGAAAGAGAAAAAAAAGCAAGAGTTCCTACTTTGAAATAGACTCAAGGGGTTTTCTTTCCCATGGAGACTTATTGTAGTGGATTGAATTATGTCCCTCCAAAACTCACTGAAGTTTGAATTGTGTCCCCCAAGTTTTATGTATTAGAAACTTGGTCTCCTCTGTGACTGTCAAGAGGGTGGGAAATCCTATTGTGGTGGTTGAAATGTGGAGCCTTGAAGAGGTGATTGGATTGTAGGACCATGCGGTAGTGAGTGGGTTAAAAATGGTGGTCAGGGGCGTGGTTCTGAGGGCTTTGAAAGAAGAGGAGAAGAGAGTCTCTCTGCTCTCTCTGCTTCCACCGTCTCGCAATGTGAGACCCCTCAGTCACTGTCACCACCACTAGATGGACTTTGGAATTCCTAGGCTCAGAAACTGTAAGCAATAAATTTCATTTTCTTTATAAATCATAAACAACAGAAACAGACTAATATACTTATAATAATTGTAAATGATTATAAAACTACTTGGCTAGATTCCAATCTCATTTCTCATAGAACACATTCCAGATAGCAAATATTTAAGTTAAAAAACCAAGAACTTATAAAAGTGCCAGAAGAAAATATCAGTAATTTTCTTTTTTAAGTAACCATGGATGGGGTAGGACTTTCTAAGTTTGCTATAAAATCAGAAAGCATAAAAGAAAACATCGATAGATTTGATTACATTTTTAAAAAGTTTCTGAAGGACAAGAGAAACCAGATATGTGGGTGAAAGATAGATGACCAAATGGAGATTATTATTTGGTACATAAATGGGAAAGAGTCAATGTTCATAATTTGAAAACATCTCTTACAAGCCAATAAGAAATAAAATGAACACCCCAATAGAAAAATGGGCAAAAAGTATACATAGATAATTCACAGCAGAAACACAAATTGTTGGCAAACATATGAAAAGTTATTACACCGCACAGATAATAAAAGAAATGTACATAAAAAACAGTTTCTTATGGTGAGAATTTATACTGATACAGACTTTCTGGAGGGCAGTTTGGCTATATGTATCTGTATTAGTTTGCTAGGGCAGCTGTAACAAAGTACCACAAACTGGGTGGCTTAGAACAAATTTATTGTCTCACAGTTGTGGAGGCTAGAAGTCCAAAATCAATATGTCAGCAGAACTGTGTTCTGAGACTCTGGGTAGAACCCTTCCTCACCCTTTCCTAGCATCTGGTGGTGGCTGGCAATCCTTGGCATTCCTTGGTTTGCAGCAGCATCGGTCCAATCTCTGTCTCTGTCATCACACGGTTATCTTCACATATCTCTGGATACATGTCTGTGTCCAAATTTTTCCTTTATATAAGGACACCAGTTGTACTGGATTAGGACCCACCTGAAGACTCACCTCAAATCAATCATCTGCAAAGACCCTGTTTCCAAGTAAAGTATATTTACAAGTACCAGGAGTTAGGACTTCACCATCTTTTGGGGGGGACACAATTTAACCCATAACAGTATTCAAATGTATAATGAGTGTACGTTTGACCCAGCAACCTGGGGGTTAGAAATTTATCTTAAGGAAATACTTGGACAGTATTGTTCAAGACAGTATTGTTTATAATGGTAAAAAATGAGAAGAAACTTAGTAGTCAACTGTGTACTAGTTAAATATTTTATTCTATACAATACTGTGAAACCAGTAAAAATGGAGATGTAATTTTATATTTATTGGCCCAGAAAAGTGATCACATCTGTCCAGTCCAATTTAGTAAAAAAGGAAAAAAGAAAGAAAAGTGATCACCACATATTATTGAGGGAATAAAACATTATAAAACAGTATGCATAATGATTTGCAAACTTGCATACTTAAATCTATGTCAGGAAAGTTGTACATCAGCATGTTCACAGAGTGAGGTGGTGGGATTTTAGAGATTTAAATTTTTTTCTTTTTATTGTTTGAGAATATTTGGGTATGCTTGTAAATCACAAGAACAAGAACTCATCTTAAAAGCTCTCTGACAACCAGCCCAGTGACAACCACCGAGCTGCTGCAGGAAGCACCCTGGGTTCTCCCCAGCCAGGGTTGTGGGGGGACTCGGGCCTCGGCCACACCCCTCAGACACTGCAACCAGCCCAGCAAAGACTACCAAGCTGCCACAAGAGGTGCCCTGGGCTCCCAAGCTGGGGTTGTAGGGGGTGAGGGCTTTTGTCACACACCCCTGACATCTGCATCCAGCCCAGCAATGACTAAGCCACTGCTGGAAGCCCCCCAGTCTCCCCTGTGGGAATGAGGGGATGCCTCCAGCCTCAATTCCACCCCTCCTCCTTCCTCCTTCTTCCATCACATTTCCTTCCCTTTTCCCTCTCCCCTTCGCTCCCAACTGCTCCACAACAACATCATAGAATGTAAAAAATAATACTAATTTTTAAAAAAGCCTCTGAAAGAGGTAAGGGAGGTCAAAGCACTCAGGTGGAACTGAAGTTGTCACTAAGCCAACATGGTTCCTTTGTTTGTCCCCAGCTATAACAGCTGAGCAGGTGTTACAGCTCTTCTCCCTCCCCTCCCTGTCCCCATGTCATTGAGGTGGGGTCTTTCCAGCTCAGGTCTAAGGTGAGTGTGTAGGTGTTTGCAGGTGGGTGGGCAGGAGGTCCATCTCTTGTGCATGAAGGGAGTCCTTTCACATTTCCCCCCATTCCTGGAGGTACAGATTCTCATGAGACGGTATGGGGAGTGCTAACTTTCCTTTCCTTACCCACACACCTCTCTAGAAACCCATGAATAGGTTACTTAGATGGTAAAATATTTGCAGATATGATAAAGGATTTTGAGGTGGGGAGACTGCTGGATTATCCAGGTGGGCCCATTGTAATCGCAACGGTCCCCCTAAGAGGGACACAGGAGAGTCAGGGTAAGTAATAGGAGATATGATGATGGAAGCCAGAGACTGGAGAGTTGTGAAGAAGGGGTCATGAGCCAAGGAATGTAGGTGGCCTCTAGGAGGTGGTAAACTGAGGAGATGATCTCTCCCAGGGGACAGGGAAGTGGAGACAGCAGTGATTTCAGTTCTCACCCTTGAACCTTCTCTCCTCTGCTTTGTTCCCAAGTGCAAATTCACTAGACCCATCACCATTCAGCTCTGACTGGGAGCCACATCGTACTCTTGTTATTTACCTGTCGGTAATACCTAGAAATCATCTGTGTCCTGCCAATTTAACCCAGCTCAGTTATCATTCTCTCGGACATCCTCCCCTAGACATACTTTGCAGTGATTTTAAAACATACCCATAAATTCTTTGACACTCCTCCCATAAAGAAGGAGGGGATCTGTGTCACCTCTACTTGAAACTGGCCTGACCTTAGTGACTCACTTAAACCCACAGAACGTAGTGGGGCTGCTTAACTAATGAAGGCTGGGTTGGAAAAGGTTATGCGGTACCTACTTTGCCTTCTTGAAATGCTCACTTGGGGGAAGCCAGCCACAGCGTAAGAAGTCCGACTATTCTGAGACCCCACCATGCTGGAGAGGCCACGTAGGACACTCGGTTGACAGCCCCAGGTGAGTTACCAGCCATGCAACTGAGCTGTCTTGGACATCCAACCCTGTCAGGCCTTCAGATGACATCTGAGCAACTGCTGGAGAGACACTGAATGGGAACTGCCCAGCTAAGTCCTTCCTAAATTCCTGGCCCACAAAACCATGGGCAAACTAAATGGTTATTTTAAGTCAAGTTTTGGAGTGACTTGTTACACATCCATCGTGGCAGGAACAACCTTTTCTGTACCCTCCCACCCCACTACCATGCCTCCAGGGATGAAGAATAACTGCCCTCGCGGTGCAAACATCACACCTGGTCTGCTTCTCTATCACAGCTAGCGTGGACACCTGCTATTTTGTCTTCCTGGGCTTTCAGTCCTTCTTTGGTGAATAGCAACCCTTTCTTTTCTCCTCCACCTGCTCCAGCCCTGTTTCTCAACAGTATTTTTTCTGTCAGAGCTGTCGTGTTCCTATTTACTGCCCTGTTTTGCTATGCAGGAATGCAGGCAGCCTTTAGCAGCTTGGAAAAGGCAAGGAAACAGATTCCTCCTTAGAGCCTCCAGAAGGAACCAGCCTGCGTTCCAGACTGCTGAACTTTAGCACCTCCAGAACAGTAACAGCATAAATTTGTGTTGTTTTAACTCACGAAATGAGCGATATTTTGCTACAGTGGAAATAGGAGAATCGTACACCCTCTAACACCCCCAGGATTCTCCCAACACCTTCTTGTTTATGGCTAAGCCAGTTCAAAGAAGGTTGCTGTCATGTGCTAACAAAACAATCCTTTCAGAACAACAGTGAGTGTCCCTTTTTACCTCCTCCATTCTGGTCCATGGAGCCTTCTAGATGGTGGGGTCCCAGTCATTGTTCATTGTTTGGTTGAGAACTGAGGGGGTGGGGTAGGAGGAAGAAGGTTTATTTTTAAACATCACAGACACCAAAAAAAGTTCAGGCTCTGAGAACCTGTGAAATCTTGTTCAATTTTAGCTTTCCCCACAGGAACCCACCCAGAAAATATTCAAAGTAGCAAATCTTTCTTTTTATTTTGGTAAAATGTATGTACCATCAGATTTACCATTTTAGCCATTTTTAAGGGACATTAAGTCCATGCACACTGCTGTGCAGCTGTCACACCACCCATCTCCAAAACTTTCTCATCTTCCCCAACTGAAACTCTACCCATTAAACACTCTCTCCCTGTTGTCCCCTCCCTTCTGCCCCTGGTAGCATCTCTTTCTTGAAAAAGACTAAAGCATTTTCGGGTCGGCCCGTGGCTCACTCGGGAGAGTGTGGTGCTGATAACACCAAGGCCCCGGGTTCGGATCCCATATAGGGATGGCCGGTTTGCTCACTGGCTGAGCGTGGTGCTGACAACAGCAAGTCAAGGGTTAAGATCCCCTTACCGGTCATCTTTTAAAAAAAAAAAAAAAAAAAGACTAAAGCATTTTCAAAACCTTCAAAAGCCAACCATTTTACCTACAGGCAGATGCCTGTATAGCCAGGCTCCCAAGCTGTCTTTGAACTGTTGTTACTGGGCAAAACAAAGCAAAAGATTCAGAGCAAGCGTCCCCCACCCATTGAGAACAATCACGACTCTGCCTCCACGCCTGTTCACCAACCACACGTGCAGGGAACAGGACACAGAGGTGTGCGTCTCCACCGGAGGCCAGAGGATACTTGAAGGGGAACCAGGTCACCCCTACTGTTCCACGATGACAAGGGGCCCCTTTGGGTCTCAATGCTGGAGAGCTGAGCTTTTCTCAAGTATCCCTGAGATGAAACTGGGACCTACACTGTTTAGGGTCAAAAGATCATTTTCAATAAAAAGTAAAATCATCAATCTCATGTAGATATAAAAATAAAGGCCTGTCAGGGCCGGCCCGTGGCTCACTCAGGAGAGTGTGGTGCTGATAACACCAAGGCCATGGGTTCGGATCCTATATAGGGATGGCTGGTTCGCTCACTGGCTGAGCGTGGTGCTGACAACACCAAGCCAATAGTTAAGATCCCCTTTCCGGTCATCTTTTAAAAATAAATAAATAAATAAAGGCCTTTCAAAGATTTTATTCTACTGAGGGAATGAGGCAGATGTTATAATAGATTTAAAAGAAAATCCAAAGATCAGATGACATTTATAAATCAGATTATTGAAATGAATGTGTAAATGTAAGCAAAACTGTTTTTTCCACAAAAGGGGTGAGGTGGGAAAGAAAGTTATTTCAGCTTCTTCAGGACAGGAGAGAATAGCTATTTATGGAGAAGAACTATTTTTGCATTGCTATCAGTTATCTATACTTCACAGAGACATGGGACCAAATAAGCTGGAGGAATGTCCTCTAGGGTTTAGACAATGCATGGTTTTTGGATGAAACACATATATTTCTCCGCATGAGTGACGGGAGGGCTGAGGCTAAGGAACTAAAAAAAGAACAGGCCAATAGAACAGAGAGGAAGGGCATCAGGAGCTGTTGTAGCCAAAGAACGAGGGCCCCCATATTTCTGGGAGATACCAGAGCTCCAGTTGTTAAATCATTACCCATTACCTGGGTTCCTGATGGATTTTACAGTGAAATTCGATTTGGATGATCTGAGAGGGCTTGCTTCAGGGACAGCCAGGAAGGGGAAGCCACAGAACAAGGCTGGATCCCAAGGCGGGTGGCCGGCCAGTTTTGGAGATGAAGGGAAAGCCACAAGAGAGGGGTGCTTGGGCCACCGAGGCAGCCTGACCAAAGCTGGGCTGCAGGGAGCTGGAGCAGCCTTTGAAGGCCAGGAAGGCCCTGAGGCCTGGCCTGAATGGAGAGATTCACATTCCAGAACTGGAGGCAGAAAGGACAGGGTTACCTGCAAAGGGGCTCCAGGGATTCCCTGAAGGAGGAATTTGGGGACTCTGTGAGGAAATTCCTGCGGAGTGGGGGCACCCTGGAGCCCCTAGGAGCACAGGCATGGGGAGTTCTGCCCATGGTCTCTGCTCTGGCACTCCCAAGGCTGAGTGGGGAGAAAAGCCCACCTCAGTACCCACTGAACTGAAGAGATTCTCAAAAAGTTACAGCCTGGCTGGTGCCTCTAAGCCCTGCCTCTACCTCCATCCAGCCTCTGCCTGGGATTCTCAATGGAAATTGTAAATTGCTGGAAGTTTGGAAACATTCTCACTTCTACCACCAGATGGCGACCATCACCCCCTCATCAGCTAACTGTGAAACCAGAAAGAAGCCCCTAACTCCTGCACAGGAGTCCAACAAAAGCCAACCCACCCTGTTCCCAAAGAATATAATTAACATCTCCCCCAGGAGATGTGCAGAAACCATGGGAGTCCGAAATCTCTGGGTTGAGGGCAGGAGCAGAGGAAAGCAGATACTGCCCCGAGAGCTGAAAGCCCGTACAAGCAAGGGAGATCCTGACCAGAAATTCTCTCTCCAGTGCTCTTGCCCCTACACTGCTCTTATTCTTTTTATTATTTCACTTCAACTTTGTACAAAGATTTGAAATTCCAACCGTTAAAAATTCATTTGGGCTGGCTGGTTAGTTCAGTTGGTTAGAGCACAACCTCATAATCCCAAGGTCATGGGTTCAGTTCCCTGTACTGGCCAGCCACCAAAAAAAAAAAATTTATTGGTTCAACAATAACAACAAAAACCCCATCTGATTAAAAATGGCAAAGGACTTGAATAGACATTTCTCCAAAGAAGATATACAAATGGTTGATAAGCACATGAAAAGATGTTCAATGTCACTAATCATTAGGGACACAAATCAGAACCATGCTATGGGCTGGCTGGTTAGCTAACTTGGGAGAGCAGGGTGCTGACAGCACCAAGGTCATGGGTTCGGTTCCCTGTACCAGCCAGCTGCCATAAAAAAAAAAAAAATGCTGAGATACCATCTCACACCCATTAGAATGGCTGCTATATGAAACACAGAGAGAGAGAGCATGACAAGTGTTGGTAAGAATGTGGAGAAACTGGAACCCTTGTCCACCATTGGTGGGCCTGTGAAATGCTGCAGCTGCTATAGAAAACAGGAGGGAAGTTCCTCAAAAAAATTAAACATGAAATTAACATATGGTCCAACAATTCAACTTCTGGGTATGTACTCCAAAAGAATTGAAAGCAGGGCCTCAAAGAGATATTTGTACATCCATGTTCATAGCAGCCTTATTCACAACAGCCAAAATGTGGAAACAACCAAGTGTCCATCAGGGGATGAATGGATAAACAAAACGTGATAGATACACACAATGGAATTATTCAGCCTTTGAAAAAGAAGGAAATTCTGACACAAAGTACAACATGGACGAACCCTGAGGACATTATGTTAAGTGGAAATAAGCCAGTCACAAAAAACCAGACATTATATGATTCCACTTATATTGAGGTGCCTAGAATTGTCAAATGCATAGAAACAGAAAGTGGAATGGTGGTTGCCAGGGGCTGGAAGAAGAGGGAAAAATTCACTGGTAAAATCAGAATCATACTTCACAGATCAAAATTAATGCCAAACAGGTTTTATTTAAAATTTAAATGTAAAAACAAAACAAATATTCTTGAAGTGGGGAAGACTTTCTAAATATGTCTTAAAGTCAGAAATTATAATTGAAAAGGTGATCAACATAAATGAAAACAAAAAACAGGGCTGGCCCGTGGCTCACTTGGGAGAGTGCGGTGCTAACACCAAGTCAAGGGTTAAGATCCCCTTAACCATCATCTTTAAAAAAAGAAAACAAAAAACATTGAAATAAGATTAGCACCTTTTTCTTCCAAAATATATTTAATGAGCACTTATTATGTGCTCTGTTTGTGATGCTTGGGGGGATACAGCAGTAAATAAAACAGATAAATTTCTGGTCTTGTAGTTTACCTTCTAGTTAGGAGACAATCACAAAAAGAAAAATAATACAAATATAGCATGTCAGGTGATTAATAAGAATTTTGGAGAAAAATGTAGCAACATAAGGCAGATTAGAATTACAGAGAGTAAGAATGAGTTGCATTCCAGGCATAAAGAACAGCAAGTACAAATTTGAAAGACAAAAGATAAATTGTGAAAAATATCTACAATATGTGATAAGAAAAGAGTTGCTTTCCTTAATATAATAAACACTGTGATAAGCCAATATATAAAAGATGCACAAACCAATAGAAAAAAAATGGGTGAAGGGCATTTGAGTTTTCTTCTTTTTAAATTCAAATGGCCAATATATATGAACAGATACTTAGCCTCATTGGTAGCTGAAGAAATGCAAATTGAGTGAGATACCATTTTCTTCTTATCAGTTAGTCAGGATTAAAAAGGCTGCTGGCTACTTCGGAATATTAATGTTACCTCCTCAGAGAGGCTTTGACTTTATCTAAAATAATATCTCTCGCTGCAAAACTGCCAAGCTTTCAATGAATCAGAAAAATATAACTCATAATGAGAAGAAAAATCAATCAATTGAAACTGACCCAGAAACGACAGAGATATTGGGATTAGTGAATAAGAGCATGTTAAATAAAGACATGGAAGATATATAGACATAGATACTCTCTCTCTCCCCCTGTAGAGTTGAAAAGTACACTGGATGGAATTTGTAACAGATTAGACATTGCAGAAGACAAAATTAGTAAACTTGACACAGTAATAGAAACTATTCAAAATTAAACACAGAGACAAACAAAGGCTGAAGGTAAGTGAACAGTGAGCTGTGGGATCACATCAAGAAGCCTAATATACTTACAGCTGGAGTCTCCAATAACTGGGACTCCTGTTCCCAAAGGAGGAGGTGCAGAAAATATATTCAAAGAAATAATGGGCAATATTTTCCCAAATTTGATGAAAACTCTATACCCACTGATCCAAGAAGCTCAATGAACTCAAAGCACAAGAAATGTGAAGAAAACTACTAAAGTCCATCATAACCAGACTAACTTAAAACCTGCAATAAAAAGAAAATCTAAAAGCAGCCAGAGAAAGAGCATGTTATTTATAGGGAACAAATATAAAAATGATAGCAATCTTCTTGTTGGAATCAGTGCAGTCCAGACGATAGCGGGCAATATTTTAAAACTACTAAATGAAAAAAAAAAAAAAGAACTATCAACCTAGAATTCTATATTCAATGCAAATATCTCCCCCAAAGATAGGAAAAGTACGACATTTGCAATCAGGAAACATAGTGCTGACCAGCACTAAAAGAAATGTTAAAGGACATTCTTTAGAAAAATGGTATGAGATGAAATCTGGATCTATGTAGAATGGAGACTTGAAATGGTAAGTATGCAGATAATTACGAAAGTTTTTATTATTTAAAAAATCTGTTTCCTAAGAACAAAAAACACCTATTTCCTACCTTGAAAAAAGGCATGGGTTAATCTGCATGATAATGAAGGTCCCTCTGTTTTAATCCTTAACCTGAAGTAACCTGCTGTTAACCAGTTATCTTTCTATTGTTCTTTCTCCCTGCCTGCCTGACAAGGAAAGTAACTCTGAAATGACCAATCCACTTTCTGTTCTTTATTTCTGCTTTCTTCAGCCCTTTTCCTATCTATAAAACCAACCTCCTCTGCTCGACTCATCGGAACACTTATTCTATTTTATGGAAAGAAGTGTTGCCTGATTCGAGAATTGCAACAAAGCCAATTGAGGTCTTTAAACTAAATTTGTTGAAATTTTGTTTTTTGATAATGCTGAAATATTGAATGCTTTAGCCCTGTGATCAGGATAAAGGCAAGGATGTCTGCGTTCACCACTTGTATTTGACATTGTACTGGAAGTTCTAAACAGTACAATAAAGCAAGGGAAAGAAATAAAAGGAATCTAGATTGGAAAGAAAAAGGACAACTATATTTATTCACAAACGATATGAGAGCATCTGTGTAGAAAATACTATAGCATGTATAAAAAAGATACTAGAACTAATAAATGAATTTAACAATGTTGCAGGATACAAGACTAAATCATATTTCTATATATAAGCAATGATCAAGCAGATCCTGAATTTTAAAAAATACCATTTATAATACCATCAAAAAACTTAAATATTTAGGGCTCTTCTGACATCTGACAAAAGTTGTGCAAGACCTGTATGTTGAAAAGTACAAAACATTGCTAAGAAAAATTAAAGAAAACCTAAATAAACAGAGAGCTATATTATGTTTATGGATTAGGAGACTCAATACTGATAAGATGTCCATTCGCCCCAAACTGTTCTACCAAATCAACTCAGTTCCAATCAAAATCCTGGTGGGCTTTATTTGGCAGAATGAGCTGATTCTAAAATTTGTGTGGAAATGAAAAGGAGCTAGAAGGGCTGAAATAACATTGAAGAAGAATGAAGTTGGAGGACTTAACACTGCTTGATTCAAGACTTATTACAAAGCTACAGTAATAGAAGCAATGTGTTGTTGGTGCAATAACACACAAATAGATCAGTGGAACAGAACAGAGGGAAATAGACCTGCACACATATGGTCAATTGATTTTCAACAAAGGGGCAAATGCAATTCACTGGAGAAAGGATAGTTTTTCCATTCTTTAAATGGGTCAATGGAACAGAATAGAGAGTCCAGAAATAGACCTACACATACATGGTCAATTGATTTTAACAAAGATACAAAGCCAATTCAGTGGAGAAAGAAAGAATAGTCTTTTCAACAAATAGTGCTGAAACCATAGGATAACCATATGCAAGAAACAAACAAAACAAACAGAAAAACTAAAAATGGATCATAGAACTAAATGCTAAAAGCAAAACTTAAACTTCTAGAAGAAAACATAGTAGATCTATTGTTTATGATCTTAGGTGTAGCAAAGATTTCTTAGATACTATGTCAAAAGCACTATCAATAAAAAAAATCAATAACTTGGGCTTAATCAATATTAGAAAATTCTCTTCAAAAGACACTATTAAGAGAATGAAAAAATAAGCCACAGAGTGGCAGACAATATTTGCAAATCACATAGCTGAGAAAGACTTGTGCACAGAATATATAAAGAACTCTCAAAATGTAATAATAAGAAAATGAACAATCCAATTAAAATATGGGGAAAAGATTTGAAAAGACACTAAACCAAAGAAGATATACAAATGGAAAATACACACATGGAAAAATGCTCAACATCATTGAGCGATGCAAATTAAAACCTCAATGAGGTACCTACACACCTATTAGAATGGCTAAAATGAAAAAGACTGACCGTTCAAGTGTTGGTAAGTTAGGGGCTGGCTGGTTAGCTCAGCTGGTTAGAGTGAAGGCTTATAACCCCAAGGTCATGGGTTCAGATTCCTGTATTGGCCAGGTGCCAAAAAAAAAAAAAAAGTTTTGGTAAGGATGTAGAGGCACAGGAACTCTCATACACTGCTGGTGGGAGTGTAAAATGGAGAAACCATTTGGAAAAATAGTTTGGTAGTTTCTTAAAAAGCTAAACATGCACTTACCATATGACCAGCCATCACTTTCCTAGATATTTACCCAAAAGGAATGAAAACATATGTCCATGCAAAGACACGTACACAAATGTTCATAATGGTTTTATTTGAAAGTGTCAAAAACTGGAAACAATTTAAATGTACAGCGACAGGTACATGGATAAAAAATTGTAGTACATTCATACGATGGAATGCCACTCAGCAATAAAAAGTAGAGAACTATTGATACATACAGCGGCATGGATGAATCTCAGAATAATTATGCTCAGTGAAAGAAGCCAAACAAAAAGATGTACATACTGCATGATTCCATTTATGTATAGAACTCCAAAAATTGCCCACTAATCTATAGTGACAGAAAGCAGATCAGTGGTTGCTGGGGTGGGGTTGGGGGGCGGATATGGGAAAAAGTGGGAAGAAAGGATTACAGAGGGGCAGGAGCAAACCTTTGGGAGTGAAGGTTGTGTTCATTATTGTGATTGTGGTGATGATTCCATGGGTACATACATATGTCAAAACTTTTCCAATTGTATACTTTAAATATGTGCAGTTTATTTCATGTCAATAATAACTCAATAAAGCTGTCCAAAAAAAAAAAAAAAAAAGGTGAATCCGGGGTGATGGGCACGCTGGGTGTCAGAACATGGGGGACTTTGAAACCAGATTGAAGGGTGTGGATGGTGCCGAGGTGATGGACAGGCGCCTGATTGGGTTGTGGGAAGCCAGCACTGTTGTCAGCAGGGTCTGGAATAGATTGGAGGGACACGGCAAAGAGCTGTGGTGAGGAAATCCTTGCAATAGTCCCACCAGAGGGGTGGTGATGAATTCTAGCGATAAAAAGAGGGAGAAGCAACTAGATCTACAATAATTTAGGGCAGATCCCCCAGCTCCTGGGGCAGTTATTTAATGGACCAAATCTAGGGCAAAGAAGGCCCTTGGGGGGCTTGAAAATAATCCTGCCATATCTGCTTCTTTCTGGTTTCTCACTCATGAATGGGGTCTTGTGACCGTAGCTCTTTCTGCTGACTGCAGCTGGGTGTCAGTGCCCGTCAAAGAGCCACTCACTCCACACTGGCTCACGCAGCATGAAGGGGCCCAAGGTTCTGCCCCTGTGCCCACCTGGCCCTCAGGCAGCAAGGGACCCCAAGGGGCTGAAGGCTCTTCCTGCTCATCTCAGGGGTGCCGCCTTTACCCTGCCCAAGTCAGGAACTGGTTTCTCTCTAAAGTCAAGTTCCTCCTTCCGTCTGCCCTGCATCTCTAGGTGTAACCTAAGCCATACATTTTCATCTTGCCCTGTGACCTGTTTACATGAGCCTGAAGTCAACACCTGGCTTCCCTGCCCACTTCCTCACCACCCTGGGTTCCACCTCAGTTTACTTTCAAAATGCTGCAGCTGCCACTGTGCCCTGATTAATGGATGACCCCATCAGGTGACAGAAATCTAAATATAACTGTGGCTGGCTGGCTGGCTGGCTGGCTGACTTCCTGTGTGTGCTCAAGGCAAGAGACCAGGACTGTGCCTTTGCCAAGCCTGCAGATCCAGACCCTTGCTGCCTGGGACAACACTCAGGGTACAAGCTCACAATCTGATGTCAGAGAGAAAGAGAGAGAAAGTGTGTGTGGTAGGAGAGAGCTCAGTCCACAGAAAGATGGGGGACAAATAAAAGCCAGAGAAAAAGTTAAGAGCCTTGCAGAGCGACTAATATCCCCAAGCAATGGATGCCTGTAAGGTTCATCCTACCCAGTGGGGAGTCCACAATAAACCTTTGATTGACATCATAATGGTAAACTGGTGCCTGAACACACTACCCAAGCCAAGTGTTTTGTTTGTTCACCCATTTATTCATTCGTGCAGCAAATATTCATTGAAGCCCTGGTTGTAGACCTACACGCTGCCTTTAAGGAGTGGAGACAAAAAGAAAACTAAAAATTACAAACACTATGATAAGGGCTCTGGGAAGGGATGGGTCAGTGAAAGTTTGCTAGAAGAGAACGCATTCAGACTCAGATCCCAAAGGGTTAGTAGGAATAATCTGAGAGAGGTGTGCCAGGGTGGGACAGATGGTCTAGAGATATCTTCCAGGAACTCTAACTAGTCTAGATATTGGGCGCTTAGGGTGATAAGGGGCTCAGGGGGCTGGGACGATGTGGGGCAAGGCTGGGCAGGTTGGCAGGCTCCTGATCTTGAAGGCCTTCATTCATTAGTTCACTCACTAACTCACTGAACAAATATTTATTGAGCACCTACTCTGGTCAGACATTGTGCGAGGGGATTGAGAATAGTTCTGGATTCATTAAGAAATCTGCAGTCACTGGAGTGATCCCCCAACTTTGGTGATTTCTATCATTAACAACACATTTCCGAGCACACATTACCAATTATTCCAGTTATTTATTTATAATTATTCATACTACTCTTATTATTCTTTCTCAAAACAGACTATACACTCAGAGTGAAAGGCACCACTAATGATAAAGGATGTATATAGATACGAAAGTACTTCAAAAAGTTCATGGGAAGAAGCTCCAGTGGCGCAATCGGTTAGCGCGCGGTACTTATATGACAGTGCGAGCAAAAAGTTCATGGGAAAATAGAATTAAAGGTGGATACGAATTTTTCCACTGGGGGCTGGCCGGTTAGCTCAGTTGGTTAGAGCACAGCCTTACAATGCCTTACAAGGTCATGGGTTCAGATCCCAGTAAGGGCCAGATGCAAAACAACAACAACGACAAAAAAGCTTTCCATGAGCTTTTTGAAGTATCCTTGTATTTTGTATTTTAAACATTCTTTTTGATCATTTCTCTCATTCTATCTCATTAATTTGCCAGATTTTGGGGCCGGCCTGTGGCTCACTTGGGAGAGTGTGGTGCTGATGACACCAAGGCCACGGGTTCGGATCCCGTATAGGGATGGTCGGTTGGCTCACTTGGGAGAGTGTGGTGCTGATGACACCAAGGCCACGGGTTCGGATCCCGTATAGGGATGGTCGGTTGGCTCACTTGGGAGAGTGTGGTGCTGACAACACCAAGTCAAGGGTTAAGATCCCCTTACCGGTCATCTTTTGAAAAAAAAAAAAATTTGCCAGATTTTTGTCAAACCTGATTAGCTCAGCGTTGTTTTTGCCTCATGACATGGCTAACGAAGGACTTCTAGAAGGAACAGGAGAAGCGTCAGGGCTGCCATTTCCTTGTTTGGGGCTTGTGCTGACTTTATTAGTTTATCTTCAGTCTATCTGGGTATCTTTGCAAGCCACATGTCTGGTTTTTAGGGGTTGGGTTAGTGATAACTGGATAATATAATTAGAATGGCTGTTTAATTTGGGCCCATTAAGCACAATATGGAGAAGGCAATGATCAGGGCTGCCACTGAGTCCCCCTCCCCACCTGCAGGTGGGCCCCCCACTCTTCCATCAGGACACCTTGTGTACCCTGCCCTGCCTGAGGTGCTCTCATCTACACACCAGGGTGCCAGTGCCAATCTGCATAACATGTGTTAGCCACACTTAATGCATTTCAAACTTTTTACATTTAATATGAAATCACACCCTAGTGGGTCATTTTGCAGATCTCTGGAAACAGAGTCTAGGCCTGTGGTAGCTGCTATCTCATTTCAAAGGTGGAAATGCTGTGATGCAGCCTACAGGAAATACCCAATATGGGATCCTTGACTTCCCTGCCTAAAACCTTCCAATCGCCTCTCCTTGTATTGAGAAAAATGCAGATCCCTTACTGTGGCCCTCGAGTAAGGCAACTGTATAATTTATTGTCCAAACCCAAACACTTCTGAAAGTGAAAGGGGCAGGACAAATTTTAAACCAGGCAGAAGCCAGACAATAGAGCCCATAGACAGTCACAGGCCCTGGGGCAGAAATGAGGCCGTTTAGAAGGAAGCCAGCCTGGAGAAAAGACCCTACATCTGCTTACTTCAGTGGGCTTGCCTTTCTGGTCTCTTCCTGTGGACTGCTCTTCCCTGCCATCACCTGGCTAACTTCTACTCATTCTTTGGTTAAATGGCAGGATACAGAATCAATTTATCAAAACTAGAAATTGCAGAGAAAATATTTACCAACTTAACTTTATATATTAAAAACCAAAAACTTCCCTATAAAGGTAGACATTACGAAATTAAAAGATAAGCAAGAGATTGGGAAAAAATATTTGTAACACATAGTCAAAGGATTACTCTCTATAATATATAGAGGGCTCATAAATAAATGAAAAGACAAACCGATTTTTAAAACTCAGGCAGATTTGATAAATGAGCTGTGGTATATGCATATGATGGAATTTTATTCAGTCATAAAAGGAAATGAGCTATCAAGTCATGAAAAGACCTGGAGGAATCCTAAATGCATACTGCTAAGTGAAAAGAAGCCAGTCTGAAAAGGCTATGTACTGTATGATGCTAACTGTAAGACATTCTGGAAAAGGCAAACTTACATACAGTAAAATGATCGGTGGTTGCCAGGGGCATGGGAGGAGTGGGAAAAAGATAAATAGGTGAGACACAGGGGATTTTTCAGGTAGTAAAACTATTGTATATGATACTGTAATAATGGATATGTGACATTAAACATTTGTCAAACCCTGTAGAACTTTACAGCATAAAGTAATGTGTGTTAATTTAAAAAATCATTTAGGAGGTCAGGGAATCCCTGGAAGTAATTCCGAGTGTGACAGGAGAATCTAACTGTATTATGAATCAATGAAACAGCCCCACTGAAGGGGGTATGTGAAGAAGGTGCTGACCTAAATAACTTTGGAAATGAGTGGCATATGAAAGAGAAAAGGCAAAAAGAACTGCTCATAAGACTGGATTCTACTTGATAAAATTGTTTCCCACTCGGATATGGTTTAACAATTATGTCACTACTGTACATGCATATTGGAATTGAACAACCAAGTAAACAAATGCCCAGTGATGGAAACCAAGTTTCTCACTCTTGGAGTGTGAATTTAGAGAATATCGAGGGGAGGAATCTAGAACCATTCATATGGCAATGGATTAGAGTTGGAGACATCAGTATAAACTGAAGTTTAACTTGATAGATATAGATGTTTATAACAGAAATATTTATAGATATGTGCATATACACGGGTTAATATTCACTTATGTATTTCTTTGCTCTGT
Organism: Cynocephalus volans; assembly: GCF_027409185.1. Lineage (NCBI taxonomy): Eukaryota > Metazoa > Chordata > Mammalia > Dermoptera > Cynocephalidae > Cynocephalus > Cynocephalus volans. Next base: position 32,978,589 of record NC_084469.1, read on the forward strand.
TATCTGAGAGAGCGTAGAAGAAATGACACTTTGGTAGCAATGAACACACCAACATCTGTATTTTGGTTTCTAAAACCATTCTCCAATAAAGGAAGTAGGGTTTCTTTGAGAAATGGATAATTTAGGACTGGGAAAGGAAATGTACAAGATAAGACCGGAGCATCTTGTACTGCTGGAAAGTAAGGAAGTGCTTAAACAAAACAAAACAAAAAACCCCCACATTGATGGGAATACATCCAAAGTTCAGCCAATGGGGGGTGTCAAAGGATCACAGGAGTCAACTGAAAAAATTCTGAAAAAGTTCCCAATGTCCAAAGCTAGAACCATTTGAGCAAAAAGATAAAGTAATATTGGATTATAAACCAAAGCATAAAATAAATATTCATGAGTCCACATAATAATTGAAAAATTAGCATCGGGGAGGAAGAAATAAACCTCTTTTGCAGAAAGGATTCCAAATAATTTTTACGGATACTCTGCCCTCAAGGAGGGGGCGCATAACTCTCCACTCCTTAGGTATGACTTTCTTTCAAAGAGTGTGGTATAGAAATAGAAAAAGAAGTAATTTTACGGTGGAGAAATGTGACAGACACTACCTCAGCCAGGTGACGAAGGTCAACGTCACATTCACTACTCGTGTTTACAGCATGTACACCTGATACGATGTGGTAAAAATGGCTTCCTGCCTCTGTGGTCTCCAATCCAATAACCCACAGCCCCAGTCTTATCATGAGAGAAACATCAGATAAATCCCGATAGTAGAGCATCCTATGAAATACTTGACCAATACCCCTGAAAACTGTCCAGGTCATTAAAAGAGAATCAGGATGGTGGAATAGATGCTCCCCAGAGTCACTCCCTCCCACAATCAACCAATTCACAGCTATTAAAAAGCAAAGACTGCTGGGCCCAGCCCGTGGCGCACTCAGGAGAGTGTGGCGCTGGGAGCGCAGTGACGCTCCTGCCGCGGGTTTGCATCCTATATAGGAATGGCCGGTGCACTCACTGGCTGAGTACTGTTACGAAAAAGACAAAAAAAACAAAAACAAAAAACAAAAAACAAAAAAAAACCCAAAGACTGCCAAGCTGGGCTGCTAGAGCTCAGGGGAAGAGGAGAGACCTATGGAGTTCATCAGGGCATGAAAAGCCTCAGTGAGAGAAAGAAGGGGCCACTCTGACCGTTTTGAGCCCCAGGCATTTCACGGCTGGCTCTGGTGAGCACACTCAGCAAGAAGTGGCAAAAGTCGCAGCTGTGCCCTTTGTGTGAAGTTGCTTAGAGGCAGCAGGGGAGAGAAGGGCCTTGGTGGCCCCCAGGCCAGAAAGATCACTGACGGGGGTTCCTGTGGACCCACATAAAAGCAAAGGGCCACAGACAACTGAAAAAAGGAGCCACTCAGAGGCCAGTGAGACATTGCAAGGGACCAGTGCCCCATGGGAAGTGTTTTGAGTGTGGGTAGTGGAGGAAATGGGCCCATTGGGGAGAACACTGGGGCACAGCAAGGACAGCTGATCTGTCCTCCAATCAGCACAGGCCCACTCAGTGGAGACTGGTCAGGGATACAGAACTACAGAGGGAGCAGTTTGCTAAAAAAACTCAGGCCCAGACCAGAGTTTCCACACAACCAAGGTGTCCCAGACCTCACAAAACCCGGAAGGGCTTGAAAGGTCAACCATTAAAAGAGGAATGGAACTCATCAAGTCGAAGGTATACCTGCTCCCCAATGTTCATCGCAGCACTCTGTACAATAGCCAAGAGTTGGAACCAGCCCAAATGCCCATCATCAGATGAGTGGATATGGAAAATGTGGTACATCTACACAATGGAATACTACTCAGCTATAAAAACAAATGAAATACTGCCATTCGCAACAACATGGATGGACCTAGAGAGAATTATATTAAGTGAAACGAGTCAGGCACAGAAAGAGAAATGCCACATGTTCTCACTTATTGGTGGGAGCTAAAAATAAATAAATAAATTCACACACACACACAAAAAAGAAAACTGGGGGGGCGGAGAAGAAGACATAACAATTACAATTCCTGGAAGTTGACATGACAAGCAAACAGAAAGGACATTGTTGGGTGGGAGGGGGGGAGAGGGAAGAGGGAGGGAGGTTTTGGTGATGGGCCACAATAATCAACCACATTGTATATGGACAAAATAAAATTAAAAAAAAAACAAAAAAACCACATGAGCTGCGCAAAAGTCTTCCCCAGGGAATCAGCAGCAAAGCTGCAATTTAGCTCAACCACAGGGCTCAAGTGCTGGTTCCCACAGGAAATTTGCCCATTTTATCTTATTTTATTTTATTTTTATTTATTTGTTTTTTTGTTTTTTTCGTGACCGGCACCGGTCATTCCTATATAGGATCCGAACCCGCGGCGGGAGCGTCCCCGTGCTCCCAGCGCCGCACTCTCCCGAGTGCGCCACGGGCTCAGCCCTGCCCATTTTAGAAGTAAGCAAAAGACAACAAATTAGTTCCAGTGCAGAGCTTAAGTGGTGGAGGTAGCTAATAATCCAGCTCAGAACTGAAAGGAAACACGAAACACCCACAGACCAAAGACAGAGTTTTGATATTAACCAGTAAAGGTCTAACACAACCAAAGAACACCTAGAAAACCTAAAAGAGTCAGAAGTCCCCTGGGCTCCCGAGGGCCTCAGTCACACCCTCCTGACATCTGCATCCAGGCCGGCAACAACCATGCTGCACTGGAAGCTCCCTGGGCCGCTGAGCTGGGGTGTGGGTGCCAAGGGCCTCAGCCACTTCCCTCTACCCTCTGCAACAAGTCCAGTGAAGGAGCCAGCTGTGGGCCAGCCCTACCCAGCCTTCCCTTCCCACTGCTCCTCCACAACATCTTAGAATGTAATAATAATAATAAATTAATTAATTTTAAAAATTAAAAATAAAATAAAAGTAAGGACAGTCTTGAGAAACTGCTACAGTCAAGGGGGGACTAAAGAGACATGCGAACTAAATATAATGTGGCATTCTGATGGGATCCTGGAACAACAACGAAAAGGAACATTAGCTAAAAACTAAGAAAATCCAAATGAAATGGGGACTTTAGTTAATAATAATGTACCAATAATGGTTCATTAGTTGTAACAAATACATTACACTATGGTAAGATATTAATAATAGGGAAACTGGGTGTGGTGTATATGGGACTCTGCACTATCTTCACAATTTTCTGTAAATCTAAAACTGTTTTAAACAATAGAGTCTATTTTAAAAACTACCCAAGATACTATATATTTCAGTTACAAAAATAAAAATAAAGCAGACACTAGAACACTAAAAAAAAAACACCAAAAATAAAAAAAAACAACAGGTAAAGTATATGAACAAGCAATTCAAGAGTGGAGATAATAATAGGCAATTAACTTATAAATAAACCAGCAATCAGAAATTCAAAATAACACTTTATATTTTTCACCAATCAAATTCCAAAATTTAAAAAAACTGATAATAGATGGCATTGATGAGGGGGTGAGGAAATAAGTACTTTTATACACTATTCGTAGGAACTTAAATTGGCAAAATTTCTTTGGAGAAAAATTATGCAATTTTAATAAAAATATTTTTAGAATGCACCCCCACCTTTAAGTGCACCTTATTTATAGGAATCTAGTTTATTGAAATTCACTGGCCAAAGCTCTATTTATGAAGCTACTATTTATTACTGAAGCATTGGTTTAAATTAGAAACAAGCCAAATGTTCATCTGTAAGGTGATGGATAATAGAAAATATGGTACCTTTTTAAAGTAAAATACTATAAAATGCTACAAAAATCAATACCCATAAGTACTGCAATAAAAATATGTCCAAAAGCCAGTAGAAATTGTACTGAGGGAAAAAAAAAAAAGGAGGAAAAAAATGTCCATGATTTATGTCAATGAAAAAGCATTTTACTAAACAGTGTATAAAGCATGTTCCCATTTCTCTCAAAGATAAGATTTTAGAACATTTTTATATTATTAGTCATTCATTTTTATGATATTTGAATCTTTTACCAAAATAAAACATCTTCATATAAAGTTATTTTTAAAAGCTTTCGAAAAAAAATTTAATAATAAAAAAAGCTTTAGTGTTTTATTAATAACTCAGTTAAAAACTTTTCCTTACTAATTTATTATTGAATTTAATTGAAGGCTAAGTAATTTGCATTATATAAACATAGATTTCATTACTTGCTTCTAGGAACTTAAATTAGAACAAATGCCAAACTCACAGAATGCAGCAGCTGTGGAACATCTTGAAAAGGGTTTGGACTTGGTGCCACAAAATTCTGAGTATAGACTTGGCAGTTACTAATTAGCTGGGTGACTTCAGACTTCAGCTCTTGTAGGCTTGCATTTCTCATTTGCAAAATGGAGATTAACAAAAAAGTGAATGTAGGAGGTCTGAGAAGCATAGGTGAGATTACTGAGTGCAGAGGAAAGAATAGTGAGCCAAGATAAGTAAAATGAGAGGTTAGACTAATGTATACATGTCAGATTCCACCCACTTTACCCTCTCCCATTGTTAGTTTTAGCTATGCTGGAGAATGAATGTGCACTGGTCACTGAAGGAAGAGCCCAGTTGCATGAGGGACAGGGTAACCATAATCATCCCACTCCTACTATTTAATAATGATCTGAAGGTCCTAGCCAATGACACAGGAAAAAGAAACGAGATACAATTGCTAGAAATTGCTAGACTCAGAATTATGAGACTGAAAACTTTAGTCCAGCTTTGGTTAAAAAACAAACAGACAGACAATTATTGGTTACAATATTTGATGAGAAGCCTGGAGAGGAAATATATTTTTGCCAACATTGTTTGGGAATGCAGGTGCTGTTCTGGTTATTACCATCTCAGCAAGAGAGGGAAGAAAAGATTAGCATTGCTGCGGACTAGCCAGGTGTCACTAAAGACCGAATTTATGATTAAACTGTACATGCTGGCTTCCTTGTCATTGTGATGATATTTCCTCTCAGGGTGTTTACTGGTATACAGGGAGAAGGGAGTAAAGAGTTTCCATGAGACAGTCATCTGTGAAGGGTACAAGAGATTTTTTTGTTTTTGTTTAATCTCGCAGAAATGTAACCTTTAACCACAAGTTTGAGATCATCATAAAACATGTAAAATACATTCATTATGGCAAATTATATTTGCTCATTTAGGCCACAAAATATGCTTGTTGTAGGAAATTGAATTTGCCCACTTAATTCGTAAATGAATGTACCATTTTATTTTATTTTATTTTTATTTTGCCTGTGCCAGAAGCACATCATGTGCCTTTTATAATGAAGTATTTACATTGCAGAGACACCAGTGGGCTCAAAGAATTGCTGGGAGAGCTGGAGAACCAGGTTTAAGGTTACGTGGTAAGAATCACAACCAAAATTATGGCACAGAACTGGTCTAGTGAGGATGCCTCTGCTGCCATTCCAGAAAGGTAGGTGCTACAATGATGCTGCTGATGGCACTGGGGACGGGAGGCCACCACTGGCACTGTTGCCACTACCACCACCATCTCTATCACTGTCAAGGAGGAGGCTCCACTGCCTCTGTTTATTCCTTAGCCCCTGATTCAAAATTTGGGACAGTGCATCTGATTGGATGCCCTAGGTCATGTGCTCAGTCCTAGCTGCAAAGGAGACTGGCAAAGTATCTGGCAGTTACAGCTTCTCTGCCAGGAGGAGGGCTGTGCCATTCACCAAGACTGTTAGGATGGAGAAAAGGCTTCCAAATATGGAAATTATAGGAAAGGGGTTCCAATACATAAGAAAGGGGTTCAGAGTCGGAGCAGCCAATAAGAATGATAAAAGTCAATTATATCTGGATAACCTCAACTAGCCCTTTACCATGTGCCTGTGCCCAAATAAGTGAACGTTTCAAATAAGAGAAAAATCACCTAAGCAAACTGATTGAACTTCCTTTCAGTGTATGACCACAAGTCGCAAATGAACTTGCAACACTGCCAGGCTGTTCTAACCACTTGCCTAGTAAGTTCATTTTTCTCATTCCTGAGATACTACTTCATATTTCTCTCTCCTCAGATCTCCAACATCTCCGCCTCATCCCAGCACCATCTTTGTTAGTGATTCCTAGAGAAAGCAGAGGAAATGCTCTCAGAGGAGGTCTACTGATCTCTTTCCACCAATTCAAACCCTTCTGCTTGTTCTCTGGACCCCATCGCCTCTCACCTACTCAAAGACTTCGCTCCTGCAATCTTCCCTCTTTCATACCTACGGGATCACTCCCACTGGTATAAAAACATGTGTTAACATCACTCATCTTCAAAAGCGCAAACACAACCCAGCTTCAAGCCCAGACCCTCTTTCAGCTCTTGGCTCTGTTCTCTTTCCCCGTAAACCTCATCAGGAGAGTCGTCTATTCGCGCTCTCACTCCTCCTCATCTCCAACTTTTCCACAAGCCACTTCAATTGGGCTTTTGTCCTCACTGGTTAATCAAGGTCCCGAATGACCTACATCTCAGCAAAACCAATGTTTGTTTGTTTAATTTTTCTGCTGGCATCTTACTGAACTTCTCAGCAGCATTGGAGACTGTTGAACAATTTGTCCTTTAGGAAACAAGTTCTTCTTGAGCTTTCATGGCTTTGCACCCCAGGTTTTTCTGCTCCTTCTCGATCTACTTGGCTTCTTTTTTTTTTTTTTTTTTGTCTTTTTCGTGACCGGCACTCAGCCAGTGAGTGCACCGGCCATTCTGATATAGGATCCGAACCCGCAGCAGGAGCGTCGCTGCGCTCCCAGCGCTGCACCCTCCCGAGTGTGCCACGGGCTCGGCCCTCTACTTGGCTTCTTAAGGACTCTGTCCTTACTAGACTTCTCTGTCTACATTCTCTCCCTGAGTGTTTTCCAGCCCTTTTACTTAATTTTTTTTCTCCAAGAATTTTATCATATTTCCCCTCGACTTCTTACTTTGAAAAATTTCAAGCTTCCTGAAGAGTTGAAAGAACAGTGACTATGAACACCTGTATACCTTTCAATAGAATTCGTCAATTGCTAACATTTTGCCAACATTTGTGTGCACGCTGCTCTCTCCCCCTCACCTCTCCCCCTGCCCCACCCACTTTATTTTTTGCTGAACCATTTAAAAGCAAGTTTTTTTTTTTTTTTAAAGGTGACCGGTAAGGGGATCTTAACCCTTGACTTGGTGTTGTCAGCACCACACTCTCCCATGTGAGCTAACCAGCCATCCCTATATAGGGATCCGAACCTGTGGCCTTGGTGTTATCAGCACCACACTCTCCCGAGTGAGCCAGGGGCAGGCCCTAAAGGCAAGTTTTTTTTTTTTTTTTTTTTTTTGTCTTTTTCGTGACCGGCACTCAGCCAGTGAGTGCACCCGCCATTCCTATATAGGATCCGAACCCGCAGCGGGAGCTTCGCTGCACTCCCAGCGCCGCACTCTCCCGAGTGCGCCACGGGCTCGGCCCCTAAAGGCAAGTTTTAATGAACATGATACTTCTCCATTAAATACTTTAGCCTCCTTGGAATAAAGGTTCTCCTAAATAACTATAATACTATTATTACATCTAAAAATATTAACAATAAATATCATGTAATATGCAGTACATGTTCAAATTTCCCCAAATCTCTAAAATATTACTTTTACAGACATTTTACTTTTAAATTCAAGATCCAATCAGGATTTACCTATTACATTTGTTCATTCTATGTCTGTTCTCTTTTATTGTAGAACAGGATCCCCACCCAGCACCTACCTTTTCTTTCTTTTTCACAACATTGACTTTTTTGGAGATCCCACTCATAGAATGCATTGTAGATCGGTGGTTCTCAGCTGGGGTGATTTTGCCCCCTAGGGGACACTTGGTAATGTCTGGAGACATTTTTCATTGTCACAACTGGGAAGGTGCTACTGGAAGCTAGTGGGTACACGGCAGGGATGCTGCTAAACATTCTACAGTAAACAGGACACAACAAAGAATTATCCAGCCCAAAATGTCAGTAATGCCGAGGTTCAGAAACCCTAGTCTGATATATCTGATTGTTTACTCATGATTAGATTCAGGTTCACCAATTTCTTGTCAAGAAAACTACGCAAGTGATGTTGTGGCTGTTTAGTGAATCTCACTAGGAGGGCTTTCCAGTCAGGTTGTCTCTCTTGGTGGTTCCGAAATCTGATCACTTAGTTAGAGACTGTCGGGTCTCTCCATTGTAAGGTGACACTTCCCCCTTTGTATTTAGTGAGAAAACTGTGGAGTGGTACATGGAGATCTTGTGAATGTTCTATTGCCCCAGAATATTTTGCCCAATACTTTAGCATCCACTGATGATGTTTGCTAAACCAACTATTACACTGGGGGTTGCAGAAGGGTTATTTTCTTTATAATTCCTTCCACAATTATTAGCTGGTATACTTCTGCAGGGAAGAGCTTTTCATTCCTCTTTCTCTTTTACATTTTAGTATTACTGTAGACTAATGGTAATTTTAAATTCAATATATTATAATCTATTACCATAATTATTCATTTTGATGCTCAAATTGTCATGAATTTGGCCAGTAGGACCTGCTTTTAGCTGTCTCCTGTGTCCTTTTGACATTTCCCATTAGTTTTTTGAGTGCTTTTTGCTTTCTGGCACAAAAATATGTCCCATGTTTACCTTCTACTTTCCCTGCCCTTGTCCTGGCATCATCATTTCTCTAAATAGTCCATGTTTCTTTTAATGGGGCATGGTATTTAGAAACCAAGAACTGGTTGCTAGATGTGTGCACAGCCACTAGGATATCATTGATTCTAGGCCCTTTCAGTGGACAGAGCAAAAATCATGAACTCTTGGAAAATTATATACATTTTTTTTTTTTTTTTTTTTTAAAGATGAACGGTAAGGGGATCTTAACCCTTGACTTGGTGTTGTCAGCACCACGCTCAGCCAGTGAGCGAACCGGACATCCCTATATGGGATCCGAACCCGGGGCCTTGGTGTTATCAGCACCGCACTCTCCCGAGTGAGCCACGGGCCGGCCCAAATTATATACATTTTAAAAAATCATAAATTAATACTAATAACACTATTTCAAACCCACCAAACACTACTCTACCTTTTTTCTTGTATACTTGTATCTTTCTTCTCCCACAGTGAGAATCCTGGTTCTCAACAAAATCAGTATATTTTCTTGTTTGCTCTATTTTATCATATACACAAAACATTTAATACTCCCTATAGGAAGTGATTTTTATTAATTTCTGGTATATCCTTTCTTTCTTTCTTTCTTTCTTTCTTTCTTTCTTTCTTTCTTTCTTTCTTTCTTTCTTTCTTTTTCTTTCTTTCTCTCTTTCTTTCTCTCTTTCTTTCTTTCTTTCTTCTTTCTTTCTTTCTCTCTCTCTTTCTTTCTTTCTTTTTCTTTCTTTCTTTCTCTCTCTTTCTTTCTTTCTTTCTCTCTTTCTTTCTTCTTCTTTCTTTCTTTCTCTCTCTCTTTCTTTCTTTCTCTCTCTTTCTTTCTTTCTTTCTTTCTCTTTCTCTCTTTCTTTCTTTCTCTCTTTCTCTCTTTCTTTCTTTCTTCTTTCTTTCTTTCTTTCTCTCTCTCTTTCTCTCTTTCTTTCTTCTTTCTTTCTCTCTCTCTTTCTTTCTCTCTTTCTTTCTTTCTTTCTCTCTCTTTCTTTCTCTCTCTTTCTTTCTATCTATCTATCTATCTATCTATCTATCTATCTATCTATCTATCTATCTATCTATCTATCTTTTGGCAGCTGGCCAGTACATATTTCTTTCTTTTTTAAATGAAGAAATACAAATAGCAGCACTTCCACAATGGCAGAATAAAAATCTCTGAAAATCTGCTCCTTCACATCAGCAACAAGAACACTGGCAAAAATTGTCAAAATCAACTTTTTCAGAACTCTGGAAATTAACCAAAGGCTTACTAAAATTCCAGGAGGATTTTTTCAAGAAAAACAGCCGAATGTAGGTAAGAATAGAAAGTTTTATGCCATTTTAACTTACCCTAATTTTATCCCCCTCTCTCCAGCTTTGTCGTGGCCTTGTAATGAAAACCAGCAGCCTAGCAGCCACTGGAGGGACAGAACAAGTTTGAACCTCCTCCCAAACTCCTAACTCAGAGAATTGTCACTGTTTGGTCTCCCTGGCAGCTCCCTGAAAATTTTCACTCCTAGGGCTTGTCTTTATTTGAACTGACTCAGAGCTCACTCCAAGCAAACAGTCCTATCCGCAGGGCATTTGTTGAAGAAAAAAAAAAAAAAATCAGCTGCAATTATTTAACATCTTAGCTGCCTGAGGTGGTAATACCAGCTGGGGAGAAGGTGACCAAAAAATGGAAAGGAAAAGCTGGGGAATGAGAAGTCCGTGGAGGGTTTTGATAATCTCTGAATTATTCTTGGGACTCTAGAAGGACACATCGATGTACAGGGCTGTGCACATGCCCAAGAGGGATCTGAGAAGGCCCCAATCTCTCACCTGTGGCTGACCTTGAGGTTTTGCATAAGCAGGAAGTAAAGGGTAAATCAGAGAGGTAATCTGTCTGCTGGAGAACTGAAGGTGTGACTGACAAATACACAGAGCCCCTTGGCAAAGGCTGTGAGACTTATTGGTTTGAGACATTTAAGGAAATAAGTCCAATTATTAGCTGACCATTAAGCTATTTGAGTAGAGACTTAAGTAGCTACATAGACAAGAAATACAGACTTTACAGAATTAGTCCAGGAGAATCATTAAACCAAGAAACAGAAACAGCAGCAACAACAAACTGAAATGATAACAAATCCTTGGGAGAGAGGAATCTGATTTCCAGAGTTGCCTTGTTATATTATTTTAAATGTCCAGTTTTCAAGAAAAAAATATGAGATGCACAAAGATGCATGAAAACATCACCCGTATGAAGGATAAAAAAGCAGTCAATAGAAGCTGTCTCTAAGGAAGTTCAGACAATGGACTCATTAAATATTTTAAATCAGCCAATCAGCCATTATACATATGTTTAAAGAACTAGGAAAAATCATGTCTGAAGAACTAAAAGTATGAGAATAACGTCTCACAAAACAGAATAACAATAGGGAGATGAAAATAGTAAAAAGAGACCAAATAGAAATTCAGGAGTTGAAAAGTACAAAAACTCAAATGAAATATTCACTGGAGAGGCTGAACAGAAGATTTGAACTGGCAGAAGAAAGAATAAGCAAATTTGAAGGTAGGTCATTTGAGAGTATCCAGTGTGAGAAACAGAAATAAAAAAAATTTTTTTAAAAATGAACAATGCCTAAGAGACCTGTGGGACACCATCAAGCATGCCAACATATAAAAAATGGTAATCCTAGAAGGAGGGAAGAAAGAGAAAGGGGCAGAAAGACTGTTTAAAGAAATAACAACTAGGGCCGGCTCGTGGCTCACTTGGGAGAGTGCGGTGCTGATAACACCAGGGCCATGGGTTTGGATCCTATATAGGGATGGCCGGTTGGCTCACTGTCTGAGCATGGTGCTGACAACACCAAGCCAAGGGTTATGATCCCCTTACCAGTCATCTTTTAAGGAAAAAAAAAAAAGAAAGAAAGAATGGCTGAAAACTTCCCAAATTTGATGAGAAATATTAATCTGCATATCCAGGAAGCTCAACAAACACCAAGTATGATAAACTCAGGTGATGCACACTTAGCTGCATCACAGTCACACTGTCAAAAGCCAAGATAAAAGATAAAATCTTGAAAGCAACAGGAGAAAAGCAACTCATCATGTACAAGAAATCTTCGATAATAGCTGACTTTTCATCAAAAACCATAGTGACCAGAGGCAATGGGATAAGATAGTCAAAGTACTGAAGGAAAAAAATTGTCAATTAAGAATTTTATGTCCAGCAAAATTATAGTTCAAAAATGAAGTAGAAATTAAGACTTTCCCAGATAAACAAAGGGAATTCATTGTGATCAGACCTGCCCTAGAAAGAATGCTAAAGGGAGTCCTTCAGGCTGAAATAAAAGGACAAAAGACAGAAATTAAAATTTACACAAATAAAGAGTAATGACGAAGGTAACTACATGGATATAAATACAAGACAGTATAAATTTATTTTTTGTTTATAATTTTTTTCTCTTACTTATTTAAAAGACAATTGTATAAAACTGATTATAAAGCTGTGTTTATAGGTGTATTAGTTTCCTATTCTACCTTATCCATAATTACATTAAGTGTAAATACACTAAATATTCCAATAAAAAGGCAAAAATTGGCAGTGGATAAAAAATTATTAACTCTATGTTGTCTCAAGAGCCACACGTTAAATTCAAAGACACTGAAAGGATGGGAAAGGTAGTCCATGCAAACAGTACTCAAAAGAGAAATTGAAATGGTTATATTAATACCATACAAAATATACTTTAAGACAAAAATTGTTCCTAGAGACAAATAAGGTCATTTTATTTTATTTTATCTTATTTATTTATTTATTTATTTATTTTTTAAAAGATGACCGGTAAGGGGATCTTAACCCTTGACTTGGTATTGTCAGCACCACGCTCACCCAGTGAGCAAACCGGACATCCCTATATGGGATCCGAACCCGTGGCCTTTGTGTTATCAGCACCACACTCTCCCAAGTGAGCCACAGGCTGGCCCAAATAAGGTCATTTTATAATGACAAAAAGGTTGATCCATCATAAAAACATAACTACTATAAGCTTATATGCACCTAATAACAGAGTCCCCAAATACATGAAGCAAAATCTGACAATTGAAAGGAGAAATAGATAAGTCAACAATAATAGTTGCAGGCTTTAATACCCCATTTTCAATAAGAAATAGGACAACTGGAAGGAAGATCAATAAGAAAATAGAAGACTTGTGCAATATTCTAAAACAACTAGACCTAACAGATATCCTAAGCAGAAAACACATTAATTTCAAGTGTGCATAGAATATTTTCCAAGATAGATCATAGATTAGGTGATAAAATTATTCTCAATAAATGTTAAAAGATTGAATCATGCAAAGTATGTTCTTCTTCAACCACCATGCAATGAAAATAACAATCAATAGCAGAAGGATATTTTGGAAATTCACAAATGTGTGGAAATCAAATGACACACTTCTAAATAAATGATGGATCAAAGAAGAAATCATGAGGGAAATTAGAAAATATTTTGAGATGAGTGAAAATGAAAACACAACATATCAAAACTTATGGACTGAAGATAGAGCACTAATTGGAAGGAAATTTATAGCTGTAAATGCCTATATTAAAAGAAGAAAGATCTCAAGTCAATAACCTAACCTTGTACGTAAGTAAACTAGAAAAAAAAAAGAGCAAATAAAACTGAGAGCAAGCTGAAGGAGAAAATTAATAAGGATTAGAGTAAAAATAAATGAATTAGAAAATGGAAAAATAGTAGAATCAATAAAACTAAAAGTTCTTCTTTGAAAGGATCAAAAGAATTGGTAAACCTGTAGTGAGATTGACCAAGAAATGAAAACAGGGGACATTACTCCCAACTTTACAGAAATAAAAAGGAAAATAAGAGATACTATAAACAACCGCATGGCAATAAATTAAATAACTTAGATGAAATGGACAAATTCTTAGGAAAATACAAACTGCTGAAACTGGCTCATGAAAAAAATAGAAAATACGAATAGACAAATAACAAATAAAGAGAGTGAATTAGTAATTTTTAAAAAACCCACAAAGAAAAACCCAGAACCAAATGGCTAGGTTCTTAAAGCTTCCATTCTTGGGGCTGGCTAGACAGCTCAGTGGGTTAGAGCACAGCCTCGTAACACCAAGGTCAAGGGTTTGGATCCTTGTACAGGCCAGCTGCCAAAAAAACCCCAACCCCCCAAAAAACATTAAAGCTTCCGTTCTTCTTTCCACCCTTCCTCTCACCAATACTCACAAACTCTTCCAAAAATAGACAGGAGGACACTTCCCCCACTCATTCTATGCAGCTAATGTTATCCTGACACCAAAACCAAGAAAGATAGCACAAGAAGGAAAACTACAGACCTTTCCATAAGGCCTACATTCCTTATGAATACAGGTGCAAAGAATCCTCAACAAAGTACAGTACTAGCAAACCAAATTCATTAACATATGAAATAAAATCATACAACATGACCAAGTGAATTTATCTCAGGAATGCAAGATTGGCTCAGTACCTGAGTATTAATTAGTGTAATATGCCATATCAATAGAATAAAAAACAAAAATAAAAAAACACAAGAACATCTCAATAGATGCAGAAAAAGTAACAACATCCAACACCATTCATGATAAAAACATTCAGCAAAATAGGAATAAAAATGAACTTCCTCAACTTGATGAAGGACATCTATGAAAAACTGTTTTTAGAAATATATGTATGATACCCTATGTTTAGTGGTGCATGCCGTATGTGCTGCTGTATTTAGTAACATACATGTGAGACAGTGTTTCGTGGTTTGTTAGTGTTCTACTGTGTGTGATATTGTTTTTAGTCATGTATAGTGTATGTGATATTATATTTAGCAGTATGTTTAAGACAGTTTATTATTTTTATTTATTTATTTATTTTTTAAAGATGACTGGTAAAGGGATCTCACCCCTTGGCTTAGTGTTGTCAGCACCACCCTCAGCCAGTGAGCCAACCAGCATCCCTATATAGGATCCGAACTTGTGGCCTTGGTGTTATCAGCACCACACCCTCCTGAGTGAGCCACGGGCCAGCCTTAAGACACTGTTTATAGGTGCGTGACATGTGTGCTATTGTGATGTGTTTAGTGATATATGTATGAGACACTGTTAAGTGATGCATGGTGTCTATGCTATCACTACATATTTAGATGTGTGTGGCATATTGTTAGGTGAAACAAAGTGTGTGCTTTTTACTAAGTGATATACGTATGAGACATTACGTTTAGTGGTGCATGGTGGGTGTGGTACTGTGTAAAAGAATGGAAGCTTTCTCTCTAAGGTCAAGAACAATACAAAGACATCCACTCTTACCACTTCTATTCAACAGCAGATGGGAAGTTCTGTCCAAGACAATTAGACAAAATAATAAAAGGCATCCAGATTGAAAGGAAGAAGTAAAACTATCTTTATACTCAGATGACATGATCTTGTATATGGAAAATCCTAATGAATGCATCTAAAAACTATTAGCAGTAATAAACTATTTCAGCAAGGGTGCAAGATACAAGATTAATGTACAAAAATCAATTGTTTTTCTATACACTACCAATGGAAGATCTAAAAATAAGGAAATCAATTCCATTTATGATGGCCCAAAACAATGAAATATTTAGGGATAAATCTAACAATAGAAGTTCAAAACCTTTACTCTGAAAACAACAAAATATTGCTGAAAGAAATTTTATACAGAAATAAATGCAAAGGGGCTGGCCGGTTAGCTCAGTTGGTTAGAGTATGGTGCTGACAACACCAAGTTTCAATACCATATTCATAGATTGGAAGACTTGATATTGTTTAAATAGCAATATGCCTCAAAATGATATACAGATTCAACCCAATATTTTTCAATATCCTAGCTGGCTTCTGTGAAGAAATTGACAAGTGGATCCTAAGATTCATATAGAAATTCGAGGAACTCAGAAGAGTCAAAACAATCTTAACAAAAACGAATAAAGTTGGAACATATTCTTGATTTCAAAATTTACTACAAAACTACTTTAATCAAGACAATGTGGTAGTGGCATATAAATAGACATAAAAATCAACGGGATAGAGTTGAGGTTCAGAAAAACCCATACATTTTATGTTCAATTGATTTTTAACAAAGGTGTCAATACAATTTATTGGGGGAAAGAATAATCTTTTCAGCAAATGGTGTTGGGATAAATAGATATCCATATGCAAATGAATGAAGTTGGGCCCATATCTCACACCAAAGACAAAATAAACTCAAAATGGATAAAAGACCTAAATGTGAAAACTAAAGGTATTAGACCCTTAGAAGAAAGCATAGGCTTGACCTTGGATCAGTCTATGTTTACTTAGATATGACATCAAAAGTGTAAGTGATGAAAGGAAAAAATAGATAAATTGGACTTTATCAGAATTAAAAACTTTTGCTCTTCAAAAGACATCAGGGCCAGCCCGTGGCTCACTCGGGAGAGTGTGGTGCTGATAACACCAAGGCCATGGGTTCGGATCCCATATAGGGATGGCCGGTTAGCTCACTGGGTGAGTGTGGTGCTGACAACACCAAGTCAAGGGTTAAGATCCCCTTACCGGTCATCTTTTTTTTTTTTTTTTTTAAAAAAGATGTCAAGTAAGTGAAATGACAACCTACAGACTGGGAGAAAATATCTGCAAGTTATCTGTCTGGTAAGGGACTTGAATCCAGAATATAAAAAGAACTCTTACAACTCAAAAATAAAAATAAGCCAATTAAAAAATGGGCAAAGGATTTGAATAGACATTTCTCCAAAGAAAACATACAAATGGCCAATAAGCACATGAAAAGATGTTCAACATCACCAGCCATCAGTGAAATACAATTCAAAACTGTAATGAATACCACGTCACATTCACTAGTATGGCTAAAATTAAAAATATAGACAATAAGTAACTAGTATTGGCAGAGATATGCAGTCTTTGAAACCCTCATACATTGCTAGTAGAAGTATCAAATAGTATAGGCACTTTGGAAACAGTTTGAGGTATTTGCTGATACCTGATAGACATGGCTAGCTAGCACCAACAGCAAAAAATACCCCATACAGTTTCGAGTCAGAAAGACTTGGATTTCAACTCTGGTTCTTCCTTTCATGGTGTGAATTGGGCGAGTCATTTAAACTCTCTGAGCTTGGGGATAATAATGCAACCTACTTCAAAGGGCTGTTATAAGGATTGAGGAGATAAAAAAATCTTTAGTGCGTAGTAGGTACTCAGTAAATGGTAGGTATTTTTAATGGTTAAATTTATGGTCTGTAACCCAATGAGAACTGAGAAGCAAATGAGTGTGACCAAGTAGAATTAAATCACACAGATTTAATCTGCAGACTGTAGATCTTCTTATTGCCAAGGATTCCTTATTTTTTGCTCCATATACTCCTGGTGTTGCTCATTTGTTCATTCATTCATTCATTCATTCATTCATTCATTCAGTATTTATCGAGCACTTCTCATGTTAGGTGCTAGCTTAACATCATACAATGTTAGAAATAAATGATTCTGTCCCTGTTTTCCAGGGGTTGACAGCTTCTCCCAGTGGGGAAAAGAGACACATACTAGCTGTCAATATAGCATGCTGGTTATGTGCATGTGGGCATTGGACCTGGACAACCTGACTCCATCACTCACTAGCTCTGTGACTGTGGATGAGTTATTCAACCACTTTGGTCACGTCATCTATAAAATAGGGTTGACAACAGGTGCCCCCAACCAATATCCCCATCATAATGTTCTTAAGAGGATTAAATAAATCAATACAAGGGTGAAGCACTTTGCTTAGTGCCTGGCACCTGGTTTACTAATAAATGGCAACCATCTTTATTTCCAGGCAATCATGCCACTGTGTGGTCCATGTTATAAAAGGGGAATTCTGAGAGAAGAAACATCCATCAATTCTGGAGATATTTGCCTATCTATCAAAATACATATATCAACCAATAATGGATCCCTTCCTATATTATTGATCAATAGCTAATATTGAACTGGAGTGAGAACTTCTAATCAGCATGAGATAAGCAATGGGATATAATTTTTGTCCTTTGGGATTTAAGCCTTTGGATGTTATCTAGTGTAAATGAGACAGTTCCGTTAGGCTTTTTACAGATATTGGCATGGATGTCTATACCTGGTGGGTTCTTCCTGGGAAGCTTTGCTGAGGATGCCAGTGCCCAGGTTGTGACTTTTCAAGGGTTTCTGTATGTGTGGAAGCAGCAGGACCCATGACAGAGAATCCCTGATTCTGGTCCTTCCCCTGTAACCTGCACCGAAGATGTACCTTATTGAAGCCAGAGAAGTGTGGTGCTCTGGCCCTATTCCCTATTCCCTTCCTACTCTTAAGAATCTGGATCTTGGAGGGAGAGGAACCCCAGTACTACTGAGTATCACCAGCTGAACCCACAGTTGGGATGCCTGGTCTGACAGCCATGTTTGTACTTAACGGAAACCACAGGGCAGAATTTTTGAAAAGGAATTTATCCAGGAAAATTTGGTTTGTCTACTTTGGACCTATTGTCTACCTTTTGGGTTGTCATGAGGGGTAATATAAAATATTATTTGTGGGACCTAGTAAACTTTAAAATGCAGCAATCTCATTGTCATTAGTATTATGGAATCTTGGGGCTGAAGAGATCTATAAAGATAGCCCAGCCATCCCCGACCATAGCAGGAAGCCCCTCTCCAGCACAGCTAACCAATTGCAGCGACAGGGAGCTCACTAAGTGAAGGGTAGCCCCTTCTCTCTCTGGTCAGTTCTGAGGGAGAGAAAGTTCTTCTTTAGATTGAGTTAAAGTCTATCTTTTTACAATCTCCGGGCATTTGTACCATCTTTCAGAGATTTGAGGACACTCTTCATGGCCCAAGTCATCTTCCCCCCCTCCCCACTGTTTTTCTGATATCTCCAAGTATTTTGCACAAAATAATTTTCACTTTCTTTGTTCCCTGGGGGTCCATCCACTGCAGCTGGTCAGTGTCCCCTTGCAAATACTGATGGCCAGAACAAACACAACCAGCACTACTGATGTGACCCAGTCAGGGCAAAGTGTGGGAGATGTATCACCTCCTATAATCTACACAGTTTGACTCCTTTAATGAGGCACAAGGTGAGTGCTTTCTAGCAGTTCCACGGAATTTGATCATTTTAAGTTTGTAATTGGCAAATACACCCAAATCTTTCTCACCTAAACTACATCAAAGTCTGTGCTTCCTAGATTTATAGATTAGTTTAAATGGACCCAGGTTAAATATCACATTGCCAGCAACCTGGAAGTAGCCATCTAGGTGCCCTCCTTAATTACTGCTCCTGCCTCCCTGGTCCAGGAACCACAGTCATCGCTTCTGTGTTCTTTTCCTATCTTTACAGATTACCAACTATTTGTGCATAATATTTGGTTTTGGGACTGTATGAAAGTGAAATCATGCTGTATGTATTATTTTGTTTATTTTGACAGCTGGCCGGTGCAGGGATGGAACCCTGGACCTTGGCGTTATCAGCACCACACTCTAACCAACTGAGTAAACAGCCAGCCCATATGTATTACTTTATAATTTTCTTTCTCTCAAAATTATGTTTGTGAGATTCATAAACTCACATTACATTGAATATGTAGCCATGGTTTATTCATTTTCATTGCTGTAGAGTATTTCATTGTATGAATATTTAAAAAAATTAATTTATTCTTCTGTTGATAAACATTTGGGCCATTTATTTATTTATTGAATTGTGAACTATGCCACTATGAATATTCTTGTGTGTGTCTCCTGGGGCACACATGCAATGTAATTGGTAATTATTTCGTGGATTTATCTTATCTCCCAATTTCTTTCAGAACACAAGAATTATGTTTTTTACATTTAATAAAGGCTTTGAACACACACTAGTTTTCCCTAGAATGTATATCTATGAGTGGAATATTTGGGTCTTAGGGTTTACCTAAAAGTATGAAAATGAATATAGCTCTTGATTTTCCTCTGATTTCAAAATTGCTTTTTCAACCACCTCCTTGGCAAGGGGAGCTCTAGGTGTTCAAATCAGATGCCTGACCATTTCCTGAAGTGACGTTGATCTTGAAGGGCTGGTTTCAAGCCTCATTATCAATGGCAATAAATGTGCCACTCACTAACTAGAAGGAGCCCATTCTATAGAGAGCACCAGCAGCTGCTATATTTATGACCCCTGATTCGTGTTAGTCATCACAACAAGACAGAGGACACACTGGTTTGCCCTATTCTGGCTAAAGGTCTCCATGCTGAGCAGGAATTTGCTCACCCAGGAAAGTCATGTACAGGGTGTTGGCAGAGGAGGGGAGCTGCTTGCTCTCTCAAAGGCACATTAGCCATTTGGAGATATTAACAGCTCAAAAAACTCAAGTCTGTATATAAGCCCTTCCCTAATGTTAGCCATACCTGGGGCAAAAGTACAAATAGATATCACATAGCTACCTAAATTATTTAAAATTATAAACTACTCCAAACAACTTCTAACCTTAATATATTCTATTCTTCTATTTTGCAAATATACAAATACTTTCGTGACCAGCAAAACCAGGTTCAAATTTAGAATTCCTGGACTCCTGGGATTTATGCAGTTGAATGAGGTGGTGAGGGGAGCACAGGCCCTGGCCCAACTATTGGCCCATGGCTTACCTGCCTTCCTTTCTTATCCCTGTCCTGCACTGCTAGGGATCTGTGGACATAGCAGCTCAAATGTCTCAATGCCGTGCTACCTCCCCCAAACACAGCGGCCTTTTAGCCACTTTTGGGAATGCCCAGTCTCTGCCCTAGAAATGATGGACCCTTGGAAAGAAGCCACAGTTTCAGCCATCTGGAGAGGGAATTCTGAGGTCACAGGTACCCAGAACTTGGTCCTGAAGTGCCAGACCCTGGGGACTCCTCACCCTGGGGAAGGAGTGTGGCCAGAGTGGGGATAGAAGGGGAGCCTGTAAAGTATGGGGCAGAAGGCAGGTTCTCTTGCAAGGTATAAGGACTGTACTTTCTGTGTCTTATTTCTCCTCTCCTGCCATGAGTGTAGGGACTGTGTTTGGCTGAATCTCCAGCATCTATTACAGTGCCTGGCACAGAAACGTCAGACATGGAAAGTACACTGGCGACCTAGGGTCCAGGCCCAGTTCTGTGGGAAACACGTTTTCATGTTACCGGGCACAGGTCTGGCTGCTCGCCCCCTTTCAAAAACAAAGCATTCAAAAGTCAAAGGTTAGTGAACATGGAAGTCAGCTTTTTATTCAGGAGTAACGGTGACCTGAGGAGAGATGTTAGGCTAACCCACCTCTCTGATAAAACTTAAGGAGAATGGCCAGCCTAAAACCATCGCCAAGGCTCAGATTTACTGAGGGTTTTTAAAAGACAGAATGGAAGGGGGTTAATGAAAAGCAGGAGGGAGGGAGAGGTGAGCTGTGGGGGCATGGAAGAAGCCAGGAGCAAGGTCTCGCCAAGACGTCTGATTCCTGCTCCTGTCCTGGCTGTTGTTTCCAGGACCTACTGGATGCCTCCTTGCAAGTCTGCAGTTTCAGGCTGGCTGGAAAACAGCTTCACATTTATGTAAATAATGTCATCTTGTCCCATAACCAAGGTTCAAAATATCAAACAACCATGTGAAAAAAGGGAACGCAGGGAAATGCATGCCAAGAAAAATATTGTCCTTTAAAAATCTTTTAGAGACCATACGGTTTTAGGTCCCAACCTGCTTCAGTCCTGCCCACTCCAACATTCATACTTTATAAGCTCAGTTCAACTTAGCCATTATACAGACGAAGGTTCCCAGTGGTTAAGTGACTCTCCCAAGGTCATACAACTAGACGAGGTAGAGGCTGGATTTGCACTCCACCTCTGGCCTCCTCTCTCAGCTCCCTTTTTTTTTCCTTGCCACTGTGCTGGTCCCCCCACGAGAGGCCAGGTCTTTCCCGCCGCTGGCCCTCCACTTTCCCTTGGTCCCCTCTTCAGCCCTTCTCTTCCCGGAGCCTCCCTCCTGCCGGGCTCCCCGCCTCCCTCGGGAAGCCCCGCCCCTCCCCTCAGGCCAACGTCACGTGCCACCCCATCCCCCCGCGCCTGCGCACTGCTTATTTCCCGCTGTCAGGATGAGGAGGCGGAGGTCGGCGCTCGGGTCCGTCTCTGCCCGCGGCTGTGGCGGTGCCGGCGGCTCCAGCTTTAGCGGTTCCTCCCTGGGCGGCGGCGGCGGCGGCGGCTCGGTCGACGCCTCCTCCGCCAGCTGAGCCCGCGGGAGCTCGAGACGCTGCTTCCGAGCCCATCCCCTCTCCCCGAGGCGGGCCGCCTGGCCATGGCGCAGCCGGGCCCGGCTCCCCAGCCTGATGGTGAGGAGCCCACCATGGCAGGCGCGGCAGGCGCGGCCTGCCGGGCGCCGGCGTCGCGGGGGGGAACCTCAAGGCGGGCGGGCGGCGGGAAGGGGGCGCGCAGGCCACGGGGGTGACCCCGCCGGGCGGAGGCGGGAGCGCGCGGGGGCGGTGCGGGGGCCCTGGGCGGCCGTCGCTGGGGAGGGGGCGGGAGGCGCCGGCTGCAGTGCGTGCGGGAGGGCGGAGTGAAGGGCGTGGGGAGGCTGCGGGGGATCTGGCAGAAGCTGGGGAACGTGGACAGGGTGCTCCTGTGGGTAGCTTTGCGACAGGCACGTGGGTTCTGCCCGTGGGGAGGATGAAAATTGGGAACGTGCTATGTTCTTAAGACAGAAAACCCTTTTGCTTAGGTGTTGGTGGTGTGCCCTCTCCACCGCACCTCCACCCCAATCCGTGCTATGGAGCTTTTCGCACCCAGTTTTTTGGGTTCAGTAACTGGATTTAGTAGCATTCCTTGATTGGCAGTGTTGCTTAATGGTAAATGCCGGGGCTTAAGAGTGTAAAGGACCTGGATTCTTCGCTAACAAGCCTTCACTTCAGTCAGGGAAATGTGTCATACGTAATTTATATTCTTGGAAGGAAAAAGAGCCCCCATCCTAAATAATCCAGGATGGTTGTTCATGACTTGGGAAGTGGACTAAACTCCGCTTTTGAGGTTTTAGAACCTGGACTCATGTTTGGAAAAAAATTTCTTGATCTTTGCAAGGTCTATTGTATCTCGTTTGAGAAAGTTCTTTCAGGTGTATTTCTATAATCAGCCAGCGTGCTTAGTATATTTAAATGTGAGTAGAATGTTGGGATATGGTGCTTGGCACAACGTAGGTACTGTATTGAAAAACTTGCCTTTGCCTAGGGTTGTCTCTTAAAATAACCTTTCATGAAAACCTTACTCTTTGTTCTTGCTTTTGGGAAACTTGAAACAATGTTATCAGATTTTAAGGCTCTGGCTGCTCTCTGGAAAGTGTGCTCCAAGGCCTGTTAGCCTCTAATTTTGGGTTTTGTTAGTTGCCTAAGGGAAGATGTCCAGTATAGGTACCTGGAGTTGTGTAAGAATCTGCTTGCTGTTTCTGTCCAAGTAGAAAAGAAGGGAGGCATTTTTGGTGGGCTTTCAGAGAGAGGAAACTGGGGTGTTTTTAGGCTACATTTTAATTCTCACCGTTTGCATTTGATATCAGGGAAGAAAAGTTTGCTCCTTCGCAAACCCTCTTTGTAACTGCAGACGGAGGCAGAATACAGAGAGAGCTCAGTGGCTTCTGGTTCTGATCTGGGATGGTAGGTATGCCTAGCCGGCTGCTGCCATCTCTTGCGTTGCATGGAAACAAATGTCTGGGGCAGCTCAGGTGACATGACAGTCTGGAATCAAAATTCCCTGCCACTTTCAAGATGTGAAATGGTCTTCCTTGTAAATAGGCAGAAGTGACTAAGCACTTGAAAGAGGTTAGGGAAAAATTAGCTTTAGGAAATCTTGTATTCTTGCTATTCTTAGTGCAGGTTTATTTCCTATTTTTCAAATCTTGTGACTCTAGGATGAGGTTTGGTTTGCATGGAGCACAATTTTTATTTTAAGTTAATGAAGTAAATGGGCAGTCACAGGTACTATTTACAGATGGAGGGAGGATTTGGTATATTTTAGTATTTCGTGTCAGTGTCTTCTTAGAAGTTTATCTTGGAGATTTAATTTTTCTCTTCAGCTGAACTCATATGGACCACTTTAGGGTTAAGCACACTTGAATTTCCTAGCTTTGCTGATTTTTTAAAAATACTGTTGCAGAATTTTTTGCATCAAATTGGCAGGAAGAAATAACTGCTTAGTTTTTGACTTTATCTTGTTTTTTTCCCAGAAGCAATTGTCTTTTATGACATTTTTTTCTTTTCCTTTTTGACATATCTTTTTTTGTTTTTCCTAGAGATATGGTTAGTTAAGAAAAGAATAGATTTGTTTTTTGCATCAAATTGGCAGGAAGAAATAACTGCTTAGTTTTTGACTTTATCTTGTTTTTTTCCCAGAAGCAATTGTCTTTTATGACATTTTTTTCTTTTCCTTTTTGACATATCTTTTTTTGTTTTTCCTAGAGATATGATTAGTTAAGAAAAGAATAGATTTGTGTGTAAATTGACAGGATGAAATGTAATTATTTCCTTTTTATTAATTCTCTTTAACTCCTTATTTTGTAAATTTTTTGAAAAAGTTTTGGTTTTTTTTTTTGATGGTACATCGTAGTTTACTTGTTTAGAATAAAGATTCTTTTAGGGGCTGGCTGGTTAGTTCAGTTGGTTAGAGCAGATCCTGTACTGGCCAGCCACCAAAAAACAAACAAAAAAACCCCCTAAATAGAGTAAAGGTAATTTTAATAGCCAAACAAATGTCAGTTGATTAATGTTTTCCCTTGAGAATTCAAAGATAATGTGAAAAATTTCAAATTTTAATATTTATTTTAATCTAAGTTAAAATATCGCAGAAGCATTTGCTTTGATTTTACTTCATTACTTTTTTCTTTTTATCTAAAAATACTGTCTTTTATAATCTCTCCATTAAATATGTATATTAAGACTGACCAGTTAGCTCAGTGAGAGCATTGTGCTGATAACACCAAGGTCTGGGGTTCTATCCCTGTACTGGCTAGTAAAAAAAAAAAAAAAAAAAAAGGTGTATATCAAGAAGTAGAAATATGTCTTCCCCCATCTTCCCCAGGTAACTGCTGTTAAGTTTTTTGTCCTTCCTGACTTTTCTATAGTTACAACAGACATGCCACCTTTTACTTGAAATAGACATATGTGTTTTACATACGTGGGTCTGAAACTTGCCTATCTCACTTAATAAATGTTAGCTATCCTTATTATATACTTGTAAATGATTGTATGGCCATGTAACATGCTATAAGCACTGCAGGCCATTATCAGGAAGTCATCATATCAGTGAGGTGGGTACTTTTGTAATATTACTGCTCCCGTTTTATTGATGAGGAAACCAAAGCACAGATGAGTTAAAGAAATGAGCCTGGAGTTACACATTAAGTAAGTGGGGGAGCCAGGGTTCAAATCCAGGCCATCTGATGCCAGGGCCCTCTGGCCTGTTTGCTGTTTCATGGACCACTTTCCAGGGCACCGTTATAGGTCTACCTCATCCTTGTTAAAGACTATTCCATCATATGCATGTACCATGCATAATTTATTTGATGGACAAGTTGATTGCTTTCAGTTTTTTCATTATTTTATAGGCAGTGCTGTAATGGATATCCTTGTATATGTTTTTTTAGGTATTCTTGCTTTTACTTCTGTTAAGACTACTGAATTAAAGAGTGTAAACGCTGAGTGGTTTAAATTTTAACAGCTATTGCTGGCTTACTCTCAAAAAAGGCATATCTGCCAACAGTATATGAGAGAGTGAATTTCCCCTACAATCTTACAAGCTCTGGATGATGTCAGTCTTAAATTTGTGTCTTCTGAAAGATTTTTTAAAAGTGGTATTCTTCAGTTAGCAAATATTTGTATGTCTATTCTATGCCAGACCCTAAGCTAGGCTCTAGGAAATTTAGTGATAAACAAGACCCAGTTCCTGTTCCTAGGTAGTGAATCACTTAGCTATTAATTAGATAATTTCACAGGCAAATGTAAGACTATTTATTTATTTAACTAATATGAGTATGTACTACTTGCCAGGCACAATTCTAGGTATTTGGAATACATCAGTGGGCAACATAGATAATAAATAACCCTCTTGTAGTGAGGGAGAGACAGATACTAAACAACAGACATAAGAAAATTGTATGGAGTATTAGGTGGTAAGTACTATGGAAAAAAGAAAAAGTAGAGCAGGGTAAAAAGAAGGGGTGGGGCTGGTTTTAAGCAGCATGGTCAGGGTAGCCTTACAGAGAAGATGACATTTGTGCAAAGATGTGAAGGAGATGAGGAGTTAGCCATGAGGATATCTGGAGGAAGAGTGTTCCAGACAGAGGGATTCATTTATGCAGATGTCTTGAGGGAGCATGTCTGGCATGCTTGAGGAATGGCATGAAGGTCAGTGTGTCTGGAATGATGTTATGCGGGCAGGTGGAGGAGAGTAGTAGGATATGAGGTCAGAGAGGTAATGGGGTTGGGGCAGATCTTGTAGGGTCATAGAAGCATTGTAAGATCGGCTTTTAACGATGGTAAACCATTGAAAAGGTTTTGAGTAGAGAGTGATGTAATCTGACTTACGTTTTAAAAAAATCACTCTGGCTGCTAGATTGGCAATAGAGTAATAGGGAGGCAAGGGAGGTGTGAATCCAGGAAGACGATGATGGGGCTTGGATCAAGATGTATCAGTGGAAATGATATTTTGAAGGTGTGGTCAGCAGGATTTGCTGATGGATTGGCTATGGGATGCAAGAGAAAGAGGAGTCAAGGATTACTCAAAGTTTTTTTTTTTGCCTGAGCAACTATGAGAGTTACTCAATGCTATGAGTGCCTGTAATTGAGGCGTTTGACCCATTTAGGCAAGTCAGGAAAGGTTTCTGAGGAAGTGGTCCTGAAGCTGAGATCTGATGGATGAGTAGGAGTCCTTTTTCTGGAGGAAGCAGGATGAGTAAGAGAACTGGAGAAAGGTCATTGTGCTTGGAGTAGAGGGAATGAGAAGGTGTGAAGTACAAATGGTCTGGCCTGAGTAGTCTTTATCCTTAGAGCTTTAGGGGAAGCCATTGAAGGGTTTTAAGCAGGTAGATGACATGATAGCTTTTTAATTTCAGTTCCCTGATTGTTAGTAATTATATTGTTGTTAATTATAGTATCTTTTTGTTTATCAGCGATCTGTATTTCTTTCTTTCTTTTTTTTTTTTTTTAAATATGACTGGTAAGGGGACCTCAACCCTTGACTTGGTGTTGTCAGCACCAGGCTCTCAGAAGTGAGCTAACCAGCCATCCCTATATAGGGATCCGACCCCATGGCCTTCGTGTTATCAGCACCACACTCTCCCAAGTGAGCCAGGGGCCAGCCCAGCCATCTGTATTTCTTTTGTGAATTGCCTGTTTATTTCTTTTGCCCATTTTTTTTCCATTGGGTTGTCCTTTTCATTCATTTGGAGGAGCTCTTTGTAAATTATATTAGCCCTTCGGTATATATTGCAAATTTTGGTCTCCTAGTCTGTCATTTACTTCTATTTTTTTCTTTTGTTGTGCAGAATGCTTTAATTTTTATGTAGATCAAATCTGACCTCTTTTTTTTTTTTTTTCCATTTATGGTTTCAGGGTTTTTGTCTTGCTGAGGAAGACCTCCCCAACACCCATACTTATTTTTTAAAAATTATTTTTTGGGGGTGGGGGAGCTGGCCGGCATTTTCAGCACTTTTATAGTTGTCTTTTATGTTTAGTACTTTAATCCATCTGGAATTTATTTCTTTATTTTTAAATTTAAACAAGGAATGTTTAAGATAAAGAATTATTAACTAAACAGGAGATTATCTACTAAGAGAAAAGAAAACCCTAAAGAATACAGGAATAGTAGACATAAGGAGCAGCTACTACTTCCAGGGCTGAGGCAGAGTACCCAAGAAAGGATCAAATCTGGAAGAGGCCACTCCCAGAACTGAGATACATACCGCGTTGGAGAGGGTACAGCTGTGGCCTCTGAAGGGCAGTTAATTGAGGGGCTGCTGTGACAGAACTTGCTCAGAAGCTATTTAAGCCTTTCTAGGTTGCAGGGGGAAGCTGCCTGCATCTGGAATTTATTTTTGATGTGAAGTAGGGATCTAACTTTATTTTTTTCCCCCAAGTGGATAGCCAGTTGTCTTAATGCCATTTATTCAATAATCTATGCATTTGATTTGTTAATTATAACTTGGTAAATCTCCCAACTGTTAAACTTGCAGAGATACTTGATTTGAAACACAAAACCCCGATGCTTATCCCACAGTCTTAGCACTGTGATGTCCCAACACATGGTAGCCTGGAATTGTGTAATAACCTTTAATTTTTATGTTTTACCTAACTACCTTTGGACAGAACTGACATTGAATCTTAAGGGCTCTAATTTGTAAAATAGCTACAATCTATCATACACTAGGTTTTTATCCAGTTAAGTTTGATGTGCTCTTCTTGTATGAGGGAACTTCAAAAAGTTTGTGGGAATATGGAATTAAAAGATAAAAATAAAAAATATAAACTTTATTTCTCAACATAATCTCCATCAAGTTCAAGACACTTTTGTAAGCAATGATACCAGCCATTTAGTCCATCCCTGAAGAACTGAGGGTCCTGGGAATTTAACCATGTCAGTGCAGTCTTTTTACATTATTAACTGAAGAAAAATGGGTGCAATTGAAAGATTTTTTAAGATTAGGAAAGAAAAAGAAGTCAGAAGGGGCCAAGTCAGTACTGTAAGGTAGATAGATTCCTTTGGAATGATTTCCCATGAAATTCTCATAGAGTTGCCCTTTTTTGATGAGAGGAATGATCAGGAGCATTGTCCTTGTGGAGAAGGATTCTGTGGTGAAGTTTTCCTGGGTGTTTTTCTGCTAAAGCTTTGGCTGACTTTCTCAGAATACTCTCTTAATTAGCAGATGTTATTGTTCTTTGGCCCTCCAGAAAGTCAACAAGCAGAATACCTTGAGCATCCCCCAAAACTGTTGCCATGACCTTTGCTCTTGACTGGTCTGTCTTTGCTTTTACTGGACTACTTCGACCTCGTGGTAGCCATGGCTTTGATTGTACTTTGTCTTCAGGATGGTGCTGGTAAAGCTGTGTTTCATCTCCTGTTACAGTTCATTGAAGAAATTCTTCAGGATCTTGATCCCATTTGTTTAAAATTCTCATTGGAAGCTCTGCTTGTCTGCAGCTGATCTGGGTGCAACAGTTTTAGCACCCATTAAGCAGAAACGTTGCTCAACTGCAATTTTTCAGTCAGAATTGTGTGAGCTGAACCAGTTGAGATGTCTGTGGTGTTGGCTATTGTTTCTGCTGTTAGTCGCTGGTCTTCTTCAATTAGGGCATGGGCAGGATTAATTTTTCCTCACCAATTGATGTGAATGGTCTGCCACTGCAGGCTTTATCTTCAACATTGTCTTGTCCCTTCTTAAAACAAGTTATCCATTTGTAAACAGCTGATTTCTTTTTTTTTTTTCTTTTTAAACTGCTGATTTCTTTGTGGCATTGTCCACCTAAGCATCAGTGATTTCATCATACTTCCAACCAGGTTTCACCTTAAATTTGATGTTTGTTCTTGCTTCAATTTTAGCAGAATTCATGTTGCTCTTATAGGGTTTTTTTTTCAAACTGATGTCCTACCCTTAGTGCCTCAAACTAGATCCTGTTCAGACATGTTATAATTGAGTTGGTACGAATTTATTTTGGTGAAAAAATTTTGAAATCCGTGAGTAGTTTTTTCATGATACATATTTCCCATGAACTTTTTGAAGACCCCTCATATAATCATAAAAATTAATTAATTAATTATTTTTTTTTGGCTCCTGGCCAGTATGGGGAGAATTTATTCTTTGTAGGAGTACTTAGTAAACTTTTCTTGCTCGTTTTTGTGTGGTACAATTGTGCCAGCTAATGGTGGGGGTATGGGGACAGGAATATAGAAATAAATGGTATGTAGTTCTGTTTTCAAGAATTTTCTGATCTTAAAAAAAAAAAAGGAATTTTAAGATCTAGTGGAGGAATGGGCCTTAGGGAACATTAATGTGGCCTGAGAAGGTGCCCAGTCAGAAAACAGGTATAGTCAGTGCTTTTGGATCACAGAGGAAGCTGTTACTCCAAGTGAAATTATAGGAAGAGCTATGAAGGAAGGTATCTTTATTCCGTTTTCTTGTCAGATAACTGAATGTCTTCCAAGTGGTAGTCTTAGTTCTTTTCCTTCTGGAGAGAAGGAACTCGTCCTAGTTTTGACTAGTTCGGATGTTTTATTTTTTCTTTAATTAAGGTGAAATTTGCTGCACTATAACTTCTATTCACTGGATTTAATTTTCTTCTGTAGTACCACACAGGAAATCCCAAGCATTCTTGTATAGGTTAGTTCTGAAGAAATTTGATGATAATATTATGCCCTTCCTAAATATTCTCTTTATTTCTCCTATCACGTGGTTTGGATCTACTTAACATTCTTTAGATTTTCTTTCAGACAGGTTTCAGTTGTTAATGACTTTTGGTGGTTACTGATGTTCTTTAGATATATTAACCTATAAAAAGTAGTCAGTGGGGTCATATAACTGAAAGGAACCCTAGAGACTAGTTACCTTACTTCATTTTACAGATTAGGAAACTAAGGACTAAAGCGGTAGAAGTGACTTGCACTGTAGCATAGCCAATACTAGAATTTAAGGCTGTTTCCTTTCTTCTGGCTGCTGCTGCTTTTTATGTAGAATGAGCTTCCTCTAGAAGCTCATTATGATGTTGCCTGAAAAGAATCATGGAATTGATATAGCTTGATAACAGTCATTTAGAATGCATGACTTTCTTAAGAAGCTTTCCTTTTTCTTTAATACTTTCATTCTTTAAACAAATATTTATTGCTTATCAATGGTGGACATTGTGTTGGGGATATTATAACAAAATAGAAATGTACCTTTCCTTATGAGGTTAAAAGTCTGGTGGTGAAACAATACACAACCAAAAAAAAAAAAAAAAACCCAGAATAAAGTACACACAAAAAATAAACAAAACAGAGCAAAACAAAAAGAAAAAAAGTCTTGTGGTGAATACATAAATACAGACAAATTCTGTGAGGAAAGGATTACTTGTCTGACTGATAATGGTATCCCCAGCACAATACTTGTCATAGAGTAAATATGAGCAGTAGATATTGGTTGAAGGAAGGTCAGATGACAACACGCAGTTACAGTAATGTGGTAGCTCTTCCCCATTCACAATATCATGATAACACATTGGAGAAACATCTTTTGTCATTCAGTAAGTTAGTTAACATAGGACCCTTCCTCCACTTCACCCCCACTGCACCCCAAATTATATTGGAGAAAGTAGCATTTGAATTGAGCCGTGAGAGTTGTGTAGAATTTTTGATAGATGGAAATGATGCTTTGGAGAAAGATGTTAGAAGAGAGGGAGAATCTTTGCAGGGTAGGGATGGAGCACGTGCATTATGCGCCTCATTATGAGGTGAGGCGTATGAATAATCTGATTTTGTGGGAGTGTGAGTCCTGCTTAGAGACAGGTTTGAAAAAGGAGGTTGAGCCTGAATGGTTGAAAGCTTTGCTGCCAGTTAAGGAGTTTGGATTTCCCTAGATGATGTGGCTGGGCCTGTATGTTTTGATAGAGAAATACTGATTCATATTGTGCTATAGGAAGCTTGTTCTGGAAATTATACAGACAGTAGATTGGTGATGAGGCAGATGGTTGGTTAAGGAGATGGATTAGGCTTTTGCTCTGGTCTGGTATAGAGATGGTGGTGTTATAACCTATGTCAGTGGGAATGGAGAGAAGGAAATAATAGATGTGAGAAATACTGCGGTGGTAAAATAGCAACTTGCTGAACATTTAGTTTGAGGTGCAGGCAGGAGAGAAATTCTGAGGATTCTGAGACCGTCTTAGAATCCTGATGCTTGGGGCCGGCCCGTGGCTCACTCGGGAGAGTGTGGTGCTGAGAACACCAAGGCCCCGGGTTCGGATCCCATATACGGATGGCCGGTTCGCTCACTGGCTGAGCGTGGTGCTCACAACACCAAGTCAAGGGTTAAGATCCCCTTACCGGTCATCTTTAAAAAAAAAAAAAAAAAAAAAAAAAAAGAATCCTGATGCTGTTTACCAGTCTAGGCAATCAGTGGAAGGGCAGATTTAGTATTAGAAAGAGGCAAATTTGGTTTTAGGTATATTGATCTGGAGTACTGGTGAGGAAGCCATGTAGAAATATCCAGTGGATAGCTGGAAATAAAGCCCTGGAGCTCAGGGAAGAAATCAGGGGTGGAGGTGTACTTTTGGGAGTCAGATGTTTAGAAGTCATCAGGATGAACACTGCTCAGGGAGAAAATATAGGCTATGAGGAAGGCCACAGATAAAACTAATGATGAAGAAGGAGAAACCAGTGAACCTCATACAGAAGGAGAATTAGGAGAAAGTTTAGGAGTCTGTTAGGGACAGGCTGGCCGGTTTCCCCAATGGGCAGAGCATGATGCTTGTAACAACAAGATCAATATACTGAAGAGCTACTTAAAAAAACGAGAGAGAGAGAGAGAGAGAGAGAGAGAGAGAGAGAGAGAGAGAGAGAAAGAGAAAGAGAAAGTCTATTAGAAAACGTTTGAAGGAGGGAGGGGGATGGTCACCAGTACTAAACGCTGCAGAGAAGACAGATGAAGACAGAAGTGCTCATTGAAATCAGCAGTTAGTGATCATCAGGACTTCTAAGAAGGAGTTTCAGTAAGGAAGGAGTAAATAGAGACAGCAGGTATAGACTAAATGTTAAAATTACAGTGATACACAAGTGGGCAGTCACTTGAGGGTGTAGTAAGGTTGTGGCAAGGTGTGTGTGTTTTAAGGATAGAGATTTAAGTAATTGTAGATGCTGGAGCGACTGCTGGTGGAAAGGGAGGAGCCCAAAGATGTAAAATCAAGGAGATAACAGGTGGAGCTAGGTGTCAAAGA
This sequence comes from Cynocephalus volans, assembly GCF_027409185.1. Lineage (NCBI taxonomy): Eukaryota > Metazoa > Chordata > Mammalia > Dermoptera > Cynocephalidae > Cynocephalus > Cynocephalus volans. Next base: position 33,011,166 of record NC_084469.1, read on the forward strand.
AATGGAGAGCAGATGAGATGGATAAAGAGAATGGGTGTAGAAAGGAGAGAGAGTGAGTGATCTCATCCTCCAGAATAAGGGAGAAAGGAAAGGAAGAGGTGAGAAAGAGAAAACTCTGAGGTAGAAGAGACAAATTGACTAAATATATATAGCCTCCATTCTTTTATTCATTTATTCAAACATGTGATTTAAGTATATATTATGAACAGCAGACGAGGTACCTGTACTCATGGAGGTTATAGTTTATCGCAGTCAAGTAGATTAGGTTGTTTATACTTCCCTGGGTTCCTCCTGGGTTATCTTAACCAAAGAACACAAAATAATTTGGCTCTTTTTCCAGTTGTCCTGAGGGTGATATAACCAGTACCATTCTAGATGCACAGGAGAGAAGTTAATTCATTATATACACTGAATGTCTTGGACATTAGGGCTTTTAATTTTCTCATGGATAGATCCTGAGTTCAGAAACGCTGGTCGAGTAATAAGTACAGAATATAATTGGTTCCTTATTGTGGGAAATTTGATGGGTTGGGGGGAGCAAACCATGATGTGGGTTGCCGATCTTCCGCTTAAAGCTATCAAAAATCAAGACAAACTTTTTGTTTTTAACCATTTAATATCCAATTGGTATCTACTTTCTGTAAGCTCCTACTGCATTCTTTCATTGATTTATTTATTTTTTTGGATGGCTGGCCAATACAGGGTCCTGCTACATTTATAAATAAACTGCTGCCTCTCCCCCACATCTAGATCTTATCTCCCCGACTTTTTTTTTTTTTTTTTTTTTTTGTCTTTTTCGTGACCGGCACTCAGCCAGTGAGTGCACTGGCCATTCCTATATGGGATCCGAACCCTCGGCGGCGGGAGCGCGCCGCGTCGCAGCGCTCCCAGCGCCGCACTCTCCCCAGTGCGCCACTGGCTCAGCCCCTCTCCCCGACTTTCTTAGCTGCTTAAGAGCAGTTCTTTCTGAGACTACTGCTGTCTTTTGTTTCACTATGACTAGCAGAGCTGTGTAGAGAGTAATGGAAGGACATCAACAGTTTGGGTCCATCTTTATTGCAAAACATTGTTCTGCATTTATTTATTCCTAGTAGGTGGAAACCTAGTCTCTTTATAACACTTCCACTTTTTGTGGTAGCTATAAGAACAAGGGTACTTCGAAAAATTCATGGAAAAATAAAAGATAATACTAATCACTTCTTGGCCTTTTGGCTAAGATCAAGTGTAGTTATCTGTTCTTACCAGTTAATATCTGATACGTCCTCTACCCGAGGATAATACGTTAAATGGATTTTGGGAGCAGAGAGATGGAATAGGAGCTTTCTTTGTCTGCTCCACTCATTGACCTGGTATTACAGTATCTCCAGGAATGGTACACCCCTTGAGGGATCAAAACTTAGTGTTTAAGGACAATTTCTTAGCTCATGGAGCCCTCCACTCCCCTTGCTGTGGAGGGTAGGCACGGGTGCTTTGGCATTCAGCCATGCCTTTCTGTGATGTTTTTAAGGTGTGCTGTAGGCACTACTGGTGTGACAGTAAACCTGGAGTTCTCAAAAAAAAAAAAATAATAATAATAGAAATCTTTCCATGAACTGTTCGAAGTGTTCTTGTATTAGAAAATTCTTGGGCCGGCCCATGGCTCACTTGGGAGAGTGCGGTGCTGATAACACCAAGGCCCCGGGTTCGGATCCCATATACGGATGGCCGGTTCGCTCACTGGCTGAGCGTGGTGCTCACAACACCAAGTCAAGGGTTAAGATCCCCTTACCGGTCATCTTTTAAAAAAAAGAAAAAAAAGAAAATTCTTAATTTTGTTGGGCACAAATTACTTCTCACTTCTCTTCTACACCTTGGTTCTGGTCTCTTGAATGAATCAGAATTAAGCTATTTTCTCTTCTACATGAAAGGTCTTCATGTATTTATTTAAAGAGCTTCCTTCCATGTTGGCAGTTCCTCATATGAAGGTTCTGTATCCTTGCAATCTTGTATGGCCTCCTCTGCTAGGCCAGCCAAATGTCCTAATACCATATAGTTGGCTGGTGTTCTTAAAGTAGTGTACCTAAAATTGGCGAAAGTATTCCAGACATAACAGCAAAAACATTCTCTCTCTTTTTTTCCCCCTTTTTTTGGTGACTGGCTGGTAGGGGATCTGAACCGTTGAACTTAGTATTATAACATGGCTCTCTAACCAACTGAGCTAACCAGCCAGACCCCCAACATTCTCTTTTGATAGAACCCTTAAATCTCTCTTTAGTGGAGGCTAACATTCCCTCAATTTATGTTTTAATCCACTGCATTATATTAGTTCATAATAAAAATAGCAATTCCCTAATGACATATGATATTGAACTTCTTTTCATATACTTACTTGCCCTCTGTATATCTTCTTTGGTGAGGTGTCTGTTCAAGTCATTTGCCAATTTTTTAATTGGGTTGTTCATTTTCTTATTGTTGAGTTTTAAGTGTTCTATGTATATATGAGATAATAGTCCTTTATCAGATATGTTGTTTGCAAATATTTTCCACCAGTCTATGGCTTGTCTTCTCATTCTCTTGATAGTGTCTTTCATATAGCAGAAGTTTTTACTTTTAGTGAAGTCCCGTTTATCAATTATTTCTTTCATGGATTATGCCTTTGGAGTTGTTTCTAAAAAGTCATCGTCACACTCAAAGTCATCAAGATTTTCTATGTTATATCCTAGGAGGTTTATAATTTTACATTTTACATTTAGGTCTACATTCTATTTTGAGTTTATTTTTGTGAAGAATGTAAGATTTGTGTTTAGGTTAACTTTTTTGCATGTGGATATCCAGTTGTTTCCAGCATCACTGTTTGTTGAAAAGTCTATCCTTTCTCCACTGTATTGCCTTTGCTCTTTTGCCAAAAAGCAGTTGATTATATTTTGTGAATCTATTTCTGGGCTGTTTATTCTTTTCCATTGATGTGTGTCTATTCTTTCATGTTATGTGTTTTTAAATTTTTTTTCATTAGAAATAACAAATGCTTGTGGTAAAACAATCTGTAAATGTATAATATGAAAGGAAAGTCCATATAAACTAATAAGCTCACAACTTAGGGATAAACACTGCTAATAGCCTGGTGTTTATTTTTCTAGTTTTTAAAAAAATGTGTATTCTGATGATTTAAAAGTGGAACCATGCCACAAATGCTGTTCTTAAGCTTCTTTTTCTTAACTGTGTTTTTGATATAGATTATGTCATTATTTTTGAAATAATTCACTCATTTTCATGGCTGCATAGTATAGATGCACTATAATTTTTAAAAGTAAGACCCTCATTGATAAATATTGGTGCCATTACAGTAATGCCTCAGTGACTGTCCTTGTGCATATTTTTGCACACTTGTGTGAGTGTTTTTGTGGGGTAAATTCCTTGAACTGGAATTACTGAGTCAAAGAATCTGCACATTGAAGGGGAAGGGGAATAGGGAGGGAAAAGGGGAAAGGGAAAGACTGGATAAGGGACATAAAGAATAAGTATGATTTGTAACAATGAGTGTGCTAATAAAAAATAAATTAAAAAAGATAAAAATTTAAATTCTCTTTCAAAAATGTTTGACAATTTACAGATTTTACCATCAGGGTATAAGAGGGCTCATAACTCCTTAATCTGACAAGTTCAGTTCTTTGCATATGGAGAACTTGAACTTTGTCCTGCTTGTAGCAAGTGCAGCAAAAATTTTCCCCAGTTTGTTTGTTTAAATTTGAGATGATTTGGCATATGGAAGTATTTTAATTTTTTTTTTTTTTTTTTTTTTTTCGTGACCAGCACTCAGCCAGTGAGTGCACCGGTCAGTCCTATATAGGATCCGAACCCGCGGCGGGAGCGTCGCCGCGCTCCCAGCGCAGCACTCTACCAAGTGCGCCACGGGCTCGGCCCAAAGTATTTTAATTTTTATGTGATTTGATTATCGGTTTTGTTCCTTATGGTTTCTAGGTTTATGTTCTGTCTCTTTGTCTATGTTATCTTCTAGTGTTTACTTTTAAGTATTTGCTTACTTTGGAATTTATTTCGTTATAAGGAATGGGATAGGAATCTAGCTTGTACTAGATTTTCAAATGGCTAGGCAGTTGTTCTTGCACCATGTAGTGATTAATCCATTTTTCTTCATTGATTTTGAAATGCCACCGTTTATCATATGTTAAATTTCCAGAAATACCTGAGTCCATTTCTGAAGTGTGTTTTGTTCAATTGATTTGTCTATTCTGCTGCCACACCATTACAGTAAGTGGTCTCCTTTTATCCGAGGGTAATACGTCCCAAGACCCCCAAGCGTATGCCTAAAACCATGGATAGTACTGAACCCCATATATACTGTGTTTATTCCTATACATACATAACTATGATAAAGTTTAATTTATAAATTAGGTACAGTAAGCGATTAACAACAATAATAATGTAATAGAACAATTATAATAATATACCAGTATCACTACTTTATTTCTAGAGTTTTTCATTTAATATTTTCAGACGAGGTTGACTGTGGGTAACTGAAAGCTTGGAAGTTGAAACTGTGGATGAGGGGTGGTCAACTGTAGTTTAGTTATGATTACTGTTTCTTTTTCTTTCTACTTTTCCTTTTTTTTTTCGGTGGCTGGCCAGTAAGGGGATTTGAACACTTGACGATGGTGTTACAACCCCATGCTCTAACCAACTGAGCTAACCGGCCATCCTCTTTCTAATTTTTGATGTTTAAAGAACCAGACACCCTTCATTATTTATTTTGTAGAATTTTCCTCAGCTATTCTTTTTTTATTTTTTGGTGGCTGGCTGGTATGGGGATCCAAACCCTTGACCTTGGTGTTACAACACTGTGTTCTGACCAACTGAGCTAACCAGCCAGTCCTTCCTCAGCTATTTTTAAGTATTTATTCATTCAGCTAAAATTCAGAATGAGCACATTAAGTCTGATTACTATGGTCTCCTATCTTGTTTTTTAAAAAATAGGACTTAAAGATATCTTATTGAATTTACAGGGTTAGGAGAACATAAATCTTGAATAGATATCTTTACAATTAAAGTAAGTTAGTTCATTAATAAGTTAGTTCATTAATGTAAATGCATTAATTATATTATTTAATCCTTCTTTAAAGGTGGTATTATCCCTTTTTCACAGTTGAGGAAAGTTTAGTAACTTGCCTAGGATGCAGGTTCCATGACTATTTTCATTCAGCTACTATCTTTCAGGTCAGTTTTAGATTAGTAAACTCTTAGGTCATTAGAAAGGCAAAATTAAAACAAAGGCCACATTTTGTTTTTGATTATAAAGTACTAAGAAATGTAAAGAAAACTGGACTTACCCATAGTTCTTACCGTTCAGAATAATTTTTCATTCTAGTGTATATCTAGTCAATAATCTACAAATAAAAATATTTTAACAGTTGATCATACTGCATATCTGGTTTGGTATTCTGCTATTTTTATTTTAATTATGATGTGAACAATTTCACTGTGTTATTTATTTATTTTTATTTTTTATTTTTTAAAAAGATGACCGGTAAGGAGATCTTAACCCTTGACTTGGTGTTGTCGGCACCACGCTCTCTGAAGTGAGCTAACCGGCCATCCCTATATAGGGATCCGAACCCACGGCCTTGGTGTTATCAGCACCACACTCTCCCCAGTGAGCCACAGGGCGGCCCTTCCCTGTGTTATTTTTTAAAAATACGTTGGTTTTAAGTCTGTAATTTATCTTATGAATGTATTATTTTCTATTACTGCCATTTTGATTATTTATAAATTCTCCATATTAATAAATGATTCTACACGAAACATCCTTGTACATTAACCTTTGATCTCTCTTTGATTATTTCCTAGAGTGCTCTGGATCAAAAAGTATGAGGTTTTGATATATATTGTCAAATTGCCTTCCAGAAGGCCAGTTCTTGTTTATATTTCTGTTGTTAGTGCTGATGTCTGTCAGTCTCATGTCATCTTTGTCAGCATTAAGAACAGGCTTAAAATTTTCTTAACAGTAGGATAGGCAAAAGAATGGTATCTTATTGATGATCTTTATTTCATAGATATTAGCCTTTGTCTTTTCTTTTTGCAGATATTTTCCAAGTTATCTTGTTTTGGCTTTTTGGATAATTTTTGATACAGAGAAATCTAAGGTATCATTTGAACAAACTTATTGGTAATGCTTTGACAGTTTCAAAGACCTGCTTTATCTCAAAGTCAATTAGATATCCACTCATACTGTCTTTGTGTTTTGTGTTACAAATTTTTTTTCTAAATAGTGGCCAATTTTTCTGTATTTTAATTCTTAAGTTGTTTCTCTATGACCTGTTTGTCAAGTAAGTCTTCCACATCATACACTTGTCATTAATTTTCTTTCTGTAAACAATTATTTTATAATTTTAGATAAAATTTATACTGGCATTGTAAACAATTCAGAAAATATAGAAAAGCATAAAGAAGAAAATAGTTACCACACAAAGGTAATTAACATTTTGGTATTGTCTTCATATGTATATAAAATATATGAAAATTTTTTCTTAAAAATTTGATAAAAAAATATAATACTTTTATAGAATTTTTCCCATTTAAATGAAGAGATGTTCATGATGTATTATTAAATAATAATAAATCTTATTTTTAATGGTATTTACTAGTTAATGGTATTCTAATATATGGATTCCATAATATGTTTAATTAGTCCTCTATTGGTAAACATTTAAGTTCTATTTGAAATGACCTGATACATAGGTCTCTAAATATTTGTCCAAATACTTCTCTCTAATAAATCCTTGTTAGTTTTATTAAAGGTTATATACATTCAAAATCTGATACTTTTGATACATTCAAATTTTAATGTATTCTTTTGTATCAGTTAGGAATACCTCTCTCAGAGCAATTGGAAAGCCAACCCCTGATGACTTAAAAAGTAAGGGGTTCAGTTTTTTGTGTGTAACACATTAAGAAATAGAGCAGCCTAAGGCTGGTTCAACTGCTCAAAGATGTCAAAGATCCAGGTTCCTTCTATTTTCTACTTTCCTTCTCTGTGGGCCTGCTTGCTCACATATTCCCCCCACCCCCATGTAGATTCAGTTGTGATTTCCTTTTGGAAATATTTTTTTCCTTTAAATCTTTTAATATTTTCTTAGTTACATTTGTTGAGTTCTCTTCTTCAGGCACATGGATCCTTATCCTGGATATCCTTAAGTTGGATATTCTTTGTTTTCCATAGCTATTTCCTCTCTAACTGCTTTACTTTTCTTTGTAATTCACTGAGATTATCTCAGGTCTTTTTGGTGTGTTTAACAAAATGGATTACATTAATGGATTTCCAAATGTTAGTTTTTGTATATCTGAGATAAATTCAACTTGGTTGTGGTGGATTATTATTCTAGTATGTAGCTAGATTTGATTTGCTAATGTTTGAAAATTTTTGCAGTTATACTTATGAGTGAAATTGGCCTGTGGTTTTCCATTTTGGTATTGAAAGAAAGTGAGCTGAGATGCCGGGTACTGTTCAAGCTTTATTAAAGAAAGAAATCTGCTGGGCTGTGCTCAGAGTGGCACAGGGCCCAGGGCTGCCCTGAAAATGGTGGACAGCACCAGGTGTGGGGGTGGTAGAGCTTATATAGTGTGCCAAGGGCTGGCTGATACCATCAAGGAAGGTCATTATGCTAATGTGGATCAGGGTGGAGAACCCTGTCCTTGCAAGCAAAAGGGGTTTCTGTTTAAGTCAGGAGGCTTCTTGTAAAGGGAAGGGGGGAGGGGGAGGAGGTGGGCGGTGCCATTTTGTACTTGGGCTTGTCTAAAGTGGTGCTGGTTATGTTGCAGATCTATTAGGTATTGCCTTGGATTTTGGTATTGATTATGATGGCATGGTAAAATAAATTGAGAAACATTCCATCTTGTGCTATGTGGAGGACGGTTTATTTAGTATAAGAAATATTTATTCCCTGTAGATTTGATAGAATTTACATTCTTTTTCAAGTTTCATCTTGAAATTTGTATAGATATTTTGTAATTTATTTGTCAATTTTCTGTTGTTAGATATTGACTTTTTTCTTGATGTTTTGGAATTTTAACTGATACTATGGTCAACATTCTTGAAATTAAAGTTTTAGATGTATTCATGATTACTTCCTTAGGATAAATTACTGGTGGTGAAATTGCTTGGTTAAAGAGTATACAAAATTTTAAGGCTTTTGCAATTGATTACCACATAGCCATCAGTCTTGAATTGTTACCTGGATTTGTTTTTTGTTGTCTTTTTTGGTTTTTTTTTAAATTTTTTAATTTTTTAATTTTTTAATTTTTTTTATTTTTATTTTTTTTCTCGTGACCGGCGCTCAGCCAGGGAGTGCACCGGTCATTCTTATATAGGATCCGAACCCGCGGCGGGAGCGTCGCCGCGCTGCTAGCGCAGCATGCTACCGAGTGCGCCACGGGCTCAGCCCTGGTTTTTGGCAGTTGGCTGGTAAGGGCATCTGAACCCTTGACCTTGATGTTATCAGCAACAAACTCTCCCTGGATTTGTTTTAATTAGGTTTGGTAAGGTGACAGACACGGAGATAATTGCCTTTGAAAGAAAAGTTTATTACTTACAGTTCCCAAGAAGAACAGGCATGCCACATCACACAGGGCCACATGGGGAATCACTTGGGTCAGTCAGGAGACAGGATCATGGGAGACAATGACCTAAAGCCTTTATTGTGTTTTTCTTGGGCAGGACAGGGTAGGCAAGTTTGAGCAAGTTTAAGATTGGATAGCTTGAATAAAGTTGGTGGGCTTTGGGCTATAGGGGTAGTCTCTAGTTGTTTGATACCTGGTCCTGGGGCTATTTAGGACAGAGAAATATTGGCTTGGTATGTCAGTTAGATAAAGGGGGTGGTTGGTGATATGAGTTTTGGATTGGTTGGTTTGCATATGAAAGGCATACTCACAGGGGAGTTGTTTGCTATCTCAAGGAATTCGCTAACCCTGGGAGGGACAGCCTCTCCCTGGTGTGCAAGATCCTCAAGATGTCAAAGCATCATAAAATATAGAAAATAAGAAACATGATTAAGATATTATCTTTTAAGATTGTATCAGTTTATGCTCCTACCAGCAGTGTGTGAGCATGCCAAGACTGGGTGGTGGTATGTTTAATTAGAAAAAATAAATCAGCAAAAAGTTAGCAAATTTTGTGTAGCAAAAAGTCTTGTTTAGATTTGCAGTTCTTTTATTTCTATTGGCATTTGGAGTTATTTTGGAAATTGTCTTTATCCTTTAGCCATTAATAAATTAATATTTGTCTTTTTATTGATCATCAAGTGTTTTTTATGCAAGGACATTACTCCACCAAATCTTTTTTTTTTTTTTGGTGAAATTTTGTTTTCATAAATTTAATTTCGTTTGGCAAAATGATCCAACGGAAACAAGTTATGGGACTGGGGGGAATTAATGTGGGCATTGCTACCCTCTACTTGATTTGATTGTACAATTGGTAGAAACATAGCATACTTGCATACCATGTTTACTCCACCAGGAGCCTTACAGATTATACAGAAGACACGTGAGGATAAAGCCTTTTCTTTTTATTCCCATAACCAGGGTATTTCTTGTTTGGTGATTTGAAAACGAAAGCCTTTTTTTTGACTATTACTGAGTGACCTGACTGAATTTTGAACAAGAAATCAAATTTATTTTCTCATGTAGTGTCTTCTCCCATTAAAAAAAGTTTTTGAAACTTGACTGTAAAACACTCCTGAATATTTTAGATGCAGCGTTTGCATAGTTTTGATAGGATTACTCTGGCTACACTGTATTTCTACAATATTTAAATCAAAGTTTATTTTTGTGAAGTTGAGAGTATTGAAAAATATCTAAGCAGGTACCCAACCAGAGCTAAATGAGCATTTGAGAGAGCTGTTGCAGAGGTTTAGATTAGATAAATCTCAGAATTTTAGGCTTGGATGGGACTTTCTGCCTATCTTCTAGACTTTCACTCACTGTATCAGAGGGTCTCTGCCCTCTCAGTTTATAACAGGTTTCTCACCTTTTTCACTATTGACATTTTGGGTCAGATGATCTTTGTCGTGGGGGTCTGTCCTGTACATTGTAGGATGTTTAGCAGCATCTGTGGCCTTTACCCATGAGATGCCAGTTCTTCATTTGTGATGACAAAAATGTCTACATACGCTGTCACATGTGTCCTGCGGAGCAAAATTACTCCCAGTTGAAAACCATTTGTTTATAACAAAATGCTTTAGAATGCCCCTTTACACCATTCTAATATAAAATTATATACAAGACTTGAAAAAAAAAGAGACTCAAGAACCTAACGGTATAATGCCCTTACTGTAAAGGAAAATAATCTATAATTACATAATCTGTATTTCATCATGTAAATGAACAGTGCGACTACATAAAAGAATGCCCCTAGGAGGTGATATTACACTGTTTATACCTACTGCTTATGTGATGCATGCATCTCCTGTATTAATCTCCTATGTTAAACATCTATAATCACAGGGAAGTTTTACTAGGTCTTGAAGCCAGGCAGGTCAGTGTTTGAATCAAGCTCTGCCATTTATTAGCTCTAACAATGGAGAGATGACTTAATCTCTCAGAGAATATTTCTTTATCTATAACTGGAGGGTGATAATGCCTACTTTATGGTTTGTTTTGAAAATTTAATGAGCGAATGTATAACATAATTTGCCTGATACTCTCTAAAGAGCTCTATGTATGGATTATTTAATTCTTACTACAACTCTAGAAGGCGGTATTATTGCTAGTCCCATTTTTACAGATGGAGAGAAAGAACCAATTTATAAGTGGTAGAGCTGGGATTCAAACCCTAGTTTAATTCCAGAGCCAGGGCTCTCAACTGTTGTACTGTACTGCTTCCTATAGTACCTGATAAATAGATGATATATAATTGTTAGCTTTTGTTATTACCCATTTTATTTTTTGTAGCTTTAACTGAGACTTTCCCTACAAGTATTAAATCAACATTCTGTACTTGAAACAACTTTTACCTGTTGGTTCTCATGTTTTCTTCCTGACACATACAAATAATCTTCATCCACATGTAGGCAAGATAGCTGTTTATCAAAATTCTGATCCCTCTGTATGTATGACCTTGATATTTCTGAAAAACTAGTAAATGATTCATCCAACTTTCCTTGTAAATAAAATATAACCCTTGTGTTTTTATTATTTACTTATGAAGAACTTTTCTTCTGATAAGTAACTCCCAGTGTAGGTATTGTAGTAGTGTAGCCTTTTTATAACCCAAGTATAGGGAGATAAGGAGTTACATCTACATTTACAATTTTTTGTGTTATAATAAAGGACACTATATGCATAAGGATTTTGATTTGTTTTACAGTATAATCAAACATGGTTCTAAGAGGTATCTTATGTTGCATTAGGCTTTTTTCCCTGTAAATGATAAAAATCTTCAGAATATTCTAAACCAATTACTATTTTAAATTACAGGAATTGGTAATAATCAGAGGTAATTATATTTTTTGTTAATAGTTCTCCATTGTGAATTGTGTGTGTATAATGCCCCATTTATCTGGCATGGTGGAGGAATGATGATGTTTTGTGGGCACATTATTTTTCATCTAATTTAGACTTAAGCCCTCAGGCACAGAAATGGCAAAACTAAAACAAACAAACACAAAAAACCCAAAACCTTAGATTCCTTTGCTCTTATTTAAAAATATTTTTATATGGAACTTTTAAAACACTTAAAAAATAAAAAGATTAGTATGTAGACTGACCGCCTTCCTTGTGTCATGATTATTAATATATGACCAGTCTCATCTATAACCCTCATCTTCCTGCCTGGATTTTTAAATAGCAAATCTCAGAAATCACATGATTTCATTTGGAAACATTTCAATATTTATTTATTTATTTATCTATCTATCTATCTATCTATCTATCAAACATTTCAATATTTATTTATCTATCTATCTATCTATCTATCTATCTATCTATCTATCTATCTATCTATCCATCCATCCATCCATTCATTCAATCATTCATTCCAAAGATGACCGGTAAGGGGATCTTAACCCTTGACTTGGTGTTGTCAGCACCACACTCAGCCAGTGAGCGAACCGGCCATCCATATATGGGATCCGAACCCGGGGCCTTGGTGTTTTCAGCACCGCACTCTCCCGAGTGAGCCACGGGCCGGCCCTCAATGTATATTTAAACAACCATAATACTATTATAACACTTAAAAACAGCTAACGTTATCTCTTTAATATCATCAAATATCCAGTCAGTGTTGTAATTTCCCCAGTTTTCTTAGTTTTAAAAATTGAGTTTGTTCAAATCAGGACCCAAATAAGGGCCATTCTTAAAGTTGTTTGGTATATCCTGCCTCTCTCCTTTTTCCCTTATAATTTATTTGTAGAAAAAACTCATCCTGTAGAATTTTCACCCGTGGAATTTGCTAATTACACCCCTTTGGTGTTGTTTTCCATGTTCTTCTGCTTTCTATCTTTTCTGTAAATTGGAATTTAGATCTGATATCATGATCAGATCCAGTTTTTTGTTTTTATTCTTGTGGTTGTGTTTTGCTTTCTTAAAAACCATTTCAAGGGCCGGCCCATTGCTCACTTGGGAGAGTGCAGTGCTGATAACACCAAGGCTATAGGTTCGGATCCTATATAGGGATGGCCGGTTTGCTCACTAGCTGAACGTGGTGCTGACAACACCAAGCCAAGGGTTAAGATCCCCTTACCGGTCATCTTTAAAAAAAAAAAAAAACATTTCAGAGTGGTGGTATGTACCTCCGTCAGGAGGCACGTAATGTCTGGTTGTCTCTCTTTTTGAGATGTTAGGACCATTGATGATCATTTATAACATAATACTTTATTAGCTGGAATACTTATAGAAAGAAAATTTTTTCCCATATATTTTGCTGTGGTTTGTGTAGAAGATGGAGAATAAATGCTTGGTACTTTTCCCTTTACCAGTTATCAGAATAATGACTTGGTTTCCTAGAATCCTTCAAAGGTGCCCAATTAGATTTTGTTTTTCTTTGTATACCATCAAGAGCACATGGATATAAATAATATTATGTATTTTACTTCATTGTAGTTATTCTTACTGACTGTATTGGTTTCCTATGCCTGTTGTAACAAATTAGCACAAACAGGATGGCTTAAAATAACAGAAATTTATTGTCTCACAGTTGAGGAGGCCAGAAGTCCAGAATCAGTATCAACGGGCCGAAATCAAGGTGTCAGCAGGGTTGTGCTCCCTCCAGATGCTCAAGGGGAATATCATAGCTGCTGACATTCTTTGGCTACATCACGCTGGTCTCTGCCTCAGTTGTCACATCACCTGTGTGTCTGTGTCAAAACTCCTTCTGCCTGTTTCTTACAAGGGTACATGTTGTTGCATTTAGGGCCCATCCAGATAATCCAGGATAAGCTCTTCTCAAGATCCTTAATATAATCACATCTTTTGCCATATAAGGTAATATTCACAGGTTCTTGGGATGGGGGGTGTTCAGCCTACTGCATCGATATCCAAACTATCCCATTTTTGGCCAATATAGCCTCTTTAAATTAATTCCTATATACTTTGATATAATCCTAATAGATGACAAGATGTTCTGGGCTTATCTTGAATACTTCTCGTCCCAGACCTGGAATCAGTCATTTTTTCCAAGGAGCCCTAGTTCCTTCTAGTGGGCAATGGTATTTAGAGACGACAGTCTGGGTACTAGAAGTGTAGCATGTATTTTTCTTGGCAGTTTTTCTAAAATTACATGTTATTCTCTAACAGGGTACACTGGACATCATTTAATCTTTTATTGATGACTTAGTCATTGTTATGGACATTAGTTTTGATACTGAGCTATAAGCTGGTGACTCCCTAGTGCTCCTGAAATTTCCTTTAAATTCTCGAATTATAATTCAGTTCTAGTCATCATTTTATTTTTGTTTACCTGTGACTCAGTCATCCTTGCTGTCATTGAGGTCTGTTTCTCATTTGCATCTTTTCAGCCTGCTCTCTGTATTTATCTCTAAACTCTGCTTTTTCTGTATCCTTTGTTCTCTGACTCTAGGCAAAACTAAGGGTTATTAGGAGATATAATTGCATCTTACAGAGTATAATATTAAGTCGGATGGGAAGGAAAGTCTACTCAGCTAAGTGTTCAGGAGCATCAGTTTTCATTTCTGTTACGCTTGAAGACTTGGTGCGGGGGGCAGTGTGGTGGTGACACATGGACTGAAACAGAAGAGCTAAAAGTATAAAACTTCAAGGAAAAAAACAGGAAAAAAACTTTGTAAACTTGGGGTTGGAAAAGATTTCATAGATATCACATAAAGCACAAACCATAAAAGAAAAAAAATTGATAAGTTGGATTTCATCAAAATTAAGAACTTCTGCTCATCCAAAAAAACTTAAGAAAATTAAAAGGTAAGTCAGAGACTAGGAGAAAGTACTTGCAAACATACATCTGATAAAAGACTAGTGTCCAGAATACATCTTCTTTTAAACTTATAACTTAATAATAAGACAACCAACTTAAAAAGGGGGCAAAATCTCTGAACATTTCTTCAACAAAGAAGATAGACAGGTGGTAGATGAGCATATGAAAATATGTTCAACATTATTAGTCATTAAGAAAACAAATTAAGGGCCGGCCCTTGGCTCACTCGGGAGAGTGTGGTGCTGATAACACCAAGGCCCCGGGTTCGGATCCTATATAGGGATGGCTGGTTAGCTCACTGGTTGAATGTGGTGTTGACAACATCAAGTCAAGGGTTAAGATCCCTTAACAACAACAACAACAAAAAAATTAAATCCACAGTTAGATGCCACTATGCACTCTCTAGCAGGGCTGCAGTTAAACTGAATAATACCAAGTGTTGGAATGGATGCTGGTGGGAATGCAAAACAGTACAACCACTTTGGAAAACAGGCACACACTTACCATACAACCAAGCAATCCTAAAATGAAAACAGCTTCACACGAAGATTTGCACACAAATGCTTACATCAGATTTACTTAAAGTAGCCAAAAATGGAAAGTGACCCAAACGCCCACTACAAATTGTTGTGTATCCATAAAATGGAATACTTACTATCCAGCAACAAAAAGAGATAGACAAAAGGAATAAAACACAACGTGGGTAAATCTCAAGAGCATACGCTGAGTGAAAGAAGCCAGACACAAAAAATATGATTCCATTTATATGAAATTCTAAAAAAGGCAAAACTACACTGACAAAAAGCAGATCAGCACTGGCGTGGAAGAAGTGGGTTAGGGGTTTAACTGAAGAAGCACATGAAAGAACTTTTGTGGGTAAAAAGTTCCATAACATGATTATAGTGATGGTTACAAAACTGTATGTTTGTGAAAACCCATGGATCTATTAAGTACATGCAAATTATTTTTAAATCAGCTTTATTGAAGTATGAATTTAAAATTGCAAGAATAATTTAGTGCTTAGCAGCAGCAGAAATGACTCCCTCATCAGGCCAATTTTATTATTCTCATAGTAGTTACCCCTACCCAAAATTATATTCTTTAAATACTTGATTCTTTAAGTATTGCTCCTTACTAGAGTATGTGCTCATTGAAAACAGGGACTTTATGTATTCTGCTCATTGCTACATTTCCAACACCTAGAACTGTGTTTGATACATGGAAGGTGTTCAATAAACATTTGCTAACTAAGGGAACAAAAAATGAGCTAGAATAATGAAAACCCACTGAAGAATAAACTATGGACTTTAGTTAGGAATAATGTATCAGTATTAATTCATTAATTTTGATAAATGTACCACACTAGTATATGATGTCATTAACAGAAGATAGGGGCATAAGTCAGGATTTTAAAAGATAGCAAGGACCTGAAGAAACAAATGAGAGAAGAGTATTCCACATGGAACAAAGACAAAAAAAGTGAAGCAATAATGCGTATCTTCCTAAGAGCAAGCGAGGAAATATCTCTGATTTAGTTAAAACTGGAAACTTTCCCCACATAAGCATAGAAGTCTCCTCTTGGTTCCTTCTTGAGTTGTGCTTTCCAGTATGGTATAGCAATGTGCATAGGATCTAGGAACAGAAAAAGGACATTAGGTAAAAATTAAGGAAATCTGGATATGGTAGTCACATACGGCTATTGCACTCTTGAAGTGTTTCTGAATTGAGATGCACTAAGTGTGAAATATGTATGGAATTTTTAAGACTTTAGTACAAAGAGAAATCTAAAATATCTCATTAATAATTTTTATATTACATGTAGCAATTACAACATTTGGAATATACTGGGGCAGATAATTATTAAAATTAACATCCATAAAAAGTACATGAATGTTCATAGTGGCATGATTCTTAAATAGTCCAGAAAAGGAAACAAATGTGGTGAATGGATAAACAAAATATGGTATATCCATCCAATAGATTATTATTTGTCCATGAAAAGGAAATACTGATACATGCTTCAAGATGGATGACCCTTGAAAACATTATGCTTTTTGGAAAAAGCCAGACACAAAAGGCCACATAATTATATGATTCCATTTATATGAAATGTCCAGAATAGGAAAATCCATAGAGACAAAAAGTAGATTAGTGGTTGCCAGGGGCTGGGGGAGGGAGGAATGGGGAATTATGAACCTGAACAGTTAAATTCTGAAACTGTTAATAGTAACTATCATTTGAGTACCTGTTTTATGCAAGTTATTTTTGTATGATGCTATCTCTAATCCTCACAACATGGGTGTCATCTTCAAACTTTGGAAAGGTTAAGCTACTTCATATAACGAAAAGTTTGGGTTGAAGAACAAGTTTCTCTAACTCCAAAACTGTAGACACCTTACCTTTGAATTTTAGTAAGGCATTCAACTACAGTGTTCATGAAATCATGGATAAGATGAAGAAATGTGATTTGGTACTAAGGATGATTGGGGTGAATTTGTAACTAATAGAACAGTCTTTCTAATATGTCATTATCAAGATGATATACGAAAGGGCTCAATCTTTAGTCCTAACATATAACTTTGGGAGTTTTTTTGGTGGCTGGCTGTTAAGGGGATCTGAACCCTTGACCTTGATCTAACAACACTGCACTCTAACCAAGTGAGCTAACTGGCCAGCCCCTAACTTATAACTTTGTAAAACAAAAACAGCAACAAAAAACCAACCCATAACATGGTTAAAACTGGACTAGACTAGGTTTAGGTTGGAAGGAGCCTTGACTTAATGGCAGTTCAAATGGAAAGGATTTAAGGATAGAGTTACATAATGTTAGTCTTATGGGATAACAATAATAATGTGGAATTGTGGCCAAAAAAGCGAGGGCAAATTTACTGTACATTGTTAAGAGTATAGTCCCCTGAAGAACGGAGATAATGTTTCTACTAGACTCTGTGCTGGTATCGTGTTTAGGTCAGAGTGTCATATAGAATTTTGACTAACTTCAGTATGAGGGGAGAGCAAATGGAAAAATGAAGAATTTACAAATTACTGAATGGTTAGGAGATATTTCATCTGGAGAAGAAAAGAGGGTGCGAAATGTTAGATATTAGACATTTTTGTCTCTTATTCTAGAACTAAAATCTCTAAGGAAGAAGATTTAGGGTCATGTTATTAAAAACTGCTATTTGTAATAGTTTAAGATGATCAGTTGTCCAAAGAAAGGGTGGGAGTATAATCTAAAATTGTCTCATCAGTGGAATTGGCTGCTCTGTAAGGCATTGAACTCATTTATCAGATTTGTGTTCATGTGGAAGCCACATGATCACCTGTCTGTGATACTGTAGTAATCAGTTCCTGCTTGAATTAGGAATTGGTTGTTCAAACTATTTTGACCTCTGTCTACAATAAGAAACACAGTTTTCATTGCAAACCTGTCTAAACATATGAATATCTAAAATAGAAATCTGATGAAACAACATGTGCTCATATTAATGTGGTGCTAATGTTTTCTATTGTATTTCATTATTTTAAAAAAAGCAGGTTGTTAATCACTAAATTGATTTAACAGTTCACTAATGGGTTGTGACTTAGTTTGAAATACACTGGACTAGAAAAAAATCTCTAAAATCCTTGCAACACTATGATCCTGTTATTGTTCCTACTCAACTAATAATGTAGAACTAAAAATTAGACAAGAAAATTCCACACTGCAGATTCCTGGAAGCTACTGATTTTTTTTTTTTTTTTTTTTTAAAGATGACTGGTAAGGGGATCTTAACCCTTGACTTGGTGTTATCGGCACCACGCTCTCCCAAGTGAGCCAACCGGCCATCCCTATATAGGGATCTGAACCCGTGGCCTTGGTGTTATCAGCACTGCACTCTCCCAAGTGAGCCACAGGCCAGCCCCTGAAGCTACTCATTTTGATCATCAACCCCCAGAGAGGTTGAAAATCAGAAAATATTCTTGTGTACTTTGATTTTCCCACTGCCACCCTTGCCACCCCTGCCATCTCCTCCCCAATCAGGCTTTACCATTGTTTCTTCTTTCTACTTAATCCTTCTTTTACCCTTTTGAAGAATCTCTTAAGTAGTTTTTCATTATCTTATTTTCCCCCTTAATAGTTAATGCCAGTTTGTTCTTTCACTTAATGTTTTTCCTGGATTCCTAATAACTTCTTCAGGTAGTTTTACATAAACACCTAATCTTTAGGTAAGAAGTAATTAATTGGCTTTCTTATTTGAAACCCATCATCTTAAGTGTTATCCTCTAGCTGAATTATTATGACACCTAATTGCTTTAAAAGAGTTGCAAAAATAAATAAATAAATAAATAAGATTTTTCACATCGATTCACAGAAGGCTGTGAAATTGTTCTGTGTAAACTTCTTAGGTTATTCAGTTTTAGAACAGGTTTATATGAGTAAGTGGAAAGGGAAAAGGGAGCATTTTCTTATAGTTGCTAAAGTTAGGTATCTTTGGGATTATATAAAGTAAAATGGGATTATGTGAAGTGGAATGAAAACTTTCTGTTGTACTTAGGAGTTGTGATTATCTTTACTGTTATGGAAAAACTGATGCCCAAATGCCACATCTATTTGATCTAATATTGTAAAGTGATTGGTAGGTAGTATTAACCTAATTCCTGCCTGTGGATTGCTGTTTGTGATGAATATTCTCTATCTAGTTATGTCTAATTACTATAGACCCACCCACTCTACTTTCTCTGACCCTCCCTTCCTCTTTGAGGCATGCTGTTATTATGGATTTGTTTAAATGTGATCCTAATCAAAGCACAATTTAGTTGGTAGGTTACAAGCAAATAATAATCACTTTCACTAATTCCTAGAAAAGTCTGGAGGTATGAGCTTTAGAGCACAGAGAGAAGGTAGCTTGCTAGGTGGAAAGCCACTTCTGAAACAGAAGAGATTATTATTATTTTTTTAAAGTTTATTTTAGCAAATTGCTAGTCCTGGGAAAATTAGGTGTAGTTTAAAAATGATTATTTTGTGGGTTAAGATATCTTAAGACCATTGAAATAAATTATGTGCACTTTTTATGAATGCAGAGATTGAGGTGGAATGATAAAATTATAATCATGAAAACACAGAAAAAGGTAAAGCATTTATTTCTTTTTAATTCAAATCTAATCAATATAATTTACGCTTTTAATTATCAGAGAGGCCATCATTTGGTATATTCTTTCCAGTCTTTTTTCTGTATATTTTTTGTATAGCTCATATTGTGCTGTATATAATTTTCTATCATGTTCTTTTTATTTTAATATACTTTTTCTGGCTTGATGTTATTCCATTAAATGGATGTACGTATCATACTTAATAGGTTCATTTTAAGACCCAGTGATACACGAGTTAAGACTCCTGAGTTTCAAGAACCGTTCTGATTCTTTGTTCAAATAGATGTTTTCTTGGATCTTGAATATCTTTAAATGAAAATATTTTGACCTAGACTGCTTTTTTTCCTTCTCCTATTGCGTATGTCTCATCAGATTTAGTACAATGTTCTTCTTGTTAGAAGAATGTAGTAGTAGGACACAGCTTGGGACTTAAAAGTATTTTTAGATTATGGCATGTTCTCTCATTCATATCAAAATTAGGGAAAGAGATTTATCTACAAATTATTAGGTCTTCTATTTATTTACCCTAATATTTTTTTCTTTTTCCTTTCTTTCTGTATTGCTGTTGCTTAATTCAGACATTTTGACTAAGTGATAGAGTAATTTTTCCTTTTGGATGTCAAGCATTAAAGGTAGCCATTTTATTAGATAGTTTTCCCCTTTTTCTTGTTACTCAAATGAAGGTAACAATATATGGAATGTGTGGAATGGTTAATGGAGGTTGAGACACGGATACCCTAAGCTGCTAAATTTCAGAAGTGTTAATACTGTTGAAGGTTGGTATGAACACTAATTAATTTGTCCATGATGCTGTGAAGATACCTAGTAATAGGGAAGGGTATGAGTTGGAAGTCTAAACATGGAACTGAGTCAGAATCATGAGGTTGGAAGTGACTTCTGGTCTTTTCTGGCTACATATAAAGTCACTTGATCACTCTGCTTTTTATCTTTATTCGTTAAATAAATAGTACTAGTTTATTAATAAAAGCTGACGTTAGTCAAATTTTTCTATATGCCGCCCTAAGTACTTTTTATATGAACTGTTAGCTAATTATTGTGAACTGTTCATCACCATTAGAAAAATAATAAAACATTTCGTGTGATGAGAACTATTTTTAGTGTGATTTGTGGTTGGTTGCTAAAGCATTAGGATATGTTTGTAAACTTTCCTGTTGTCTTTCAGGGTGAATTGATTTTTCTTGATGTAGCATTAAAGGCATTCTTGTAAAAAGCAGTTATTTTGGTTTTTAATGTATTATAGAATTGGCAGTATGTTAGAAGTACTTGAGGTGGATTATTACTTTTTTTAATTAAAAAAAAAAAAAAATCCACGAGGGCTGGCTAGTTAGCTCAGTTGGTTAGAGCACCAAAGTCAAGGGTTTGGATCTCTGTACCAGCCAGCCACCAAACAAAACAAAACAAAACAAAACAAAACAAAAAAACCAAATGAGAGTAATTACTCCACACATCCTCAAAGGGATCACGATTCCTGGGATTGAGAACTATTCTGAAGCCAGGAGAGAGACAGTCAGACTTGTGGGTGTGGACTAGGTCTGTACTGTGGGTCAGAGCCTTGATGGGGTTGAGAGTAGTGGAAATGCACTTAATCTTGGCTGCGTTTTTGTTTTTGTTGATTCATTCTCCTCCATTCCTAAATATAAATATAATAATGTTGAGTAGCATGGGCATTTTGTACATGCACGTGCATGCATGTGTGCATTTTGGTAGGAGGGAGGAGTGGGGGGATATAGTTGTTATTGAAAAGTAAGAACAGAGGAATCTTTTTTCTCCTTTCTTGATTCCCCAGAGCCCTTCCCTACGCCTGCAGTAATCAATAGGTACTGGTAATATTAAAGTGTTAGTAGTAAAGGTGTTTAATTTATTTAACAATTAGATTTTAACAACAACAACAAAAAAACGCCAGTAGAAATAGGACAGAGAAATTTTCTTTCATGATTTCAAATGCTAAATAAGAGATAACTTGCACATTTCCCTTCTCAGTTGATTCCCTATCCCTCTTTTTCATGAAAAGTTATCAAGCCTTCAGTTGAATAGATGTCATTGCTTTGACCTAAAGACCCTAGGTATTTGTTCCTCAAGATGACTCCTTACCTTTAATGACATGGAACTCAAAGCAGCAGTTATTTTCCTCTTTCTGCCGTGGATTGCACTGATACTATTAAATCTGTACTGAGGCCAGTCTGGAGATGTTATGGGAATGAACAAATACGTATTGGTTTTAGTTTATTATTTATTGTGAAAGGAGTATATGAGTATATCCTCATTGTAGCGAACTTTGAAAAGCATATGGAAGAAATTAATTAGCCATAATTCTATTACCCATCAATAAATCATTGGTACACTTTTTCCAGACTTTTTTCTTTGCATTATAAAATCAACTTTCGATTAAATTGAATGATGGGTTGGGGGAAGGTATGGCCTTCAAAGATAATCTCGGATCTTTGTTAAAATTGTAAGCAAATCATCATTTTCTGGGGTGGCTGATTAGGACTGGTAGATATCACCTGAAGGGATAACTAAAGTCATAGCTTTAAGGCTAGGTTGCTGTTGGGGCAAAGGAGGAGGTTAAGGGTTTGGACTTCCCACCCTGTGCTTTAACCAAAAGAGCTTGGCCAGGGTAGGCAGTAATCAGCTGTGGCCAAATTAGAGTGCCCCTAATGTAAAAAATATGTCCCAGTCCCTGCCACACCATGATCAACATTAATCTGAAAACTAGATAATCTTCCAGTAATTGAGAGTTCATATAGAATGTACAGTTCTATATGAATGGGTTTTTGATATTTCAGTATAATGATAATGGATCATTTTGCATTGGAAGAATAGTTCAGGCTCATATGGCTACCCTAATCAGGGAACCTATTAGATTTTGCTCATAACACTTGAAATAGGAAATTACAGGATTGGTAGTGGGTTCATTTGTGGGATAAATAGCTCAAATAATCTAATCTTTAACAATTCTGTAAGTGCATTGACATCCTGTCAGTTGTACAAAGAAACTTTAGAAGCTCTTTTTTGGGGGGAAACTGGCCTTATTTGATACTCTGTTCTGTATATATGCTGTTTCAATTTACATGACTCATTCACAGTTTGTGTTTTAAGTCTAATAGATGTCTTACTATTTTTAAAATTAGAATTTCCTAGAGTATAGTAGATCTTTGGAAGAAGCTTGAATACTCGTTTCATGTATAGTAATGTGCAGCTGGAATACTAATTTATTCTTGTAACTTGATTCATAAATAAAAGTTATTAGTTGGTAACTAGTATTTTTTTTTCCAGTTTCTCTTCAGCAACGGGTAGCAGAATTGGAAAAAATTAATGCAGAATTTTTACGTGCACAGCAGCAGCTTGAGCAAGAATTTAATCAAAAGAGAGCAAAATTTAAGGAGTTATATTTGGCTAAAGAGGGTAAGTACATAAATTTATCCCCGTCCCTGTACTAAAATTGCCTTAAAATGTTAAGTTTCTTGGTAATACGGTGTTAATTTTAAATAACCTTGTTTTTATTTGTACTTATATTTTATAACAAAAGAATACTACTTAGAGGCTAGGGTTAAGAATGGAATTGAAAAACAAGTTGAAAAATGCATTATTCAGATCTTTCTTTTTTTTAATTTAAAAAAAATTTAAAAACTTTTTTTGCACCTGGCCTGTATGGGATCTGAACCCTTGACTTTAGGGTTACAACGCTGTGCTCTAACCAGCTGAGCTGACCTGCCAGCCCAGATTTGTCCTTTTTCTTTGACCTTAGTGTTGATATTTGATATGGTAGGCTGCATAGTCATGAGACATGAGACTTTCAGTGCTCTTAGCACTTGAGAGTACAGTCCTGGACAAATCAGGACTGTTGGCATTCTAATAATAGCTTTAGCAATGTTATATTAAAATTGACATTTCATGGAATTAATGCAACAAATGTATAGTTATTTATCGATAAATAGTTGTTTAATAACCACCATGAGGCAGATATTATGCTTAGGTGCTGAGTATACAGACGAAGTAAGATTCATGTGGTTCTTTAACTTGATTGAATTCAATTGAGGAAAATAGATGTTAAGTAAGCGTGTGATGGTTTGTTAAAAAGGAAAATGTGTAAGTAATATACATGAGAGAATATGATGGGGGAACTAATTCGAGGATCAGGGAAGGGGTTTACATTCTGAGTATTGACCTAGAATAGTAGGGATATGGTTTCCACAGTCCTCTAGACCAGCAGTTCTCAAAGTGTGATTTTGGAACAGCAGCATCACCATCCTGGGAAAGTTGTTAGAAATGCAAGTATTTGGGTCCCACTGCAGATTTACTGAATCAGAATTTCTGGGATTAGGTTTTTTTTTTTTTTTAAATACTGCTTTAGTCTAGAACAGTGGCTCTCAAACCTTAACATGGATAGAAATCAGCTGGAGAGCTTGTTAAACTACAGTATGTTTCAGTGGGGCCCATGAATTTGCATTTCTAATAAGCTCTTAGGTAATTCCATTTACTACTAGTCCAAGGACCACAGTTTGAGAACCTCTGCTCTTGACTAATAATCATCCAACTTTTTAATTTAAGTACTCCATAAAATATTTATATACTTATATATCTCTCACACATTTTAAAATTGATGTTTAAAATTTTTTAAGTTTAAAAAGATGTGAAGGATATCATTGTCAGTACTTAGAGGTTAAAGTAAATTAAAACTTTATGTTTTTGAGGGCAGGCCTGTGGCTCACTTGGGAGAGTGTGGTGCTGATAACACCAAGGCCACAGGTTCGGATCCCTATGTAGGGATGGCCAGTTAGCTCACTTGGGAGTGCATGGTGCTGACAACACCAAGTAAAGGGTTAAGATCCCCTTACCAGTCATCTTTAAAAACAACAACAACAAAAACTTTATGTTTTTAAACACATTTAGTGGAATCAAAATATAGTAATTTAATATCCATCACCTTCCATTTAAAAACAAGTAATACATGAATAAGCTCTTTAGCAGAAATTTTACGTTGTCTTCCTCCTTGAGCTGGGTTTTCTTTTTCACATCTCTCTTAGAATTTTATTCTTAAAAGTGGTTCTGAAACCTTAATGTGCATCAGAATTAAAGTTAAGGTTTGTTAAAACAAACATTGCTGGTCCCCACCCCCAGAGTTTCTGATTCACTAGGTCTGTGGGATCCCAGAATTTGCATTTTTGGCAAGTTACCAGGTGATGATGATGTTTTTGGTTCATGGACCATACTTTGACAACCACTGGCCTAAAGTAAAAAATTTCTTCTGTACTGAAATATTATTATAATTATTAGAAGTACACAATTGATAACACTTATATTTTAACACATTTTAAAAAATAATTATTAAAATGTAAAAATTATTGGAAATAGGCTGGCTGGTTAGCTCACGTGGGGGAGTGTGGTGCTGGTAACACCAAGATCACAGGTTTGGATACCTCTACCAGCCAGCTAGACCCCACGCAACCCACCCAAAAAAAGGGAAATGCAGCTCTTTCCATTTAAGAGATATATTGGGTCTCCCAATTAAGTCATTAATCTCTGGATGAATATTATTTACTGCTGGAAAAAGATAAGTTTCAGCATCAATTCTATCGCAGTTTCTTTTGTTTTTGTTTTTTTAGACAAATATAAATTGTGAGAACCCTTGGTCTTATAAATAAGTAGGTAGAGATAGAAGGAGCTTTATTATCGCAATTATTATTCAATTCTCCTAACTCTTTCTGAATTAGATGTTAAATTACATAGTGGTTTAGCGTCAGAATATTTTTATCCTATCATCTAACAACTCAATTAGGTCTTCCTTCATTTTTGCTGAAAGCAGACTTACAATCACCTGACCTGCCAAAAGATTTGTTACACAATTATTAGTAATCCACTTTTGTTACTGACACTGATATTTTAAATCATCCCTCTAGTTTGATACCTCAAAGAAGTTTTTATGCAACAGGGCAGTGAACCGTTGTCAAATTCAGGATGGGGGAAAAGCTGTTGAAGACCACCACTCTTGAGTGGTATTATTCAGACTATAGGTCTGAAGAAATGAAAATGGCCATGACACTCTCTTTTTTGGTGGCTGGCCAGCACAGGGATGTGAACCCTTGACCTTGGTGTTATCCACACCGTGCTCTAAACACCTGAGCTAACCAGCCATCCCCGTACCTCTTATTTCTGAGTTGTGTTATTAATTGCAGTTTTATGTTTCTGAATTAAACGGTTTTTAATGTGGATTAGTTCAAAAAGACATTTGTAATGGTAAATAAAATTGCTTTAATGACATATAGACCAAATAAATAATCTCTTGTGGACTACTGTATTTTTACTGTCTGAAGTTCTCAGTAAACTTAAGTTGACCATAGAGAACAGTTGAGGTAACTTCTTCAAAATTTCAGGGACTATTTTTATCCTTTCTGAGAGTTTTTGGTGGCATTCCTTAAAAAAAACACATAGTGTTTAAAAGGTCAGTGCTGATTATTTAGTTTATCTTGGCTGTTTGCCTGTATCATAATAAAATAAAATTTAAAGATTTTCTATAAAATAGGAGCTTATATTATTGCATCAACCATGAAGTCTAAACCTAGTCTTTTATGATAGTTTCAGGTGTTAACAGTATATGCCATGGTTTTGATATGCTCAGGAGTCTTTGTTTTATGTTTTAGCAAACCAGGTCAAGGTTACCCCAGAAGTTCAAACACTGTTTTTCTTCCCAGTAGGAATAGCTTTTGCTTTGGTGTAGTAATAGCTGTGTTTGCATTTATTTGGAGAATAGTTGAAATATAAATGGAAAAAGCAATGAGAAATGCTCATAAAAGACCTGATTTCCTTTTGACTCATCTTACTGCCTGTCCTTGCCTTAGTACCCATTCTTTTCCCAGCTGACTTCAACTTGGAATGTTATAAATATTTCTGAAAGTTTTGTTGCTTTTTGTTGAACTTGAAAAAAGTATTTTCTGAGTTATTGTTCCTTCTTTAACCAACTTCAATACAAAGCTTGGCACTGCAGCAGGGTTTGTGTTTTGTGTTTTGAAAATCCTTAGTCTTGGGCAATGAGTAAGAGCCTGTTACGTGAGTCACCAAACAAAAGGCCATAGAGTTCTCAATTTGAAGGAAAATAGTAGAAATAGAGCTCATTTTAATCACCAGAAGACAGTGAAATTTTCTAGTGGTGTTCAAAAGGACTTTATATGTGGTCATAATTTATATAAAGCTCTGATGCTAACTAACCAGAATTTCAATAGTGAAAATCTGGGTTTATAAAGCTATTTGTGGTTCAGATGCCATAAACTTGCATTTAGATATGGAAATGAAATAAGAGTGTATTCAGAAAATTAAGAATTAAAAACCATTAGAAACCTTGGAAACAAAATATAAAAAGTGAAATAAGGTTAAAAAGTGGTTTAAACTATGGACAGGACACAGAGGTTTTAGCAGATTAGAAAAGAGTGTTGAGGAGCTCTCCCTCCTAGTGAGACAAAGAGAGTTTGACAGATATCAAAGACCATACCAATACATAGAGGATGAATTGAGAGCCTCCAACACACATCTAAAAAGAGTTCCAGGAAAAGAGAATGGGTGGAATAGTAGAGAATATTTGAGAAGAAAATAACAGATTTTATGAGCTTTCAATTTAAAGAAAATGTGAGTTCTTGGGAGGAGGGAGATGGGGGATAGGGAGAGATTGGACAAGGGGCATAAAGAATAAGTACAATTTGTAACAATATATATACTAGTAATATTGATTTGATCAACATATGTCAACATTGAATCTCCAAAATATAACCAATTATGATTCAATAAAAATAAAAAAAATTTTAAAAAAAGAAAATATGAGTTCTCAACATAAATACTGAGTATCAAGCAGGATAAATAACAGTAAATTCATACCTTGACACATCTTAAACAGTAGAACATAAAGAATGAAAAGAAAATGTTAAAAGCTACCAGAGGGAAGAAGCAATTACACTAACAGGAGTTAACACATAAGCACAGTAGGTATCAGAAAATGAAAATCTTCAGTCTTCAAAGTGCAGAGAAAAAATAATTGTCAACCTTAGATTTTACATGCAGCTAAATTATTCAAGACTGAGGGCAAAACATATTTCAGGTATACAAAAACTAAGAGTATTTATTACTTACATAATCACTAAAAGAACTAGCAGAGATAATACATGAGAAATTGATAAGTGAACAAGAGAAATTGATAAGTGAACAAATGGGAGGTACTCAAATAGTCTATCAGTCCAAGAAACAAAATATGTCCTTCGTTTATATTCATACAGAATACTTAAAAATTTTTTAGTACATCTCGAAGGCTCAACGTATTTCAGAATCAAAATACCTATTATGTTTTCTTATCTAATGCAGTTTGAAATATTTTAAACAAATGTAAATATGTTTTTTGTTAATTTGGAAACTAAGAATGCATTTCTAAATAGTTCTTACTTTAAGAAGCTAATTACAATGGAGATTGCAAAATACTGAGAATACAATAAAGATACATGTGGGATGCAGCTAAAACAGTACTTTGAAAGTAAGTTTAATTTATTCAAATTAATTCATTAGTAGTCATAAGAAGTTGAAAATAAATGATCTAAGTGTTCAACTCTAGAAGCTAGAAAAAGTGAACCCAAAGAAAATACAAGAAAGGAAATAATAATAGAAAATAATGGAAGGGCTGGCTGGATAGCATAGTTGGTTAGAGTGTGGTGTTAAAACACAAGATCAAGGTTTTGTATACCTATACCAGCCAGCTGTCAAAAAAAAAAAAGATAGAAAAGATTAATAATGTAGAAAATAAAGTAGCAATTAAGCTCAGTAAAATAAAAAAAAACAAACATCTTCTGGAAGAAACTAGTAAAGACAAAATTAAAAGGGTACTTAATTACTGGAGTATTTCTATGCCAAAAATCTTGGAAATTTAGGTAAAATGAATAATTTCCCAGGAAATTTGAGTTAACCAGAATTACCCCAGACAGAAAACCTGAATAAACCAGTAACCATAGAAGAAACTGGATCAATCAAATATAGTTCTTTACAAAAAATGCCACAGGCTTAGGGGCATTTTATTTATTTATTTATTATTTAAAATTTTTTTTACTAATATTATTATTATTATTATTATTATTATTATTATTATTATTATTTTAAAAGATGACCGGTAAGGGGATCTTAACCCTTTACTTGGTGTTGTGAGCACCACGCTCAGCCAGTGAGCGAACCGGCCATCCGTATATGGGATCCGAACCCGGGGCCTTGGTGTTCCCAGCACCACACTCTCCCGAGTGAGCCACGGGCCGGCCCACTAATATTATTTTTTAACATTCTGTGATGTTGTGGAGCAGTTGGGAGGGAGGAGGAGAGGGGAAAGGAGAAAGAAATGGGATGGAAGAAGGAGGAAGGAGGAGGGGGTGGGATTGATGCCGTGGCACCCCCCTCATACCCACAGGGGAGATCAGGGGGCTTCCAGTGGTGGCTTGGTTATTTCCAGGCTGGGTGTAGATGTCAGGGGTGTGGCAAAAGCCCTTGCTCCCTACCACCCCAGCACGGGAACCCAGGGCCCTTCTTGTTGTGGCTTGGTGGTTGTTGCTGGGATGGTTGCACATGTTGTGGGGGGTGTGGCTGAAGCATGAGGTCCCCCACTGCCCATGCTTGCGAGAGCCCAGGATGCTTCCTCTGGCAGCTCGTGGTTATCACTGGGCTGGTTGCAGGTGTTGGGGTGCATGGCCAAGACCCTCAGCCCCACACTGCCCCAGATTGGGAGAGCCTGGGCCGTTTTCTGCGGCAGCTTGGTGTTCTTCGCTGGGCTGATTGTGCGTGTCAGGATGTGGCCGAGGTCCTTGGACCCCACCCTTGGGACTGGTTGTGGGTGTCGGAGGTCATGGCTGAGGTCCCCAGCCCTCCCCCCTTTCTGGCTTGGTACCCAGGGGACTTCCAGTCCTTCTGGGTGTTATAGGTGTTTTTTGGTGAAGTGAGACCTTTACTAGTTAATATCAAACTGTGTCTCTGGTTGTGGGTACTTTGTTTTTTCTTTCAGTTCTGTGTTGGATTATGTGCTGTTCCCACCACTTCACCTCTGTGCTGGAACTAATTTGTTGTCCTTTGCTTACTTCTAAAATGGGTGAACTTCCTATGGGAACCAGTACTTGAGCCCTGTGGTTGAGCTAAATTGCTCCTTTGCTGCTGATTCCGTGTGGAAGGCTTTTTGTGCAGCTCAGGTTATAATGGTTGACTTTGTAGGTACTTCCAGGTCTAGTGAGATCCAGTGCACCTAGGTTGTGTAGAAACACTGGTCTGGGTCATCAAACTACACCCCTTGCAATTCTATATTCCTGACCAGTCTCCTCCGAGTGGTCCTATGCTGATTTGGGGGCCAGATCAGCTGTCCTTGCTGTGCCCCAGTGTTCCCCCAGTGGGCCTGTCTCCCCCACAGCCTGTGCTCCAAACACTTCCCATTGGATGGGCTGTGCTCCATTCCCTTGTGATGACTCAGTGGCCTCTGAGTGGCTCCTTTTCTCAGTTGTTCTGGCTCCTCACTCCTATGTGGTTCCACAGGAACACTATTAGTGGTCTTGCTGGCCTGGGCACCACCAAATCCCTCTTCTTCCCTGCCGCCTCCAAGCAACTTCATCTGAAGGGCACAGCTGCAGCTTTTGCCAGCTCCTGCTCTGTGTGCTCAGCAGCTGCAGCCTGGAAATGGCCGGGATTCGAAAGGTCGGAGTGGTTCTTTCTTTCTCTCATCGTGGATTCTCCTGCCTTCATGTACTCCACAGGTCTCTCCTCCTTTTCCCCTGAGTTCTAGTGACCCCAGCTTGGCTGTCATTGCTTTTTTGTAGTTGTAAACTGGTTGATTTGTGGGAGAGAGTGACCCTGGGACCGTCTATTCTACCATCTTGACTGGAACTCCTTAGGAAGTTTTATAGACAAATTTTGTTAACTTTCTAATGAACAAGTAGTTCCTATCTTTTATATACTATGTCAGAAACAAGAGAGAGCAAGCTATCCAGTTCATTTCATGGGGTTAGTAGTATAACGTTGCTACCCAAACAGGAAGCACTAGTGCTAGTATAATAATAGAGCAATATCATTTATGATCATAGACTTTAAAATCCTAAATAAAATTTAACTTTAGTAGAGTGTTAGAAAATAGTATATCACGACCAAGTGGAAGTGCATACTAGGAATGCAATGTTAAATAAAATTTAACACCCATTAGTAGTATAAACTCTTAGCAACTAGGAACTGAAGGGGAAATACTTGAGCATGTAAAATGAGATAAGAAGGCCAGTTATCAGTGCTTTAATTCATTATTGTAGTAGAGATTCTTCTAGCCAATGCAATAAAATAAAAACAATTGAGTTATAAAAATTGGAAAGTTAAGCACAGTTTTGTTTCTATGAGGAGGCCATATTATGATTGAAGAATTAATTATTCAGTCCTATTATTGAATACAGTTGGCCCTCTGTATTTACAGGTTCCACATCCATGTACTCAGAAGAAAACCCAAATACAATAATAAAAAGATACAGATTAAAAAAACAATACAGTATAACAACTGTTTACTTTACATATACATTGTATTAGGTATTATAAGTAATCTAGAGATGATTTTAACATATATGGGAGGATGTGTGTAGATTATGTACAAATTACTATGCCATTTTATATAAGGGATTTGAACATCCATGGGTTTTGATATCTGTAGTCCTGGAACCAGTCAGATACTCAGGGATGAGTATATATTGTAATACTACCTTATTATTGAATATTAAATATTATTCAGTATGAAAAAATTAACAGTACTACCTCAGAAACTTTTATAAAAAATATACTGGAGGGGACACTTCCCCACTCATTCTGTGAGGCTAGTATTACCTTGATACCAAAACCAAAAAAGACATCACAAGAAAGAAACTTAGACCAATATTTCTTAGGAATATAGATGACAAAATCTTCAACGAAGTACTAGCAAATCAGATTCAGCAACATGTAAAAAGAAACATGCAGCATGACCAAATGGAATTTATCCCAGGAATGCAAGATTGGTTCAACATCTGAAAATCAATTAATATAATACACCACACCAACAGGATAAAAAACAAAAACACATGATCATCTCAATAGAAACAGAAAAAGTATTTGGCAAAATTGAACACACTTTCATGATAAACAACTAAAGTAGGAATAGAAGGGAACCTTGTCAACCTAAGGGACATATACAAAAAACTCACAGCTAACATCGATTTGTGTTTAAAGACTGAATGCGTACCCTCTAAAATCTGGAACAGGACAACAATGTCCACTCTTACCACTTCTACTTAACATTAGAATTGAGGGCAATTAGGCAAAAAATAAAAAAATGAAAATAAAGGAATCCAAACTAGAAGAAGTAAAATTATTTACTATTCTCAGTAAATATTCTCTTTTATGTAGAAAATCCAGGAGAATCCAGTAAAAATTATTTGAACCAATAATTTCAGCAAGGTTCAGGATACAAGATCAATATACAGAAATCAGTTGTATTTCTATTCACTTGCAGTCAACAATCTGAAAATGAAATTGAGATAACAATTTCATTTACAGTAGCATCAAAATGAATAATGTACTTAGGAATAAATTTAACAAAGTAAGTTCAAAATTTGTACTCTGGAAACTTGAAAACACTGCTAAATTAAAGGACCCTATACTGGCCAGGTGCAAAAAAAAAAAAAGAAAAAGAAATTAAAGATCTAAGTGAATGGAAAGACATCCCATATTTATTGATCAGAAGATTTAATATTGTTATGGGGGCACTACTCCCTGGATTAATCTACAGATTGAATGTAGTATTCTTTAATGTTCCAGTTGGCTTCTTTGTAGAAGTTGACAGGCTGATTCTAAAATTTATATGGAAGTTCTAGGGATCTAGAATGCTACTATATTCTGAAAAAAAGAACAAAGTTGGAATACTCAAACTTCTTGATTTCGAAACGTATTATAAAGCAACAGTAGTCAAGACAATGTGGCACTGGCATAAGGACAGACATAGATCAATGGAATAGAATCGAGACTCCAGAAATAAACCTTCACATATATCATGAATTGCTTTTCTACAAAGTTCCAAAACAATTCAGTTAAGGGAAAAATAGTCTGTTCAACAAATTGTGCTGAGACATTTGGATATCCACATGCAAATGGATGAGATTGGATCTCAAAATCTGTAAGAATGTAGGTGTAAAAGGTAAACAATAAACTCTTAGAAGAAAACATAGGTGATTAGGCAGTGATTTCTTAGATATGACCCTAAAAGTGGAAGCAACAAAAGAAAAATTAGATAAATTGGACTTCATCAAAATTAAAAATTTTTTGTGCTACCAAGGATACTGTCAAGGAAGTAAAACAGCAACCCATAAAATGGGGCAAAATTTTAATAATATATCAGATAAGGAACTTTTATCTATATCACATAAGTAATTTACAACTCAGCACTAAAAAGACAAATAACTCAAAAATGGGCAATGGTCTGAATAGATATTTCTCTAAAGAAGATATACAGAAAGCCAATAAGCATGTGGTAAGATGCTCAATGTCATTAACTAACGTGGAAATACAAATCAAGATTACAATGAGATGTCACTTCACACCCACTAGGATGGCTATAATAGGTTGGAATATTAACAAATGTCAAGAATGTGGAGAAATTGATACCCTGATACACTCACTACTGGCAGGAATGTAAAATGATGCATTTGCTTTGGAAAACAGTTAAACATAGGGTTGTCATTTGACCCAGCAATTCCACTCCTAGATATATAAATAGGAAAAATGAAAACACATTTATATAAAAATTAGTACATGGATTTCCATAGCAGCATTATTTGTAATAGCCAAAAAGTGGGGAACAAACTAAGTGTTCATCAGCTGACAAATGGATAAACAAAATGTGATTTATCCTGTTCGCCCATAAGAAGGACTGTAGTACTGGTACTCTTTACAACATGGATGAACCTTGAAAACATGCTAAGTGAACAAAGCCAGTCACAAAAGATCACATATTGTATGATTCTGTGTATATGAAATATTCAGAATAGGCATCCTATAGAAAGCGGGATCCACGGCATCTCCTGCCCAGTCTGCCCTCGCGCGGAGCCCCGCTCTCTGGGAACTCACCTCCCCGAAACTCAGGGAGGGCCCTGTTAGGGCCGCCTACTGGCCCTCGTCTCAGACCTTCCCAAGGGACATGGGGTGGAGTGACGTGACGCACTCAGCTCGTGGCCCCACTGATGAGCTTCCCTCCGCCCTATAAGAATAGGCATCCTATAGAGATAGAAAATGTATTAGTGGTTGCTAGGGCTGGTGGGCTGGGGAGTTGGAGGGTGATAAAGGGTACAGGGTTTCTTTCTGGGATACTGAAAATGTTCTAAAATTGATTGTAGTGATGGCTGCACAAGTTTGTAACTATACCAAAAAAAAAAAAAAATTGTACACTTTAGGTGAGTTATTTGGTATGTGAATCATATCTCAATAAACGTATTACAAAAAAAGATGTGAAATCTATGAAATCAAAGATGGGAAATCAATAGAGACAATTAACAAAAAAGCTGGTTTCTTGAAAATACAAAACGTTTAATAAGCCTCTACCCAGGCTAAGTAAAAAAGAGAGATTACTAATTACTAATAAAAAAATGAGAAATTACTAACATCAGAAATGAAAGGGGACATCACATAGATCCCACATGCATTAAAAGAATAATAAAGGAAACTTATGAAACAACTCTATGCCCAAAGATTTGATAACCAGGATGAAATGGACCAGTTCCTTGAAAGACACAATATGCTAAAACTCACACAAGAAGAAATAGATGATCTGAGTAGCTGAATCTGTTAAGGTAATCGAATCAATAATTAATAACCTTCCAAACAAGAAAGCACCATGCCCAATTGTGTTCAGTGGTGAATTCTACCAAACATGTAAGGAATAAATTATCTCAGTTATCTACAGTGTCTTTCAGAAGAGAAACAGAGAAAATACTTCCTAACATACTCTATGAAGCCAGCACAACCCTAATATTAAAATTAGGCAAAGACCTTACAAGAAAAGAAAATTACAGACCTATAACTCTCATGAACATAGATGCAAAAATCCTCAACAAAATATTAGGAAATCTAATTCAGCAACGTATAAAAATAATTATACACCACAGCCAAGTGGCATTTATCCTAGGTACGTAAGACTGGTCCAAAATTCAAAAATCAATGTAATTTACCACATCGACAGGCTAAAGATGAAAAATTATGTGATCATATCAATAGAAGAAGAAAATGCATTTGACCCAGTTTAGCACCTATTTATCATAATAACTGAGGAAACGAGGAGTAGAGGGAACTTCCTCAGCTTGATAAAATCTACAAAATCCGTATAGCTAACATCAGTCTTTTTATTTTATTTTATTTTATTTTGTCGATATACAATGTGGTTGATTATTGTGGCCCATCACCGAAACCTCCCTCCCTCATCCCTCTCCCAGCTCATACCCAGCAATGTCCTTTCTGTATGCTTGTCATGTTAACTTCAAGGAATTGTAATTGTTATGTCTTCTTCTCCCCCCTGGTTTTTTTTTTCTTTTGTGTGTGTGTGAATTTATTTATTTATTTTTAGCTCCCACCAGTAAGTGAGAACGTGGTATTTCTCTTTCTGTGCCTGACTTGTTTCACTTAATATAATTCTCTCAAGGTCCATCCATGTTGTTGCAAATGGCAGTATTTCATTCTTCTTCTTTTTTTTTTTTTTTTTTTGTCGTTTTTCCGTGACCGGCACTCAGCCAGTGAGTGCACCGGTCAGTCCTATATAGGATCCGAACCTGCGGCGGGAGAGTCGCCGCACTCCCAGCGCAGCACTCTACCAAGTGCGCCACGGGCTCGGCCCGAGTATTTCATTCTTTTTTATAGCTGAGTAGTATTCCATCGTGTAGATATACCACATTTTCCGTATCCACTCATCCAGTGATGGACATTTGGGCTGGTTCCAACCCTTGGCTATTGTAAAGAGTGCTGCGATGAACATTGGGGAACAGGTATACCTTCGACTTGATTTCCATTACTCTGGGTATATTCCCAGCAGTGGGATAGCTGGGTCATATGGTAGATCTACCTGCAATTGTTTGAGGAACCTCCATACCATTTTCCATAGAGGCTGCACCATTTTGGAGTCCCACCAACAATGTATGAGAGTTCCTTTCTCTCCGCAATCTCGCCAGCATTTATTGTTCAGAGTCTTTTGGATTTTAGCCATCCTAACTGGGATGAGATGGTATCTCAGTGTGGGTGTCATTTACATTTCCCAGATGCTGAGTGATGTTGAGCATTTTTTCATATGTCTGTTGGCCATTTCTATATCTTCCTTAGAGAAATGCCTCCTTAGCTCTTTTGCCCATTTTTAAATTGGGTTGCTTGTTTTTTTCTTGTAAAGTTGTTTGAGTTCCTTATATATTCTGGATATAAATCCTTTGTCAGATGTATATTTTGCAAATATTTTCTCCCACTCTGTTGGTTGTCTTTTAACTCTGTTAATTGTTTCTTTTGCTGTGCAGAAGCTTTTCAGTTTGATATAATCCCATTTGTTTATTTTTCCTTTGGTTGCCCGTGCTTTTGGGGTCGTATTCATGAAGTGTGTGTCCAGTCCTATTTCTGAAGTGTCTCTCCTATGTTTTCTTTAAGAAGTTTTATTGTTTCAGGGTGTATATTTAATTCTTTAATCCATTTTGAGTTCACTTTAGTGTATGGTGAAAGGTATGGATCTAGTTTCATTCTCCTGCATATGGATATCCAGTTGTCCCAGCACCATTTGCTGAAGAGGCAGTCTCTTCCTCAGTGTATAGGCTTGGTGCCTTTGTCAGAGATCAGATGGCTGTAGGTGTGTGGGTTGATTTCTGGATTCTCTATTCTATTCCATTGATCAGTGTGTCTGTTTTTATGCCAGTGCCTTACTGTTTTGGTTATTATAGCTTTTTAGTATAGTTTAAAGTCAGGTAGTGTTATGCCTCCAGCTTTATTTTTTTTCCTCAGAATTGCTTTGGCTATGTGTGGTCTTTTGTTATTCCATATAAATGTCTGGATAGTTCTTTCCATTTCTGAGAAAAATGTCATTGGAATTTTGATGGGGATTGCGTTGAATTTGTGTATCACTTTGGGTAGTATGGACATTTTCACAATGTTGATTCTTCCAATCCAAGAGCATGGGATATCTTTCCATCTTCTTGTATCCTCTCTAATTTCTCTCAGCAGTGATTTGTAGTTCTCATTATAGAGATTTTTCACATCCTTGGCTAACTCAATTCCTAAGTATTTTATTTTTTTGGTGGCTATTGTAAATGGGCAGGCTTTCTTGATTTCTCTTTCTGCATGTTCACTATTGGAGAATAGAAATGCTACTGATTTTTGTGTGTTGATTTTGTATCCTGCTACTGTCCTGAAATCATTTCTCAATTCCAAGAGGTTTTTGTAGAGGTTTTAGGCTGTTCGATACATAGGATCATGTCATCTGCAAACAGGGACAGTTTGACTTCATCTTTTCCAATCTGGATGCCCTTTATTTCCTTTTCTTCTCTGATTGCTCTGGCTAGTACTTCCAACACTATGTTGAATAAGAGTGGTGAGAGTGGGCATCTTTGTCTAGTTCCTGTTCTTAAAGGAAAAGCTTTCAGCTTTTCGCCATTCAGGATGATATTGGCAGTGGGTTTGTCATATATGGCTTTAATTATGTTGATATAATTTCCCTCTATACCTAACTTATAGAGGGTCTTTGTCATGAATGAGTGCTGGATTTTATCAAATGCTTTTTAAGCATCTATAGAGATGATCATATGGTCCTTGTGTTTGATTTTATTAATAAGGTGTATCACATTTATTGAATTGCATATGTTGAACCAACCTTGCATCCCTGGGATGAATCCCACTTGATCGTGGTGAATAATTTTACGTATGTGTTGCTGTATTCTGTTTGCTAGTATTTTCGTGAGGATTTTTGCATCTATATTCATCAAGGATATCGGCCTGTAGTTTTCTTTTTTGGTTATATCTTTACCTGGTTGTGGTATAAGGATGATGTTTGCTTCACAGAATGAGTTTGGGAGATTTGTGTCTGTTTCAATCTTTTGGAATAGTTTGTAAAGAATCGGTGTCAGTTCCTCTTTGAATGTTTGGTAAAATTCTGCTGCGAATCCATCTGGTCCTGGGCTTTTCTTTGTTGGAAGCCTTCTGATAACAGCTTCAATCTCCTTTGTTGTTATTGGTCTGTTCAGATTTTCTGCTTCTTCATGGTTCAGTTTTGGGAGCCTGTGTATGTGTAGAAATTTATCCATTTCCTCCAGATTTTCAAATTTGTTGGCATATAGTTGTTTATAGTAGTCTCGAATGATTCCTTGTATTTCAGATGAATCAGTTTTAATATCGCCTTTTTCATTTCTAATTTTTGTTATTTAATCTTCTCTCTTCTTTTTTTTGTTAGCCATGGTAATGGTTTGTCAATTTTATTTATCTGTTCAAAAAACCAACTTTTTGATTCATTGATATTTGTATTGTTTTTTGGGTTTCAATTTCATTAAGTTCTGCTCTGATCTTAAAGATTTCTTTCCGTCGGCTAACTTTAGGTTTTGATTGTTCTTGTTTCTCTAGTTCTTTAAGGGGAAGTGTTAGGTTGTTCACTTGCCATCTTTCCATTCTTCTGAGGTGAGCATTTAATGCAATACTTTTCCCCGTTAATACTGCTTTTGCAGTATCCCACAGGTTTTGGTATGATGTATCATTATTTTCATTAGTTTTAATAAATTTTTTGATTTCCCGCTTGATTTCTTCTTGGACCCATATGTCATTAAGTAGAATGCTGTTTAATTTCCATGTGTTTGTACAGTTCCCAGAATTTCTTTTGTTATTGATTTCTAATTTTAATCCATTATGGTCTGAGAAAATACATGGGATAATTCCAGTTTTTTAGAATTTGTTGAGACTTGATTTGTGACCTATTATGTGATTTAACCTGGAGAATGATCCATGTGCTGATGAGAAGAATGAATATTCTGAGGTTGTTGGATAGAATGTTTTGTAGATATCTGCCAAGTCCAATTGGTCTACAGTATTCTTTAGATCTTGTGTTTCTCTGCTGATCCTTTGCCTAGATGATCTGGCCAATATTGACAGTGGGGTGTTCAGGTCCCCTGCTATTATGGTATTAGTGTCTATTTCCTTCTTTAGGTCTAATAGAGTTTGTTTCATAAGTCTGGCTCCTCCAACATTCGGTGCGTATATATTTATGATTGTTATGTGTTCTTGATGGATCAGTCCATTTTTCATTACGTAGTGTCCCTCATTGTCTCTTTTTATGGTTTTTAGTTTAAAGTCTATTTTGTCAGATATAAGAATAGCTACTCCAGCTGGGTTTTCATTTCTGTTTGCATGGTAAATCTTTTTCCATCCTTTCACTCTTAGTCTATGTGAGTCTTTATGGGTGTAGTGGGTCTCTTGAAGGCAGCATATAGTTGGGTCCTCCTTTTTAATCCAGTCAGCCAGTCTGTGTCTTTTGATTGGGGAATTTAAGCCTTTTACCTTAAGAGTTGTTATTGAAAGGTGTTGATTTATTCCTACCATTTTATTGATTATTGTTTGGTTGTCTTAGGTGTCTTTTGTTCCTTGCTTTCTGATTTACTGTTTGTTTTCTGTGTTTGTTGGTTCCTTAGGTTGTAGATAGCGTTTTTGTTTGTTTGTTTTCTCTTCATGAATGCCATTTTTATTATACTAATGGGTTTAGATTTTTCTTGGGTTTTTATGGCAGTGGTAGTTATTTTTCAGGAACCAAACCCAGTACTCCCTTGAGGGTTTCTTGTTAGGGTGGTCGTGTGGTAGTGAACTCCCACAGCATTTGTGTGTCTGAGAAATATACTATTTGCCCTTCACTTCGGAAGGATAGCCTTGCAGGGTAGAGTATTCTTGGTTGGCAATCTCTGTCTTTTAGTATTTTGAATATATCATCCCATTCCTTTCTGGCTTTTAGTGTTTGTGATCAAAAGTCTGATTTAGCCTGATTGGGGCTCTCTTGTAGGTGATTTGATGCTTCTCTC
The DNA here is from genome assembly GCF_027409185.1 of Cynocephalus volans. Classification (NCBI taxonomy): domain Eukaryota; kingdom Metazoa; phylum Chordata; class Mammalia; order Dermoptera; family Cynocephalidae; genus Cynocephalus; species Cynocephalus volans. Next base: position 33,050,817 of record NC_084469.1, read on the forward strand.
TTGCAGCTTTTAAGATTCTCTGTCTTTGAGTTTTACCAATTTGACTGTAACATGTCTTGGAGAATACCTTTTTGGGTTGAGTATGTTTGGAGATCGTTGAGCTTCCTGGATCTGAAGATCTGTGATTTTTCCTATACCTGGGAACTTTTCTGCCACTGTTTTGTTGAATATGTTTTCAATGCAATCTCCTTTTTACTCCCCTTCTGGGATACCCATGACTCGGATATTTGAGCGCTTAAGGTTGTCTGATATCTCTCTCAGATTTTCTTCAATGCCTTTGATTCTTTTTTCTTTTTTTATTTGTCTGCTTGTGTTATTTCAAACAGCCCATCTTCAAGTTCAGAGGTTCTCTCTTCAACTTTGACAAGCCTGCTGGTTAAACTCTCCATTGTGTTTTTTATTTCGCTGAATAACTTCTTCAGTTCGGCAAGTTCTGCTACATTTTTTTTCAGGACATTGATTTCCTTGTACATTTCTTCTTTCAGGTCCTGTATGCTTTTCCTCATTTCATCATGATGTCTAGCTGAGTTTTCTTGTATCTCATTCAGTTTCCTTAGAATTATCAGTCGAAATTCCTTGTCAGTCATTTCAAGAGCTTCTTCTTCTATAGGATCTAGAGCTTGAGAGTTATTATCCTTTGGTGGTGTACTTTCTTGATTTTTCGTATTTCTGGTATCTTTTCTTTGATGTTTATTCATTGTTGCAGGGGGTTTCACAGTCCACAGGTTTGACACTATTGACTGACAAAGATGTTGCTGTGGTTGCCAATTTGGTATGGCTACCTCTGTGACTGCTCAGTTGGCCTCTGGTGCCTTGCGTGTGTGGTTGCCTTGGGTCTTGGGTCTTTTCCGTGAGCCACCCCTCTTGTCAGCTTGGACTCTGCTGGGCTGCTGGATCATGGGGTGGTACCGCAGGGTGTGTGGTGTCTGCTGAGGTTCCACCTCCTGTGCTGGACTTCTCCCTGTTCTGTGCACTCTGAGCTGGGCTGCTGTGATGCGCAGAGGCACCGCAGAGCGTGTGGTCTCTGTGGCGCTTCCCTTTCTCCTGCTGGATGTCTCCCTGCTCCATGTGCGCTTGGCCGGGCTTGGGATGTAGCCGGGTGGCAGTAGTGAAGCCTGCCTGCTGCTGGATCATGTGGCTGTGGCCCCCACACAGGGTGTGTGGATTCTACGGAGATTCTGTCTCCCCTGCTGGACGTCTCTGTGCTCCGTACGCATTGGGCCGGGCTGCTGGATCGCGCGGCAGCGGTGTGGTCCCCGTGGAGTTCCCGCCTCCCCTTCCGGACGTCTCCCTGCTCTGAGCACACTAGGCTCGGCTGGGAATGGAGCCGGGTGCCTGCGGTGAAGCCTACGTGCTGGATCACGCAGTTGCGGCCCCACAGGTTGTGTGGTTTTTGCGGAGCCTCTGCCTCCCCTACCAGACGTCTCCCCACTCTGTGCGCACTGGGCTAGGCTGGGCATGGAGCCGGGTGGCAGTGGTGAAGCCTATCTGCCGGATCGTGTGACGGCGGCCTTGCAGGGCATTTGGTCTCTGCAGAGCTTCTGCCTCCCCGCTGGACATCTCCCCGTTCTGTATGTACTTGATGTTACGTTTTTATAGTTTAAATCGGCTGATTTGTGGGAGAGAGTCACGCTAGGGACAGTCTATTGTGCCATCTTGACTGGAAGTCTAACATCATTCTTAATGACAAAAAAAGTTGAAGTTTTCCTGCTACGATCACAAGACAAGGAAGTCCCTTCTCACCACTGACTTTCCATGTTGTACCAGAAGTCCGAGATAATGCAATAAGACAAGAAAAGGAGACAAGAGGCATACAGATTAGGAAGTGCTATGGGATAAACATATCCCCCAAAAGTTCATGTATTGGAAACTTGAGCCCCATTGTGACATTGTTAAGAAGGAGGGCAATCCAATTATGGTATTTGAAAGATGGGGCCTTTAAGAGGTGATAAGATTGTGAGGATTGTGCCCTTGTGAATGGACTGGATCCATTCACGGAGTAAAGGGAGTGGTTCTAAAGGCTTTATAAGGAAAATGAGTGAGAAGATGAGTTCTCTCTTGCTTAGCCCATCCTTGCCATGTGATACCCAGATTTGCTGTAGAGAGTCACCCCACTAGGATGAAGGCTGTCACCATATGAATTCCCTGGACTTTGGACTTTCCAGCCTCCAAAACTCTGAAGAAATAAATTTTACTTTCTTAATGAATTACCCTGTTTGAGGTATTCTGTTATAAGCAACAGAAAATTGACTAATATAGGAAGGAAGAAATAAAACGTTGTTTACAGATGACATGATTGTCTTTGTAGAAAATCTGAAAGAATTGACTTCTGGAACTAATCAGTGAGTATAACAAGGTTGCATGATACAAGGTTAATATGCAAAAGTCAGTTGCTTTTCTCTATACTGGCAATGAACAAGTGGAATTTGAAATTAAAAACACATTATTACAATTCACATTAGCCTGCGAAAAGAAATTGAAGTACTTAGGTATAAATCTGTGTAAAATATCTACATGAAGAAAACTACAAAATCATGAAAGATATTGAAAAAGAACTAAATGAATGGAGAGATATTCTTTGTTCATGGATGGGAAGGTTCAACATGGTCATGATGTCATTACTTTACAACTTGATATGTAAATTCAATGCAATCCCAATCAAAATCCCAGCAAATTATTTTGTGGACATTGAAAGACTTATTCAAAAGTTTATATGGAGGGCCGGCCCGTGGCTCACTCGGGAGAGTGTGGTGCTGAGAACACCAAAGCCCCGGGTTCGGATCCCATATACGGATGGCTGGTTTGCTCACTGGTGAGCGTGGTGCTCACAACACCAAGTCAAGGGTTAAGATCCCCTTACCGGTCATCTTGAAAAAAAAAAAAAAAAAAAAGTTTATATGGAGAGGCAGAAGACCTAGAATAGCAAACTCAATATTGAAGAAGAACAAAATCTGAAGACTGACACCACCTGATTTTAAGATTTAATATAAAGCTACAGTAATCAGTATATTGTGGTATTAGTGAAAGAATAGACAAATAGTTCAATGGAAGAGAAAGAATAGAGAACCCAGAAATAGATCCACATAAATGTAGTCAACTGATCTTTGGTGAAGAAGCAAAGGCAGTACAGTGGAGCAAACATAGTATTTTCAACAAAGTGCTGGAACAGATGGACATCTACATGCAAAATAATCTAGAGAAAGACCTTACTCTTCACAAAAATCAAAAAGGATTGTAGACGTACATGTATAATATAAAACTATAAATCTCCTAGAAGATAACGTAGAAGAAAACGTAGATGACCTTAAATGTGACAATAACTTTTTAGGTACAAAACCAAAGGCATGATCCATAAAAGAAACAATTAATAAGCTGGACCTTCATTAAAATTAAATTTTTCTGCTCTGTGAAATATTGTCAAGAGAATAAGACAAGCTACAGACTGTGAGGAAATATTTGAAAAAGACAAATATGATAAAGGACAGTTATCGAAAATGTGCAAAAAACTTTTAAAAAAAACACTTTCTTTTATTGTAGTGAAACACAAGTAACACAGAATTGACCATCTTAACCATTTTTAAGTGCATAGTGTGGCATTAAGTACATTCACATTGCTGTGCATCATCACCACTCCTCTCCAGAACTTTCATTTTCCCAAACAGAAACTCTGCAGCCACTTACATAATTCCTCATACCCCCATCCCCTGTTAACCACTATGTAGTCTATGAATTTGACTACTCTGACTACTTCATATAAGTATAATCATAAAATATTTTTCTCTTTATGACTGGCTTATTTCACTCAGTGTGGTGTCTTCAGATTTCATCCATGTTGTAGCACATTTCAAAATTTCCTTTTTAAGGCTGAATAATATTCTGTTGAATGCACAAACCACATTTTGTTAATCCATTCATTTCACAATGGACACTTGGGTTTACTCCACCCCTTTTCTCTTGTGAATAGCAAAATGTTCGAAGAGCTTTTAAAATGCAACAATAAGAAAAGGAACAACGTGATTAAAAAATGCACAAAAGACCTGAACAGACACTTCACCAAAGAATATGTAAAGATGGCAGGTAAGCATAGGAAAAGATATTCAATTCATATGTCATTAGGTAATAGCAAATTGAGTCAATGATGAGATCCCACTGTACACCTGTTAGAATGGCCAAAATGCTGATAACACCAAATGCTAGTGAGGTTGTGGAACAATGGGAACAGTAATTTGATCCTTGTGGGAATGCAAAATGGTATAATCATTTTGGAAGACAGTTTGGCAGTTTCTTACAAAACAACATAGTCTTAATAAATTGATACAGCATCATGTTCTTTGGTATTTACCCATGTGACTTGAAGACTGTGCCCACACAAAAATCTGCATATGGCTGTTTATAGCAGCTTTATTTGTAATTGTCACAACTTGGAAGCAGCCAAGATGTCCTTCAGTACGTGAATGGATTTATAAACTGGTACATCAAGGCAATGGAATATTATTCAGTGTTAGAAAGAAATGAGCTATCGGGATCCTAAGATGGCGGTGGCTGTGGCGGTTGGCGCTGAGTAGCTGAGGTGGAAAAGGCGGCCACTGGGCCTTAGGCAGCCGGGAAACTTGTGGATCTTCCTCTTGCCGACTCTTAAGGGAGGACCGCTGCTGGTGGCCGGTCATGGGGGCTGACCACCACTTTGCCCTTGGCAGGAGAGGCTGCCTCATTTACAGGCAACAGCTTTGAAGTGTGGAGCAGGAAAAGAACTGTTTCTTAGCTGCAAAAGCAAATCTCTAAACAGGGAACATGGTGCCGGGGCCGCTGTCGATGCTGCCAGGATCCCGGAAGCCGGGGCCGCGCTGCAGGCAGCCAGCTCCCCTATTCAGGATTCGAGATTTCAGGCCGGCATAAAAGAAGATTCCTGGGAGCGCCTGAGCCGTGCCGCGGGACCGAGTGAGCAGCACGAGGTGGTGGCGGCTGAAGATGGGGACGGCAATGACGCGGAGGCAGAGAGGGAGCCGCCCGGCCCGGCCCAGCCCCGTGAGTGACCCCCGGCCCAGCCCAGTCCTGCTCAGGGGGGCGGACGCTCGCCCGGCTTCCGCCTGCCCCACCGGGCCACTCACCGGCCCCGGGGCTGCCTCCATTTTCTCAGGTGGTGGCGGCTTGGCCCGGCTCGGCCAGGCCTGTCCTCCTCGCCCAGCTCGGCTCCTCACTGAGCCTTCCCACTTGCTTGCCCCGGAGTGGGGCTTCCCGGGGCCTGCGGGCCAGCCTCCCCTCCCACTCCCTCCGTGGGTCTCTGGCAGGGCTGGTGGCGTGGGGCATCCCTGGCCAGCGTTGGGAGGGCAAGGAAGTACAGGCTGGGCCAACTGTCACTCCACCGCACCCTGGGCTCCGGCCCCTGGTAAACTTCCTGTTACCGGGAGGCAGATACCATCTCTGTGGCCACCAGTTCGGAAAAATGCCTAACTGATTTCTGGTAAGGAATAGTGTGGTTGGAGAGTTCCCAAGTTCGCTTGAACCTGCCAGAGAGCTGACTGCAGGCAGACACCGGAGTCGGTCTGCGCCGGGGGGATTCAAAGGTGAACTGTGTGCTGCGGGCTCCTCCCCCGAGGAGCTCACGCTCTGGTGTGGGAGATAAGACAAGGACACAAATAACCGTGATACCAGGAGGAAGGTGATAAGTCCTGATAAAGATCTACACAGTGCTACAAAGGCACCCAGAGCGACCGGTCGTCTGCGCCTAGCAGAAACCTGGTAGACTTCCTGGGCGAGGCGTTGCCGAGCAGGGTCTTGAAGGCCCGGCTGATAGACGAGGGTTGCAGAAGACATGTCCCAGCCCAGCCCAGGGTGCACAGAGCGGGGAGACGTCCGGCTAGGGAGGCAGAGACTCAGCAGAAAACAACACCCTGCGGGGCCGCCACTGCAAGATCCAGCAGCCCAGCCTAATGCGCACAGAGTGGGTAGATGTCCGGCTAGGGAGGTGGAGACTCGACAGAAACCACACACCCTGTGGGGCCGCCACTGTGTGATCCAGCAGCCCGGGCCAGAGCGCATGGAATAGGGAGAAGTCCTGCACGGGAAGTGGAAGCTCAGCAGAGATCACACACCCTGCGGTACCACCCCGTGATCCAGCAACCCAGTAGAGTCCAAGCTGACCAGAGAGGTGGCTCCCTGGAGAGGCCCAAGACCCGAGGCAACCACACACACAAGGCACCAGAGGCCAACTGAGCAGTCACAGAGGTAGCCATACCAAATTGGCAACCACAGCAACATCTTTGTCAGTCAATATTGTCAAACCTGTGGACTGTGAAACCCCCTGCCACAATGAATAAACATCAAAAAAAAGATACCAGAAATACGAAGAATCAAGAAAGCATACCACCAAAAGTTAATAAATCTCAAACTCTAGATCCTGTAGAACAAGAAGCCCTTGAAATGACTGACAAGGAATTTCGAGTGATAATTCTAAGGAAACTGAATGAGATACAAGAAAACTCAGCTAGACATCATGATGAAATGAGGAAAAGCATATAGGACCTGAAAGAGGAAATGTACAAGGAAATCAATGTCCTGAAAAAAAATGTAGCAGAACTTGCCGAACTGAAGAAGTTATTCAGCGAATAAAAAACACAAAGGAGAGTTTAACCAGCAGGCTTGTCGAAGTTGAAGAGAGAACCTCTGAACTTGAAGATGGGCTGTTTGAAATAACACAAGCAGACAAAAAAAAAAAGAAAAAAGAATCAAAGACATTGAAGAAAATCTGAGAGAGATAGATATCAGACAACCTTAAGCGCTCAAATATCCGAGTCATGGGTATTCCAGAAGGGGAGAAAAAAGGAGATTGCATTGAAAACATATTCAACAAAACAGTGGCAGAAAACTTCCCAGGTATAGGAAAAACCACAGATCTACAGATCCAGGAAGCTCAACGATCTCCAAACGTATTCAACCCAAAAAGGCCTTCTCCAATATGTATTATAGTCAGATTGGCAAAACTCAGAGACAAAGAGAGAATCTTAAAAGCTGCCAGAGAGAAGTGTCAAATCACCTATAAGGGAGCCCCAATCAGGCTAATGTCAGACTTTTCATCACAAACCCTAAAAGCCAGAAAAGAATGGGATGATATATTCAAAATACGAAAAGACAGAGATTGCCAGCCAAGAATACTCTACCCTGCAAGGCTATCCTTCCGAAGTGAAGGGCAAATAGTATATTTCTCAGACAAACAAATGCTGCGGGAGTTCACTACCACACGACCACCCTTACAAGAAACCCTCAAGGGAGTACTGGGTTTGGTTCCTGAAAAATAACTACCACTGCCATAAAAACCCAAGAAAATTCAAAACCCACCAGTATAATAAAAATGGCATTCATGAAGAGAAAACAAACAAACAAAAACGCTATCTACAACCTAAGGAACCAAAAAACACAGAAACCAAACAGTAAATCAGAAAGAAAGGAACAAAAGACAGCTAAGACAACTAAACAACCAATAAAATGGTAGGAATAAATCAACACCTTTCAATAACAACTCTTAAGGTAAAAGGCTTAAATTCCCCAATCAAAAGACACAGACTGGCTGACTGGATTAAAAAGGAGGACCCAACTATATGCTGCCTACAAGAGACCCACCTCACCCATAAAGATTCACATAGACTAAGAGTGAAAGGATGGAAAAAGATTTACCATGCAAACAGAAAAGAAAAACGAGCTGGAGTAGCTATTCTTATATCTGACAAAATAGACTTTAAACTAAAAACCATAAAAAGAGACAATGAGGGACACTACGTAATGAAAAATGGACTGATCCATCAAGAACACAAACAATCATAAATATGTACGCACCCAATGTTGGAGCAGCCAGATTTATAAAACAAACTCTATTAGACTTAAAGAAGGAAATAGACACTAATACCATAATAGCAGGGGACCTGAACACCCCACTGTCAATATTACAGAGAACATCTAGGCAAAGAATCAGTAGAGAAATACAAGATCTAAACAATATTCTAGACCAATTGGACTTGGCAATTATCTACAGAACATTCCATCCAACAACCTCAGAATATTCATTCTTCTCATCAGCACACGGATCATTCTCCAGGTTAAATCACATAATAGGTCACAAATCAAGTCTCAATAAATTCAAAAAAATTGGAATTATCCCATGTATTTTCTCAGACCACAATGGATTAAAACTAGAAATTAATAACAAACGAAACTCTGGACACTATACAAACACGTGGAAATTAAACAGCATTCTACTTAATGACATATGGGTCCAAGAAGAAATCAAGCAGGAAATCAGAAACTTTATTGAAACTAATGAAAATAATGATACATCATACCAAAACCTGTGGGATACTGCAAAAGCAGTATTAACGGGGAAAAGTATTGCATTAAATGCTCACCTCAGAAGAATGGAAAGATGGCAAGTGAACAACCTAACACTTCACCTTAAAGAACTAGAAAAACAAGAACAATCCAAACCTAAAGTTAGCCGACGGAAAGAAATCTTTAAGATCAGAGCAGAGCTTAATGAAATTGAAACCCAAAAAACAATACAAAAGATCAATGAATCATAAAGTCGGTTTTTTGAACAGATAAATAAAATTGACAAACCATTAGCATGGCTAACAAAAAAAAGAAGAGAGAAGATTCAAATAACAAAAATTAGAAATGAAAAAGGCGATATTACAACTGATTCATCTGAAATACAAGGAATCATTCGAGACTACTATAAACAACTATATGCCAACAAATTTGAAAATCTGGAGGAAATGGATAAATTTCTACACATACACAGGCTCCCAAAACTGAACCATGAAGACGCAGAAAATCTGAACAGACCAATAACAACAAAGGAGATTGAAGCTGTTATCAGAAGGCTTCCAACAAAGAAAAGCCCAGGACCAGATGGATTCGCAGCAGAATTTTACCAAACATTCAAAGAGGAACTGACACCGATTCTTTACAAACTATTCCAAAAGATTGAAACAGACACAAATCTCCCAAACTCATTCTGTGAAGCAAACATCATCCTTATACCACAACCAGGTAAAGATATAACCAAAAAAGAAAACTACAGGCCGATATCCTTGATGAATATAGATGCAAAAATCCTCACTAAAATACTAGCAAACAGAATACAGCAACACATACGTAAAATTATTCACCACGATCAAGTGGGATTCATCCCAGGGATGCAAGGTTGGTTCAACATACGCAAATCAGTAAATGTGATACGGCATATTAGTAAAGTCAAACACAAGGACCATATGAACATCTGTATAGATGCTTAAAAAGCATTTGATAAAATTCAGCACTCATTCATGACCAAGACCCTCTATAAGTTAGGTATAGAGGGAAAATATCTCAACATAATTAAAGCCATATATGCCAAACCCACTGCCAATATCATCCTGAATGGCGAAAAGCTGAAAACTTTTCCTTTAAGAACAGGAACTAGACAAGGATGCCCACTCTCACCACTCCTATTCAACATAGTGTTGGAAGTACTAGCCAGAGCAATTAGAGAAGAGAAGGAAATAAAGGGCATCCAGATTGGAAAAGATGCAGTCAAACTGTCCCTCTTTGCAGATGACATGATCCTATATATGGAACAGCCTAAAACCTCTACAGAAAAAGTCTTGGAATTAAGAAATGATTTCAGCACAGTAGCAGGATACAAAATCAACACACAAAAATCAGTAGCATTTCTTTTCTCCAATAGTGAACATGCAGAAAGAGAAATCAAGAAAGCCTGCCCATTTACAATAGCCACCAAAAAAATAAAATACTTAGGAATTGAGTTAACCAAGGATATGAGAAATATCTATAATGAGAACTACAAACCACTGCTGGGAGAAATTAGAGAGGATACAAGAAGATGGAAAGATATCCCATGCTCTTGGATTGGAAGAATCAACATAGTGAAAATGTCCATACTACCCAAAGTGATATACAAATTCAATGGAATTCCCATCAAAATTCCAAAGAAATTTTTCTCAGAAATGGAAAGAACTATCCAGACATTTATATGGAATAATAAAAGACCACGCATAGGCAAAGGAATGCTGAGCAAAAAAAATAAAGCTGGAGGCATAACACTACCTGACTTTAAGCTATAGTACAAAGCTATAATAACCGAAACAGTATGGTACTGGCATAAATACAGACACACTGATCAATGGAATAGAATAGAGAATCCAGAAATCAACCCACAGACTTACTGCCATCTGATCTTTGACAAAGGCACTAAGCCTATTCACTGGGGAAGGGACTGCCTCTTCCGCAAATGGTGCTGGGAGAACTGGATATCCATATGCAGGAGAATGAAACTAGACCCATACCTTTTACCATATACTAAAATCAACTCAAAATGGATTAAGGATTTAAATATACACCCTGAAACAATAAAACTTCTTAAAGAAAACATAGGAGAAACACTTCAGGAAATAGGACTGGACACAGACTTCATGAATTCATCCTCAAAAGCACGGGCAACCAAAGGAAAAATAAGCAAATGGGATTATATCAAACTGAAAAGCTTCTGCACAGCAAAAGAAACAATTAACAGAGTTAAAAGACAACCAACAGAGTGGGAGAAAATATTTGCAAAATATACATCTGACAAAGGATTTATATCCAGAATATATAAGGAACTCAAACAACTTTACAAGAAAAAAACAAGCAACCCAATTTAAAAATGGGCAAAAGAGCTAAGGAGGCATTTCTCTAAGGAAGATATAGAAATGGCCAACAGACATATGAAAAAATGCTCAACATCACTCAGCATCTGGGAAATGTAAATGACAACCACACTGAGATACCATCTCATCCCAGTTAGGATGGCTAAAATCCAAAAGACTCTGAACGATAAATGCTGGCGAGATTGCGGAGAGAAAGGAACTCTCATACATTGTTGGTGGGACTCCAAAATGGTGCAGCCTCTATGCAAAATGGTATGGAGGTTCCTCAAACAATTGCAGATAGATCTGCCATATGACCCAGCTATCCCACTGCTGGGAATATACCCCGACGAATGGAAATCATCAAGTCGAAGGTATACCTCTTCCCCAGTGTTCCTCGCAGCACTCTTTACAATAGCCTAGAGTTGGAACCAGCCCAAATGTCCATCATCAGGTGAGTGGATACGGAAAATGTGGTACATCTGCAGAATGGAATACTACTCAGCTATAAAAACGAATGAAATACTGCCATTCGCAGCAACATGGATGGACCTTGAGTGAATTATATTAAGTGAAACAAGTCAGGCACAGAAAGAGATATACCACATGTTCTCACTTATTGGTGGGAGCTAACAATTTATATATAATTTCACACACACACACACACAAAAAAAAACCGGGGGGGGGGGAGAAGATATATCAGCTACAATTACTTGAAGTTGATACGACAAGCAAACAGAAAGGACATTGTTTGGGGAGAGGGAGGAGGGAGGGATGTTTTCGTAAGGGGCAACAATAATCAACCACAATGTATATCGACAAAATAAAATTAAAAAAAAAAAAGTGGGAAACGGGACCCACTTAGAGCACTTGAAAAAAAAAAAGAAACAAAGAAAGAAATGAGCTATCAAGCATGAACAGACATGGAAGGTCTTTAAGTGCATTTTATTAAGGAAAGAGGCAATTTGAAAAGGCCTCATAAGAGTAAAGTTATTATAAGCCTCATGTATGATTCCAATTATATGATATTCTGGAAAAGGCAAAACTGTGGAGAGAAGAAAAAGATCAGTGGTTGCCAGGGGTAGGAGAAAGGGAGGGATGAATAAGAAGAACACAGAGGATTTTCAGGGCAGTGAAACTATTTTGTATGCTACTACAGTGGTGGATACATGCTATTAAACATTTGTCAAAACCCATAGAATGTACAACACCAAGAGTGAACACTAATGTAGATTATGGACATTGGGTGATGATAATGTGTTAGTGTAGGTTCATTGATTGTAACAAATGGACCACCGTGGTGCAGGATTTCTGTAAGAGGTTGTAGGTGTTTGGGAGCATGGGATATATGGGAAATCTCTGTAGTTTCTGTTCAGTTTTGCTGTGAACCTAAAAATTGCTAAAAAAAAAAAAAAAAAGTTTATTAATTAAAAATAGTATGTCTGAGACTTGTCTCAAAGTAGTACATGTGGAGTGCATATGGATGGATTGAGCAAGATTTGCCGTGTGTGTGTAGTTGCTGGAGCTGGCTGGTGGATACGTGAGGCTTATAATAACTTTTTACATCTGGTAGGGCAAGTCTCCCTACTTTGTTCAAAACTCTACAGCCTTTTAAATTAAGCTTTCTTATGTAAAATTTTAAACATACACAACAATAGACAAAACAGTGTAAATAATGCTATGTTAGTTTAGGCAATATAGTATTGTCATGAGAATACAGTCACATGCCACATGTCAGTCATTTTGATTGATAGACCACAGATGTGACGGTGGTCAGAGTAATAGGCTATACCATATAGCCTGGGTGTGTAGTAGGCTATGCCATCTAGATTTTTATAAGCACACCCTATGATGTTCGCACAATGACAGAATCGCCTAAATTTGTATTTCTCAGAACATATCTCCGTCATTAGGTGACACAGGACTAGAGAAATATACCATTTTATAGAACAGAGTTCCCAGAATCAGACCTCACATATGTGGAAATTTGATATGAGAAAGAAGGCATTATCAAAATGGGAAAAGACTGGGACAGTGGGCATAGAACAATGAGAACATCTACATAGAAAGAGTAGATTTCTTCTTCATACCTGAATACCTGTCAACGTAATAGATGATATATTGATACTGTGGTATTCCAATTAATGAGTAAAGTAGTTGTATGAGTCCACAGTCAGTAATGTTGAGGGATAAGAGGTAATTGCAGAAGAAATACTATGCTATGGGAACATTAAGAAAGGTTTAAAAACCTGCAATATAAAGTAAGGGTGTAAAATATGCACTGTAATGATAAATCAAATTCCTGATAGTTGTTACATCAGGGGAAGGTAGTGTATTTGTGATGTTTTATTTTTTAAAGTTATAAAGAAATGTAAGGATCAAGATGGTGGAATAGATGATTCCCAGTGTTGCAGCCCCTGTCCCCCCCCCGCCCCCAATCAATTTACAACTATTAAAAAGCAAAGACTGCCAACCCGGGACTGCTGGAGCTAGGTGGAAGAGGAGAGACGCATGGAGTTTGTGAAGGCATGTGAGGCCACGGCGAGAGTAGGGACAGCTCTGTTCATTCTGAGCCCCGGCCGTTTCTGAACCAGCCTGGTGTGGGGCAGGGATTGGCTTCCAGGAGCTGGCAAAAGCTGCAGTGGCACCTTTGTGTGAATTTGCTTGGAGTCTGCAGGGGAGAAGAAGGTATTAGAGCACACCATACCAGACCACAGGTCAGAAAGACCACTGGCAGGGTTCCCCTAGGCCTGCGTAGGAGCAAGGGGCCATCCAGAGGACGATGAGTCACTGCGAAGGATGCATGCATGGCATGCCCTGTGGGAAGTGTTTGGAGTGCAGGAGAAAGGCTGGCATGCCAGGGGAACATTGGGGCGCAGCATGGGCAGCTGGTCTGAGTGGAGATGGGTCAGGGTGATAGAACTGCAAGTGATGTAGTCTGCAGGAAAGACTCAGTTCCAGGCTGGAATTTCCACACAGCCCAGTAGTATCTGTGATGACTTCGCAAAACCAGGGAGTGATTAAATCACCAACAATTAAAATCCTATCTGCACAGACATCTTCCCCAGAGAATCAGCAGCAAAGCAGCAATTTAGCTCAAGTGTAGAGCTCAAGTTCTGGTCCCCACAGGAGGTTCCTCTAATTTGGTAATTAACAACTGGACAGCACATTAGTTCCAGTGAAGAGTTTAAGTGGTGGTGATAGCTATTAATCTACACCAGTAGTGGACTAAAAGGAACAGTAGATCTCTGAAATGTCTTGACAGAATTCAGAATAACCCTCTTAAGAATGTTCAGGGAGCCACAAGAAAATATAGATAGAAAATGAAATGATATCTGGAAAACAGTTAAGGAGCCGAATGAGAAACTCGACAAAGGAACAGAATCAATTAAAAAAAAAAAAGCCAAATAGAAATTCTAGAAGTAAAGAATACGTTATCTGAATTGAAAGACTTGATACAAAGCTCCAACAAGGGACTTAAACAAAGGAAAGAATTAACATCATCAAAATGTTTATACTATCCAAAGTAATCTACACATTCAGTGCAATCTCTATCAAAATACCAACAACATTCTTCACAGAAATAGAAAAAACGGTCTTAAAATTTGTATGGAACCACAGAAAGACCCTGTATATCTAAAGCAATCACGAACAAAAAGAACAAAGTTGGTGGCATCACTTCTGCACTTCAAAATATACTATAGGTGGGGGAAGAAAATATGTATACATATTTATATATAAGTATGTATGCTATAAAGCTATAGTAACCAAAACAGCATGGTACTAGCATAAAAACGGACAAATATATCAATGGAATAGAATAGAGAGCCTAGAAATAAACCCACACATTTGCAGCCAACTGGTTTTTGATAAAGGTGCCAAAAATATATGCTGGGGAAAGGAGAGCCTCTTAAATAAGTGGTGCTGGGAAAACTGGATATCCACATGCAGGAGATTGAAACTAGACCCCTTTCTCTCAACATACACAAAAATCAACTCAAAATGAATCAAAGACCTAAATTTAAGACCGCAAACTATGAAACTACTAGAAGAAAACATAGGGGAAATGCTACATGAAGTAGCAGTGGGCAGCATTTTTTAGCAAGACTACAAAGTCACAGGCAACTAAAGCAAAAATTCACAAATTGAACTAAAAAGCTTCATCAAACTAAAAAACTAAAAAACCACATCAAACTGAAAAGCTTCCGCACAGCAAGGGACACTATTGACAAAGTGAGGAGACAACCTGCAGAATGGGAGAAAGTGTTTGCAAACTACTGATAAGACAATGGGCTAATATCAGAATATATAAGGAGCTTTAACAACTCAACTGCAAAGAAACAAATAATCCAATAGAAAAATGGGCGAAGGACCTAAACAGACATTTCCCAAAAGAAGGCATACAAATGGCCAACAGACACATGAAGAAATGCTCAACATCACTAATCATCAAAGAAATGCAAATTAAAACCACAATGAGATTATCATCTCAACACAGAATGGCTATTATCAAGATAGAAAATAACTAATGCTGGTGAGGATGTGGAGAAAAAGGAATTCTCCTACATTGTTTGCAGGAATGTAAATTAGTATGGCCATCATGGAAAACAGTATGGAGTTTCCTCAGAGAACTAATAATAGATCTGCACCACTGCTCCAGGGCCTCGCCTGGGGTCCTGAGGTATGGAGCTGGGGGAAGGCAAACCCAGCTGCAACCAGGTAAAGAACACACCAAAAACACCATTTCCACATGGGTAGCTGACCATAGTCACTGCAATTGCCATGGCTGCTGCAAAAGCAGCTAGTGTCTTTAGCAGGAGTCACAGCCACCATGCAGATGATGGCATGCCACTCTCAACTGCATTGTCACAAGGAGAGGCACCAGCAGAGACTAAAAAAAAAAAAAAAAAAAAAAAAAAAAGAAGAGGTCCTCTCTGTCCACAAAGCACACTCCAGAATAATAGAAGAAGCATCTGATTTATGATAATAGGGGGAGGACTTGATCACACCTGTCTCAGGACTGGACAGATCATCTAAGCAACAAACCAACAGAGGAACAGTTAATCTATCAGATGGAGAGAACTAGTCTATGGTTATTAAAAGAGGGTGGGGGGGAGGAGAGGGAGAGAAGAGGAGGAGGAAGAAGGGGGAAGGGAGGAGAAAGGGGAGATATTGGATAAGGGGCATAAAGAGTAAGTATGATTTGTAACAATGAATATGCTAATAAAAAATAAAAAAAGACCCACCTTATGACCCAGCTGTCCCACTACTGTATATGTGCACAAAGGAAATGAAGTCAATATATCAAAAAGACACCTGCACTCCCATGTTTATCACAGCACTATTCACAATAGCCAAGAGATGGAATCAACCTGTGGTATATATACACAATGGAATACTATTCAGCTATTTAAAAAAAATGATATCCTATTATTGCAGCAACATGGGTGGAACTGGGAACCATCATGTAGGTCAGTCAGGTACAGAAAGACAAATACACTCATGTGGAATCTAAGGAAAAAAAAAAAAAAAGAGAAGTGGTTCTCACAGGAGTAGAGTAGAATAAATGGTTACCAGAGGCCAGGAGAGGAGGGGGGGTGTGTAGGATAAGAAGTGATGGACTAGGGCTGGCCCATGGCTCACTCAGGATAGTGTGGTGCTGCTAACACCAAGGCCATGGGTTTGGATCCTATATAGGGATGGCCGGTTCACTCACTGGCTGAGCGTGGTGCTGACAACAACAAGCCAAGGGTTAAGATCCCCTTATCGGTTATCTTTAAAAAAAAAAAAAAAGAAGTGATGGACTAATGGGTACAAAACTATGCTATCTGCTGTAAGTGAATCATTGTACAGTATATGCATGAGTTGAAACAACACACTGTACTCCACAAATTTATACAAGTAAATGTTTTAAAAAAAAGGATTTAAGGAGATGCAGCAAAATACTAAAAATTGTTGAAGCCAAGTGATAGATAATAGGTGTCCATTATAGAATTCTTTATATTTGTTTCTATTTTTGAAATATTTTAAGTGTTAGTATAACCAAATGAAGTGTCTGAATCTTTTATTGATCCTAATTCAAACAAATCTTTACAAAGAAATTTTTGTGTCAATTGGAGGAATTTTATTACAGATTGGGTATTAGATTATATCAGGCAATTGTTAATTTTATTATGTGTGACGATGGTACTGTGTTTCTGTAAGAAAATATTCATATTTTTAGAGATCCATATGTGCAATGTTAGATGATATAATATTTCTGTGACTTGCTTTAAAATACCCTAGCAAAGAAAAAGGATAGTTGAAATAAACATGGCAAAATCTTGATAACTGGTGAATCTTGGTGAAAGATATATGAAGGATTGTATACTTTCAGCTTTTGAGTATGTTTGAAAATCTTCATAATTACATATACAAAATTAAAAGGAATAAATATATAATTGTTCTTTAATAACTTCTATTGTCCAACATAACTTTTAAAATTCTATAAAAATTTAAGTTTTTCTAACTTTATTTTAAACTTCTGTTTCTCTACTGGTTTTTACATATTTATACATATAAATATAATCATATAAAACAATATATATTTACATATTCATATATTTGTAAAGTAAGTCAATCTTGACCAAGTCTTCCTTCGGGCTCTCTATGCCACCTTTAACTAAGTGGAAACAGCCAAAAATTGATAGTTAGACTTGGTATTTATTTGCGCTTTTTCTGTTGGTAGTGCCAACATGATAGTGAGTACCTCTGGGTGGTCTCCAATAAATCAAAAGTAGCAGGGATAACTAGCATGAGGAGGTGTTAGGTATGTAATCTTGAGGCTTGATAAAATTGTAGTTCCCAGAAATGAATAAAAATATTCCAGAAATAACTCTTTCTATTTCTCACATTCTATGAAATTGTTTAACAATAAGAATATAGAGTTGACACACATATGATTTTCCTTTTTGGTTTCACATGTATATCTTTATTCAATTTCTGGGTCAGTCCTAGTCACATGCCTATCACGATTTGTTAGGTATCCATCTTTCCTTTAAGATACTTCAGATAATTACTTTCTGCAATTCGTGTTCTTATAACTATCTCTGAGTAGAGTTTGAAAATATAATAGTGGTGAGAAAATGATGTGAAACCGATGTTGAGGGAGTAAAGATTTCTTAAATGAACTTCACTTAAAACTAGCATGACTAGGTTTTTTGCCTCTGTGACTTAGTCTACTAAATCATTAATTCCTGTAACTGGTACCAGTGTATGTTTTCATAATTTTTTAAAGTTCTTTAATTGATATTATCTTTGATTTTTACAAGTAGTTAGAAAGTTATGTAAAAAAGTGTTGCTACTATTCTGGTGAAGAAACTGAGGCTTGAGGGTCTTGTGATTTCCTTAAAGTCATACAACTAGTTAGTAGTAGAGTCAGATCTTAAATCAATTTATTTTCATAGCCTGTTAGGCTTTGGTATTGTGCTCTGTAAAGGAAATTGATGATTTTGCAAAGATGGACAGTTTTTCTTTGTAAATATCCTATAACTTTTACATGCCAAAAGATTTAAAAAAGAAATTGAGATGAACAGCAGCAGTCTGGGAAAAGTTTGTAAGAGAAGATAGATTTAGTATCTGGAATGTATGAGGGTACTTCAGAAAGTTCATGGAAAGATTTCTATTATCTTTTATTTCTATTTTTCCACAAACTTTTTGAAGTACCCAAAAAGCTCCTCCAAAAAGGAAAACAATTCAGGGCCGGCCCGTGGCTCACTCGGGAGAGTGCGGTGCTGATAACACCAAGGCCCCGGGTTCGGATCCCATATAGGGATGGCCGGTTTGCTCACTGGCTGAGCGTGGTGCTGACAACACCAAGTCAAGGGTTAAGATCCCCTTACCGGTCATCTTTTTAAAAAAAAAAAAAAAAAAAAGGAAAACAATTTATTAGAAATATCAGTAAAGGATATCTCCAAAGAGGAAGGTACTGGTCACTAATAAATGTTTGAAAAGATATTCAAACTCCCTACTGACTGGGAAATGTAGATTAAAATGATGACCATTTTCTATCTGTGGAAAATAGTGACCGTTGGTAAGTGTCTGGGAAAACAGGCACATCCCTATGTAATATTCCTTTTTTGTAAGTCGGTTTGACCAAATGTGTCCTGTTTACACTTAAATCATGTAGTAGGTACGTCACATCAGCTTAGTATCTAAGAGACGTTAAGGGGAAGCTGAGAAATTAATTTTGAGTTTTAAAAATCTGGATCTAGTAACCACCATGTGCTCTGGCTTTCTTTTCTTTTGTACTAAACATTCTTGAATGTTTACTTTGTGGAAAGTATTGTTCTAATAAGCATTTCCAATAAATTATTTTATCATTACAACAACCCTCTGAGGTGGCTATTTTTAATATTCATTTTGCAGATGTGGAAACTTAGGCCAAAGAGGTTAAATAACTTGACCAAGTTAATTTAGCCAGCAGGGGGAACAGTCTAAATTTAGCTTTAAAACTATGACTTTAACCACTATATTATTAGATTGATTGTTAATAATTGCTTTATGATACCCAGTGTACCTTAAATCTCACTTCTATTAAAGTGTCATTTTGTATGTTAACCTTTTAAAATTTAATGTTTAATTTCTTCATTAGAATGTCAGCCTGATAACAGTGAACCCTTCATTAATGGAAAGTCGTTTACTTTTTTTCCAGAGGATCTAAAGAGGCAAAATGCAGTTTTACAAGCAGCGCAAGATGATTTGGGACACCTTCGGACACAGCTGTGGGAAGCTCAAGCAGAGATGGAGAATATTAAGGCTATTGCCACAGTCTCTGAGAATACCAAGCAAGAAGCTATAGATGAAGTAAAAAGACAGTGGAGAGAAGAAGTCGCTTCACTTCAGGCTGTTATGAAGGGTAAAGACAAAGATCAGTTTTATGATCTTCTAAGATATTTGATTCCGATGGTTGAGAACATTTTCAGAGGGTCTTAAAATATATCCTGAATTTCATTTGTGGCTTTATGTACTGCCATCTTCAAGGTGCACTGTCAGATAAAGAGAAGTCAGTGGTGATGTAATTGGGTATATCATCTGTATCTTTAACAGATTTAATAGTAGAGAGTTATGATTAGGATGTTATTGAGATAATGCATTAAATAAGGATTATAGTTCTTTGGAAGGGTTAAAGCAGGGCTTAAAAGTGGATTTTTGAACAGAAATCAGGAGGCTTAACGTGTGTGAGTAAAGCTGTACGGGCACAGGGAGTGTGCTGGACTGCAGAGGGCTTCCATGCAAATGGTAAAGTAACTATTTACACTTATTAGCTCCAGCTAATTATTGTCCGTCCAGTCTAGTGTTGCCATATTGTTTAGGGTTTTAAGAAAAATTTATATTTGTATGTGAAATCTTCACTGCAGTCTATGGGGTAGAATGGCCTATAAACTAGAATAGGCTTTATGGGCTGCCAGCTTATGACCCTTGGTGTAAAGGAAGAGTAGTAGTTGAGTCTCTGTCTCCTTTGGCGCTGGTGCTTAATTATTTCATTAATTTCTGAGAAGATGATGATGAAATAAAGTGAATTGCTCTTTGAATTGTTGAATTCCTGAAATTAGGCTAGCTAATATTCTAAATATGAAATAGTGGTGATTCCCCTTCCCTTATTTCACATTTGTGTGTTATTTTTTGCCTTAGAGCTCTTTGTAAGAAACAGGTAAGGCTAGCCGTACTTCTGAGACTGTAGCTACCACCTAGAGGTTACTCTAGGCTTCTGACTGTAGTGGCTTACTCACATAGTTAGTTTTCCTCATAGGAAAACCCCAGAAGTAGGTAATCTAGGGCTGGTTACAATGATTGCATGATCTTACCAGTGACCCAGGCTCCTTCAGTCCTTCTGTTCCTTCATCCTTAGCATGTGGTTTTGAACTTCGTTTTTGCCTCATAGCTGAAAAAATGGCTGCTCCTCCTTCAGTCTGCATTAGAAAAGCAAAAATTTTCTAGAATTTTCCAGCATATACATGCGCTCCCCCCACCACTTTGTTGATAAAGTGTGTGGTTACCCATAACTACAAGGGAAACTGGACAATGTAGTTTTTTAAATTGGGCACATTGACTTCCTGAATAAAATTGGGGTATTGTTAGTAAGGAAGGAGGAGGAGTGGAAATTAATGGGCAACTAGCAGTTCTTGTCACATAATGTTTTAAGATTGTATTAAAGATAAAGCCATTTTGTAAAAACTTTATAGAATTTGTTTTAACTTAGAATCTTGGGTCATATAGTAAAATATCCTAGAAATATATCCCTCTTCTCATACTTTCAGGTAGTCGGATTGGGGTGACTTGTTGTATTTTTCTTGGAAGCCATAGTGCAGTGTGTAAGAACATACATTTTGGAGTTGGACTTAAGTTTGAATTCTAGCTTTGCTTCTTTCTGGTTAGGAAACATTGTCCATACTGTTTAACCTGTCCTAATTAAAGTTTTCCTCATCTGTAAAATAATATATAGCACAGGTTTATTGTGAAGATTAAAAAAGATGACTTAAAGCCCTTATTTCTACACGTAATAAAAACTAAAAGTGTTAGTTTCATTTCCTTCTTTTAGTGAATTAAAAAATTTCGAGAAATTAGGCATAAGCTTTTTATATAACGTTAAAATTTTTGGTGTGTAAGAACATTTTTTTCATAATGCTTAGATGTGAAATATTTGGTGATGTTTTGTAGAAACAGTTCGTGACTATGAGCACCAGTTCCACCTTAGGCTGGAGCAGGAGCGAACACAGTGGGCACAGTATAGAGAATCTGCAGAGAGGGAAATAGCTGATTTAAGAAGAAGGCTGTCTGAAGGTCAAGAAGAGGAAAATTTAGAAAATGAAATGAAAAAGGTATGAAGGAATGTATTCTTCTTTAGAAATATTTGAGTCCAAATGCAAAGTACTTTAACCAATATTATTGTGGTAATAGAAGTTGTACTTTTAAGGTTTCTGTTAGAGGAATTATTTGGACACAGACCTAAATATAGTACTGTCATGTGCTGTATAATGATGTTTCAGTCAAAGGCAGACCACGTATATGACGGTGGTTGGAGCAGTAGGCTATACCGTCTAGCCTAGGTATGTAGTAGGCTGTACCGTAGGTTTGTGTGAGTGCACTCTGATGCTCACACAACAACAGAATTGCCTAATGATACATTTCTCAGAACATGTTACCATTGTTAAGTGATGCATGACTGTACCAGATAAAGTGATGCCTTTCCCCAAGATATATCTATGGCTAACTCTCTCACCTTTTTCAAATCTTTGATCAGATGTCACCACCTCACAGGGCCTATCCTGACCACCCTATTTAACATTGCCAACCTGCCCACTGCCCTCCCCCACCTACTATTACTTTCCTTATCTCCTTTATCCTGCTCCAATTTTTCTCTTTCCATAGCACGTATTTCCTTATAATACATATATTTCACCTATTTATTGTATTAAAAACACAGTAAATTGTGTCTCCTTGCTCAGATATAAGCTCCATGAGGGCAGGAATCTTTTTTTGTTTGTGTGTCCTAAATGCCTAATAGTGTCTAGCACATAGGTGCTCAGCAACATTTGTTAAGAGTTAGACTTGATGATTCTGTCTAAACTAAAGTTTTAGAACAGATGTTAGCTTTGCTTCTTTCTTGGTTCCTGTGTGACAAATGTACCACATATTATGCTTGAACATAATACCATATTATGCTTGAACATATTACCATATAATGCCTGAACATCGGGCAACTAAATATAAAGTGATACATTTTATCATTGAGAAAACTTAAAAAGCTTTTTGGCCAGTTTGATTATGTAAAATTTTACTTTATCAGTTTACATACATGTGTATGTTTAAAATCACATATTATATAAAATAATAATTAGAAACTGATTTTTCTTTTCAATTGGAGTAATTGTGATCTTTGGCTCCTAATCCTTGGTCCATATATATATATATATATACATCTTAATGAGTTGCACAATCTACCATTTTTGTCATTTAAAAAATTTCAAGTTTTAAAATAAACTTTACTTTTTAGAATAGTTTTTGATTAACAGAAAAATTGTGAAGATGGTATAGAGTTCCCATATATTCTATGCCCAGTTTCCCGTAATATTAATGTTACACTAGTATGGTACATTTGTTATAGTTAATAAACTGATATCAATTCATTATTATTAACTAAAGTTCATTCTTTGTATTCAGATTGCATTAGTTTTTATCTAAGGTCATTTTTTTCCAGTTCCAGGATACCACATTGCATTTAGTCATGCCCCCTTAGGCTCCTCTTGGCTATGACACTTTTTCAGATTTTTTAAATGACCTTTCTGTCATTTAAAAAGTGCTCTTTAAAAGTTTTGTTTACAGTGACATCCAACACTTAGAATTGTGAGGTCTTATTTGCATAAATGAATAACTCAGTCTGTGATAAATTCTTTGCTTTTTTTTTTCCTGCTGATTTTTATCAGGTGACCTCTGTAAGCATCCCAGAGTAGCCTTGACTGAAGATATTTTAAGCTAACGTGTCTTTTCCAGACAGTACTTATTTAAAAATTAAATAGATGATGACTTTGTAAAGACCTGAAAACAAAGTGAATCTGAATCCCTCTTTTTGGAAGAATGTTTTTTTGGGAAAATCCCCCTTACATTTGGGCATATGTGATATTTTCCCTGTCCTGAACAATTTAGGATAAGTTTGAGCTCATTTAAATTTGAGTAAATTTAAATTTACTATTTTTGAGTAAATTTCACCAGAAGCAAAAAAGCCAACTTTTTGAGTCTGCCTTTATTTCTCTCTGTGTGTATATGTGTATGTTTATATAAAAAATAAAAATTCAGTTTCTCAACAGTTTACTGGTTTATAGTGGTTTCCTTTTAATCCATGTTTTTGAGGATGGAATTTGGAAAACTGATAGTTTTAGGGGTCATTCTTTGAGTTTGTTGCATTTAGATATTAAAAAGGAAAATTTTTTAAGTGATAGACGTTATTTTTATAGCAGTTTTAGGTTCACAGAAAAATTGAGCAGAAAGTACAGACGCTTTCACATACCCCCTACACATATATAGTTTCTCCTATTATTAACATATTAGTGTGGTACATTTATTACATTTATGAACCAAACTCAATAAAATTATAACTAAAGTTTACATTAGGGTTCTGCTTTGTGTTGCATTATATCATACAGAATAGTTTCACTGCCCTAAAAATCTTTTGTGCCTTACCTATTCATCCGGTCCTCCTCCCTTGAAACCCTGGTAGCCCTACCCCAACCAACACTTATCATTTCTTTGTGTTGGGTGTAAAACCCTCTGTTCTAGCTTATTGAAGGTATACGTAAATTGTTGTTAATTGTAGTTACACTACAGAGCTTTAGAACACTAGATTTTATTCCTCCTATCTAGCTATAATTTTGTATCCATTAACCAGCCTCTCAATATCCATCCTATCCTTACAGGCCTCTGGTAACCACCATTCTACTCTCTATTTCTATGCAATTAACTTTCTTAATTAGCTTCCACATATGAGTGAGAATGTGTGGTATTTCTCTTTCTGTTCCTGGTTTATGTAATGCTCTCTTAGTTCATCCATGTTGCTGTGAATGACAGGATTTCATTATTTTTTTATGGCTGAGTAGTCTTCTATTGTGTATAAATACCACATTTTCTTTATCCATTCATCTGTTGTTGGACACTTAGGTTGATTCCCTATCTTGGCTATTGTGCTGCAATAAACATGGGAGTGCACATACTCTTTGATATGCTGAAAAAAGTAAGGTAGTAATTTAAGGTACTCTGTTTATGTAATTGGAGTCAGCACTTGGCAAAAAATAAAGTACTCTGTTTAATTGGATGGAAGCCTTTTTATAGCAACATAATTTTCTAAAATTTTAGAAAATACGTTGTTCTATTTTTTTTGTTGTTGTTAAAGATGACCGGTAAGGGGATCTTTACCCTTGACTTGGTGTTGTCAGCACCACACTCTCTCTCCCAAGTGAGCCATGGGCCAGTCCTCACTGTTCTATTTTGTGTGTTTAAAGTATAATCACTCTTTCCAATATTCATCAGAAATTATGGTCTCATTAACTTAGTAAAAAGGGATTGTAAAAATTATTGTGTATATTTCCTTTTATATATGGGATTTTTCCTAACTCAATTACTCGCTTAACTGGAGTCAGATTTTTCATAGTGAATCCATTTTCCTACTTACTCCCAAATTCTAAATGGAATATTTGGGGAAGCTCTTATTATGACTTGATATTCAAAGTAGTGCACCATTTAAAATACTACTATAGTGAAGGGTAGAGTTATTTGTTATACTGATTTTCTGCAAATGGGTGCGTCAGAGTTTCTTAGAAAAGGAATAAACGAGTATGTTGTAGCATTTAATTCTTTTTGACCATAGGCCCAAGAGGATGCTGAAAAACTTCGGTCTGTTGTGATGCCCATGGAGAAGGAAATTGCAGCTTTGAAAGATAAACTGACAGAGGCTGAAGACAAGATTAAAGAGCTGGAGGCCTCAAAGGTTGTGAAACATTGTCATCTATTTGCTTGAAACCCAAGATTCTGCCCTAATGCCGTAACAAAATTAGAATCAGTAAGGGGGAAAACTATAATTTAGATTATGCATCTTAAGAATCTTTCTTTAAAATTCAGAAAACTGCTTTGAGATGATTTTGCCCTTATGGATACTTTAAATAATCAAAATAATGATGTTTTATCACAAGTGGCTACTTTGTCACACAGTTAATGTTCATTTTCTTATCAAAATGAGACCTGATCTCATTCTTTTTCTTATCAAGGAAAATAAGCTGTTCAAAGGTGACTTTGTTTTCTGATGCCAGCCCCACAATCGATACTTTAGAGATGATGTAGCCACAATATGGCTGAATTTTGTTGGCCATAAAGACACAGCAGAGCACATGGAAAGGGAATGTTGAAAAGTTTAATAATTAAAAGAAAGTAGGAGAGAAAGAATGAAACAATGAAAAAAGGTAAACAAAAGGACTAAGTAGGAATGTAGAAATAATGGGAATGTATTACTAATTCTAATAACTGTAAACTAATTCTCACCTACTGAAAGAGATTATCAAATTGGACTTAAAAAATCTAACTTTATGAGTGGACTTCAAAAAGTTTGTGGAAAAATGGAATTAAAAGATAAAAATAAAAAATATAAATTTTATTTCTCAACATAATCTCCATCATGTTCTGTAAGACCCATGCACCAAGCACAAATCCTACATGCTGGAGTGGCTCGCCTCACAAAGACCACAAGACGAGGACCATTGCAATCAGCAAGAGGAATTTTATTTTTCCAGCATCCTGGGGCGCTTTGCCTTTCGGAAAGCGGCCCCCAGTTTACAACACAAGCACTTTTTATACAGTTTTTCCTGAACAGATCTTTATGACAGGATGAGTTGTCGGTTATCTGTGGTGCCCTTGGATTTATGGGCAGACTCTAGCAGGCTGGTACTCCGGTAGATCTGTGGCACCTTTAGATTTACAGGTGGGCTTTAGTAGGCTGGTACCCCCCCCATAACGGCGCTTCTTTCAATTGTATATCTTCCTTGGTGCCTGGCAAGGAGGCTTTTAGATAAGGAACCAGCCCCTTCCTGGAACCGGGTGGGGCCATGCTCTTCTTGGAATGTTTAGTGTACTTGGGCCCCCTGCTGCTTAATAGTCTCTTAGAAGCTGCTTTACATTTCAATAGTCCCTTAGAAGCTGCTTTACTTAAAATGCCTTTAGATATGTTTCCCCGTTTTAGCAAGCGTTTGCAGAAGCAAATTGTGCAGGTTAAAGCTATACTAGTAAATTGTGCAGGTTAAAGCTATATTTTCCAGTTACTACACTAGCACCCCATAAGAGATGACACATTCTTCCATTACAGTTCAAGACACTTTTGTAAGTGATGATGTCAGCCATGTAGTCCATCCTTAAAGAACTGAGGGTCCTGGGAAATTGACCATGTCAATGTAGTCTTTTTTACACTATTAACTGAAGAAAAATGTGTGCCCTTTACAGATTTTTTAAGATTAGGAAACTAAAAGAAATCAGAAGGGGCCAAATCAGGACTGTAAGGTGGATGCCTGCTGAATGATTTCCCATGGAAACTCTTGCACAATTGTACTTGTTTGATGAGAGGAATGAGCAGGAGCATTGTCATGGAGGAGAAGGATTCTCTGATGATGTTTTCCTGGGTGTTTTTCTGCTAAAGCTTTGGCTAACTTTCTCAAAACACTCTCTTAATGAGCGGATGTTATTGTTCTTTGGCCCTCCAGAAAGTCAACAAACAGAATGCCTTGAGCCTCCCCCAAAACTGTTGCCATGACCTTTGCTCTTGACTGGTCTGTCTTTGCTTTGACTGGAGCACTTCCACCTCTTGGTAGCCATGGCTTTGATTGTGCTTTGTCTTCAAGATCGTACTAATAAAGCCCTGTTTCATCTCCTGTTACAGTTCGTCAAAAAAATCCTTCAGGATCTTGATCCCACTTGTTTAAAATATCCATTGAAAGTTCTGCTTGTCTGCAGGTGATCTGGGTGCAGCAGTTTTGGCACCCATTGAGCAGAAAGTTTTCTTGACTGCAGTTTTTCAGTTAGAATTGTGTGAGCTGAACCGGTTGAGATATCTGTGGTGTTGGCTGTCGTTTCTGCTGATAATTGTTGGTCTTCTTCAACTAGGGCATGGACAAGTTTGATTTTTTTTCCTTGCAAATTGATGTGGATGGCCTGCTGCTGTAGGCTTCATATTCAGTATAGTCTAGTTCATTCTTAAAATGAGTTCTCCCTTTGTAAACTGCTGATTTCTTTGGGGAATTATCCACATAATCCTTGTGTAAAACATCAGTGATTTCACCATTCTTCCACCCAAGCCTCACCATAAATTTGATGTTTGTTCTTGCTTCAATTTTAGCAGAATTGGGGTTCTTTTTTTCTTTCTTTCTTTCTTTCTTTTTTTTTTTTTTTGGCAGCTGGCTGGTACGGGGGCTCTTTTCAAACTGATGTTTTATCCTTCTTAGTGCCTTAAACTAGATACTATTCAGACATGTTCTAGCAAGTCAGTATGAGTTTATTTTAGTGCAGAAAATTTTTGAAATTCATGCGTAGTTTTTTTATAATATGCATTTTCCATGAACTTCTTGAGGACCCCTCATATACTGCTTGTAAGAGATTCACCTAAAGTAAAACCACAAGGTAAGATTGAAAATAAAGGGAAAAAGATACACCATGTAAATTCTAACTAAAAGGAAGGTGATATAGCAAGTATAATATCAAACAATTGTATAAGAGAAAAAAGAACTAATAGAGATAAAGAGGGACCTTTCTAATAAACGGTTCATCAATAAGATATAACAATGATGGTCTGTTTGTGTTGCTTATAACAAAATACTTGGAACTGGGTAATTTATAAAGAAAATGAAATTTTTGCTTAAAGTTTCTGAGGCTGCGAAATCCAAAGTCCAAGGAACACATTTGGTGGTGGCGACAATGACTCGGGGATCTCACATTGCAAGATGGTGGAAACAGAGAGAAAGACAGACCCTCCTCTTCTTTTAAAGCCCTCAGAAGCACACCGCTGACCACCATTTTTAATCCATTCACTACTGCATGATCCTACAACCCAACCACCTTTTCAAGGCTCCACCTTTCAGTTACCATAATAGGATTTCCCACCCTCTTAACAGTCACAGTGGAGGCTAAGTTCTTATACATAAAACTTGGGGGACACAATTCAGGCTTCAGTGAGTTTTGGGGGGACATAATTCAATCCACTACACCTTGAAATATATGAACTAAAAAAATGACAATTACAAGGAGAAATTGACATTTTCAGTTATAGTAGGAGATTTCAATTGACTTAACGAGCGCAAGCAGAGAAAAATATTAGGTCTATTGGAGTTTTGAACAATCAGGTTAATTAATTAATTCATTAATTTTGGCACTGGGCAGCCCAGGGAACCAACCCCTTGACCTTGTAGGTCAATAATTTGGATCTAATAGATACAAAGAACTCTCACCCCAAGAAATAGCTGGTATTTTATATAGTAGTAAAGCATAGTAGTTAAGAGCTCAGCATTTAGTAGCCTGGGTGACCTTGAGCTAACTACTTAATCTTACTTTACTTTGGTTTTCTCAACTGTAAAATGAGGATAGTAAGGCTACCTGCCTCATAGGGCTATTATAAAGATTATATAAGTTAATACATATAAATACTTAGCATAGTATGTGGGACAAAGTATTATTATTAGTAGATACATTATATTTTTCATAATAAGGTCACAAAGGAAATGTCAACAAATTTTGAAGAATTGATGTTATACAGACCCAATTCTCTGACCACAGGTTATCCAATTATTTACAATAAAATGATGATTAAAATAAAATGTGTAGAAATAGAAAAAGATAACTCATGGATCAAGTAATTACAAAATGTAATGATGTGAATATTTAACTCCAGAATCTAAAAAAACAAACATTTCAGTACAAACTGAAAATAAAAGTAAGGAAGTAATACAAATAAAAGCAGAAATCAGTGAAATAGAAAAGAAAAAGAGCAGTAGAGAATATCAACATAATGAAAAAAATGGAAAAAAAAAACAGTAGAAAAATCTCTAATAAGACTAATCAGGAAGAAGGAGAAAAAAAATTCCAGTCATTAGAAATGAACCAAGGGACATAACTACAAATTAGTAGAGATTTAAAAATGATAAATACTATTAATAGTGTCACACCAATAAATTTGAAAATAGATGAGAAAGTTTTTGTTAAAAGATAATTAGCCAGAATTGTCCCTGAGCCTTTTTTTTTTGCCCACTGACACCTTGATTTCACCTCAGGCTTTCTTAGGAAAGCTAAAGTAGTCAGTAATTATTACAGGAAGTGAATCTAGAGTCAGAATCTTTCTTTCTCCTGTGTTGTTTCCTGAAAAGACATTAGACTCAGTTGGGTTTGCGGGCAAGTTTTTCCAAGCCCTCTGTAAAGAGATAATCCTTATATTTTACAAACTGTCAGAGAATAGAAAAAGAGAAAAAGCTCTCCAAGTCTTTTTATGAAACTGGTAGATCTTTATTGCAAATCAACAAACACATAGAAAGGTAGTATAAAAAAAGAAAATCGGGCTGTCTGGTTAGCTCAGTTGGTTAGAGCACAGCCTTTAAACACTAAGGTCAAGGGTTCGGATTCCTGTACTGGCTAGTGCAAAAAAAAAAAAAAAAAAAAAAAGAAAAAATCATAGATGTGTTTCACTTAGGAATACAGAAACAAAAATGTTCAACATCATAGCTAAAGAAAACCAAAACAAAACTGAAAAGAAAACACATCATGACCAAGTAGGGTATATTCCCAGAAATTTAAGGATGGTAAATGACCAGAAAATCTATTATTGTGATGTGCCACATAAAAAGATTGTAGGATAAGAGCAATATATTCATTTTGGATTCAGAAAAGCATTTGATAAATTTAAATACCCATCAACTTAATAAAGGGGTATTTATTTATTTATTTATTTATCGGAAGTAGGCCTTTATGGGGATCCAAACCCCTGACCTTGGTGAATACTATGCTCTAACCAATGGAGCTAATGGGCTAGCCAAGGGCTGTTTATTAAACCTTTAGAAAACATAATTAATTATGAATGTTTAGCAGCCATATCTACCATTAATGATGGGACTATTGGGTGGAGACCTGTGCTCAGTAATTCTGTTTTGGTTGTTTTTGTGATCCTGGACGATACAGCAAGACAAGATTAAAAAAATGAGACATAAGAACTTGAAAGGAAGCCTTGAAATTGATTTGGTTGTCTACATAGAAAAGCTAGAGAATGTACAACAGATTATTAGACCTAATAAGAGTTCAACAAGTTGAAATTTGTTTCAATAAGATCAACATACAAAAATAATAGTTTTTCTATACTTCAGTAATATCCAATTGAAGAACGTAATGGGGAAGAAAGATCCCATTGATAATAGCAAAAACATTCCATAAGTTACCTAAGAACAGATGAGGGTACTTCAAAAAGTTCGTGGAAGATTAGTTTTACTGCCAATTCTGTTTTTTCACCAACTTTTTGAAGTACCCTTGTATCTAAACAAAAATGGGCAAGATCTTTATATAATACATTATAAGTGAAGACCTGAATACATGTATGTGTGTTCCTGAATGAAAAGACAGAGCATTATAAAGCAGGTAGTAATCCTGAAATCAAACTATAAATTTGGAATTCCACTCAAAATTCTATAGAATTTAATAAGGAACTTAATAATTAGATCCTAGAATTCATGCAGAGAAACAAAGGATCAGAAATATACCTAGCAAATTTTTGAAGAAGACAATGTAGGGATAATAAGACTTACAGTAAATCTACAATAATTAAGATAGTTTGTTATTGGTTTAAAGATAAACAAATGGACCAATGAAATAGAATAGAGAGCCCAGAAGTAGACCCATATGTATGTGGAAATTTGATATATGACAAGTGTCATTACAAATCAGTGAGGAAAGAATGGGTTGATAAAAAAATTTGCTTTTCAACAAATTGAAATTGGATTTCTACCTCGTACTTTACAAAAATTAATTTCAGTGAATTTAAAACCTAAGAATGAAAAGTAAAGAGAATATGATGTTGGGGGTACAAAAGAAATTTCGTAACTAAGACGAAAATATTGACTATGAAAATAAATTTGGCAAATTTGTCTACATTAAAATATAAACTTCCTTGTTAAAAGATACTACAAAAAGTTGGAGAGAGAAGCTACAGACTGAGAAGATATCTATATTTCATGACAAAAAATATCCCAAATTAATAAAAATTGCCAGGTTCATAAGTGACAAATAGCTCAATAGAAAAACAGGTAAAGTACATGAATGAGCCATTCACAAAAGAGGAACCAGAGTAGTCAAGGAATGTAAAAGGATATTCAACCATACAAGAAATCAGGAAAATGCAAATGAAAGTGGGGTACCATTTTATCTCAACCAGGTTGTCTGACAGAACAAATTTGTTGCATTCATGCATTATTGGACTATGTTAAACTCCTCTCAGTTTCAGCTGCTCTCATCAAATTGGACCCCCAGTTAACTCTTGGGGTTCTTGGGACCCTTGTGGCTTCCCTCTACTTTATCCTGCATAGATGCTGATACCGTATAAGATTTTCTTGATAGGTAGCTTTCAGTAGTTTGTCCCCACCCTCTCTTGGACCTGGGTTTTTGTAGGTGTTCATTTGTTTTTGATTTGGGCAGTTACTGGGTGTAGAATTCAAGAAAATTCGAATACTGTGCCATCGTCTTCCTGGAGTTCTGCTTAATAGCTTTTGAATGTTAGAAATTCATTAACTATTAATTGAATCAAATGTTTATCCTAAGAAGTAATATCTGCCATGTTGACACTCTGTTACCAGCAGCTGAATTCTCACCCTCTCCAGATGTTAGGGAAAGTGCCTCACAATAGTCAGCACTTTGCCATGCTTGGTTAGTATCTTATGGTAGCTGACAACCTCCAGTGAAGCATCAAATGGCAGCCTAAATAAGTATCTTAGTCTCTGAATAGTATTATATATAATGGTCTAGGAGTAAAGGTAACTGAAAACAGAAAGGCCAGCTATTTTAAGTTTGAAGAACTAGGAAGATAAAATGACCTTGAACGTGAAATTAGACGTAACCATTTGAAAAAGTTGAAAGTTAACTAAATGGTTAGAATTTAGGATGGACAATTTATAAGACAGGGTAAAACAAGTGACTTTGTAATCCTACGTTTTCTGTGGTAGGATTACATTTATTTTGGTTTTAGCTTTTAAATATTAGGCTGTATTGTTAATATTCTGAATATTATGGTTAATTGTTTGACAGAAATAAAGCATTTTTTTTAAAAGATCTGAGTTTTAAAAAGTATTCTGTACTTGCCTTCAAGTTTGTGTCACTACAGTGTGAAACCAGTTATTTTTCCCATCAGGACTTCCTCTGTTTTAACTTCTATGAATATATGTGTCTGTGAAAATGTCTTCTTTTTATAAATTTAAGACATTTGGATTACAAAAGCAAACTTACAAGAGTATGGTACCACTTTTATTCTTAGAAATCAATTACTGTTTGAAAAAACAAAACATACCTGGTGTCATTGCGTATGGGATAAAACAGGCACATGCTTATGTTGCTCTGGGAAGGCAAATTGGAACTACCTTTTTAAAAACCAAGGTACAAAACTTATGTGCAGTTTCAGTTGTGTGTTTACTCTGGTGATATGGCTATGGATAACATCTACTATTAATTGTGTTATTTTCCCAATTTTCTATAGTAAGTATGTATTTGTTTTATAATGTAAAATTTCAAGTGTTAGTTTTTTGTAGATAGAAATTTGTAAGAGTAAATGTAAATTTTTTCAGGGCATAGCCAGAACTCATCATTATACCTATGATAGAAAAACTGTTGTACATTTCAGTGTAATAGAATTGCATCTTCTTTCAGGTTAAAGAACTGAATCATTATCTAGAAGCTGAGAAATCTTGTAGGACTGATTTGGAGATGTACGTAGCTGTTTTAAATACTCAGAAATCTGTTCTACAGGAAGATGCTGAGAAACTGCGGAAAGAGTTGCATGAAGGTAAATATATGTTCTGTATATTTTTATTTCTGTCCCTGAGAATGCTATGTAAGTAAAATTTATGTTGACTAATAACAATAACAAATCCTAACACACTAAGGCAACATGTTAGTGATTCAATTTAAGCTTTTTTTAAATTAAAAAAAGTTTTTTTAAAAAAGATGACCAGTAAGGGGATCTTAACCCTTGGCTTGGTGTTGTCAGCACGATGCTCTCCCAAGTGAGCCACAGGCCAGCCTTTAAAAAGTTTTTTAATTTAAGCTTTGTAGTCAGTTTGAATGTTCTCATGAAAAGCTGAAGTTGTGAGGACTACAAAGATACTTGGGTTATTAATGGCTTCTCTTTCCTCCATGACCTCAGTTATAACTTCACAAGGCATGAGCTCTGGGTAGGAAGATAATAAGACTGGGAATTTCTACTGAAACTGCTTTTGTCCCCACACCTATTTTGATGGAGGTGGATTAGCAAAAGTGAGAATGGGACAGAGAGGTCAGACAGTGTATTCTTGAGGCCTAAGTAACATTTGTCCCTGTTTTAAGGGACAATTTTGGTTTTACTAGTCTGGTAGCAGAGTATTACACAAATTGACTCTGTTTTCCAGGGATAGAGGAATAGGACTCATCCTTTCTCCATTAAAATGAAAGCATACTTTTATCTTTGATTTTTCCAGGGATTTCAGAGTCCAGAATGCTAACCATTATACCATGGAATACTACTCCAGTGATTTCTACATACCTGGAGTTCTTAACTTTTTTGTGTGATAGGTTCCTTTGGCAGTCTTATGAAGCTCTTTGAGAATAATTTTTTTTAATACATAAGATTATAAAAGAAACCAATTATATTAGTTATCAAAATATAAAACCTTCAACCTAAAAAACCTTCACACTTATATAGTAATAAATATGCTATTTTATTAATACATTAAATAACAAGGTCTAGCAGCAGGTTTAATAACTTTTGTAATTTTGAAGTAGTGATGACCATAAATGACATATTACCTTATCTGCAACTTTTGTAATAAAATACAACAATGTCTGATTTCCCTTGGTGACCAAGTCATAGGTATTGTTTTGCCACTGTGGTTTATTGCCTACATTTTATAATCAAAGAAAATGATAAATTTTAGTTAGAGAATAGTGAAAATAAAGATCTAACTTTTTTTCCTCATTCAAATATATAGACCCTTGTAATCTTATATTTGTTGTAGGTTATACTAGCAACATATATTTATATGCAGGATTGGGACTGTGGTCATAGAATACTGCAATGAATACTTTTAAGTATATCAAGTGCTATGGTTTATGGCTATAAATCATTCAGGTTAGCATATGAGTTAGTTTTTCCCCCCCAAATACTCTAATGGAAAGCTGAAATGATATAAGCCTACAGAATTATTTCATAAAATGTTATAAAAATAACCCAAACTTTGAGTGGGTCTTTGGCCTTCAGGAAACAGTTTTTAAATGTGATGTCACAGTCAAAAAGACACCCATACTCTAAAAGGGTGTCCTAAAGAAATAGAATTTCTGTTTAAACTATGTGCCCTAGCTCTTTTAGAAATAGTGTAAGTCATTGAGATTATCAGACCTTCTCAATATACCTGGAAAAGTATCTGAGAAAGTTAATTAAAATGAAGAGGAGGAGGAAGTAATTTCTATACTGAAACACTCACACCAAAAAATAGTCTTTAAATGAAACGAAGACATAAAATTGAGCAGCCGTGTAACTTACAGCCTAAATTGGGGGAATTAGATATGTAACCAAATTAGTGCAATTGCATATTATAGATACTGTGCTCGGAATTGTGTCAGAATGCAGCAGTGCCACTGATGAAGAATGATCGATTATTTTTGTCCCAGGATCAGATAGGCTTCTTAAAAGAAGTTGTTCTTATGTGGAGTTTTGAAAGATGGGTAGGTACTTGTTGGGTAGTCAGAGAAGCATGGCATCCAGGGCCATTTGCATGTAGCTAGGTAAGACAGTGTACAAAAAGCACAATTAGGATGCGCAGGCAGGGGGCAAAATGTGAGGCTGGAGCGGTAGACGGGCCAGATCATGGAGGCCTTGTGTTAATTAAGGATTGTGGACTTTACATATGGAGAGTAAGAATCCTCCAAAGGGTTTTTTCCCCCGTTAAATAACAGCTCTATTGAGATATAATTCACATGCCATGAAATTCACCCCTTTAAAGTGGATAATTCAGTAGTTTTTAAATTTATTCACAAAATTGTGCACCATCACCATTATCTAATTTAGAACATTTATTACCTCAAAAAGAAATCCTGTACCCATTTTCAGTTACTTCCTATCTGTTCTCCCTCCAGCCCCCTGGCAACCACTAATACACTTTCTGTTTCAATAGATATACCTATTCTGGACTTTTATATGAATGGGATTTTACAATATGTGCCTTTTTATGTCTGACTTTTCTGAAGAGTTTTAAACTGGAGAGTGACAGTATCAATTTTGCATTTTAACAAGTTGAATTTAATGGCAATGTGAAGAATATAATAGAAAAGGCAAGCCTGAAGGCAGGAAGAATAAAAAAACTACTGTTGTAGTTGTCCAAGACATAAGAGCTGATCTAAGCCAGAAGATAGATGTGTCCTACTGCAGAGGAAACAGAATAGGTCTTTGTCATAGGTGAATGTGTTGGGGTGAGGAGAAATCAGAAGTATTAGTCATCTCTCAGGTTTCTGTATTGGGTGGCTGGATACATGGGTGGGTAGATGATGCTGCCTGTTGTTTTTTCAGTAGAAGATGCCTGGGCTGATGAGTGTCAAGAATACACGCTAATATTCTTTGACTTATCCTGAGAGGTCAAAACTAAATGGGCCCCAGAAGGATACCTGGTTGACAGATTAATCAGAATGTATTAAACACAATTTGGCCTTCAGAGTAATGTTTCCCAAAGTGTATTCCCTAGAACACTTATTTGAGTTGTACTGTGAAAAAGGGTTGTGTGTGTTTATAAATAAATTTGGGAAATGCTGTATTATATATAAGCTTCCAGGAAGCAGACATAATTAAGACCCTGAGCTCAAAGTCCTACAGTAAAGAAATTTTTAAAAATTTATTTAACCCAGGGTTTCTAAAACTTACTGATCACAGAAATCTTTTTTCATATGTTCATAGGATCACACTTGGGAGAATCTGCTTTAGAGAGATGGTGTGGGGATAGCTGCCATGTTCAACTGTAGGTTGCCTCTTGGTGCCGGTCAAGGGCAGAATCCCAGATAGACTGGACTATTGGCCAGACCTGGTCTAGTAGCCCTGTGCTAAAGAAATTGCCTATCATTAAAATTCAGTGTTTTTGATTGGGGGGTTTCTAAACAGTTTGCCATCTCTTGGAGCAAGAGCGACAACAACACAACCAGTTAAAACATACGTGGCAAAAGGCCAATGACCAGTTTCTGGAGTCTCAGCGTTTGCTGATGAGAGACATGCAGCGAATGGAGATTGTGCTAACTTCAGAACAGCTCCGGCAAGTTGAAGAAT
Source organism: Cynocephalus volans (assembly GCF_027409185.1). Taxonomy (NCBI): domain Eukaryota; kingdom Metazoa; phylum Chordata; class Mammalia; order Dermoptera; family Cynocephalidae; genus Cynocephalus; species Cynocephalus volans. The sequence goes on from NC_084469.1 coordinate 33,087,579, forward strand.
TGAAGAAGAAAGATCAGGTGAATAGCAGTTGTGTAGGACTTGTTCGCTTTGTTAATAAGCTCCCCCCTTCCCCGCATATGTGATTGCATTAAGTTATGTATGTTAGAGATTGACTGAAGCTGAAACAAGGTGCCACTTTAGAAAACATAATAGCTGCATTTGAGGGGTTTTGTTTTTTAACTTTAGACACGGCTTTTTCTGGGGAAAAATGATTTAGAAACGATCCTCTTCAGAGACTACAGGATGCAACAGTGCATATTTCTTTCATTTTTTAAAAGATGGCCGGTAAGGGGGTCTTAACCCTTGACTTGGTGTTGTCAGCACCACGCTCACCAAAGTGAGCGAACCGGCCACCCCTATACAGGGATCCGAACCCGTGGCCTTGGTGTTATCAGCACCGCACTCTCCCAAGTGAGCCACCGGTCGGCTCCAACAGTGCATATTTCTGAGAAAATCTTTCTCTACAGTTCTGTCCATTTCTCCTAGGGCTTCTGAGGTTTGTCTGTCCAGGTCAAATCTTTGGTGACATTGCTCTAAAAGCCTTATCAGAAAGTGACAAGATGTGCATGGAGAGGCTGAGTGATAGGAAAAGGCAGGTGTCCAGAGTGCTGCATACCCAAGATCCTATTTTCTCCTTATCTTTTAATTTAATTTAATTTTTTGGCAGTTGGCCAGTAAGGGGATCTGACTTCTTGACCTTGGTGTCACCAGCACCACTCTCTCGCAAGTGAGCTAAATGGCCAGACTTCTCCTTATCTTTTTAAAAAATTATTTAAATTACATGAATAATACACAAACACATTCTCATGTTAAAGTAAATACAAAGTGATCATGTGAAAATCCCCCTTGACATCTCCCACACCTCCCCTTTCCAGAAGTAACTATACTTTTATCAGTTTGGTAGACAGTCTTCCAGACCAGTTTTGTGTATTTCCAAGCATATATTTAGGGTGGTTTTTTTCTCCCATACAACTGGTATCATACTGTAAGTTTTTATTCTATAACTTACTGTTCCCATAAACATTATCCTGGATGTATTTTCACATCATCCTATCTCATTCTTGTTAACTGGTAGCATGATTGTACCAAAATTGATTTAGCCTTTTTCCTTGTAGTGGGCATTTAAATGGTCCTCTCCCTCCTTTTTTTGTCATCTCATATAGTGTTGCAGCTGATATCTTTTACCATGTTGTGTATGTGTGCAAATATTTCTCTAGGATAGCTACATAAAAGTGTTCATTGCTTTTCCAGGTATTTTAGGAAATATTTCATATTGCCTTATGTGATTTAAGATAGATTTAGTTTTTCAGAACTTTCTTCTTTTTAAAATTTCTTTTTCTGTTTCTTAATTCTGACTCGTTGATATTGTGTGTAGACACAGTCAACATAACAATGTAGATTCTGAAGTACAGGTTTTATCATGCTTCCTCTGCTGCCCATTAAAACAGTCTAAACTTCACTATGCTGGTTATTTAAGGCCTTTATTAACATTTATTGAGCTCTTACTATGTGTTAGCATTGTGCTAAGGTTTTACATATAAAGCTTTATCTCAAAACAAAAAACAAAACAAAACTCTCCGTATGTGGTAGGAGCTGTAGAATTATCCCTATGTTACAGATTAGGAAACAGGCTGAGAGAGGTAATGGCAGAACTGAGGGATAAGCCAGTCTCTGATTCCAGATTGTAAGCATTTAATCATCCTTCTCTTCTCCATGTTCCTCACCTCTCATGAACCTGCCCACGTTTCAGTCACATTAGATTACTCAGTATCCCCCACAGCCTGCTCTTCCACACCTCCATTGTTTGGATGTGCCTCCTTTCTCCCTGGAACCCTTGCCTGTCTCCTCTCATGCAACTGCCAACTCATCTAACTGATCGTTCAATATCCAGCTGAAGTGTTACCTCCTCTGGGCCCCCTTTGCTGGCTCCTTGAGATGAAATCAGTCGTCATTTTTTTCCTTCTTTAGAGCCTTGTACCTATTTGTGTTGTAATTGTCCATCCTCACTAGACTGTTTTGTGGGCACTGAAGGTACTTTATTCATCTTTGCTGAATGAATTATCATATCAGCTTTCATCATTCCTTTTGTATTTCTTATAAATTTGTACATGTTTCTAATGAATGTAATGTCATAACAACTTTTTCCTATTTTTTTCCTGCAACACTCAGAAGGAATCTTCAATGTAAATTTTCTTCTCTTGGATCATTTGGAGAGGGTGGTTTGCTTTCTTTTGTTTTGCCTTACTTTCACACAGTATACTTTTCTTGGAAGCTGCTTCCTGATTTTTTCTTTAAACCAGGGTTCTTACTTTGTGCTTATGACATTAAAATATTTTGTCATGACCAGAGGCCATTGGATGTGATTACAAAATATATAAGCTTAAGTGTCCAGTTTCCTCTTATCATAAAGCTCTGTTCTTTCTTATTTGTATTGAGTGGTTAAAGAACTACATGATTAAGTACAGATTACCTGGGTAATGTATGTTTTTTCCTAACTTTTAGGAGGATGATGAACAACAAAGACTTAATAAGAGAAAGGATCACAAAAAAACAGATGTCGAGGAAGAAGTAAAAATACCAGTCGTGTGTGCTTTAACTCAAGAAGAATCTTTAGCCCAGTTATCAAATGAAGAGGTAAAATGAATTGATAATTAAAATTATTGTATGCACAGTGTCACAGAGTTTTCAGCTTACTTGTACATCAGTCAGTTACAATGTTCATATGGGAGTACATAGCTACTAGCTGAAAATTCGATAAAATGACAATATTTATTTTGTTATTTTTACAGCATTATAGACATCATTACTTGAAACATGTTGCAGTTTCATCCACTGTCTGAAATAATTAGATCTTTTTTCCAGTACTTACAAAATTGAGTACGTTAGAAGTCTTTAAATAGGGTCTGCAAAATCTTTTTTGAAGTGAATAATAAATGTTGCTAATACTTTGAGCTTTTTGTTTAAAAGAGATTATCTAAAGTGTTGAAACACTTAACTCTGTATAGCATATATGTGAGTATTAACCAGGATTAGGTCTTAAGTCCTGAGAACAGTGGGTGAGGTTTGACAGATTGCCATGAGGCAGGGTAGACTGTTTTAGGTAACGGGAATGGGTATAGTAGAGAGACTGGGAGGTGGAAGGTGTGAGGTGGTGTTCCTGTGGCCTCATCACCTCTCACCCACCGTATAGCAAGGGCCTCCTCAGTGAGTTTCCTGTCTTCAGCCTGTCCCCCTTCATTGCACCCTCAGCATTACTGTCACATTCATTTTTTTAATGCAGCTTGCGTTTGGGCCACTCCCGTTCTCAAAAACCACCACTGACTCCCATTACCTACATAATAAAGTACAAATTCCTCATTCAGACAATTGAGGCCCTTCATAAAGTGTATTCTGCTTTAGCCATATTGGTTGTCATCTTGTGCTATGCTCTTCACCTAGTTTGTTGGTTCCTTCAGCTGGAACACTTTTTTCCTGTTTTTCTGAATATTGAAATCCTTCTACTCATCATTCAGAGCTCAAGCTGATATTTTGTTTGTAATGAAGGAAATGCTTCTCTTATTGCCTTTAGGATAAAAACTAAGGTCCCTAGCTTGGCATACAGGCCTTCTAGTCTTACCCACTGCTGTCCACTTTAGCCAGACCTATCTACTTAATTTCCATGCATATATGCCTTGTTTACACTGTTAAATTGGATAAGGGTCTTTTCTTCACTTTCAAAAGTATTATGTTTCAGTTTACTTTGCAGATTTACTCTGAGCCATGAATAATCTACCTCCTGGTGTCTTATATTTCCTTATTTATGGATTATTTGACATTTAAAAAAAACTGTAAAAAAAAAAATCTTGGTGGACACTGAAAAGTATGATGTGGTTGTTTTTGTACATTCTTTGTTTTGGAACATACGCTAAGGTCCACTTGGCCTAATTCTGCTGTGCATTTTTGTAATAGTTAGACTCCCAGGAGAATTTCTCAATTTTTGGAAACAGCCACATATTACATGGTTTTTGCATCATGTAGTCATCTGTCCAGGAATGTCTGAAGAGCAGGAAAACAGGAAAGGGAGATTTGTTGTGATTTACAATGAAGTATTTTTCTTATTTTTTATTCTGTTTTAATAGATCTATATGATATATTGTGTATAACATTATTTCCCAACATTTGAAGTGCCTTTTTAGACTTTTAGATCTGATATTTTGCAGTTTGAATGTTGAGAATCATTGTTTTGTGTTGAGAATCATGACAATTTACTTAGTTCTTGGTTTGAAGTTAATATGGAATGTTTTGGAGACTTAGGTTTGTTGCCAAAGACATTTAAAATTTTTAAGACCTCATATCTTCTTTATCATGATGCTTAGAATGTGCTTTTCTCAGTACAAGAGTAATATATGTTCATTATGGAAAATTTTGTGGGTTTTTTTGTTTTTAAAGATGACTGGTAAGGGGATCTTAACCCTTTACCTGGTGTTGTCAGCACCACGCCGTCCCAAGTGAGCTAAACGGCCATCCCTATATAGGGATCCGAACTCATGGCCTTGGTGTTATCAGCACCACACTCTCCCAAGTGAGCCACAGGCCGGCCCGAAAATTTTAAACATTTAGAAAAAAGTCATAGAAAATGAAAATAACTGGTAGATAGTCCTACCACTCAGAGATAACCACCACTAACATTACAGTATGTATCTCTCCTCTTCCCTTTTCTGTTTTCTTTTCCAAAGATGACATATATGTGTTTCTATTTCCACTTTTTAAATATAACCCAGATTGTAACTACATAGTGTTTTATGTACATTTTTCTCCAAAAATAATATTAAATGGCTGACAGAATTTTAGCATGTAAATGTACCATAATTTCTTTAGCTGGTTCCCTACTAATTGACTTGTGCCCAGGTTTTAATTGATAAAGGTCATTGATGACATGGGAGGTCAATGCCATTGGAAGAAAAGTTTAATGTCACAGTTCCCCTGGAAATGAGATTCACAACACATCAGGCAGGGCCACATGGGGGAAGCACCAGAGCTGGTCAGGAGGCAGAAGCAAGAGTGAGGGGAAAGCATGGGCCACAGCCGTTATTGGGCTTTACACGGGAAAAGCTAAGGCAGGGCAGGGCAAACAGTTTAGGATTGGCTAGTTTGAATAATTCTGGCAGGTTTGGGGACATGTCTTTAATTATTTTGTACTTGGTCTTTGGGTTGGTTTAGGGTAGGGGAAATTGGCTTGGTGTGTGACAATTAGATAAAGGAGGTGGTTGGGGATATGGGCTTGGGATTGGTTGGTTTGCATATGAAAGTCATGTTCACAGGTGGGTGAGTTGTCTGTTATCTCTAAGAATTAGATAACCCGGAGGCATAGTCTCTCCTCCTCCAGTAAGGCCCCCAAGAAATATAGAAAATAAAACACATGATTAACACACTGGTAATCAAATTGGTTCCATTTTTTACTTCTCTAAAACTAGTACTTCCATAATGCTATTATATATAATTTTTTCTTAGACATAAATCATTATGGATGTATCTGATTATTTTCTTAGGAAAAGAATTGCTGAATTCAAGGGCATAAACATTATTCAAGGTATTAGGACATATTGTTAAATTATGTTTCAGAAACACATAAAAGTTTTTTTGGTTTTGGTGACTGGCTGGTATGGGGATCTGAACCCTTGACCTTGGTGTTACAAGGCTGTGCTCTAACCAACTGAGCTAACTGGCCAGCCCTAGAAACACCATAACAGTTCATGCTTCCCCTAGAAGTATATGTTCTGTACACTGTTGTCTTTATGGTAGTCTGGTGTTTTCAAAATGGTCCTCACAACTTTTATGCCCATATCCTCTTCCCTTTTCCATGTCACAGCAGCATTGTATGTGATAGTAGTAGGTGTTAGGTTCTTTTGCAAGCTAAGAAAATGGATTCTTATTCCAGTTTTTATTAGGATACTTAGTTGGGACCATTGCCATAGTTAGCTTAATATATACTAGATATGTGTTTTCAGCCATCTGAATTTCAGATGAATAAAAATCTTTAAAAGGAAAGAAATGGATGAATTAACGTAAAAGTTGTCATCTTTTTATTATAACAAGTAAGAATATTTTTAGAACATTAGAAAGGGGTTGGCTGGTTAGCTCTGTTGGTTAGAGAGCGGCCCTGTAACACCAAGGTCAAGGGTTTGGATCCCCATACCAGCTAGCCGCCCCCAAAAAACATTAAAAAGACTATTCCACAGTTTCCTCATGTTTGTAAAAGAAAGGTCACTTAACAACAAAAAATAGAAAGGATATCATCTGAAGAAAAAGGATAATCCTTTAAATTGAATAAATTTACTTTTTTATTTTTATTTTTTTTTGGTGGCTGGCCGATATGGGAGTCCAAATCCTTAACCTTCATGTTACAACACTGAGCTCTAACCAGCTGAGCTAATGGGCTAGCCCTAAATTGAATAAATTTAGTATCAAGAAAAACTTTGTTACATTTTCCTTGTTTTTCTTATTTTCCCACTAACTGTGCAGCTGCATCACGCAATGGCACTGTTCTGCTTTTTGCCTTTGGGAATGTTCTATATTGCCTTTTTAAAAAAATTGAGATGAGGGCTGGCCCGTGGCTCACTTGGGAGAGTGTGGTGCTGATAACACCAAGGCCACAGGTTCGGATCCCTATATAGGGATGGCCCATGGCTCACTTGGGAAAGCGTGGTGCTGACAACACCAAGTCAAAGGTTAAGATCCCCTTACTGGTCATCTTTAAAAAAAAAAAAAAAAAAAGGTGAGATGAAATTCATATAACATAAAATTAACTATTTAAAGAGTACAATTTTGTACTGCCTAGCTGAAAAATAAAAAGAAAAAAAGTTTATGATTCAGTGGCATTTAGCATATACACAATTTGCAACTGTCACATCTGTCTAGTTTGAAAACATTTTTATCACTCCCGAAGAAGACCCCATACCCATTAAAGGGTCTCTTTTTTTGAGGGGTGGGAGGGGTGGCTGGCCTGTATGTGAATCTGAACCCTTGACCTTGGTGTTAAAGAGTCACACTTCATTCTCCACTCCCCCCAAGTATCTGGCAGTCACTAACCTGCTTTATGTCTCTATGGATTTACCTGTTCTAGACATTCTTGTAGATGGAATCATATAATACGTGACTTTTTGTGTTTGGCTTCTTTCACTTAGTGTACCACATTTAACATGTTGATCACACATCTTGCTTGAAACTTGGTTTCTAGAATACCACATTCTCCTCAGTTAACATGTTGTTTACACCTTTCCTGAAACTTGGTTTCCAGAATACCACATTCTCCACATTTCCCTTCTGCTACTCTGGCTTTTCCTTCTTTTGCCTGTCCCCCAGAGGTTGGTGTTTCTCAGGGTTCTGCCTGTGTCCCTCTTATCCTAGGTGTTCTGATTTGTGTGCTGTAGCTTTTATTATCATTATACAGTGGTTACTCCCAAGTCCCTATCTAATGACTTCTATGTCCTTCTATTGGGTAGACATCTTCACTTGGACATTCAAAAGGCACCTTCACTTGGCTATTCAAAACGCACCTCGTGCTCAACATACCCAACACTGAATTGCAAGTGACCGTCCCTTGCTACTCATGTGTGGGCTAAATTCCTCTTCTTGAGCTCCCAGAGCATTCAGTACATAGCTCTAGTCTATCATTTTATTAAATACAGTATTGTAATAACCTGCTTGCCTGTTTGTCTTTTTCATGAAACTGTTCACATCTTGAGGTCAGAGATTGTATCTTGCTCACAGTTGTATCCTGAGTGCCTGATTTATTGGAGACATTCGATAAATGTTTGTTCAATGATTATATGAAGGTGGCATTATCATGTGTAACATGTGGCAAAATACATTTAACATATGGTAGTTTTTCTCTTTGGAGATACAGAGAATTATCTAACTTGGCAATATATACTTTCACATTTCAGGAGCATTTAGACAGCACCCATGGTTCGGTCCATTCCTTAGATGCAGACTTATTGTTGCCATCTGGAGATCCGTTTAGTAAATCGGACAGTGACATGTTTAAAGATGGACTCAGGAGAGCACAGTCTACAGACAGCTTGGGAACCTCAGGCTCACTGCAATCCAAAGCTTTAGGCTATAACTACAAAGCAAAATCTGCTGGAAACCTGGATGAGTCAGATTTTGGACCACTGGTAGGAGCAGACTCGGTGTCTGAGAACTTTGATACTGCATCCCTTGGGTCACTGCAGATGCCAACTGGGTTTATGTTAACCAAAGATCAGGAAAGAGCAATCAAGGCAATGACACCAGAACAGGAAGAGACGGCATCCCTCCTCTCCAGTGTTACCCAGAGTGTGGAGAGTGCTTACGTGTCCCCCAGTGGCTACCGCTTAGTTAGTGAGACAGAATGGAATCTCCTGCAGAAAGAGGTGAGTTATCTTTCTGACTTTTTTCCATGTGCTGACTCTGAGGGATGCTGGGTGGTTCTGGGATTTATTGTTCATTCAGTAGATAGTCCATGGAGTTAGTGCAGGCACATGTTCCCAGTAAGCGGATGTTAACCCATGTTGTCTGACTGCTTTGGCTATTCCAGGTGATTGCGACAGAGAAGGGAATTAACTAGCTAATCTCATTGAGCGTGGACTTCTCCACCTGAAGTCACGGCTATGAAGTTGGAGCAACCTGCCTGACTAGCATTGCTACGTTTAAATTAGAATAACCTGAATCTGTTTTACTTTAACATTTCCTATTTTTTGGCAGCTGGCCAGTACAGGGATCGAACCCTGGACCTTGGTGTTATCATGCACCACGGCCTAACGAATTCAGCTAACTGACCAGCCCCGCTTTGCAGTTTTCTGTAATCTCAATGTATTCCAGTATTTATGCTCTTTCATCTTTCCTTTAGCTCTAAAGTGCAAACTAGTCAACTGTTGATTCTGAGAGTGGGTTTAAGGAGGGGATGGAAAATACGGGAGAGAAAAAAAGGCAACCTTTAATGAAGTTAATTTGCCTCCTCATAGTATTTGTAAACTCAGAAATAAGATTATAGCTGGCTGGTTCGCTCAGTTGGTTATGCTTATAACACCAAGGTCATGGGTTCAGATCCCAGCTGCAAAAACAAACAAACAAACAAACAAAAAGATTAGGAGATAAAAACTTAAATATGTATTTGCATAATGCTTTACAGATTACAAAGCCCTTTCACATACCTCATCTTTTTGAGCTTCACTATGATAATGAAGCAATCAGGGCATGATTGTTCCCAATTTACAGATGAGGAAACTGGCTTAGAAAGATCAAGTGAGTCACTCAAGTGTTCCCCTCGACTCAATAGCAAAACCTGGGTTAGAATCCAGGTTTTCTGACATGTAGTGCTTTCCTTTACTCAAGGATACTTCTCTTTAGAGAAGCTATTGACCAGTAAGTGGAACAGATTATTAAATAGGAAAGAAACTATTTTCCTTGGTCTCATGCAAAAAATATGTGAGAAGGTGCTTCTTAATAGTTTCATAACTATTTTGTAACTGGAGCTGGTGAAAGGTGAATTGGCACTGCTTTTTGGGTATTTTTCTTCCCATTGGTTGGATGGTATTGATTTAAATTGCGAATGCCACATTGTAGTACCTTTTGCTAGCTTTGTGTTTTTCTCAAATGTGGTGTTTTGTGTCCCTTAGCCTCTTGGTGGTGATAAGTTGTGTTCCTTGTTTTTCTATCATACTTATCCTGGAGATTATGACTTTTTAAAATCTGACTCTGTATTTTAACTTGTTGCCATAAGTCCCTAAAAAATTTCTTACTCCATGTTCTACTTTGAATAAGATCAGTAAGACTATGCACTCATTCCTCAAGTATGTGATGTAGAATTATTTTGTTCTGCCTGATAAGAGGTAATTTTGGTGCCCTTCAGGTACATAATGCGGGAAATAAACTTGGTAGACGTTGTGATATGTGTTCCAATTATGAAAAACAATTACAAGGAATTCAGATTCAGGAAGCTGAAACAAGAGACCAGGTGAGTTTCTTTTGGATATGCCAAATTGGTGAGCTGTTGTAGTTTTCATTGGAGGTGCCGAATTAATTGCTCCCCCCCATTTGCATTATGGAGCATATCCATCTTGTTAAATTATTAAATAATCTGGTACATACAATGAAAGTTACATTTCCAGTGGGAGCTCATTAGGACTCTGCTTTTGTGTATGTGTGCTTCATTGACTTGGCAGCACTGCACAGATCAGCTCAGCTCTCACAGAAGCACTGCCTCATCTCCTCTCCCACCCTGTCCCTCCCACTCAAGGCCTAAAAATGATGTTGCCATGATCTCACACGCATAGGAAGTACTTTATGATATGGAGATTTAGGGAGATAAGATTTTGACCATTGCCTCTAATAGTATAAAAGTTTAACGGAATGTAATTAATCAGTATTTGGAATCTTCATTGCTTATTGTCTGCTCCTCATAAATTTGTTGAATTGATTAAGGTTCATTTATAGGGTCACAGAAATTAAGCTTTGGTAGATTTGGTATGCTGAGACTGACAAGTCTTAAGTACCTTTCCAAATACAGCATTTAATAATGGGTACCTTGAGAACATTTAGGAAATAAAGTAGAATTTCATGAGTAGGCTTGTGAAAGCATATGTAAAGACCATTTTTTCTTATATTTACAAATTGTTCTTTGTTTATGAAGATTGTTCTCTCAGTCTTTGAAAGAACTTTAAGCAGATTAGAATGATGACTTAATATTTTCAAATATCATTGGCATTGAGTTCCTACATGTATGCTTTTTTCATAGATGGTTCAAAAGTAAAATCTTAAAGCTATTTGCAAAACTAATGTATTTGGCTTCTGATAGTGTGGCATGAGGATGGGCTATCTTGGATTCCATAGAAATGTCAGTAGACATTTACTGATGCTTCATCCGTGCCTGGCATTTTTCTGGGTCCTTGGGATTCAGATACAGCTAGAACAGTTTCTGCCCATAAGGAGCTTTCAGTGTTGACACCCGAGCCATCAATTTAATATAGTTTGTTACTGCAGATACACGCAGAACTAGAGGAGGAACATCTAGCTTAACTGTGGGCTCAGGAAAGGTCACACTTGAGCTGTTTGTTTTAGAGCGTGGTAAAAATTAGGAAAAGAAATGGGGAAAGGGGAAAGGGTGTTCAAAGAAAGGAACAGAGTTATGAAAGAAAATGATGTGTTCTGGGAAGTTATGAGTAGTTTGTGTGGCTGGGCATAAAGGGTGTGTGTTAAAAAGTAACTGGAGAGGAAGCTACAAAGGCAGGCCATGATGAGATCATTGAGGGAGGATGGTGATTGTGAAGGGGTTTAAATTTTACCCTGAAGACTTTGGGAGGCACTTAGGCATTTTAGTAGGGAAATTATGTGATTTCACTTTTGTCAAAATTATAGTGTTCGTGTGGATTATAAATTGGAGGCGGCAGAGCATAGACTAGCGTTAGGGAGGCCAGCGCCATAGCCCAGAGGACCCAGGAGGAGAAGCAGATATTTTCAAATAAGATAATGTATGTGAAAAATGATTTGTTAACTGTAAAGCACGGTACAGTTGTCTCTTGAGGTCATTTATCTCAGAATTGATAAATCTGTGATGTTTCTAAGAAAAAAGATTAGAGATTAAAAAGAATTCTGGAGTTAGGGATTTTTTAAAATTTATAAAAGAATTCTGGTTCTTCCTTCCAATTGACTTATAAAATTACATAGGTGAAAAAACTGCAGGTGATGCTAAGGCAAGCTAATGACCAGTTAGAGAAGGCAATGAAAGATAAACAGGAGCTGGAAGACTTCATAAAGCAGAGCACTGAAGATTCAAGTCACCAGGTAAATGAGGGTTTTTACAATGTGACCTGTGGGGGGGGTGACTGGCTTATTAAAAAAAAAAATTCAAAAATGTAGTCATGTTTATTTTGCCCTGAAGATTTGGCAGTTTTATTTCTTGTCAGAGAACAAGATCTCTTACAGATCTTTCTGTGGTGTCTTACAGATTTTTTTGAAATTGGTTAATGAATGTCAGGAGGCTCTGCTTCTCCTTTCCCCTTTTATTTTTATTAATTACGTTTTTCTGCTGCACAAGAAACTTGTTGACAAGAACGATACTAATTATTTTTAACATTTTAAGAGTACAGCTTACATAGAAAAAACCCAAACATACCCAGATATACCAAACACACCAGAACTAACATCTGTGTAACCACCATTGAGATCAAGCAACAGTACTTTACCCAGTACTGCAGAAGTTCTCACTTTTCCTTCCACTAACAGATTCCTCCTTAGAAGTAACCTCTGTCCTAACTTCTAACACCATTAGATTAGTATTGTCTGTTTTTAATTTAAAAAAAAAATGGAGTCATACACCGTGTATTCTTTTGTTTCTATCTTTCTCTGTTCAACAGTGTGAGATTCCTATTCATGATAATATGTAGTTGTTTGCTTTTGCTGTTGTGTAGTTGTACCACTGTGTGGACATATCACAGTCGATCCATTCAGATGTTAATGGACGTTTTATTATTTTCAGTTCTGGGATATTATGAATAACGTTACTTTGAAATTTCTGTATGGGGCTAAGTGGACATGTTTGTGCTAGATAGATATATATAGGAGTAGAATGCCTGGGGCAAAACTTTCAAAATATATGTTCAAATTTAATAGATTATAATGCCAGACAGTTTTGGGAAGTGGCTGTACAGTTTATACTCCCACTAGCAATGTATGAGAAGAATTCCTGTGGGTTCAAGCTCTTCAGAAACTTTATTTTTTTAGTTATTTTAATTGTAGCCATTTTGGTGGGTGTGTAATGGTACTTCATTGTTGCTTAGTTTGCATTTCTCTGATGACTGTTGAAGTTATTTAGCATTTTTCATGTTTATTGGCCATTGGGATATTTTGTGTGTCTATGTGAGATTCCTGTCTTAGCTCATTCTTCTATTGGATTGTCTACTTTGTTTTACTTTTTTTGATTATCTGTTTTTCTTATTGATTTGTTAGGTGTTCTTTATATAATCTTGTTAGAGCCTTGTATTAGTCTGTTTTTTTTTTGTGTTGCTGTAACAGAAATACCTAAGACTGGGTAATTTATAAAGAACAGAGGTTTATTTGGCTTACGATTCTGAGACAGCTGCATCTGGCATGGGCCTCAGGATGCTTCTACACATGGCAGTTCCCAAGTTCTGTTTTGTCTTCTGTGAGTGGTAGTTATAATGCCAATTCCATTTTAAAAGACCCTGCTGTGTTGTTTTGGGTCTGTCCCTGTATTTGTAGGGGTGAGTGTGGGACTTGTGCTGGTTCATATATGGAATTAGGGGATAATTTTTCTCTCTCCTCTCTAAGATTACCCCTGTATTGTCTGGTTCATAGACATCTTGTTCCTGGCCCTGTGGCCAGACAGTTTTATCTCCTGAACTGCTGAAACTGTTGTAGCTTCACAACTGGGGCTGCCCTCAGATCCATGCTGGTGAGAAAGAAGGAAAAAAAGAACAAATAAACAGGAAACTCACTCCTATATGAGTTGCTTCTTTTGATTCTGATTTCCCTCTGTAGTCTGTCTGCTTTTGCTTATTTTTCAGTCCTCAGGTTGTTTTTGCATTTTGTCCAGAGTTTTTAGTTGTAATCAGTGGGAGAGAGGCCATAGGGGGCTTAATTCGTGTTGGACCCCACCAGAAGTCTCCAGGTAGAGAATTCTCAGCACGTATGTTATTTTCTTTCAGCACTTTGTGGTTGCCATGTTTCTGATAAGTCAGCTATCAGTCTTATTGTTGTTCCTGTGAATATAAAATGTTTTTTTCCCTGGCTGTTTAAAAAGTGTTCTTGTTTTTTGTTTTTTATAGTTTTACTGTGCTATGCCTAGGTGTATTTTTCTTTATATTTTTCCTGTTTGAGGTTCACAGGGTTTCTTGCATCTCAGAATTGATGTTTTACATCATAATTGGAAAGTTCTCACCCATTATGTTTCTTTTAAAGACATGTTTTTATTGAGTTATACGTCCAGTAAAGTGCATAAATCTCAAGTGTACAGTTTGAGTACACATGTGAAAATTTTTTCCAAGGCAATCCTTACCCAGATCAAGATACAGAACATTTCTAAAACACTCATGCTCTTTCCTAGTCAATAATACCTCACCTACCTATATGGAGAGGTAGCCACTATGCTGACTTTTAACACATATTTTAAGTATTGCTTGTTCTTGACCTTCATATAAATGGAATCGTATAGTATATAGCCTTTGGTGTCTGGTTTATTTGATCATCATTATGGCTGTGAGATTTATCCATATTGTTCTGTGTATCAGCATTATTTATTAATGCTTTGAATATTCTCTTACATGGATATACCATTATTTGTACTACAATTGAGGGACATTTAGGTGGTTTCTAGTTTTTGGCTATTGTAAGTTTTCTATGAACATTGTTACATGTGTCTTTGGGTAGACATGTAGACTCATTTCTCTTGGGTATATCTAGGAGTGAAATTAGGAGATTGTTGCATAGGCTTATTTTGTTAGCTCTACTAGATATTTCCATTGGTTATTATTTCTTCAGATATTTATATGTTAGAACGTCTCGTTGCATATACATGCCTTTTACCCTCTCTTCTGTATTTTCCATCTTGTTGTCTTTATTTTCTTCAAATCTGTCTTTTAGTTCACCAATTTTCTATTCAAATGGATCTTATCTGTAAGCCCATCCAATGAATTTTTATTTTATGTAATTGATTTTTTTTTAGTTGTTTTTTAATTTTAGGTAATTGATTTTTTTCAGTTCATTATTTCCATTTAGTTATTCTTCATTGTTTCCTGTTCTTTAGCAATTCTAAATTTTGCCTTTTTAAAAATCTTTGAACAGGGATGATTGGTTAGCTCAGTTGGTTAGAGCAAGGTGTTACAACACCAAGGTCAAGAGTTCAGATCCCCACACCAGCCAGCTGCCAAAAAAATAAAAAAATAAAAAACAGATCAAGTAGCTAGTAATTTACATACCTGGATCCATTGTAGACCTGTTTCTATTGTCTTTTTTTTTTTTTTTTTATCATATTTCCTTGTGCATTTTTATATGCATTTTGGATATTGTATATAAAAAATTGTTGAAATAATATAAAGCCTAGCATGATGCCATTTTCCTTAAGAGAAGCAGGCAACTACTGGTACTAACAATCCTGAATCACTTTAATCCCATTATAGGAATGGAAATTATATAAAGTTGTGAAGGTTGGATTATGTAAAATTCTTCCATTCTTTTAAGGTGTGGCCCTTTGGGGACCCAGCCAAGTTCAGGATGTTAACCAGGGGTCCCTTTGCTTGATGAGTCCTGGATGCATCATTTTTGCCACCCTATCCTGGGGTTCTCAAGTGCTCTGCTCAGCTTCTTGGTGTCATATCTGTTTCTTTGGCAATTGGCATGTGTTTCTTTTTTATTTTTTAAAAATTTTTGTGACTGGTAAGGGGAACGGAACCCTTGGCTTGGTGTTGTCCGCACTGCGCTCAGCCTGTGAGCGCACCGGCCATCCCTATATAGGATCCGAACCCGCAGCCTCGGCGCTCCCAGCGCCGCACTCTACTGAGTGAGCCACGGGGTTGGCCCCGGCATGTGTTTCTAAAGAACTATTACATGTGCTGCATTCTACTCGTCCTTATCCTGATCCTTGGTTCTTTTTTGCTTTGTTAGTTCTCCAGTTCCCTCAAGTAGAAATACACATTATATTTTTATACAGTTTTTCTAATTCTCAATAGGAAGGTTGGTTCACATTACCTCATTTGCCACTATTGGAAGCAGAACTGTGACAGTAATCATTTAAAAAATGTCTAAACAAAATTATTTTCATTTATATTATTATTTTTATGTATGAGTCATCAATTTTCAAGTAAACCCATCCTCAGTAACATTAAAGCCAGTCGAAGGGAGTTTAGAATTCAGTGATTTAATCATGTGTGTATTGCTTTTAGGTAAACCACCTAAGAATATTGCAGCTAGTTCAGAAAAGATTCATTTATCCTTTAAATGTGTGCTGTTTTTTTTGTGGACAGCGTTTCAAATATTTATGGATTTTTTTAAGCCCCTTTAAAAATAATATCTGTAACTTGGTCATGTGGATTAATATCTGTCTAAAGACCCACATAATGCTGTTTGGTCATGTATGGCAGCACATGACTCAGGGCTTTGGTATTATCTGAAAGGCTGAGGCTTTGCACGCAGCAGATGCGCACATATTTGTTGAATGAGTGGTGAGTGGTTACCATGAACTAAGTAAATGTCAATTTTGGACAATGAATAATCAGGAGATGGAAGGATTAGTTTCAGAATAACCAGTTCCTAACTTTATATTTTCTGGATATGCATTTTTTTTTTTTTAAGATCTCTGCACTTGTCCTAAGAGCTCAAGAATCCGAGATCTTACTTGAAGAGTTACAACAGGGGTTTTCCCAGGCAAAGAGGGATGTTCAGGAACAGATGGTAAGTTAACAGTTTAAATAAACAGTAACTGTGGTATATATATTCCTTTTTCTGTTTTGAAATCATATTTGATATGACTTTATCACCCTGCCCAAAATGGTTTCTGTTATATTCTCCAGGGCCCATAGAACATTAGTAATGGACAAAGTATTGTAAGACATTATTCCTTTCTTAAACCTACTTCCTGACACCTCCACCCCCCTTCCCCCAACTCTCATCTCTAACTTAATTTATTTTTATGATTTGGGAAGCCTAAACAGAATAAACTATGAACAACATTTAATATTCAGTTCCAAATACAAGCTAAAAAATTAAAATCTCTCAGAGTCCTAGCTGGTGCAGCTTTTGAACAATTGTGCTTTTGCTGGACAGCTAATTTACTCAGAATAACCTCATTAACTTCACAAGGGTTATGATAAAAATATGTATCATAACTGTTGTGGTGCTGGGGAACTTCCAGAAGGCCGTTAATTCTGAGAGGGATGGGGGCAGAGAGCTTTATGAGCAAGGGCTGGCTGGAACCTTTGCAGATAGTTCCCCAGGCTTGGGCCTCCCTGCTCTCCAGTCTGGCTGCATTTGTCTTGTTCTTCCTTTTTCTCAAAGTTGGAACCTTGCATCTGATGACCTTGTGTAATTTATAGCAGAGTTGGTCCTGCTGGGAGGATCTTACAAAGTTGCTTTTCCCAGCTCTTCCAGGGATGACAATCAAAAAAAAAAAAAAAAAAAATCCAAGCCTGTGATGGAATCATAATGGGTTGTTTTTGATTGGCATTGGTCAGTATCTGAATGGCCTTTGAGCTAATTCCTGAATCCTAGACCTGGTCTATTGGGAAGCCTCTCTTCCTAATCATTGACCAGAGAGTTTCATATCTTTTCTCTAATTAGAGAATACAAAATAATAACTATTGGCTTTAAAATCACTATTAAATGCTGACAGAGTTTCATAGTGTTGCGCCTCCTACGCTCCTTTGCCCCTTTTCATCTTTTTCCTTCTTGTCTTTTAAAAGGCAAACCCATCTGCCTTTGCAAAGAACACTTTTCAAGTTGATTTCACTTAAAGTGAATGTGTTGCAGGTGACATTGGAGAATTGTTGAAATTAAAGTTGAGGTCCTGTGAACTCTAATGCTTTAAACCATTTTCTTGAAATCACTACGAATGGTTCTTTTACTGAGAAAGAGAAACTTGGTTTCTTAGGCCTTTTCAGAGAAGAGTGGCTATCGTGGGGGTTGGGATCTTAATATTTTTCCCTACCTTTTTATTTTGAAAAATTTCAAACTTAGAAGTGTATGGAATCAGCATTCATAAGACCTTCTCTTAGATCCACCAGTTGCTAATATCTGGCCACAGTGGTGCACACTTGCACTTGTTCTCTCAGTCTCTCTCTCATATGTGTGTAGGTATATTGTGTGTATGTATGTGTGGTAGTCCCCCCTCCTTATCTGTGGTTTCTCATTCCACGGTTTTAGTTACCTGCAGTCAACCACAGTCCGAAAATATTAAATGGAAAATTCCAGAATAAGCAATTCATAAGTTTTAAATGCTCTGTCACAATGCCTGCACCATTCACCTCACTTCATCTTATCAACTTATCACATAGGCAGTTTATCATCTCACATCATCACAAGAAGTGTAAGTACAGTATAGTAAGAGATTTTGGGAGAGACCACATTTATATAACTTTTATATTACAGTATATTGTTATAATTATTCTATTTTACTATTCATTATTGTTGTTCATCTCTTACTGTGCCTAATTTATATATCAAACTTTATGATAGGTATGTATAGGAACAAACATAGTACATATAGGGTTTAGTGGTTTCAGGGATCTGCTAGGGGTCTTGGAATGTATCCCCCGCAGATAAGGGAGGACTACCGTCTATGTGTTTTGGTTTGTGTTTTTGCTGGACTGTTTGGAATTAAGTTGTAGACTTCATTAGGAGATGCAGATACTCCTAAATATTTCAGTATGTATCTCCTAAGAACAAAGAAGTTGTTTTACATAGCCTCAATATTATTATTACATCCTTAAAATATAACCATTTATCCCAAAAAATCCTTGATTTTTTTTTAGTGGTGGTTTTTATATTTTTATTTTTTGACACAGAACTAATCAAGGATCACATATTGCATTTTGTTATCATGTCACTTTAATCTCCTTTGATTTAGAAGCATCCCCCACTTTTTTTTGTTTGTTTGTTTTTATGACATTAACATTTTTGAAAAGTCCAGGACAGTTGCTTGCAGAATGTTTTAGGTTAATTATCTTGTAGAATGCATTTATCTGATTATTTCCTCAAGTAGATTTAGGTTAGACATTTTGGCAAGAATACTACATAAGATGAAATGATCCAATGGGAAGTTCAGAACATTGCAAAGCGTGCAATGATGGGTGGTCCCATTATTGGTGATGTTAAATTTGATCACTTGGTTAAGGTGGGGACCAAATAGCTTCAGAATAACTACATCAAGGGCTGGCCCGTGGCTCACTTGGGACAGTACGGTGCTGATAACAGCAAGGCCACGGGTTCGGATGCCTATATATGGATGGCCGGTTAGCTCACTTGGGAGAGTGTGGTGCTGACAACACAAAGTCAAGGATTAAGATCCCCTTACCGGTCATCTTTAAAAAAAAAAGAAAAAAAGAACTACATCAATATTGCTACCAACAGCAAACTTATTCAGTAAACTTCAGCATTTCTTTGTAGTTCGTTCTGCCCTTAGAATGTGTCCTAGGTAAGGGTTTACAGTTTGGGTACTGTGTTCTAAAGTTACTTGATTTTTCTCTCTGTGGTTGTGTCATCAATTTTATATATAGTTAGCTCCAGTTGTTTCTGTTTTATTAAATTTTCAGATTTGCTTCTTTCTTTTTTGATTTACTTTTTCTTGAATATGCAACTTGGTTTATAAATCAAAACTATAACTATGTATGCATATTCAGATCTCACTTCTATTCCTTATGCTTTTTAGCCCATTTCCACCCACTCCCATACATAATCATTTTAATTTGGTTTTTTGGCTTATCCTTCTGTTTTTCTCTTTAAAAGAAAAAAGCAAATATATACAAATATACATATTCTTCTTTCCCGTCTTTCATATCCAAAAGGTAGTGGGATGCTAATATTTTGTTGTAAATGGGTTGACAGTAATCATGAAGCACAGCTGATTCTAGTCTGAAGAAAATAAGAGCCAGTGAAGTTTAACCAAAGTTTATACATGACCTTGACTGCCTATCTGCAGTCTATTTATCCTTAGGATGCAAAGCGTAGTCATTACCTGCTCTAGGAAATGTTCTTTAGCCCTTTCCCTGATTTTCTCTCCCAAATTAGGTACATCTTTGTCCCTTTATCATTGCAGTACCCAGCCTCTGCCATAGCACTTTATGGTACTGTCGAGTAGTTTTTGGTATACTTATCTTTGTCCTCTATTGGAACATGAGCTTCTCCAGGGCAAAGTCTTTGAACTCTGTTTTCCCCATGGGCAGCAAAACACCTACCATAGAGTAGTAGCTGCTAAATAAATGTTGGATGAGTGAGTAAACTACATTCATGTGTGCCCTAAGGGTAAATTACTTAGTATTAAAAATTAGCAGAAATTAAATACTTTTGCAGAACTTTAATATTCAAATTAGCTATAATTACTTTTATATCAATACAAATTAATATGAAATACCTCAAATTGTTTTACACGTCAGCAAGCAGAGGAAGTAGGAACATGTCTCCTTTTAAGAATGAGTTTCTCAATTGCCCTATATTTCTTGAGCATAGAGCCACTTGATGACTTTCAGTATTTGGGGCTGCTGGGCCATTCATAGTGATCCTGAATTTGAACAGATGTATATGTAATGGAAGATGAAGACACTGTTTTTTGTTTCTCTGTGCTTCCTGTTGAATGCATGCCATGAGGAAATAGGAATTGTCTAGGGGTACATGCTCTATTTGACATGGGTCTCGATTGTATTAACCACCTCCATTGAGCTAGAGATCCTGGTCCTTCTGTAGTCCAGGAATATGGAGGGAAGAGAATAGTTATTTTTAAGCTATTGATAGAAACTGGAGAATGAACTCAGATACTTGCTTCATTGCCTGTCCCTTTGTTGAATATGTGAAAAGGCTGCAAATCAAAAAATCTGAGCAGCTTTTTGTAAGTCTTGCAGAGCTTTATTACATACCCTTTATCCTCAGCCCTCATTTGTTTGGCCTTGTTTTTCTCTGGCGTAGCTATCACCAGACCAGATTTACCTTTCTGGCTGTGATTAGTATCTATTTCTGTTTTAGGCAGTGCTGATGCAGTCACGGGAACAGGTTTCGGAAGAGCTGGTGAGGTTACAGAAAGATAATGACAGCCTCCAGGGAAAGCATAGCTTGCATGTTTCATTACAGCAAGCGGAAGACTTCATCCTCCCAGACACTCTCGAGGTAACTTATTTTCCACATGATCAAAAACGTAAACAAGTACATTTTCTGAAATGTCTCTAAGTTATTTTTTAAACAGCTTTATTGAGATATAATTCACATACCAAACAATTCAACCTTTTAAAGTGTTCATCTCAGTGGTTTTTAGTATATATCACAGTTAAATGTGACCATCGCCATGGTCAATTTTAGAACATTTTTGTCACCTCAAAAAGAAACCCCTTACCCTTTAGCTATCACTCCTGTTTCCTCTCCCCCTGAACATTAAACAACTACTAATCTTCCTTATATCTTGAGATTTTCCTTATAAATGGAATCATACAAGATGTGGTCTTTTGTGTCTGGCTTCTTTAACTTAGCATGCATAATGTTTTCAAGATTCATTATGTATTAATAGTGAATCTTGTAGCATGTAACAGTACTTGTAGCATGTATCAGCACTTCATTCCTTTTGATGGCTGAACAATACCCCATTGTGTAGATATTTTGTTTATTCATTCATTTGGGCAGTTGTTTCCACTTTTGAGCTGTTATTAATAATGCTGCTATGAACATTCATGTACAGGTTTTGGTGTGGACATGTTTTCATTTCTCTTGGTAATATAGCGAGTAGTGGAATTGCTGGGTCATATGACAGCTCAATGTTTAAACTGTCGAGGAACTGCTAGGCTGTTTTCCAAAGCTGTGGCACCATTTTATATTCCCACCAGCAGTGTGTAGGGGCTCAGATTTCTCCACACCCTTGCCAACACTTATCTCACTTTTTTTTTTTTTTGTCCTTTTCATGACCGGCACTCAGCCAGTGAGTGCACCGGCCAGTTCTATATAGGATCCGAACCCGCGGCGGGAGCGTCGCCGCGCTGCCAGCGCAGCACTCTACCAAGTGCGCCACGGGCTCGGCCCCTCACTTTTTGATTATAGCCATCCTCATGGGTTTGAGGTAGTATCTCATTGTGGTTGTAATTTGCATTTCCTTAGTGACTATTGGCGCTGAGCAGATTATTGGCCATTTGTATGTCTTCCTTGCAGAAATGTCTATTCAGATCCTTTGCTTTTAAAATTGGACTCTTTGTCTTTATGTTATTGAGTTGTAAGAGTTCTTTATATATTCTCGATATAAGTCCCATGTCAGATATGATATGCAGATATTTTCCTCCCATTCCACAGGTTGTCTTTTTCACTTTCTTAATGGTGCCCTTCAAAGCACAAAAGTTTTAAATTTTGATGAAGTCTAATCTAGTTTTTCTTTTGTTGCTGTGCTTTTGATGTCATGTCTAAGAATCCTTTGCCAAATCCAGGTCTGTATGTTATTTTTGCAGGACCAGATGGAGAATGTGCCAGAAATGTTTGAAGGGGTCAGCAAGCTGGCTCCTTGTGGTGTTTGTTTTTAATCTGTCACTTAAAAGGTTGTACCACACCCACCATCTTTCTGTCTGCTAAGATGACACTTTTGGTCATTTACATTCTTGTGTGATTGGGTGAATCTGGGCTAGAAACTGGAGACATTCATAACTTTAACTTTATCTGACCTTTACAGGTATATGTTTCTAAACCTTTCAACACATAAAAAATATCTTAGGCTAAACCCAAAGAAACCATATAAACAGTATAGGCAAAGATGGGATTTCTTAGAGCAATTTTCAAAACAAAATAGACAAATGTTATTTGTTCCTTTTGTCCTTTTTTTTTTTTTTTTTTAAAGAAATTGTAGTTGTTAAGAATTATTTAAAAATCAGACATTACAGAAATTTGTAATTTTGCAAGTAAAAGTTTCCCCTAATCCTACCCTGTAGATTCAACCTCTACAATTTAGACTTTATTCTTTTTTCCTATGTACATATTAACAGTACTGTTTTATTTGATCATTTACAAAAGCTCAATTGTGTATCTTGCAATTAGCTTCTTGTTCCTCCCCACCTTCCCCCAACTTGTCATGTCAGCTCAGGTTACTGGCATTCTTGGGAGAGCCCTTTCTCCTTTCTAAACTGAAAAAAGAAGGTATTGGGAACCCATCTACTTTTGCTATCAGCTTAAATTCACTGTACTGCCACCTTCCACCTCTGTTAGACCTTTCTCTTTTGTCAGGAAAGATTCCTCTTCCATGTTTTCTAGAGACTTTTTATTGCTAGATTTTAAAAAATTCCATGAATCCTTGAGGGATGTGTAGACAGTCTGTCTTGTAAGCCTTGATTCTTGGACCTGCTTTAGTAATAGATTTTGTGAATTTTTTTCTTGTTACAGTTTTAACTGCTGCCCTTTAATTTATATATATTTGTTAGTTATATAAGAATCCCGGTTACTTTGGAGTTTGCTTTAGGATATAATTGAAAGGATTTCTAACAGAAAACAGAGCCAAAATTTAGGGAAAAAATAAAATAAGGTTTAAGCCAAATTTATTATAGGAAAACAGCTGATCACCTTAGAAAGCCATTCTTTACCCTTACTTACCTGTGGCTTAACATAGTACTTTGCTTGTGGTAGGTGTTCAGTTAGTTTTTGAATGAATGAATAAGGGAATAAGTAAATTTTATCCTCTTGGTTCATACTTGCTTCTGAGTTTCACTCTTTTTTGTCTTCTTTTTCTAATTCCTCTCAGATTTATGCAAGTAATATGTATTAGTCCATTTCTGTTGCTTATAACAAAATACTTGGAACTGGGTAGTTTATAAGAAAATGAAATTTATTGCTTATAGTTTCAGAGGCTGGGAAGACCAAAGTCCAGGGAACACATCTGTTGAGGGTCTTCTTTGGCGGTGGCTTTACAGCAATGCAAGGGTCTCACATGGCAGAAAATGGTGGAGCAGAGAGAGAGCTAACTTTCTTAGTTGGCTCCTTTTGAAGCCATCAGAACCACACTCATGACCACCATTAATCTATCAATTTATTACTCAGTGAATGAATCAATCCATTCACTAGGCATAGTCCTCACAGTCCATCACCTCTTCAAGACCCCACCTTTCGGTGACCATAATAGGATTTCCTAACCTCAACATTACAATGTGGATTAAGGTTCAATGACTTTAGGGGGTCATTCAGTCCACTGCGTAATAGCAGAAAGCTCCTAAGCTGTTATTCCTAGTGAATCTCATGTTGCAAGTCACTTAACATATTTATTTTTCTGCTTATGAAACAGTTTTGAGGGAAAATATATAGCTCACAACACACATTTTTGGCTGGAAATGTCTTATTTCTATAACATACTGAATGGTGACATGGCACCTGCCCTTGAAGCCCCGAGTGGGTTAAAGTTCAAAGTCTTAATTTTGAACCATTTAAAACAATATCTAAAATTCTGGTGATAGAGAATCATTAGCTTCTTTTAAAAAATTTCCTTTTACCCTTGCAAACCCAGTAACCATTCTTTTCTTGAATCCAGGCACTTCGCGAGTTGGTATTAAAATACCGTGAGAACATCATTAATGTGCGGACAGCAGCGGACCACATGGAAGAAAAACTGAAGGCTGAAATACTTTTCCTAAAAGAGCAGATTCAAGCAGAACAGTGTTTAAAAGAAAACCTTGAAGAAACTCTGCAGCTAGAAATAGAAAACTGCAAGGAGGAAATAGGTGAAGCTAGAAGTGCTGTAGTTTAGAATTGGTGTTACTACATAAAATTTTTCTGATTGTAAGAAGTAATACATGGTGATGGAATGTGGAGAACAGAAAAGTATCAGAAAGAATTAAGAACTCAGTCTATGTTTCCAGATGTTGTGATATATCCAGTAATTTGGAGTAGAAAAACCAAAGCCACAAAAACCTCATTGTCTTTTTAGGAGCTCTGATGGCCTCTCTTTGACAATTACTAATAGATAGGAAACTCAGAACATGATTAGATGGGTCGCATTTCCTTGAAGAACTTTGATGTGTCAGCAGAGTCCGATGTGGGTACTTGATCTAGAGGTGGTTTGTGATAGTGTCCATTTGTGTGGATTCTGCCTTTACCTGAGCTTAATGAGGATGCTGACTGGTTGGGGATAATTTCGTGAAAGGTTCCCCCCACCCAGTATTCAGTATATATTTGAATCCTTTGGGATGTTTTAAGGAATATAATTTAACGTAGAATAATGAATGAATGCTAATACTTCTCTTTTTTTCCCTTCTAGCTTCCATTTCTAGCCTAAAAGCTGAATTAGAAAGAATAAAAGTAGAAAAGGGACAGGTGAGTCATGAGTTTCAGCAACCAGAGGTTATTTCTTTATTAATTTATTTTTTGACAGCTGGCTAGCAGTGGTTATTTATTGAATCCTACTATGCGACACCCAAGGAATAAGAAGATAGTTAAGGCATGGTCCCTGCCTTTAAGGAACTTCTGTCTAGTGGGAAAAATCCATTGGAATTTGGGCGTGATGATGATAGAGGGCATTTACTGTGTCAGGCCGTGTGTTAACTGGCAGAGGTATAGGGAAGACCAAGATGTGCCTGTTGCCTGGAGTTCCCATTGTAGTGGGAAGACAGGCAAGGCATGGTTGTAACATGATGTATGCTTAAAGCTGCAGTAGAAATATGTACACTTTTTTTTTTACAAACAGGAGAGGATGTTTTCTAGCTTAGAGTCGTCTTCTCTTAGACAACATCTGCACCTTTGGTAGGTGACCCCATTTAGCTCCCTGGCCTCAGTGTTCCTGAATGTCAAGACCTTTGCCTCTACTTTGTCCTTCTTTCCACACACTTGGCTTCACCTCGCCCCACTCTAAAATCTCTCTCCAGCCTCACATTCGTCGACCACAATCTTCCATCCTTCCAGCTCTTGATCCTGCTGGCCTGTTTAAGTACTTCTTTCAGACCTTCAATTCCTCCAACTTTCCCTTTTCTCCTGGTTTTAGCAACTGCCTTTGCTTTCTTCTAGGCTGCATCTTACATGCTTGCTTCTTGACCTAGTCTCCCACTAACACCCGCAAGTCCACCAGAATTGGTGGCACATGTGCTCAGGCTGTCACATGGGCCTCCAGTGTTCCTCAGACTTTCATCTGTCCTGAGCTGTGTCTCTTCCATTCCTCAACCCTGTCACTCTCGGTAGATACTGACCTCACTCCTCAGTTCTCAGGCAGGGCCATCTTCAGCTTCTGGACTCTAGGTCACATATTCTCCTACTTCTATTCCCTGCCTTCTCTCTTTCTTGTTTCTTCAGAGAAAATGATGACCTGGTTGTGACCACAGTGTCACTGCCTAGGTGCTTTGACTGAATCACTCCCATCTTTTCCAGCCATCCCCTGAATTATCCCTCTCAGTTCTGGACTTTGAGCTTCTACCTCTTTATTGGTCTTTTCCATTGTGTGTAAACATGCTCAGGTGTCTCCCATTAAGAAAGAAACAATTTCTCTTTGGATTGCAGGTCTCTCTCAAGCTACCAATCTTTCTTCTTCCCTTTATTGCCAGGGTTCTTGAAAGAGCAGACTCCACTGCCTGATCTCCTGGTCACTCCTCAGCCCACTGCAGTCTGCTTTCTGCCTCTGCTCTACTGCTGAGAGGGCGCTGGCAGAAATGACCAGTGCCCTGAATGCCTTTCATCTTTTCCACTCCCACTGCCACTGCTTGGGCTTCACTTCTCACCTGGCTTATTGTAACTTGTTTCTCTGCCTCCAAAATTTATCCACTTGTAGCTCATCTCCATATTGAAGCCAAGGTGGTGATTTTTTTTTTTTGGCAGATGCCTGGTATGGGGATCTGAACCCTTGACCTTGATGTTATGAGGCAAAGGTGATCTTTAAAAATTGCCTCACGTCTCTCCAGCCTCAGCCTTTACAGTCCCGAGCACTGTGTGCTGTAGGCAAGCAGACCTCGTCGCTGTTCCTGAGTGCATTTTCTATGCATGCTATCCATTCCCTTCTTGGAGTATCTCTCTCCACCATCTCCCCGTACCACCATTTTCCTTCCTCTGTAAAAATTTTCATCTTAAGAGTCAAACATCATCTCTTCTAGGAATCTCTTCCCAACTTTCCTGGCAGAATTAAATGCTTCTCCCTGTATGTTCACATGCCGTAATTATTTATGCATCCGTCTCTCTGGATTTCTCTATCTCCTGGACTTAGGATATAGTAGGTGTCTAACAAGTGGTTAGTGAAAAACTAGATGTGGAAGAATTAATAGGGGTTCACAGAGGTCAAAGGGTGAGAAGAGCATTCCAAACATAACCAAGATCCAAGGCCTGGGAGGACCTGAGAGTTTGGGCAGAATCCTTTAGGCTGCAGGCTCCTCCAGTCAGTGTGCTGTGAACCACAGGGAGTTTCTGTGAGTTTCAGCTTTTTCTTTTTTAATTTCACAGTTGGAGTCCACATTTAAAGAGAAGTCTCAACAGCTTGAGAGTCTTCAGGAGATAAAGATCACTTTGGAAGAACAGTTAAAGAAAGAGACTGCTGCTAAGGTGATATTTTTGTTGGTTATTTTATTAAAAAAGCAGGGCTAAGAATGTAGGATCACATCCTACCTATTTAAAAAAAAACAGAGTCAACATTTCTGCTTTGAAAGTTGGCAAGACTTGCAAAAAGAAAATTAAATCTCGTTAGAGTTGGGTTAAATCTTCCTCTGCCAGCTGTGGAGGCCCTTGTTGTTGGCCTCATGGGCTTTAAGTAGTAGGTTATGAGGGCCATTTGAACCAAGCTTGGGCACTGCCCAGTTAGGAGCACTGCTTTGTAAATGTCCTTCCATGTGACTGATGCATCAAATCATAAACATTGCATCGAACCAGATTTGCCACCTAAATTTTGATTAGTCTAGTCAGAATAAATACATGTGGCAAATTGTGTAGGAAGTTTTCTAGAAATGGTCTTAGTGAGCTGGGTGGTCAGACCTTTAAGTGTAAAACACTGTGATGGTGTCATTCAGTAGCCACTTGTTTTTAGAAAAGCCCCCACACATCCTGCTGAAGTGCTTTTCTGTGAAGATTGGAGATATCTGAGGCTGCCCGTGCAGGGGCATATTCACTTAGAGTTTTCCTGGAGGATGCTTGACTGTTGCAGGTGTCAGAGGAAATCCCCAAAGTTTCTATCCCTGTTGCTGTGACAGCTGCTGATCTTAGCAGCTACATTTTGATGATTAATCACTGTCACCAGCTGCTGCGGGGGAGGGGGCAGGTGCAGCACTTAAGTCCACTTTTCATTCTTGCTTTCATACCCAGTTCATTTTAGGACCTAGAGCAAGTAGTCTAGCCAACTTGCACCCTTGGCCCACGGATAAGGAGAGATTAGTAGGATGTAGGAGTATTACAGACACCCACCTTTTTGCTCTAGTAGTAGGTAATGAGTTCCTAGATTTCCTAAGTAATTCTGACCTTTGGCTCTTTGGTATTAATCCTCATTTAAAACTTGTATTTTTTAGGCTACGGTTGAACAACTAATGTTTGAAGAGAAGAACAAAGCTCAGAGATTACAGACAGAATTAGATGTCAGTGAACAAGTCCAGAGAGATTTTGTAAAGCTTTCTCAGACCCTTCAGGTGAGGCTTTTGGGGAACCACTACACAGAGCACTAAGGCAGTTTTGGGGGAGAGAACTTGGCTAATCCCTGACTTGACCACTGACAGTAGTTAGAGGTTTAGAGACTATGGCTGCCTCTAACCGTACTCCTAGTCACTCAGACTAGAAACTGGCATGTTCTTCAGACTCTGCCTCCTTTCTCTTTTTCTCTATACTTTGCCAGTTTTGCCCCCTTAAGAGTAAAGTATAAATTCCTTAGCATACCATGTCATGCCCTTCCCAACCAGGCGTACCCTGCATTTTGCTCATCACTGTCTTATATATTCCAATGTTTCATAACTAGTTGTGGTTCCTTGCCCATAGCATGGTCTTACTTCTGGTAAGCATCCTTGTCTCATCCCTCCTGACTCCTTTCTTTCAAGGCCTCACCTAGGTTTGTCCTCTCCATGGAACCCTCTCTAAGTCCCTGAGCTGGGCTGAAGTGCCCCCTCCCTCTGCCATGCTCCCTTGGCACACTGTGAATGCCTACAGTCACATTTAGTATATTGTGCTAACACTCTCTAAGGTTGTTTTTTCCCAACTGAACTCTGGATTCTCAGGGGTCAGGTCTCAATTGTCTCTGTAATCCCAACACTTTACAATCTCAATGTTACATAGCAGCTTTTGGGAATTGTTTTTTGAATTTAATTGTTCTTGCTGCCACTACTCTGGTGAGTTAACCTGCTGCATTTCAGCTAAACCAATCCAAGTAAAGTTAGAAAATCTAGGCAGGAGCCACCTGCATTTATCTCAGCTTTGTTTCTCCAGGTGCAGTTAGAGCGCATCCGGCAAGCAGACTCCTTAGAGAGAATCCGGGCAATTCTGAATGATACCAAACTGACAGACATTAACCAGCTCCCTGAGACATGATACCCTGACAGCAGGATTCTAGCCTGCACTTTGGGTTTTTAACTCATCTTTAGAGCAACATTAATTATTATTTAACTCTTAACTGAAGAAGCAGAAGTCACAACAAAAGGAAGACTGGAGAAATGCTTATTTCTAGTGGGAGAAGACTGCAGCACAGGAACAGCGAACAGCCAGGGTGATTTGCAGCATAAAGACCTTTCAAATGGGAACACTAATGAGACTCTGGACTTGATTCCAATGGGCATGGGATCAGATCTGGTGATGGAAAAAGTGCTGTTTCCTTGCCTGCTTTCTCCAACATAGATTTTTGGAACACATTTTCCTACCCTACAGCAACATCCCAATAGTGTTTGGAATTACATTTTCTGTTAATATATCTTGGGAGAGAGAATTTTCTTTTTCTGTTGTCTAGAGCTCATCAGTAACACAGCGTTCAGCTAGCAGACAGAGGTGTAGTATGCTGTATGAATATTTTATATTAAAATATGAAGTTTGAGAGCAGGCCATTGGCTACTGACTGTATTTCCCTTGCTTGGTGCATTTTATTTTCTTTTCACCATTTTATCTTGCATTGGGGAACCTTAAATGCTACTGAAACTTGCCTGAGAACATTAGACTATGGCAAACAAAACCAATTCACGAACTGAATTAATTATGAGGATTTGAAAACTTGGCTGGGGTTTTATATATATTGGAAGTTAACATTAAAGGAAAAGCACAAGAAACTGTTTGAAAGCACTTTTTCTGATACCTGGATGATCTTTGTGGGCCCATAGGTACCTGAGTAAAGTTGAATTGGCACCGTCTACTCTTTTCAAGTGTTTTGCTATGTCTCACAACATCTAGTATACATTTATAAATCAGCTTATTTTCATCTTGAATCAATGGGCTTGAATACTGTTTGTTTCAAGTGTGTCAACTACAAAAATGGTGGTGACTGGGTTTGACAGATACTTATATTCCAGGTCTAAAGAAAAATACAAAGTGACAGTGCTTTCGGTGAAGCTGGGGAAAAGCCAGTTAGTATACTGATGTTTGGAAATCTGCTTTGTTGGTTTACAAGAGGTTAGAGATTCCTTTCCTATTTGGAGAAAGCCTCAATTAAACAGGTTGTCTTTGCCATAGATTTGTGAAGTGTTGCAGAAGCACAAAGAATGGATTCATGTTCACTATTTACCTGCTGCAATACTGTCCCAGGAATAGCCAGTGGAAGACTACACTGTTTGTTTAATTCATTGTACAGATGGTTCAAAAGTAAAATAGTTTAATTGGTGTTGCCTAATAGCAGGGTACCTGAAGGAACCTTATGGCAATTAGTTAACTAAGTAGACTGTCTGGTTTCCCTTAAAGCCACCACCAACTTACAGTTTGAAGTGAATTGTCTTTGTTATAAATGAAGCCCTTATGGACTTGCCCTAAAGATCTTTACTTCTGTCTTCCACAGGACAAATAAGGACTACATACCTCATCCCTTGGGTTATAATGTTATAGTCGTACATTCACAATTATGAATTTAAAAGTAAATACTAATTATGGAAATAGTGCTGTAGGCTTACCATGCATGAAACATAATTTAAATTGGTTTAAAGTTCCTTTGTATAAAAAGTGCTACTTGGTTTAGATAAGAAAACATATCCTCATTGAGTTACAGGGTATTTTATTTACAAAATGCAATCAATTTGAATTATATAAGGTTAAAACTAGTCTCTTGGATAGGTCCCAAGCTAATTTGTTTTAGATTATTAAAATTAGTGCTGTAAGTCAGGATGGCTAACTCATAATATTTTATTTTCTATTTTTTTTGCGGCTGGTCAATATGGGGATCCAAACCCGTGACCCAGGTGTTGTAACACCACACTCCAACCGAGTTAATTGGCCAGCCTGGGTAACTTATAATCTTTCTGAACCTACTGAACTACACTACAGCTCCCAGTGAGCTGTTCTGCTAAGACTGGGCACCATACAGATATTTTTCTACAGAAGATGGTACTGGGGCAATAAAATCATCATGATTAGGGAACTGTTAGTGGTCTCTATGTGGCAGATGCAAACTCTTAGAATCCACTTCATTGAGGAAAATGTCCTAGAAAAACCTGTTTCTGATAATGAAACAAACTACTGTGACACTATCCAGCTAGGAAATAATTCTTTAAACTGGGTTTTCTGCATAAATCGAACTGATTAAAATCAGCTGGGTTTCATGAGTGTTCCTGTGCTTGTGTTTAGTCTGTACACACGTTCTCACGCATGTCTAACCTGATTTACCTCTCATCTGTAACATACCTTCTCATGTGGCTTTTAACTGGCAGCCACTTGGCCATTTCTAGGCAGGTATGGTATTACCTTTCAGAACTCACATTGGCAGGTATAAAAAGATGACCGAAAGCCAACTGAGGACAAAACCACATTGCATATCACGCTCTTTCTTTCTCCCTTTGAGATGCAAAACTTGCACCTCTACCCACTCATCAACATAGAGCACGGGCATACTCAGCTCTGAAAGGTAATACTGCCTGTACAGAAGTGAGCCAGCAGTGGTCTTCACAACTGTGGATCTTGAGCGCTGCTCTGAGATTTCAGGTGTAACCATTTGTTAATTATGCTGAAGGTGTGTCCGTAAAGAGAAAGTGTCCAAATTAAAAAAGCTGCTGCTGAGCATACTGTGTTGTCTTTTCCTTTGAATCTTAGGGTTCTGTCCATCTTCAGAATCATATTTCTGGTGCTGTTACTTTAAAACACAGCTCTCACTTTTGCTCAAATATGGAGAAAACTCAATAGCGCCCTGGAAATCTGGCAGTGTACAGCTGAAAGTTTGTGTCACAAGATTAAAAAAAAAAAATCCTGGGCCCTTGCTGAGTACAATTATAGACTTGAGTTACAAAGCACATTCCAATTTTAAAATAAAATCATTTATGCAGTAAGTATAAAACATAAAATATTAAAAATGGTGAATAACCACGCCAAAGTTCATCCAAAATGCCTCTTTATAAATTAGATAATGCTCCCAGTTTGTTTTACAGTATGGATGTAAGCCTTCAGTTGTGTTAACTTCAGTTGTGAATCTGTTCCTGGTACTGTCAGAAGTTTACATGATTTCGGATATCATTGATTTGCTTCACCATTTCCCTTATGTGTTCACCCCTGTAAAATCAGAAAGTCACTTCACTCACTTTTGGAAGTACAATGAATGAACAAACCATTAGTATGGAGTCTTAAGAATTTAAACTAGTAATGTTAAAATGTTTAAGAAATGTTTTGTTAAAAGTAACAGCTTAAGGTTTCAGATGGATAACAGTAGTGTTCACTATTCATGTAAGGTGACAAACAGTGGAGCAACTACTGGAAATATTTTTGGTTTTGTTTTTTGGCAGCTGGCTGGTATGAGAATCCAAACCCAACTGGAAATGTTTTTGAAGATATTCATTAAGAAATACCTTTGACCACACAACAAAATCACATTATAGAAAAGTCATCATTTTCAGTCCTCCCACCATACTCATTTCTTAAGACCCTATCTATCTATCATGTGGCTCCCATTCCAGTAATTACTTGACATGCAAATTCTAAAATTAGGTTTCTTATCTGAGCGAAGAGGTTGATTTTGGCATACTACAAAGAAAAACTATCTTGCAATAGTAGCTGACTGAAATATTTACTTACTCCTCCTTTAGGATGGACTGAATGCACTTTCGCTGGTAGGCACTGAGAGTAATGGTGGGTTTTTGAAGACTCAGCACCTTTTCCATCTTTCGCTGTTGATAGTCTTTTTTCATAGTAACCTTAAGTTTCGAACAGAACATAGATATTTAGGCTATGGTTTGCCACACATTTTCATGGTGTCCCTTTTAGTTCTTTTTTACATTTTATTAAATTATTTTATGTAAAACAAGTGCTTTAAAAAAATACTGAATTTAGCCACCTTGCATCCTGTTCCTACCTGTTTGATGGCATTTCCCAAATGTCGAAGTTGATCAGGTATCAGCTGTAATTCTTTCTTCATGTCTCTCTCACTATCAGAGAGAACTGGGAGCTGAGAGTGAAAACTGTGAAGTACTTTTTTCATCCTTCAGAAAAGGTAAGCAAACACTCAGCTTAAGATCTCTGCTAACTAAGGAGAAACACAATTACAAATAAAGCTCATAATTCATGAATCATATTTCACAGGGGTGTCTGTGAAAAAGGGCCCCAGAGGATGGGTTAGGGGACAGCATAATGTCTCCCTAACATGTACTTTAGCAAAGGGTAGGGGCATCAATTCAATTCTGTAGATATGTGAGCACCTGCTCAGGCCCATTTTCTTAATAAGACTGTTAGTACCTGAGTACTTAATAACCATGTTAGTACTTGAGTAGGGAACTCAGTGTTACACAGCTCACAGACCTGTTCATGATGTCTTCTTGTTTTTCCTTGGCTTCCTCATATTTGTCAGCTAAGCGCTCAGCCATTTCCCGTAGGCTTTTCCTAATGACATAAGAAACAACACTCTTGGGGTCCACCTCGATGTTGAAGCCAGCTGATGTGTCTCAGCATCTTAGGGTGAGATATAGTTCCAGTCTTACTGACCTATTATTGTTTTCTTCTCCTTAGTTTTGACACTCACCTCTCCTCTCGACAATAATTGAGATCTTCTAGTTGTTTCTTTTTTTGGTCACATAATAATTTGACCCTTCAAGAACAAAAAGAATAAAGTTTAATCAGAAGCCAGGTCTAGGCTATTATACAGCATCAGCTACCAGTCAGGGACTAGTGGTTTGTGAACACAGAACATCATACCTCCGCTGAATCTCCTCCTTTGCCAGGTCCTGTTTAAGAATGTACTGTTCTCTGAACACCTGGGTGGCTCTGCTGATGAGCTGAAGACATTCTTCAGGAGGAGGGACCATATCCTTTTCAGATGATCTTAAAAACAAAGTTTCTACCTTTATTTTCCTTAGCTGAGTAACAACTGAAAATAGACGTAAGTCATAGCTGCCTTTCCCCTCCCTTCTTTTTAACACTTCCTGTTTATCATTCTCAGGCGCCTCTTCTCCATCTATTCACTAGCTGATTGAATATGCCCTGTTTCCTCCATCTCCACCATAGTAAAAAGTATATGAAACAGCTGAGTACAGAAAGGATGAACATAATTATGAAGACAGAGAAGAGAACCCATTCTTAAAACCTATGTATACACAAGATCCTGTACTTCAAGAATGTTGGATTGGCAACACTACGTTGCAAAATGCTTCTAATATGCTTTTCAAAGGAATCTGGGGTTTCAGCCAGAATACGGAGGGGAGATTCTGCCACTTCAACATCTTCTCTGGTGCAGAGCAGGGGAGGAGATGCTGGATGGACTGTACTTCTGCAAAATAAGCAGACAGATAAATCAATCGAAGTTATTTACCATGGAGTTATTTACTCTAAGTATTATATGAAAGCATAAACCACAGTTATTCAGAACTTTGAGAACATAAGAAACTATAAGACATTATTTTTGTAGAAGTACAAAAATGCACATTTTCTGCCTTGAAAAGGTCACCTTGGGACGCTATTCCCTTATTCTACCAATGCTGCCATTTGTCAAAGCATTTTGGACTCTGCCACTTCAAATTCCTTTTAAAGATCAAGGCAGCACAAAAATAAAATCTACCATGGACTCTTTCTGCAAAGGAATTGAGAACTACTTTTATAAGCCAGATCCACAAACATAAATAAATCACTCATTTATTACATATAGTTTAGATTTGGTCAGAACCAATATTAAAGCCAGATAACTACTACACATAATATATACCCTATTTGGTTCTATATAACTTGATTTCTAAAAATTACATCCTATCAATTGCAGATATTCACAAAGGCAATTTCAGAAAGAGCTTGAAAGATATGGCTAACTTTGGCAGCACAGTAAGTGACTTACTTTGAAGGCAAGAATTCAAATTTAGAAGAGTTTGTTAAATGATAACATTACTTTGTAGACAATCTGTACTTCAGGGAGCTGGCAGAAACATGATTTGAAGGTATCCAGATAATTAATACTAAGTTTTTTTTTCCCCTTTGGGATTCATGTTTTTATTGAGAAGTAACCTAGAGTCACTAGGTTTTATTTTACTAAAGGAAGGATGGATTTTCTTTTTGTTTTTTGCAGCTGGCCAGTAAGGGGATCTGAACCCTTGACCTTGGTGTTATCAGCACCATGCTCTTCCAAGTAAGCCACTGGCCAGCCCTAAAGGTAGTATGGGTTTTTTAAAAATATGAGGCAACTGGCGAAGTAGACTTTTTCTCCAAAGTGATTTTACAAGCTAGAGTTTTTAATGTATTTTAGTATGAATAACACAAAATTGATTTTGAATTATTTTCCCTTCCAAATAGTGTAACTTGTCAATCTTCAAGGAGCATAGAAGATCCTCTAAGGACAGTAAATTAATGCCAGTATTTTGAAATTATGTCAGTTTCTAGAAGCACATGCTATGAACTGACACCAAGAGACTGGGGGGTACAGTGTCTGATACTCCAGTGACTTTTGTTATTCCTGCATTTTTGAAACTCAATGACCTTACCTTCCAGAGCTGTTGGAAAAGGAAAATGGTGATTATAGCTTAATATCTGAGTTCCTCAAGGGGAATGAGAATTATAAGTTCAGCTTTTTACCACCTTTCTTCAGGGTTTACATATTCTATGATGTCCCTCTGAGGCTGGCACTTTGTGTGAGTATGGACTTTTGAGTCAGTCAGACCTTCATCTGCAGCCCAGCTCCACTTGTTACCTGTGACTTCACCATTTAATCTCTCGAGCCCTGTTTCTCTTCTGTAAAATGAGGACTACAGTGCTTTCCTTACAGGGCTGCTTTGATGATTCCAGGAGGCAATGCAGGTAAATGACTTACTTCCAAACCTGACATGTAGAGCTTGAGAATCATTAATTCATATTTATAATAGAGTTCGGTATTTTAGTATTTTGTTCCCATACTTTGAAGAAAAGGTCCTGATTCTCAGCTAGTTGTAGAAGATGCCAGAAATCATGACTATAAAATTTAGAAACCTAAGAAATGATGGGAACAACAGAAATATCTACGCTTCTAAGCCTCAACTCAGAAGCTAAATCTTAAACTATGTACATACAGGTTCAAAACAGTTACTGAATGCATTTTCCTAGCTTTGATTTTGCAGAACTCATGAGAGCTGTGTGGAGAATACAAAATGGGACGTACAATAAAGGCCTTATGAGGCATTCATAGGTACTGGTGATACAGATCATCGTGGGCCCCAGAATGTCAGGGACGATCCAGAATCCTTGAATCGGAGCTGGCTGCCTGGAAAAACACACAGTCACAGTTAAGTTACTAAGTAGCAAATACAATGGAACCAAAAGCAAAGACATGACTAAGGTCCCTGGCCTTCTCAGGCCTGGGCTGACAGTTGCCTGGGATATGCTCTATCAGTGCAGCAAACCCCAAAGTGGTGACCTGGAAATTTGTAGCTCTGATCACTGTGAACAAGCTGTCACTTAACAGTTTAGAGGCCATTTTGCCAAGTCAGTCAATAACCTATAGCCTCAGAGTGCTCACTGTAATCTCAGCAGCCACATGTTACACTGAAGTTCATTCTTTGTGTCTTTATCTGCAAGTCACATAAGTCCCAGCCAACTTTGTGCCTAGTCCACTGCACAACACAAATTAAATGCTCAAACTGGTGAATGAAAAGAACTTTAGAGTCTATCTCATGTTAAACATTCAACGAAGCCTAATATCTGCAGTTGACCCTTGAACACAGGTTTGAACTGCGTGGATCCACTTGCACACAGATTTTTCTTAATAAACTGTGGATCGAAAATACAATATTCATGGAATGCAGAACCCAAGTATATGGAGGGCTGACTTTTTATATATGCAGGTTCCACACAGCAGACTGCACGGCTTGAGTTGCTGCAGATTTTGGTACATGTGGAAAGAGGGGAGATGTCCTGCAATCGATTCCCTGATATACCAAGGGATGTTGTATGTCATAGGACTTCATTTATTGTGCATAGCATGCATCTCCCTCTCAATCTTCTTTCCCACTTCACTGAAGACACTGGAAACTGTGGCCTGCAGATGGGAACTGTCCTCCCTGCCAATATGCTCCCCTATAGGCCCCACCTATCCCGCCCCCACAGCACATTTCTGCCCCTGAATGTCAAAGCCATCTCCTTTCACAGCCTCTGAAGATTGTGCCATCAACTGTGTAGTTTCAAAATCTCCCTACTGTCTAATTCCCCACAGCTTATAAACAAACAAGCTCATGTCTCCTCCATGTAAAACACTCCCCATTACATGTCCAGCTCCCCTTAACCTATTCTCCTTTCTCTCCTTCCCTTTAGAACCAGCAGTCTTTGAACAGTAGTCAACAATACTAGTTCCCCTTCCACATCTCCCATTCACCTTTTTTTGAAAGTGGGGAAGAGAAGGGGGAGAGGAAATCTGCGAGGTTCTAAAACTTTATAGTATCAATGTGAAGTCCACATACACTATCCAGGATCCAGGTCAAGAATTAGAACACTGAAACAACCTAAGACTCCCCATGTGACCCTCCTTGAGCCTTTCACTCCCCATAGAAGTAATCACTATTCTGACTTTCACGATATCATGTCCTTGACTTGCTTTATAGTTTTCCTATCTAGGTATTCATTCCTATGCAAGACTTTAATTTTACCTGTTTTTGCAATTGATATAAATGGAATTTTATTATACATTTTTCCTGTTCACTTTTCAACCTGGTACAGTTTGCTATCCTCCCCAAACCCCCCCAGTGTTTTCCCTGTGGTCCTCTGTATTGACAAATCTAGACATTTTACTGCTCTCACTGCACTGCTGTGCTTATTTGATGCTTTGCCCACTGCCTTCTCTTGGAAACACTCTTCTTGGCATCTTTGCTATCCTTCCCTCCAGGTCTCCTTCAGTCTCTCTGGCAGACCTTTTCTCAAATTTCCTTCCTTGCTGAGCTCCTCTGCCTTCACTCACTGCTTATAAGTGTTGCTCCTGACTCTCTTCTCGGGTCTCTCTACCCTTTCTAGGCCTTTTCCTGGGTAACTTTCACCAGCATTATGTTCCAAGCTGACCGTCCCCACATCTCTGTCATCCCAGCCCTGAGCATCCAAACCCCAGGCCTACATAGCCAACTGCCTACTGGGCTCTTCCATTTGGTCCTGTAGGAACACAAAACTCCAGGTGCCCCTGCCAATTTTGTTCTTTCTCCTATGTCCCCATTTTTCTGACAAGTATCACATCAACTCAGTTATCACAAGTAGAAACCTGGGAGTTACTGTACATACCTCCCTTTATTCTATTCATCAAATATTACTGAGTATCTACTAGACACTGAGTATACAGACACGAGGCAGACAGTATTTACTAAGAAACAGACAAAGTCTCTGTCCTCATGAAACACATATATTTTAGATGTGGTGATAGACATTAAACAAATTCAAATATAAATTGTGATATGTGCTACAAAGAAAAAGGGAGAGAATAGGAGAACCCTAAGTTAGATTGGGGAATCAAGGGAGTCCTCTCTGAAGAAGTGACAGTAAGATCAGCAAGAAGAATAAGAGCCAAAAGAAGATAGCAAGCTGGGGTTTGGGCTGGGGAAATATCTTCCAGACAGAGGAAACAATAGTGGAGTGGCCTTGAAGAAGGAGAAAGCTTGTGATGAACATCTGATGAACAGAACACTCTTAGGGGTGAAGTACCATGTTTGCAACTTACTTTCAAATGATTCAGCAATGAATCATGTGTATGTGAGTATAAAATATATATGTATCAGAATAACGGAAGTAACAATTGTTATCTGTGTATTCAAGGGAGAGAAGGTCCTTACCTGCATGGCAATGGCTTTGTACAAAGGATGTGTTCTACAAAGCATTTCTGTTCTGTAGCAAGTTCTTGTAAACTATCCTTATCTTCTTCATCTACAAAGGAGCACATTATATAAATTAACTGATGCTTAGATAAATTTCCAAAGTCTCAAACCATTGCTTCTCAAGAACTATGCCTTTCTGACATAAAAATATCCTTTCCCCAGGGGTCTGGATTTCTGCCCCAAGAAGGAAAGTAGGATATTCCTTGGTCGAGTTTCTAAATGCAGAAATGTTTCACTGAGAA
Source organism: Cynocephalus volans (assembly GCF_027409185.1). Classification (NCBI taxonomy): domain Eukaryota; kingdom Metazoa; phylum Chordata; class Mammalia; order Dermoptera; family Cynocephalidae; genus Cynocephalus; species Cynocephalus volans. The sequence continues at coordinate 33,126,859 of NC_084469.1, forward strand.
CAATCCCAGAAATCATTTTCTTCCACTGTCTTCCTTACCCACACTGATTTTATTTTTATAACAGCCTTTTAAAAACATAGTTCTCAATACCATACAACTCATCCACTCAAAGTGTACAATTCAGAACTGATAAGGATGGGCCGGCCCGTGGTTCACTCGGGAGAGTGCGGTGCTGATAACACCAAGGCCCCGGGTTCGGATCCCATATAGGGATGTCCGGTTCGCTCACTGGCTGAGCGTGGTGCTGACAACACCAAGTCAAGGGTTAAGATCCCCTTACTGGTCATCTTTAAAAAAAAAAAAGTACAATTCAATGGGTTTTTAGTATATTAAAAGAATTGTACAACCATTACCAAAATTTAGAATATTTTCATTTCCCAAACAGAAACCCATACCCATTAGCAGTTACTCTCCAGTTTCTACCAACCTTCCCAGACCTAGGCATCTATATTCTATGTCTGGATTTGCCTATTCTGGACATAGTCTATAAATGGATTCATACAATATGTAGTTGTTTCTGACTGGCTTCTTTCACTTAGCATGATATTTTCAAGGATCATCCATATTGTAGCATGTATTAGTACTTTATTCCTTTTTATTACTGAATAATATTCAATTGCATGGATATACCACATTTCACTTATTCTTTCATCAGTTGATGGACACTTAGCTATTTGGCTTTTGGGCTATCATGAATAATGTTGCTATGAATACTCTTGTACAAGTATTTGTGTGGACATAAGTTTTCATTTCTCCTGGATACATATACCCAGAAGTGGAACTGCTGGGTATATAGTAACTCTGTTTAATCATTTGAGGAACTGCCAGACTGTCTTCCAAAGTGGCTGCACCATTTTCCATCCTCATAAGCAGAGTGTGAGGGTCCCCATTTTCCATATCCTCATCAACACTTGTTATTGTCCATCTTTTTCATTTTGCCATCCCTGTGTGTCTAAAGTCATATCTTACTGTGGATTTTTGGTATTTCATTTCCATAATGACTAATGATGTTGAGCATCTTTTCATGTGCTATTTGTATATCATCGATGGAACAATCTCTATGCAAATCCTTTGTCCATTTTTAAAATTGGCAAAATTAAAATTTATCTTTTTATTATTGAGTGCTAAGAGTTCTTTTATATGTTCTAGATATAAGTCCACCATCAGACATATAATTTGCAAATATTTTCTCCCATTCTGTGGGTTGTGTTTTCACTTTTGTGAGAATGTCCTTGAAGGACAAGTTTCTAAATTTTGTGATGTGCAATTTATCTATTCTTTCTTCTGCCTATTGTGCTTTTGATGTCATATCTAAGAAACCATTGCCTAATCCAAGGTCACAAAGATTTATACCTATGTTTTCTTCTATGAGTTCTATAAGTTTTATTTCTTCCATTTAAGTCTTTGATCCATTTTGAGTTCATTTTTGTGTATATTGTGAAGTAGGGGTCTGTAGTGGATTGAATTATGTCCGCCAAAACTCCCTGAAGCTTGAATTATCTCCCAGGTTTTATGTATAAGAAACTTGGTCCCCACTGTGACGGTTAAGAGGGTGGGAAATCCTACTATGGTAATTGAAAGGTGGAGCCTTGAAGAGGTGATTGGATTGTAGGGCCATGTAGTAGTGAATGGATTAATAATGGTGGTCAGTGGCATGGTTCTGAGGGCTAAAAGAAGAGGAGAGTTTATCTTTCTCTCTCTCTGCTTCCACCATCTTGCAATGTGAGACCACGGGGTCACTGTTGCCACCACCAGATGGACTTTGGACTTTCCAGACTCAGAAACTGTAAGCAATAACTTTTATTTTCTTTATAAATTACCCAGTTCCATGTATTTTATTATAAGCAACAAAAATGGACTAATATAGGGTCCAACTTCATTCTTTTGTATGTGGATATCCAATTGTCCCAGTACCATTTGTTGAAAAGACTATCCTTTCCTGCATTGAATTGTTTTTGCACCCTTGTTGAAACCAATTAACTGTAAATGTAGGGGCTATTTCTGGACTTTCAGTTCTTTTCCATTGACCCATATCTATATTCTTATGCCAATATCACACTGTCTTTATAGCTTTACAGCAAGTTTTGAGATCAGGAATCGTGGATCTTCCAACTTTATGCTTGTTTTTCAAGACTGTTTTGGCTAGTCTAGGTCACTTGCATTTCCATACAAATTTTAGAATCAGCTTGTCAATTTCTGCAAAGAAGCCAGCTGGAATTTTGATAGGGATTGAAGTGAATCTTTACATTAATTTGAGGAGTATTACTAACGTTTAACAACATTAAGTTTTCTGGTCCAAGAACATGGGATTTTTTCATTTATTTAGGTTTTCTTTTCTTTCAATGATATTTGTAGTATTAAAAATACGTTTTGCACATCTTTTGCTCAATTCATTCTTATTTGCTTTGATGCTAGCATAAATAGAAATGTTTTAATTTTCTTTTTGTATTCTGCATTGCTAGTGTATAGAAATAGAACTGTTATTTGTATATTGTTCATGTATCCTGAACTTGTTTGAGTCTAAATAGTTTTTTAGAGGATTCCCTAGGATTTTCTACATAAAAAATCAGGTCATCTGAGATCAGAGAGAGTTTTATTTCTACCTTTCCAATCTGTACGTCTTCTACTTCATTTTCTTGGCTAACTTCTCTGTCTAGAACCTCCATTACAATGTTGAATAGAAGTGCCAAGAGAAGATATTCTTGTTTTGTTCCTAATCTTACGGGGAGAGTGTGGAGAGCAGAATATGTAAACAATTAAATTGGAAACGCAGCTGAGGAGATTTCCAAGCAAAGCATTGAAGATATAGCCTGGTTTCTTCTTGCTGATTACAGTAAAATGTGAGGAAAGATATAATTAAGGGAAGAACTGTTGAAAAAGAACATGGACTTGATGATTTGGGAAATCCTCAATCTATCTGAATGGCAAAAGATGCTAAAATTAAAAGATTCACTGTCAGAAAAGCATGCTCTAGAGAAAAAGCCATGGGTGTGGCTGCACTACTTTTTGCTACTATCTCAGAAGGATCAAGAGGTCAGAATATTCAGTCACATCAAGGTCTCTTTGAAGTAATTAAGAGTGGGCTGGCCTGTTTGTTGGTTAGAGGATGGTGCTGATAACACTATGGTCCAGGGTTTGATTCTTGTACCATACCAACCAGGTGCCAAAAAAAAAAAAAAAAGTGTAACTTAGATCATTCAGCCATCTCAGCAGAAGCCAAAAATAGAAATGGGATTATCTAGGAAAGATCTGTGGATGAACTTCTTGTCTACTAGAGTGAATCTCTATGACAGACACAAGAGACCCTAAAGGTTCCTGAGATTTTTACAACAGTAGTGGGTGGTTTGGACTGAAAGCGTCAGATAGAAGATCAGAGAAGGCTACTCCACCCCTAAAATTTTATAGGTAGGAAAGAGGCTGATAAAATAACTTAACTACAAAAAAATGCTACCTTTCCTAAAAAATGAAGGATCCCTCAAGGGGCAGAGCTGTATGCCCTGAGGATTATGCCCAGTCCAATGAAATCTACTGGAATTTGGATTCTGAAATTGCCTGGATCTGTGACTCCTTTTTCCCTTCCATCTTTTCCCCTTTTGAACTGGAATGTGTGTAACTGGTATCCTATGCTTGTCCCAACACTGTATTCTGGGAGCAGATAACTTGTTTTCTAGCTTCACAGGTCTGTAGAGACAAATTTTGCCTCAGAGTGGCAAAATATACTCAGAGTCTCACACATACTTTATTAAGATGATGAGATTTAGGTTAGGACTTTTGAGCTCATTAGATTTACGAGATTTTGAACTTTGTGTTGATGTTATAATTGTTTGAGACTTTTGAGAATATTGGGATGAGGTGAATGTATTTTGCATTTGGGTAAAATGTGAATCTTTGGAGGTCAAGGGGTAGATTGTAATAGGCAGAATAATGGACTCTTCAGAGATGTCCACGTCCCAATCTCCAGAACCTGTGAAAATGTTAGATTACATGACAGGGGAATAAAGATTGCAGATGGAATTAACTTTTTTATCAGATGACTTTAAAGCAGGGATGTTATCCTGGATTATCTGGGTGGACCCAATGTTATCACAGATTTCTTTAAAAGTGAAAGAGGGAAGCAGAAAGGTCAGAGTAATACAATGTAAGAAGGATCCAACCCATTCCACTGTTGTTGACTATGAAGATGGAGGAAGGGGGATGCTAGCCAAGAATTGTGGTAGATACTAGAAAAGTGTAGGAAATGTATTCTCCCCCAGTGCCTCCAGAAAGGAAAACTGCTCTGCCAATTTGAGCCCAGTTAGACATACACAGGACTTCTAACCTATAGAACTAACGTGTGAGGTTTTAAGCCACTAAGTTAACAACAGCAGTAGTAGAAAGCCAATACAGAAAGCATTAGGTATTTCACCAGTAAGCATGGTGTTAGGTATAGGTTTTTCAAAGATGCCCTTTATCAGTTTGAAGAAGTTTCCTTCTATTCCTAATTTGTCATGTTTTTTTTTTCTCTTTTTTTTGGTGGCTGTCTGGCCAGCCCTGTCAAGTGTTTCTTAATGTAAAAGGCTGTTGGGGAGTTTTGTTTGTTTTGTGTGGCTGACCAGTAAGGGGATCTGAATGGAGTTTCTTAAATGCTTTTTCTATGTCTACTGAGATAATCATATGGTTTCTATCCTTTATTCTATTGATATGGTGCAATATATTGATTTTTTTTTTTTTGTATTTCATATAATGTATTTTTTTTATATTTATTATTTTTTATTTTAATTTATCAATATTAATTGATTTTTGAATGCTAAACTAATCTTGTATTCTTGGGATAAATTCCACTTACGGTATATAATCCTTTTTATACACTGCTGGATTCAGTTTGCTAGTATTCTGTTGAGGATTTTTTTATGTCATTCATATTCATGTTTTCTGAAGTTTTCTTATCTTGGAATATCTTTGTCTTGTTTTGGTATCAGGGTAATACTGACCTCACAGAATGAGTTGGGAGGTGTTCTTTCCTCATCTATATTTTGGAAAAGCTTGTGAAAAATTGGTATTAATGGGCCAGCCCGTGGCTCACTCGGGAGAGTGTGGTGCTGATAACACCAAGGCCACGGGTTCGGATCCCATATAGGGATGGCCGGTTGCTCACTGGGTGAGCATGGTGCTGACAACACCAAGTCAAGGGTTAAGATCCCCTTACCAGTCATCTTTTAAAAAAAAAAAAAAAATTGGTATTAATTCTTTAAATGTGAAGCTGTCTGGTCCTGGGCTTTTCTTTTTGGGTAGTTTTTTGATTATTAATCAATCTCTTATGGGTCTATTCAAATTTTCTAATTCTTCTTGAGTCAGTTTTGGTAGTTTCTTTCTTTCTTGGAATTTGTCCCTTTCATCTACATTATCTAATTGGCATACAGTTGTTCACAGTATTCCCTTAAAATCTTTTTTATTTCTTTAAGGTAGTAATGACAGCTCCTCTTTCATTTCTGACTGTAGTAATCTAAGTCTTCTCTCTTTTATTTCTTGGGCAGTCTAGCTAAAGGTCTGTCAACTTTGTTGATCTTTGTTTCCAAGAACCAACTTTGGTTGCACTGATTTTCTCTATTATTTTTCTATTCCAAACTACTTTTTCAAGGAACCTCTGAAACTACTGAAGAGTACAGAAAGTTAGTAAACTCACCTGATCCAAGAAATTTGTGAAGTTTATGAATCCAAGTTAGCCCAACACTATGTACACCAGCTTCATGAGTACAGTGATATCTTGAAGGACACTTGGGATCTAAAATAAAATCATAAATGATATAAAAGCAACCATTAGAAAATTGAAAGAATTTATCTCTGTATCCTATAAACATATTTGTTGATGGAAGTGATGGAAAGTCTACAGGACTTTTATACTGTAACACTATGTCAGGGATTTGAAAATTTTTTAATTTGTTTATTTATTTATTTATTTATTGGCAGCTGGCCGGTATATGGATTGAATCCTGTACCTTGGTGTTAAGTTCTTCAAAATAAAATGGTGATTAAGAATGGTAGGTCTGGGGCCGGCCCCGTGGTGCACTTGGGAGAGTGCAGTGCTTGGGAGCGCAGCGACGCTCCCGCTGCGGGTTCGGATCCTGTATAGGAATGGCCGGTGCGCTCACTGGCTGAGCGCGGTGTGGGCGACACCACCACGCCAAGGGTTGTGATCCCCTTACCGGTCACAAAAAGACAAATAAATAAATAAATAAATAAATAAAAAATAAAACCCAAGCTGGTGGGGATGATTTAAAAAAAAAAAAAAAAAAAAAGAATGGTAGGTCTGTAGAAAACCTATGCTTGCATACATCTACTTACAAGAAATTGTTGAAGCGAATGCACTCCTACAACACAGACCCTAAAAGGACTATAGCACAACTGCTTGGCCAATAGTTCTGTCATGTATGTCAGTTATGAAATGAGAAGTGAAGTTTTACATGTTTTCATAATGATGACTTACAGATGGTTTTATTTTCAATGTTGGATGCTCTTTTTGTTTGACAATCATTTATATTTATACCAAGAAATGTGTGCAATTGTTTCATAATTTTAATTAATTGGTTTTGAACAAAAAATTTCTCTACTTTCTTTGGGCCCTAGTATCATTGAGATGATCTTGAAACTAAAAGTTGAGCTTTTCCTCCCCAATTTTACCAAATTCTTTTTTTAATTAATAAACTTCATTGAACAGTTTTAGATTTTGTAGAAAAATGAGTAGAAGTATAAAAGATGAGCTTTTGAATACCTATTACTATTTTTATCTTTGTGACTTAGGATTTTTAAAATATTAAACTAAAATAAAATACAGGAATAATGTGTACAGGTGCTCCTCGACTTATGTTTGGGATAAGTCCCAATAAGACTATCATAAATTGAAAATATGTCAAAAATGGGCATTTTCTAGACATGATGGGATATGAAAACACAAAACACAATATTCAAAAAACGCTGGCAACACAGTACACTGTGGAGTATGCGTTGTTTACCCTCATGATCCCATGGCTGACAGGGAGCTACAGCTTGCTGCTGCTGCCCAGCATCACAAGACAGTACTGCATATCGCCAGCCCAAGAAAAGATTAAAATTCAAAATTTGAAATACGGTTTCTACTAAATGTGTATTGCTTTCACACCATCATAAAGTTGAAAAATTGTGAGTCAAACCATCGTGTTGGGCTGATAAAGATGGCAACAATAATGTACAAGCTGCTAAATTAAAAATGTTCTTTTATCTAACAGCCTCATTTTCTTACTGTTGACTTTATATTAATGTTATAAAATTGATGTTATACTATTTTTATGTATTTTACATATTGAGGTTCTGCAAAACACTTTTATTTTTTTTTTGCAAAACACCTTTGAAAACGGCATTCTGCTATAAAAAGTTTAAAAATCTCTGGTGTATGGGAATCATCCCTCTGTTTGAACAATAAAATATTGAAAACTTTCATTTCATTAGCTCATATTTAAGACTTAAGGCTCAAACCATCGCATTATGTTTACCATTATTTAAAATGACTTTTCAAAATTTGCTTGTGCTAATTTCAACAGAAAAATCTTAACATTGGGAAGTAACAGAAATCTGTTTTGAAAAAGAACCACCACTTAGTTACCGAAATAGGACATTTGATGAACACCACCCCTACATGTTATATGGTAGCCATTTCACTTTTGTTACTAAGAAATCTGGGTGTCTTTCAGTAATTGTAATATGCTTTAGGCACAAATACGAACAAGTAAAAAATTTCTTAGTTTCACATATAAAAATGTTACTCTCTTTGAAAGAATCAAGAAAAAAATGCCTACACTTAAGATTTCCTGAAGATATATGTATCTTTATAGGAAAACCAGTTAGTTTAAGTCACTTTACCTCACCAGTTTTCAGTTTTCTCATTTATAAAGTTCTTAGTTAGACTATATCTCTCAAAACACTTTAATTAGATGTGCCCAATGAGCTTTCTTTGCTGGCTTATTATGTAAGGAATACTGCCCTCTTAAATGTTTTGGCCATATTTTATTACAGAGTTGAAGCCATTATTACCAAACCTAGGCAAACTGGCTAATGAGGGCTGTAAACAGATTAGGTCAAACTGCTACAAGACTGAAATCCTTCTCTCTGTACCGGACAGAGGAAAAATATGAAAGGTACACCAAATTGTTGCAGAATGAGTAAGCTTTTGTTCCTCATTCTTCACAGGGAGAAAGACGAGATCCTAGAGGAGGATCTAAAAAAGAGTGGAGAGGCAAATAGATTACAAGATTCTTGTTTAAGAAGGGACCTCAGAGATCATCTAACATAACTGTTGTTTTCAGATGAGGAAACTGAAGACCAGAGAGGTTGAGTAAACAGCCCAAGACTATAAAGCCTATTAATAGTAGAGATGGAACTAAAACCTAGAACGTTCCAGACTCCTAGTTACAAACTCTTTCCACTCAGTCACTGTGTCTGAACAATACATTCTTTGATTGTCTCAGTAGTCCGTGTGAGATCTCCCTAAATGAGCAGAGATAAGTTGCCAGAAGGATCTGATACCAACCCAGGCAAGTTAAAAACAAAGAAAGAAAAAGGGAAACAATTCAAATTGAGTCTGGGTATAACAAGATAATGTGTTCCAAAATGAAGAAAGATAGATATTTGTAAAGGATACCTTAACATCAATATATTATAATTTGATTTTAAAAGTTATTTTTGAAGTCAATCTACTTCTGATAGGACCAGGAAAAATTCACTATTATAAACGAGTGGATGCAGACTGAAGATCACTATCTTAAAACTTGGGAAATTTGCTCAGTCTGTCTTGGACAGAAAGTGTACTATAGTGACTAAAAGGCCATAGGAACCCAGTCAACTTTTTAAAGGCTAGAGCCATAGAACAAATAAATTACACAGGCACAGTCTGTGGTAGTCTTAGTATAAATACAATGGCATAAAATAACTAAATTTAGTGTATACTTTACCTCTGTGAAGTTTGATTGGACAAGAAAAGTCAGAAACAAATGGATCATCCTCTCCAGATGCCAGTTTCAGGGCAAGCTCCAACTCAACACATTCAAACACATACAGAGAAGGAATGAGGTCGGCCCTAGAATCCCAGGACTTTTCTGACTGTAAAAAAAAGTGTTATAATTTTGATCTTGCATGTTTATTTGAACATGTATACAAGTAAAAACAGAAGGAAAAAGCTGGGTCAAATAGTAATTTCAAATTCTCCTTAATTCCCCTATCCTAGCAGTGCGTTGTTGTTCTTAAAAAAGAAAAAAATAAAGTCTCTCTTCTTTCCATTTAGATTTTTAAGTGTGCCTCAATTCCTTTTTTTTTTTTTTTTTTTTTGGTGGCTGGCTGGCTGGCACAGAGATCTGAACCCTTGACCTTGGTGTTATCAGCACCATGCTCTACCAGTGAGCTGTCCAGCCCTTTCAATTATTTTTAAGTGTTTAATTTCCATAATATCAGAAGTGCCAGATATAAGCTAAAGTTCTTCATATATTAAGCATTCTTATCAGGCAGGTCAGGAACTATATTAGGTGCTGCAGATGTAAAATACACATACACTAGCCTGCACTTACCGTTTGGTCATCTTCTTCTTCTCCCTCTAGCACAACACAGTGATACAGCACTCCTGATTCGGTGGCAATCACTAAGATGTTGGGGACACAGGATAAGCAGAGTATAGCACAAGCATCATAACCATAGTTATCTTCAGCCGCAGGATGCATGGGCAATGGACCCAACAGCTTTCCGATATTCCCAGGGCTAAAGAAACAATGAAAACATACTTGGGAAATGTTGGCAGAAGATAACCATGCCCATCCCTTCTAACTATTCTCTGATTTTGTCTTCCTCCAGCTACCATACCGTTATTATAAATGTAGTATATTCCCAATGTATCCTTTTTTGCTTTCCCATTCACATTCTACCACTCCGGTGGTTCTCAACCAGAGATAATTGCCCTTGAGGGGACACTGGCAATGTTTGAAGACATTTTGGGTTGTCACAAATGGGGGTGGGAGAGGGGAGGGTTTACTGGCATCTAGGGGGTAAAGGCCAGAGATGCTGTTAAACATTCTCCCATAGGACAGCTCCCTACAAAAAAGAATTACTCACTCCAAAATGTCAACAGGGCAGAGATTGAAAAATCTTACCCTAAATTTACTATGGTTTATTCTTCCACCCATTCCAATGAAGATCCTCTGGCAAAGGTAACCCATGAGATTCTAGTTGCTAAATCCATAAGGCATTTGACTTGACCTTTAGCTGCTTTTATAACTAGTTAACAATTATTGCTGCTTGACACCCTCAGCACCTTTAGCAATTCATTCCCATAGTTCTCTCTTTCTACCTCTGATTACACCTATCTAATTTCTGTCTCTTAAATATTGGTGTCCTCCAGGGTTCTGTTGTAAGTCCTCATGAGAGCATATTGAACTACGCCTAGTTTTAACTACCTAACACCTATATTCTGATGGCTCCCAAATCTTTTTTTCTGAAATGTAGCTTCTTTTCAGGGCTTTGGACCCACACTTTTAATTTGATTAGACAAACACATTTATTGAGTGCTAGATGATACCCCAGGTGAACTGATGGTTTAGTTGGGGAAGCAGACATTTAACCAGAATTACTATACCATGTGGTTAAGTATAACAACAGTAGGATTTATAGGGTGCAAAGGAATAACAGAAAAGTATAAAGAAAGTGAGGTGGGTAAGAAAGATATCAAAAATAAGATAAATGGGGAAAGGATGATTTCTGGAAAGGGGGTGGTGGTGGTTTGAACATTCCAAGCTGGGGAACAGCTTATGTAAAGTCCTGGAAGCATTAAAGACTAGGAACTAACAAGAAGGAAACTTACTATGATAAGAAGCAAAGAACAAGGTCTAAGGCAGCAGAATAGCTAGACAGATATCCCGGACTGGTTTATGAAGCAGACAGCCTTGTATGCCATGTCAAAATACTCAGAGTCTGAATGAGTGACAACTGCTCAGTGATAGTGTATCACTAGGTTTAAATCAAGGATGATGGAGCTTCACTTTACAAAGATTAATCTGGTAGCAGTGAGGAGGATGACATGGAAGGTCCAAAATGGGATTCAGGGAAACTATCTAAGGGAAGAATGATCTAGGCAAAAGATGATGAGCATCTGAAATGGGGACAAAGGAATACAGAGAAAAGTATATACATTTGAGAGATTTTCTTAATAAAATCAATAGAAATTTGGTACTGATTAGATGTAAGAGGATGTAGATGACCTTTGAGTTTTGGGCTAAGGTTACTAGGTGGATCATGGTGTGGATAAATGAGAGCTAAGCGGGAAGGGGACAAAATGTAAGGGAGGGTCATGTTACCACGAAGTCCTCCCTAGAGGAATCGCATGTGAAAGGCAGAGAACATTTCTGCCAAGGAGAGTGCACTCTATAGTTAATCCTCAACACTCTACACTGTCAAGATCTTTCATCTTTCTAATCTTTATCATTTTGCATACTCTCTTCTCTCTCCTGGAACCACCTTTGCTTCTAATTCTGTCTAGTGAATCTTTCAAGTTTAAGCTTTTATATTAACATTTCATCAAAGTCTTTTAAGATTGGCAGGCCTAAGCATTTAGTCTATCAGACTCCCACAGCACTCTGAGATGCCCTGAACACATCACATTGTAGTATAGTAAGTTATTAGTTTAGCCATTTTGGTAGACAAGTAACCACACAGCAGGGACCCTGCCTTCAATCTTGTACATATTTCCATCTTCCGCCACACAGTGGGCTCTGAATAAGTATCTGTTGAGTTGATTTATAAGTGAATAAACTCTAATGTTCAGCCCTTGGCCTTATGCCTCTGTAGTTATAAACTTTCCTGAAATTCTTATCCTGTATTGACTCACCATGACAAATGATTCTCATATCTCTATTTTTTTTCTTTATCATCTCTCATTTCCAACTGTCCATGGAATATTTCCACTTATTGGTCCAATACTGTCTCACGTTGACCATTTGTAAAAATAAATCTTCCCCCCAAATTAGCTGCCTTTTCTGACCTCAGTGTTTCTGTTAATGGCTCACTCCCTTATCCAAATAGTAACTAAGTCTTCTTGATTTGTCTTCTGTAGTATTTACTATGTTTCATTTCTCCCTTTGCATTCGACCACCCTAATTCAAACTCTTGTAGCCTACAGCTCAATTTTGCAACAGCTTCTTCAAAAAGTCTCCCTGCTTCAATCCCTTTCCTAATCAACTGTTTTATTCTTCTCCTGCTCAGAAACCATCACTAGTTTCCTACTATTCTATTCCTGCAAAATAGATCCCATATTCCTCGACTAAGTGTTTAATTCCACCAAAACTTTCTCCTCTGAGAAAATGCTTCTAGCTTTACCATTTAATGCTCCCTACATGACTCCTCTGCTTTAGTCCAAAATGTCTTTATCACTGAACCTTGAATGACACATGCACTTGCTTATTTTCACACTCTATGCTGCCCTTGTGACTGAAATGGTCTTACCCTTCCTTGATGCTTCATTTAATCCTACATGAGATGAGACCTCTAAGTCCCACAAGACCTCCATCCTTCTCTATGAAAATTTCCTTAACTTCTCCAGGCAGAATGATTCCTTCTTCCTCTGGATTCTTACTGGCTGTGTACCAACAATAAGGGATAGCTAATTATCTACTCATGTGTATATCTGTCTTTTTCCCCACAATTGGGATACAAGACACCAAATGACCATTTCTAATCATCCTCCTGGTGCCTCATTCATATAAGAGAAATAAATGCTCTTTTTGTTAACTAGACTTTATTTTTTAAAAATTTTCTTTAAATTTATTTTTTTTTCTAACTAGACTTTCTGAACACAAATCCAGTCCTATCTTAAGTGATTATGGAAGAACTCTATAGAACTTACTCAAATAATATGATGAAATGAAAGGTCAAATGATCTGTACTAACTTTTTCTCCAAAATATTCAAATCAGGTATCTAAAGACTGCAACACTTCCACAAACTCAAAAACATAGATCCAAAGTCCAACCATGACAATCTACACTGGAGCACAAGCTGAGTTTTCATTTCAGGTGGGTTACCACCTCAACTTACCTGTGTAACAGACTAACATATGTAAGGAAAGTCTCGCCATTCTCATATAAGATGTACAGTGGGTATGCCACTACTTCATCTTCACCTTTTTGTCCAAATATATTTTTTGGAACTGCTGCCAATGGCCCAAAGTCAAATGCAACTGCTGTCTCTCCTAAAGATGCAGTATATGCCCTTCTGGAAAGAGATTTAAAAACCAACTTGTTGAAAACAAAAACAAAATGTCCAGTAACAGGAGGTGAATATATATGAAATTTGTATTCAATGAAACGAAAAGACAAAAATTATAATTATGAAGAATGTTAACATTGGAAAACTGTCATAAAAGTAAGTGAAGAAAGCAGGCCATGAAATTATTTGGTGCTACTTTAATTTTAAATAGTTTAAATACACAGATATACAAACAGCAAAAACATACAAATATAAACATGCATAAACACAAAAAAGAAACAGGAATAAAACACATAAAAACTTCAATAGTTATCTCTGAGCAGCAGGATTCATTAGTTCCACAAATATTTACTAAGCACCTACTTTGTGCCAGGTACTGTTCTAGGTTCTGAGAATAAATACATCAGTGAATTATTCTCAGAGGTATACAACAAACAGAGAAGAAACAGACATATAACATAAATTCAGAAAATGATGTTATGAAGGAAAATAAAGTGGGACAAGAGGGTATGATCGAGGTGTCACTTTAGACTAGGTGGTACAGGAAGGATTCTGATAAGGTGACATTTGAGCAAAGATCTGAAGGAAATAAGGCAGCAAGTCTGTGGTTATCTGGGGAAGGGGCAATTGAGGTTGAGGGAAGAACATATGCAAAGACTCTAAGGTGGAAGGTGCTTGATGTGGTCTGAGGAATGGCAAGGAGGCGAAGGTGGCTGGAGCCCTGAGAGCTAGATGGCAGACCTGTAGGCCATGGGAAAGACTCTGGGAAATCAATGGGGTATGGAGAGCAGAGAAGTAGAATGATCTGATTAAACTGTAAGTTATCACTTTGGCTGCTGTATTGAAGATAGGTTATAGGAGATAAAAAAATTTTTTTTCATTTCCTTCTTAATACTTTTCTCTAGTTTTCCCAATTTTCTACAATAAGTATACATTACCTATATAATCAGGAAAGACAAACTATTTAAAAAATTTTAAATTTAGTAAAATTTGTTATCCAAAAAGATTCCAGTTCAAAACAAGGTTAATGAATATGGTTAAAATAAAATCACAATTTCATGTAGTTGAAAGCATCAACATCATTGTAAGTATTTTAAGTACCATATCTTAGTTTCTTTATCACATAGAAAGGCACATGGTATTAGGAGATAAAAAACCAAGATAATGAATGGGAACAAATTGACATAGAAGTTAATTTAATGAGACTCAAATGACTCCTAAGCAATGAAAATGTAACTGGAGCTTAAATATAGTACTATATCGAATAATGATAGTAGATACCAGTTAATGAGAAATTACTCTGTGCTAAGCACCATGCTAAGCACTTTTTAATGCATGACCTCATTTATTCTATACAATAATCCTAAGAAACGGGCAATATTATTTTTCATATTCATGGAATATACAGTAATAGAAATGAGACTTAGTGCAATTGAAAAACCTGCCCAGGGCTGGCCAGATAGCTCAGTTGGTTAGAGCATGGTGCTGATAACACCAAGGTCAAAGCAAGGGTTTAGATCCCTGTACCGGCCAGCCCCCCCCCAAAAAAAATGAAAAGCAAAGAAACAAAAACCTGCCCAGAAGCCACAGCTGGCAAGTGGTAGAGCAGAGATTAGAACCAGGTGTTTGTTGACACCAGAGCCAAAGCTCTTAACCACTGGATTTGCTCTACTGCTTCTTATCTGGACAACGTGCCCATCTTAAGGAAGTTGGTCAGCTATGAGACAAGTTGCAGGGGAGAAAATGCCCTCACTTAAGAACAGGACCTATCAACTCCCAAAGGCAGTTATTTCCCCATTGTGGAGATGAATGTACTGGGATTTAAGAAGTTGGTGCTGTAAGATATTCACATCATTTAACTGAAACTTTCAGTTCTGGAATTGTCGAAGAGAATTAAAGTGGTCCCAGGTCAATGGCAACCCTTGGCTCCTAGCAGAAGCAAATGCTCTTTGGAAGAACACACCCCAATTCAGGTTCTTGATATTCTCAGACATTAAGATTATGTACATATAAGTTCACAGTTAGAGACCAGCAATCATAAGGAAACCACCATGACTGCAGTTCCGGAGAAAGAATAAATACTGATTTAGATTCTCCCCAAGACTTCAGATATTAAAATTGTCAAATATATAATAGCTATGTATAAAATATTCAAGGAATAAAGGTTAGAATAACAAAAAATAAACAAGACTATTAGATCTGACCAACACAGAGACACGAAAATAACTAAATGGAACTTCCAGGAATATTGCTACTAAAAGCTTCACTCCACATGCACACACTGTGGGTGATCATGTGTGGTAATCACCAGAAAGACTGATCAGGAGGCCAGAGGAATAGGGTTTGTGAGTTCAAAGGGTGATTCTGTTAGTGATCAAAGTAGCCAGAAACTTGTCCCTGTAGTGGGTAAGAAAGCATAAAAGAAGCCATGGTCACGGGAGAATCAGAAGGGCTATCTATGTTCCACTCCAGGTTCTGGGACACTAGATGCTGGTGTGGGAGTTCAGAATCTCCCTTATCCACGTTGAGTGAACAGCTGGTAGACCTCTAGCCCAACACTGTTACCTTTCACCTTTTTCTATATTTTGTCATTTTATAATGTATTCTCTTATCCACATTACAATAGGGAATCAGTTTCTGCCACTCACATTTAAAACTCTCTTGAAAACAGATTGTAGTGGATTGAATTATGTCTCCCCCAAACTCACTGAAGCTTGAATTGTGTTCCCTAAATTTTATGTATTAGAAACTTAGCCCCCAGGGTGACTGTTAAGAGGGTGGGAAATCCTATTATGGTAATTGAAAGGTGGAGCCTTGAAGAGGTGATTGGACTGTAAGATTTTAGGATTGTGCAGTAGTGAATGGATTAATAATGGTGGTCAGGGTTTTGGTTCTGAGGGCTTTAAAAAGACAGTGAATGAGGAAGTTACTCTCTGCTCCACCATTTTTGCAATGTGATACCCTGATGTCACTGAAGTCACCACCAAAGAAATCCTTCCTCCAGATGTGTTCCCTGGACTTTGTACTTCCTAGCCTCTGAAACTGTAAGCAATAAATTTTGTTTTCATATAAATCACCCAGTTTCAAGTATTTTGTTATAAGCAACAGAAACTGACAAATACACAGATCAAGCTAGTAGTTATAGTGACATTCAGATTTGTAACTTCTTGTTACTTATTCACTTCTTGTTACTTATTATCAACTTTTGCTTACTTCTCATATTACCAAAAGCATGCTAAATTCACCTCTGGAAAACCTTGCACTCTCTGATAAAACTGCATTTATAATCCCAATAAAATAATTTAAAAAAACATGTCATGACACAAATAAAAACTTACCCTTTATTAAGTATTAGGCTTTCTTCTTCTGCTTCTGAAAGGACAATCACCTTAGTGGGTGTCTGGGGCTCACGCAGAGAGTAAATTCTAGCAATCAAATGAGAAGAAAACCAGCACTTAAAATTCTTTCATTTCATTCCCAGTGCAGGGGAAAGAAAAAATTCTTTCATTTTCCCAAATCCCGCTCTCCTTTCCATTAGTCAGTTCTTAACTGAGAATTTTCCTACCAGTTATCACAACCATTTATTTGTCAAAGAGCTTGCTGTTGCTGACAAAGCAGCCCACTTCATTTATTCTTTAACTACATAAGAGGGAGTTTCCCTTGGGACCTAGAGAAATGTTTTCTATCCTTTCCAAAATTCTTTAGCAGCCTAATCCATACCACTGAACCCTCTGTCTCTTCCATCCTGAGCCCTCAGCCATACTCACCTTGTCCAGTCATCTACTACTGCCCCCAGCTTGCCAGCTCCCACTTCCCTTCAATTACACCCATCTGTCTCTGCCTGTTAGACCCCAAATCTACAAGAGAAGGAACCATATCTTTCTCTTCTCCATATACCAACTGGCCAGCAGAGCGAGTGACATTAGCCTGTAATCCATACATGTTATGTTATATAAAGACCCAATATCATGTCATCTATATTTTCTCAAGGGAAAGTATAAAACTGTAATCTTTCTACTAAAATCATATTTAACTTAAAGTAACATATTTCATAGCATATATGGCTAGTGTTAAAAGGGGAATGAATTTCCAAAAAGCCAATAATGTCATTATTAGAAATCCAATGTTTCTTTATAAAGTCTTCACCAAATTAATAACTTATTTTGTCTGACCCTGATAAGAAGTTTTAAACTTGGTTTGTTTCATTATCCATAAAATATCACATAAGTATTTAATAAATGTTTTTAATGATAATTTGATCCAACTGAATACACATTTATTGTGGTCTTCCTAGGTGCCTACAAATATTACTGACTTCAAAATACACATAAATACTATTGTGTTGGGGAACAGTGAAAGAAAAAGTACAACAGGGCATTGAGTGAAAACTTCCTTTTACCCTGAAATTGTCGACAAAGTCCAAAACTTAGGAACACAGAAGTATTAAGTATCCTATATTTTAAAACGAACCTTCAATATTTGGGATTAGATACCTCCCATAGGGCTTATTGAGGAAGAACTGGACCTATGCTCTCTCTCTACCATCTCCTTTTCCAGCATATATAAAAGGAAGACTAAGAAGAGAGGATGTCAGAGTCCTTAGGAGTACACTATAGTGTTTGTAATGGGAGGGTTTTTCTTCCCACCTTTCTTTATCCCCAACTCCAAAGCCAAATGGGTGGGCAGGGAAGGCTCTAGGAGAAACACTCAGCCAGATTTGGAGATAATCTGTGATAAGGGAGATTGGTGCCTCATGTCCTAGCTGAATGCTAGATGTACTGCAGAAGACTATAGGCCACCAAAGTACAGAAATTCTTGAACGAATCTGAGATGTCTTATCCTAGAGTTTAGGGGCATGCCAGTACTATATGGTATCTATTTTTTATCTGAGAATTTCTGAAGGAGGTATGCTACAGCAGCGTAAGAAAGGACTATGGTACGGTGTGCCCAGTTCTCTGAAGCCCTTGGAAGAGGACCTTGGCAATAACCATGGCTCTATATGAAAGTCTACAACAGTTAGGTGAGAAGGTAGGAGATATCAAATTTGGTAATACTCCATCTTGAGAGAGAGTTCAGGGCATGGATTGCTGCCAGGAGCCAATAAGATAACAGGGCTCCTTAGTGATGAAGGGAGCTGAAAGTTTAAACACTGCCCCCCAACACACACACACACCATCTGTGCAGAGACTACCACATTAACAGAGGTTACTAGCAGCACACAGAACTAGATTAAACCAAGATCAGGCATACCTTCCCATCACTGATAGACAACCAGTTAGGTAAGATCTCTGCCTCACCTATCCCACCCTCCCTACCCCTATTCTTTGATTGGTATCAAAATTAGAGGAAGGAGGAGGCAGCCCCACTCCTTACACTTCACCCTATACTCCAAAGTGCTGGGATAGAGAAAGAGTGAAAGAGCAGACTACGTGCTCTCCACTCCTTTCAGATCCCTCAAGACACAGGTCTGACCTATGACAAGGCCAGGATATTGTTTTGAAATGGATTTGAGATCAGAGTTTTAAATTGGACACGTTTTTTTTTTTTTTTTTTTTTTTTTTTTTAAAGATGACCAGCAAGGGGATCTTAACCCTTGACTTGGTGTTGTCAGCACCACGCTCTCCCAAGTGAGCCAACCAGCCATCCCTATATAGGGATCCGAACCCATGACCTTGGTATTGTCAGCACCACACTCTCCCAAGTGAGCCACGGGCTGGCCTGACACACTAAGTTTTAACTAAAAGTAACCAGAAAGCTATGAGATCTATATAAGATGCTATATAGGAATCAACCATTCAGCAGGGAAGGAAGATTTGGTAGAGCACAATTAAAAACAGTGATTAGGAAAAATAAAACTTGATATATTTGTACCTCTGTTGAGTCCTTCCAATAAACTTTTTACATAAGACAGATCCAGAAAGCTAACTGATATAACAGAAATCTAAGTAGGATTAGGGCATTTAATTATAGAGTGCAAAGCTTGGAAGGGGCTTTAGAAATATCAAATCAAACCTGCTTACTAGAAACAGATTAGAAACTGAGGCACCTCCACTAAAAAGAAGTTCAAGATCTCAGAGATAAGGGAAGTGACATTGGGACAAAAATTCAAATCTCTCAATTTCCATTTATATTCTTTCCCCTATGCTACATTTTATCATCAGAAGGGTGACATGATGAAGAGTTTTGGGAAGATTACTCTAACAATACTTACAGGTAAGACTAGGAAAGGAAAGACTGGAGGCAGAAAGACTAGTTGAGAAGTAAGTGCAGTAATTAAAGCATGTAAGTTAGAGCAGTTAGGCAATTTTTACGATTGAGAATGGGTTACAATAGCCATCAGATAAAAGCATTACGACATTCAGTGACTCTTTTAGTGCTACCTTGAGCTGTTAATTGGCAAACAGGAATACAACCTTCTCATTCATAAACTACAAGTGAGTTAAAAATAAAATTTACCTTATTACATTATCTGATGTTAACAGCACTATATGGGGATCCAGCATTTCACTTGGATACCAGGCAGCATGCTTCAGAGTCAGAGAGGTAGAACTGGTGAAAAATCTCTCAGCAATTGGAGTGGTACTAAAACAAAGATAACAATTTTCTAAAACATTTTATAGAACTTTAACATTCTTTGCTTTTCTTTCCTTCAAATTTCTTTCTCTTAAATGTTGCTGAGAGAGCATTCAAAGCATCTATTCAATCAATATCAAGGAATCAAAAGAAAAATATTTTCTAAATTGTAGTGTATTTTATATAATACTTTACAAGTGCTTTTAGATACAGTATCTTTTCATCATTTTACCAACTTGTAAGGAAACTACAAGGACAGATACTATCATCACTATTTTGAAAATAACTCAGGAATTTAGAAAATAAACAGCTTAAGGGGACTCAACTCACAAGTTGTGAAGCTAAAGGTGGGTTTCTACCTTATATTCTTTTCCGTAGGTGTTTTAGACTCACTTTTCTGTATTTTTAAAACATTATATAAAAATAAAATCTAGGTAAAGTTCTGAGCAAACTTCTGGCTCACAGACAATTACTACCTTTAAAAAAATTTTATTTCTACCTAATTGAAAGAATAACCTAACATCCAATGGGAGAGCAATGTGATAATTCAGGCGGAATAAAAGTACAGTCACATATATACTATAAACATTAATATCACAAGAAGTCAGTCTGTAGACCATGTGGAGTGCTCTAATGTTTTAATAGCATACTAAAAATATTTTCAGAACCACTGGTCTTGAACAATTTTCTGTATAAATTACAAATTATACAGATAAACACTAAATGAAAATACAACTTACCTACAATTCACTGTTGATTTTCCACCCTCAAATTCAGAATTCTTCCCCCATCTTTTAGGTAATTCTAATACCATAAGTCCTTTTATTCCTATAAGTGCTACATGATGTTGTGTCGGACTTAACAAGACTTGACAGATTTCAAACAGAGGTGGATTTATGCAAAGCAATCTCTGGAAATTAAAACAAACTGGTCAAAATAGTTAATTTTAATGTAAATGTATGTACGTGGCAGTTACTTGAAATCACACTAATGTTTCAGTTTTCTATAATTTTAAGATAATTATAGAATAATGAAGCATTCTGGATAAGTACTAACACGGGCCATTAACTGATGAAATGTTTTTAATCATTTAGAGTGGAATATTATATAAAATGCATCAGATTTCACTACCTTGATAAATAGAGACTACTACACATAATTTTCCTTTTTATGATCAAGCTCTAGCTTACCACTCCAGTCTCACCTCTCCACCATTCCTCACTTGGACTTCATACTCCAATCAGATTAACTTGTACTTCTGAGAAATCATCACACTTTGCTATGACTCTGTGTCTTTGCACATTGTTCCTCTTCCTACAAAGCCCTTGTTTTTCTTTTTTAGCTGGCTAACAAGACTTACACATTGTTGGAGACTCAGCTTCTATGAACTTTCTCTCCAAGAAAATATCCCTCATCTTCTGGCCAGGAATAAATTGTACATCTTTTCTGTACTTCTATAGCACACTCTGGATAATTTTATTATAGTTCTTATCACCCTGCATTCTAATTGTCCTTTTCACTTGCTCATCCCACACTACTGACTATGATCCATGTCTTTCCTCTCTGTAATCTGGCGTATTGCTGACTCTCAATAGATGCTCAGTGATTAGCTATATGAACTCATAAGTATTAATAAATGGCAATTACTATATTATATTATAAATAGTACAATAAAATAAAGAATGACTTCAAGAGCTTCTACAGTCAGCAGACTGCTGCTTTACCTATACAGACTTAATATGAAACAGTGATATTTTCAGGGGGTTCTGATGAGCTGTTTGTCTTAGCATCCCATGTCATCAAAATAATTCCCTTCTGCTATTGGTACTTCCTACTTCTTCTCTCATGACTATTTCAAATTCCCATTTTCTTTTCTTTCTACTTTTGGTAATAAACCATGGGACTGATGAGGTACTGTTTACCCTATGTACAATGGTACTTCAAAAAGTTTGTAGAAAAACTTAATTAAAGGATAATACTTCCATGAACTTTATGAAGACCCCTAGTATAATCACCCTAAGCCAAAATCCTTTTACACAAGACTGTTCTGAATATAATGAATGAGACTTCTACTAATTGCTACTGACGTCTGTAAGTCTGTTGCTTTTAGTTGCTGTTGCTGATTCTAATCAAATTGTTTTTTCTCTTGTCAGTGGTTCTTTCCTTCTTTTCCCTGTACTCAACCTCCACATTCTTTCTACTTGATTTTGACAGTCTAACTTAAACCAAACAGTGGTTACCTTTCTTCTGCTGCGTATACAATTCAATCACAGTTCATTTGTAATAATCACAGTTTTTAGGTTTTTGGTGTTGTTTTTAAAGTCACTACTCATGCTTTTTTTTAACATTCAAAGTTACAACTCATGATAAGCTGCTTTCTTTCCAATCTCGGATTTTTTGAGATTCTGGAAGATTGAGGGTTATTCAATCACCAATATTTACTGAGAGCTTATTGTTCCAGGCATTCTGTCAAGTGCTGGACATACAAAAATGGGTAAGGCAGACACAGCCCCTGCCTTGGTCCTTACAGCTTTGAAAAGAGACAGAGTAAATAAATAATTATAAATAATTAAATTAGACTGTGCCAAATGCTGTGTAGCAAGGTTTGCTGCTATTAGAATACTGTGTGCTAAACAAATGATTATTCTTAACTGAAATTTTACAGTAAGTACATTGTAAACTCTTGACTTCTTTTTCAAAACTGCAAAAGCACTGCTAGCATCTTGTTAAAATCCTATCACTTGTCGCCAACAAGGATTGAAAAGTGGCATACGACAGATGTCATACGTTAGCACGGGTGCCAAGTTTTTTTTTTTTTTTTTTTTTCAGTTCTTAAAAGAAGAGAATTAATTTATCACAAATAAACATTTCCATAAAACAATGTTTGATCACAGCAAGTCCGGAATACCTACTTTCTGATCAAACCCACTTTCACATGCTACTGGCTTATCAAAAGCAAACAAAAATCCCTTCCAACTTGGGGATGGCCTAGTTTTCTAAAAGGGGTTTTCCTCCTCCATGTTAGGCAAGAATCTTGGCGCTTTCAAATCTATCTGGCTTGATGTTCACAGCAACCCCAAGAGAAAGTTATCATTATCCCTATTACCTTACTAGTGTCACGTCATTACATAGGGTTCTCTTGACCTACATTAGTAGATAGAAAACTAATAGTTCTAATAACAGACAGAGGACATAGTTCTCTATCTCCTTACCCTGCTCTGTTTTTCTTCAGAGCACTTAACCATCACTGGTATTTTACTGATTATTCCATGGCCTTTCCCTTTTCCCCAGACCTCCAGAACTTACGCCGCTGGAGTGTAACAGTGTCTAGCAGTGTCAGTGTCCAAGGAACGAAATAAGGAAACAGGGGCCTCAAAAGGTGATGTGGCCATGCTGGAGGGAAGTAAGATGGAAGAAGGACTTTTCCGAGCGAAGGGGGACGTCTGCTTAAGGTTGAGTAACAACACACCTACCAGAAGATGAAAAACAGCCAAGATGGGAAGAGTGCAGATAAACTAGTTCAGATCCCGACTGAGGGTCACTTCCAAGATCGGCCTGGCCATACCTGGTACTGGGAGAGAGAGGGCTCCTCACCGCCGCCGCTGAGGCCCCGGAGGCGAACGACTAAGAAGGAGCTGCCTTCTCTGTCCCACAGGAAGAGCTCTCCGCCGAGGCCGAAGAGCAGGTTTCTTGTCAGCAACGGTGGTGGCAGCGGCGCCGACGAAGGCAATGATGAAGCCAGTTTCTCCGGTTCGGCTGGACTCTGGTTTTTCAGTCCCTCCCGGAGCCGTAAGAACACGACGTGGTTAGGAAGCCAAGTCTGCCACAGCTCACCGTCGCCCGCAGGACCTTCGGCAGCCGCCATCTTGGGCCGACTGCTTCCCTCACTTCAGTTGCTCAGCCCCGCCGCTGAGAACAGCCAATCCGCGGCCAGTCGTCCACTGCTTTAGCCAATTATCGAGCAGGCGGCCCGGAAGCACGAGGCTGCGCCAGGGGCGGAGTGAAGGGGAGGCCAGCCCATCAGGCAGAGGCATTGCCAGGGGACTGCCAATTGCCAGTCTAGCATTTATTCTGAAGCTGAAAAGGGCGGGACGAGAAGGTCAACAGAACAGTGACTGTTTAGAGAAAGCTTTGGTGCTGTTGTAAGGCAAGTACCAAAGACTGAGACCCGTGTATCTAATTGCCTGTTGGACATCACCCTCTTGGTAAACCCAAGAATCCAGAACTTTCCTTCAAGATTTATCTACCTCAATCCAGGTTAGGTTGACCTCACACGTGTCACTACTTCAGCCACTCTTTTTTGGGGTTGCCCAAATCTGCCTCCGTGTGGGGCCGGCCGATAAGACAACACTTCCAACAATCCTTTGCGACCTAAGCGCGATTGACGCTTAGAAACTACCACTCCCAGAGTTCCGCGCGCGGCCCTAAGGGCGGGGCTTTTATCGGCGAAGTCCACCAAGAGGAGATGGCTGAGCCGTCAGGATCTCGGCACCACTCGCGGTACAAACTCGTGGGCTCGCCTCCTTGGAAAGAGGCTTTCAGGCAGGTTAGTGTGGGTCTTGGGCCGTGATGGCTGCCCCAGCCCACCCCGGGGACCGTTGTCCTCCGTGCCCTCGGCTCAGCCCTGCTCTGTGAGGCAGGAGCCAGGAGCGGCTGGCCGGTGGAGGCGTACCTCGAACCAGGGCTCCCTGTCTGTAGGTCTGGGTCTTGCCACTGCCCCGCCGCCTCCCGGAGTGTTTGGTTTCCTGGGTGTGGGATTAGAACGGGTCAGCTCATTCCCAGGAAGCCTTGTTTTTGGATTCGTGTTTGTTTCAAATTTGAAGTGTGGTCATGAGCGCACCTTCTGCATCTCTACCTACTGTTGTTGGGCAGGTGGGCACCGAGGGACGCACTTTGTGTACGTACGTCATGTGAGGTAGAAGCGATTTCTGTTCTAGGCAGGAGTAAACTGAGGCTCAGTCACTAAGTCTTAGTAAAGTTATGTCCCACCTCAGTTCTGGCCTCTTCTGAACTCAACACGGTTTCTAGTAAGAAACATTGCCTATCTCTTCGGGAATCTCTAAATCTAAAGTAGTGGATATATCCCAGGAGAATAATCTGAGGGAGATAATTCTTTGTTGTGGAGGGTTGCTCTGTACATTGTAGAGTGTTTAGCAGCTCCCTTGGCCTCCACCCACTAGATGCCAGCAGTCCTACAAATAGAAGCGTGAAAACCAAAAATGTCTTCAGGCATTGCCAAATGTCCCCTAGGGGACAAAATCATCCTAAGCTGAGAAACACGTTGTACAGAAAGGCCATTTCCACAGTTATATCTAAAGTAGCAAGAATTTGGAAGCAATCTAAAGGTTCTGTAATAGGACAGTGAATGCTGTGATATTATGCACACAACCATTAAGGAAGTCGGCACTGAAGACAGAATATGAAATATGGCCATCTGGAAATACATGAACGAAGCATTGTAATTTTACTTATCTACGTGTGGATAGGGAATGGAAGGGAATATGCAAAAATAACAGTAGTTAGGATTATAGTTGAAATTTTGTGTCTGTAACTATCCTTTAATGTTTTACCGACTAATTTAAGAGTTGATTTTTTTTTCATGGAACCACTCTTCTCCCCTCCCTACCCCCGTCTTGCTCCTTTTTTCAAGGGATGCCTGGAGAGAATGAGAAACAGCCGGGACAGGCTCCTGACCAAGTACCGCCAGGCTGTAGGCAATATGCCAGGGAAAGCTCAGAAGACCTTTCTAGTGCAGGAGGTGATGGAAGAGGAGTGGAATGCTTTGCAAGCAGAGGAGAACTGTCCAGAGGCCTTGGTTCAGGTCAGGCTGGGATATCAGTTTTCAGAGAGAGGGCTACACCGTCAAGAACTCCTAGTGTCCTCTTTGTACCTGTTTACCCAAGTCCTTTAAACTTACCTGCCCTCCCAACCCCCAATTAGAATTCTAACTGCCTTTAACCTAGGCTCTTCTGCCTTTAATGTTAGACTCTTCTAGATGAATTGTTTCTAAATACAGACTGTAAACCTGCTGCATCATTGCAACATAACCACTTATGAAACTAAAAGAAATTCCATTTCTTGCCTCCACCCTTGGAAATTTTGATTCAGTAGGCATGGGCTAGGAATCTCTCTCTCTTTTCTTTTTTTGTCTTTGAATCTCTCTTTTAAAAAAGGTCTTCAGGAACTTTCCAATTCTAATCTCAGCCAGAATTGGAAGTTGGATATGGATAAGAAACTATTTACAGTGTATCAGGAAGAACACTGGATTGAAAATCATGTTATCAGCATTGTGAGGACTATGTAAGAAAACATGTGGGAAAAACTGCTTTGAAACCATCAAGGCACTATATTAAAATGATGCATTATTCAGTGGCTTCTATTTGTCCTATAGTATGCCAAATGTTTGCCTTACATCACCACAATTAATGCTCACAATAACCCCCTCAGGTAGGCTTTATTCCCACTTTACAGAGGCCAAAACAGGTTTATAGAGAATAGGAACTGTATTAGTCCGTTTCTGTGGCTTATAACAAAATAACTTGCAATTGGATAGGTTATAAGAAAATGAAATTTATTGCTTACAATTTCTGAGGCTCGGAAGTCCAAAGTCCAGGGAACATTTCTGCTGAGGTGACCCTACAGCAATGCAGGGTGTCACATGCTGAGAATGGCAGAGCAGAGAGAGAGATTGTCACATGCTGTCTTTTTAAAGCCCTCAGAACTACACCCCTGACCGCCATTATTAATCCATTCACTACAGCATGGTCCTCAGAATCTAATCACCTCTTTAAGGCCCCACCTTTCAATTCCCAGAATAGGATTTCCCACCCTCTTTACACTGTCACAGAGGGGACTAAGTTTTGAGAGGATATCAGTTCAAAGCAGGAACTTTCCCGTGGTGACATAGCCTTGGAAGAATATGCACTTAACTCCTACCCTATACTCTCTCCCCCACATTTGTTGCTTTTATTTTGTCACTGGGTAGTTTGATCATGTATTGATGACTTCTTGGCATGACCACACTACTCCATTGTCAGCATATTCTGCAGGAGGACTGGATGGATTTTGTTATGTAAATCTTGATTCTTCAAGCCATTCTCCAAGTACGAATCGCTGTGGGGCTTGGTGGCTGATTAATACTTCAAACTTCTGATGAGTCTACTTTCTCTTGCAGTTGGAGGAGCAGGTGAATCTGGCTGTGCTGGAGGAAATCCAACAGGAGCTGATTGACCAAGGTAACACCTGGGAGTAGTTCGTTCTAACCATACAAGTACTTAGCTACTCTAATGCTGACCTTTCCTAGGATCGGCACTAGTTCCTTTTTTTTTTTTTTTTTTTTTGCGGCTGGCCAGTATGGGGATCTGAACCTGTGACCTTGGTATTACGAGGCTGCTCTCTAACCAACTGACAGAATTAGTTCTTAACTCCCCCTTCTCTACCTCCATCTTCAGCCAAGTGTCCAGAAGTCTCTGCTGTCTTCCCAGTAATAAGGGTCTCTAGGGTGCTAGGCTTTGTGCTAAGAACTTCTTATTCTACAATTTTGTTTTCTCCTTGTGACTACCTTGTAAGATAGTGTTAGACAGAACAGAAAGTGGTGTTCTCACACAGGTCACACAGCTAGTAGATAAGTGGTGGAGTTGGGAAACAGAATCAATTGTATGAATCCAGTTTCCATGTTTATTCTACTATCCTGCTTCTCTATTAATAGATTAATAGTAAACATGTAACTTTACAGGATACAGTGGATGGTCAGATTCCTTTCTGTACCCAATGGAAGTGCTGTCTCTCCCACCCATTCTTTACTGACTCCCCAGGATCTTGTGAGCATTCACTCCTTGAGGTGCCTGTAGCACTGTGTAGAGTGCATAATTTAGCACCTTGTATAATTAAGTCATTTATTGTATATTGCCTTGTCTTGACTTCATTTTTATCGTCTATAAAATAGAGATAATAGACCTACCCTATAAGTTTGTTGTAGGGCTTAAGTAATATGTATAGAAGACTTACAACAGTGCCTGGTATATAGAAAGCTTTCAGTAATTGATGGCTCTTGTCCTGGGTATGCAAGAGCACATACTCTTGAGCCAGACCACCAAGTTCACCTCTTAGCTTTACCACTTTAACTTGTGTGGCACTGAGCAAAGCACTTCATTTCCCTGTGCCTCCGTTTCCTCATCTTTGAAATAAGGATACTAATAGTGAAGAAGTTAATGTATATAGAGGACTTAAAATAGCAATGTAAGTGCTATGCAAGTGTTATTTGTTATGGCTTGTTATTATTGACTCTAGTTAGACTGTAAATTCCTTAAGTTATTTTTAAAAAACTGATTTGCTGCCCCCACTCCAAAACCTATCTTAGTGGTGAAACATAGGACTCAATAAATATTTCTTTTGCTGTACATTTAGTTGAAAAATCTGAGGTCATAAGTGTTTACTCTGTTGTGCTATACTCACCATAAGGAACATTCTAAAGTAGGGGTCAGCAGACTTTCTGTGAAGGGCCAGACAAGTGAATATTTTAGACTTTGCAGTCCACGTGGTCTCTGGCACTCAACTCTGCTGTTGTAGTGGAAAAGCAGTGATTGATACTATGTTAACAAATGAGCATGACTGTAGTTTGCTGACCCCTGCCCTAAAGTCTAGACTGTGAGCTCATCAAGCTCAGGGCAGTCTTTTCATCTTTGCACCATGTGACTAACACCTACCAGGTACTTTTGCATGTTTGCCAAATGAATGAACACACAGATTCTGAACAAACACAGACTTTGAGTGTATGGACATTGGGAAACAGATCACTTTAGACTCAGCAGGGTGGGCCTAGTGTCAGAAGTAAGTGCTCAGTGTCAGCTTTCTCCATTTGCCCCTGGGCCCTGACATTCCACATCTCTGCTCCTATGGCCTCAAGAGATGTGTGTGAAAGTTGTCTCCTTGCCCTTGGCCTCCTTCATCTCATGCTCACAAGGATGGGGCAGTTTGGAGGGGGCAGATTAGAGGGGGAAGGATTCAGCAAGGTGAAGCTAGCCTGAGAGCCGTAAGTCCCAGTGATTGGTAGTGTGGTTTTGCCCAAATCTTTCCCTTGTGTGGAGGAAGCTTTTGAGGGTGAAGCTTAGCATTGGATACAGGGCAACCCTGGTGAAGCATGGTGAAGAACTCCAACTGCCTTTTGCCTTGCAGAACAGTCCATCATCAGCAAGTATGAGAAGAGCTTGCAGTTTGATGAAAAGTGTCTCAGCATCATGCTAGCTGAGTGGGAAGCAAACCCCCTCATCTGCCCTGTGTGTACAAAGTAAGAGTTTTCAAAACCTTTTCAGCATTATTAGTTTCCATCCCCCACTCTAAGGTGAGCAGAATTTCCCCCCAAATTTGCTGCCTAAAAAGGTTTGGGGATCCAGGTTTGCTGGCTATGGTGCTCTGGGATCCTAATTCTGCTTCTAGGTACAACCTGAGAATAACAAGCGGTGTGGTCGTGTGTCAGTGTGGTCTGTACATCCCATCTCATGTAAGTGTTCCATGCACACAAATTTTTTGCCCCCTCTTCCCACGTATATCTACTTTTTTGAAGACCCTCCAGTGGGGGGCTGGAGCTGATTTTGCATATCTCTTTCCAGTTACGTGTTCAGTGATGTGGTAGCTTCAGATCAGCCATGGTGAGCTGACACTTGCTGAGCACTTACTTCTGACACCAGGCCCACCCTGCTGAGTCTAAAGTTATCTGTTTTCCAATGTCCTTACACTCGGAATCTGTGTTCAGAATCTGAATTGACAAACACTACAGAGCAGGGCTGTTACCCCCTGAAGACTCACCACTGCTTAGGATTTTCATAGAGATCCCAGTTTAGGAATGAAAACACCTGTATCTGACCCTCCATAAAAAATTTTCATATGTGAAGACACACCTATGTTCAAGATTTAAGCTTCAGTGACTTTAAAATAGAGAAGGAACCCTCTTATCTGACATGATGGGTACTGCAAGTTTTCCAGTTAATTGAGCAGTTGGTTAAAATGGCAAATTATGAAAATGAAACATTTTACAGTAAGTTTCAGACATATAAATGTATTTGCCAATCTTTGAGTGGGGCTCTGCTGGCTGTAGTGTGTAGTCCTCTTTTTTACATAAACAACTCCTGTAATTCATACTCTGGAGGTTTCAGTTTTATTTCTATAAAGTGGATCAAGAAACTGAGTATACAACTTTAGGATTTTTCCTCCCCATCTTTTACCTAATTCAACAGCTCTTTTTTTTTCCCCAAAGCAACTGATCTTTTTGAGTGTTTCCTAAACTTTCCACTTATTATCACAAAAATAAAACTTCATTTTCACTTCCTGTATCATTGGTTTACATAATATGTAATTATATTACTGAGTTACAGTAATTAGCATGTTCAATTAGCACAAGCAAATTTGGGAGCAAACTGCTGATTCTTGGTAAGGATATACTTGGCTGGTTGGGTCAGAAGCAAAGGGAGGCTAGAAAAGAGCCTACTAGCTCTGAATGTTCTTCATGCCATGAGCAGCATGTGTATGGAGAGCATTGGTTAATCCAGAGAGGTGGTTAAATGGAGATTGCATAAGAGATCTTAGCACAATTATAAGCCTAAGAGTATCTTTGAAGCTCCAGGGAATCAAGCCATCAGAGCAAACCAGAGCTTTTTTGGTTGGTATGGGGAACCAGGATTTTCAACCTGTTGACTATCAAGTAACTAAAATTAGGTTGTGGTTGAACTTTTTATTTTTTAGTCTCCAGAGTTGACAGAGCAGAAGCTTCGTGCCTGCTTAGAGAATAGCATAAATGAGCACAGTGCACATTGTTCCTACACACCTGAATTTTCAGTCACTGAAGAAACAGAAGCAACATCCAGTCTTCTCATGAGCTGTCTGGTAAGCCTATCATGAGACCCAGTCAATGGCAAGAGTAGGTCAGTGGTTGGTTTTATTCCCATCTTGGTAGAAATATGGCTTAGAAACAGGTTTAATGCAGTTTATTTTCTGAGGAACTTACTTGCATATAAAAGTGAAGGTCACAAGCCATTTCCACTAAAAGATCAGTCATTTCCTGAAAGGGTAAGGGAAGAGGCAGCATAGGATCATGGCAGGAGCATTGTCTGGGAATTAGGAGGCCTGCCTGCACTGCCTGTTCTTGTTAGATCAGCAGCCGTGGTCTTGAATTTAGCTGGTCATTCCTAGTCCTAAGACCCAGATTGGCCATCCTGGCACCACTTTTGTGGAAGGATACAGGACAGGAAGCACAGCAGGGCAGCATCAGATTTGTCTCAGCAAGTCTTCAGAGGTCCAAGGGTTAGTCTCTACCCCCTGAGTGACAACTCAGGTGTGAGGGACAGGACCACACAAGTGGGTATGGGAGTCACCTGTCTTAGAAGCCTTATGTGTGCATAGGAACCAGTATCTCATAATAATCAAAGTAATATAATAATCAATATGGTAATATATTATTATAGCTTCAAGGTCCTAGACAAGGGGAACTATGGGATTATGAGCACACTGTACTTTGGGAAGTCCAAAGCCATGGCTTCCTATTGGGTATTTAGAGTTCCTTCATGGCCGTCTCATTCCAAATGCAGTTTACCGATAGGGGTCATTTTTCTCATAAGCAGTATTGCCTAGTAACACAGCCAGCACTTCACCTTTATGGTTTATTCCATAAGGTATATAATTCTGCTTATTTATTACAAAAAAAAAAAAGTATTGAGAACTCATTTAAATTTAGAAATAACATATCTGTCCTGGAGCTCATCTCAGGTCAGTGATAAGAGAACACAATGAACAGGTAGTCAGTACCCCCGGAGAGCTGTAGAGGGAGGGCTTACTGGTGTTGAAGGTGATCTTACTTATGGGTGACAGCTTCCCAAAGGAGGCATTTAACCTTGGCCTTGAAGTGTGGAATGGGCTCTGGACATGAAAATATGGTGAGTTGTGGGAGTAGAGCTTAAGTGGAAGATCCCCACACAGAACAAGGTAGAAAGGCAGAAAATTGTGGCACGTATACGAAGAACATCACATTCTTCTTAGTTGGAGCATTGGGCCCATTAGGGAGTGGGCAGTTCCTGTTAGGAACAGGAAACAGATTCAGATAAGTGAATAGAGGTAGTATTGGACCCTAGGTCTCTGGTTCCAGCATCCCTGCTGTATCTTGCTCCAGATTGAGTCTTGGTGGAAGGATGCTGTTTTCCTTCAGATTGTATGGAAGGAGACACAGTAGGGGAAAGATTAAAACCTATCACTACTTCCTATTGACTACAGGCATATGTACTCCTGCTTCAGCCATCCAGAACTGCTTGTAGATTCTCCAGTGTGCAAGTGCTTTCAGGCCTCCCCACTCTTGCTCATGCTGTTTTCTGTCTGGAATGCTTTTGACTCCTCCCGTTCTGTTCAAGGATCATTTGCACAAATGTTTACTAAGCACTGTAATATGCCAGATACTCAATAAAACCTGACCCCTCACATAGAATTGGCCAGTTTCTCCTTGGGCTTCCACTGTACCTGATGCCATGTCCCCTATAACACTGTTGCAGCTCTCTGTTCATATGTCTTTGTCCTTGAGGGCAGGGACCATATTTTTTACTCCTAGTGCTTGGCATATAAGTAGATGCTTAATATTTGTGTACAAATGAGTTAAGGTGGAGGGAGGATGGTTGAAGAGGCACAGTTCAGATGGCTTCGGCTTCTTCCTTCTCAGTAAGATGAACAAGTGAGTCATCCACAGATTATAATGATAGCAGAGCTGGAGTGTGGAGTTCCCTGAGTGTCAGAGTTTCAGACCAAGTGTTGGAGGGGATGGGAAGCGCAAATTAAAGCAGCTGTAAAGGATTGCCTAAGTTGCTGAGTGTACAGCTGTGGCTCAGCATACATTTGTCACGGACCCATTGTCTACTCACCAGAGCAGCAGCAAAGCCACGGAGATGGTGAGGTTTGCAGGGCGAGTGCTGTGGGAGGCAGCAGCAGTCTTAGGAGGAGCATGATTGACAATGCTGGCTCCAGGGTGGGCAGGGAGACCATTGTTGGGTATGGGGAGAAGGGGGTGGGGCGTGTCACAGCAAAGATGAGAAACAGTAGAGGGAAGGACAAAGTTGTATTCAGTGTGCTTCCAGAGTTCAACATTTTGAAAGGTAGACATTTGGAGTGGTTTAGAGTTTGTGTGCCATCAGCCTTTGCTTTTCATTTAAAGGGAAATCAAGGACAGTTGAGTTAAAATCCAGTGAGGTTAGACTGTAGGGTAATTCAACATAGACATTAATGATGAAGTAGATGATAGGTGTGGGTTACAGAAGAGGGTTATGTATAACAAGGACTTGGGATATTTGAGATGTGACAGTGGTCTTGGGTGGTCGTGAGGATGGAATGTGCTAAACCACCTGTTAGTAGTCTTCCAAAGATAGCCAA
This sequence comes from Cynocephalus volans, assembly GCF_027409185.1. Lineage (NCBI taxonomy): Eukaryota > Metazoa > Chordata > Mammalia > Dermoptera > Cynocephalidae > Cynocephalus > Cynocephalus volans. The sequence continues at coordinate 33,160,080 of NC_084469.1, forward strand.
ATACAGTCAAGGTTAAGGAGGATTCCTTAGCACAGTGGTGGGGCTGAGCCGTCAAGGAATCGGGAGCCAGTTTTATACTCATAGGTCCTTACTGATCATTTTATGGGAGATCACAGAAAGGTATGGTAGAATTCACAGGCCTCCAAGTTGTTTCTCCCTATAGTGAGCATGTGTGGTTTATACCTCCTCTTGACACATGCCTGTTTTGACCTCAAGTTGGAGTCTCACCTCCCTGAGGTTGAGCCATAAAAGTTCCAACCTGTCAAGAGTTTGAAGAATCTTTCTGGTCACCAGTCTCCTGAGAGTGAAGGTATTTGATTAGTTCATCTCCAGGATTTGATATTAGTTTGAAGACTGCATTTCTGCTGATGGTTTCAAAGGCAGTTTGAAGGCTGTAGGACAGAGGTCTGGCAAAGCCCAAGAGCAAGGCTTGTCAGTAGCCTCTTTGACAAACACCACTGAACTCATTTATGATAATAACTGAACTTGGCATCATCTCACGTGTAGGAATTCTAATTGCAGCATAAATGTCATTTATTGATTACAAGTTTAACCATGATAACTTTCATACAATTTAAGCTAACTTTTTCTTCTATTTAAATCCAGGCTTGTGATACTTGGGCTGTGATCCTCTAGAGCCAGCCTGGACTCACATCATTCTTCTCGGGTGACAGCAACTCATTCTCTCTGAGAAAGGCCTTATATATACAAATCTTTATATTTTGCATTAAAACTTTTCAAACATCTCTGCTCTTGGTGTTCTGTGGTGCAGGTTGAAGAGGAAGGAATAAAAAAGACAAACTACCTTGGGGGAGACAAACCAATTTTATTGTCCATCATTATATTATACAAAAACCTAGAAGAGATTTGTACAGAAAAAGCAAATGAACAGTAAATGACTGCAGCAGAAATAATTTAAATCTAGTATTTTTCCCATGATGTTAGGATGATAACCATTTCAAAGCATTATGTGTCTGACTTCAGAGCAGGTTTTGTTCACTAGTGAAAGCCTGCCATAAAATCAAGGCTTTTCACTGTCTGCTCTATTGGCTCTTAACAAAACCTTTGAGGTCTTCAAGAAAAGTAATGTACTCCTGATGCTCCAGGGCTGTGCTGAGTTCCACCAACTCATCTGCAAACGTGTTGTCCACCCCTCGGTCCGCAAGGAAATCCATTAGGTGGTCATACAAGGCCTACAAAGAACATTTACTAGTTTTTAAAAAAAAAAAACCCTGCAATGCTAATTAAAATACTTTCTCTCTTTGAATTAGGACCCTCCCCTGCAAGGCCCAAGAGAACCCCCCCCCCCCACCATCTTATCAAGCATATCAAGCACTCACCCAGTCCAGGGAGTCTGTGTTGAGTGTGTAATTTGTGTCCTTCCATTCAGACTCATCGGTTGACTGAAAGCTAACTTCCTTGATAGAGAAAATGTCACTCTCAGCCTCCTCCTCTTGTCCAACCTGAGAAGAAACAGTATTTGTGGAATCTGAAGGGTTTTCCAGGATAAGCCAGACTCATGCAAAGAAAAGGACAGTTTGCAGCTTGAAACTCACCAGGTTTTAACTTTGTTTCCTCACCTCCCACCTCTTCCCCTACTTTGGTGGCTGAAGCTAGAAAATCTTGTAAGTGTTCACTAAGAGGGCCTAGAAAGGTCCCAGGAAACAATTCTGGTCCCCAGGGGTGCCAAGGAGCTAGCACCCCATCCTACATACCTCATCCTCTGGATAGTGACAGTCCAACACAAGCGCCTTCTTGCCGTCCTTCTTTATAACTTCAACCACAAAATTGGGAGTTGATGTCAACTCAGGCTGGAGAAGCAAGTCAGTACATGTCATTGTAGGAAGGGCTTGGATGCTTGGACGAAAGCTTCAATTTAGTGTCTGATGGCCACCTCTATTTGATTATTTAGCCATTTTGATCCTCAAGAATTTTTAACACAGTATTAAGCAGTGCCTCACTTCTATAAGCACCCCATTTGTTTTTTTAAATATTTTTTCATCCTATTCATTTAAAGAACACACGGGGTTTAGAATTAAGAAATCTGAATTCCAGCCCCTCTATATGACAACTGACTGAGATTTAGATCAGATCAGTCCCTTAACCTTCCTGGGCCTGTTTCTCCATACTCTGCAAAGCTAGACTAAAGCTCCAGATTTCTTTCCAGCTTGACTGTTTTTGTAGTCTGTCTTTATTGCGGACCAGGATCAAAGGCTGGCACAGTTAGCTAAGTGGCTGTTATATTGGCAGCAGTTCTCCCCGCTTTGATGGTGAGCCCTGGGACTAGACAGAGTGCAATGTCAGGGAGATGCCAGTGGAGTGGCTGAGAAAGAGACACCCCAGAGAGCTGTGCTCTCCACACTAGGTCATGAGATGATACTGATGCCTGGCTTAGTCAGGTCTGGGGACCCTGTGGCCCTCATACTGGCTGGTTGCTAGGCGAGGCACACCACTTCCTAAAATGTTTGAAGACTGGGCACCATCCAGGTCCAAACAGGAAGGCCAGCAACCTAAGGAAACATCTCACCTGGCCAAATGCTAAAAAATCTCTCATGCCACTGGCTTTCCTTCCTTGTTAACTGGCTGGTGTTTATTACCAGCTTGTGACCTGTTAGGAACATTCCTCACCTAGAAACACTCCAAATAATAATCTGTGATATCAAACATTTCCCTATTACGGGAAGGGTTGAAACAGTTTCAATTCCTTTCCATTAAGAGAACACAGTCTGAGCCTTCAGAGGGCAATTTATTCAGTCCCTGGGAAAGAAAGGGAGCGATAGGTCTGGTGCTAAAGCTAGCCAGAAACCACCAATTCTGCTGTTCTACAGGTCCCAAGGATAAGTGTCCTTTGCTTTCTCTCTTCTAGCATTAGAGGAACTAAAAACAAAACAAAAAACAAAAGAAAGAAGCTCCTTCTCTAAGCCCCTGGAGTAGCCTGTCAGAACTGAGGTAAAGGGGGCTGGCCTGTGGCTCACTTGGGAGAGTGTAATGCTGATAAACACCAAGGCCACGTGTTCGGATCCCTATATAGGGATGGCTGGTTAGCTCACTTGGAGAGTGTGGTGCTGACAACACCAAGTCAAGGGTTAAGATCCCCTTACCAGTCATCTTTAAAGAAAAAAAAGAACTGAGGTAAAGGCTGCTTATACTGTTCCACGCTTACCTCCTGTTCTTCAACCTTCTGCCCTTGTGAGGACGACTCCTCACCATCAAATGTTGGTGGGATGCTGTTGTTAATGTTAAAAGTGACAGTGATCCTAGAAAGGCAAGAAAACACAAAGTACAATATGGAGGCCTGCTACAGTTAAAAAGTCTTGTTGAAACAATGTTTCTATCCTAGCTGGCTGTACATCTGAATTATTTGTAGAACTTCCCAAAAAGCTTGGGTGCCTACATCCACTCCTGAGACTGATTCAGCAGGTCTGAAGTATGCCTACTATGCCAACTGCTGGAAGTCGAACTAACAGGCCCTAGTTTATCCCAGCCAGTCGTGCATGGGCTACTCTACCAGGCCGGCATCCAGGGCTCACTGCCATGTGTCCACTGCTTATCTCATGGCCACAGCAAGCTGACACTGCCCACCCTGGTCTTTGCAGGAAACCCTCCGGTGGAGGGGGGCAGCCGAGAAGCTAGTCGGATGGAACAGAAGCCCCTTTAAAAGCTTTTCTCCATCACAAAACCTGCCCCTGGGAGGAAGGGAAGGATAAACACTGGAGGATTGCATTAGCTGAGGAAAAAGAGCAGCCCTGGTCCCAGGGCTTCACAAAGAACAGTATGCCGCAGTACAGATTCATCACTCAGAGTACTTGTGGGAAGTTTTATCACCACAAACAAGCCAGAAACCCAACTGACAATTTTAGGGTGCAAGAATCCTCACTCAACAAACTTTGTTCCCAAGTCTGAGTCAAAATTCCTGTAACATGAAATTTGGAACTAGAACTGCTGGGCTATGCAACTCCAGCAGTTACTAGTCCATAAAAGAGTACACTAAATGCTGCCCCCTCGAGTTGTTCTAACTGGCTGCCCGGCCAAAAAGCCACTTTCTCATAGGAACAATGGCAGTTTGAGGTTCAGCCACGAAATCTGTCTAATCTGCAATACTACTGACCAAGTACAGCTCCTGGGCACAGAAATGCAGTAATGTTCATCAGAGCATTATTTATAATGGCCCCAAACTGGCTATGAAAATCCTAGGAAAATGGTTTAGGTGCAGTTACAGAATACACAATTGACCTATGTATGAGGGGAAAAAGCCCATACATACACTATACACTAGGCAAAAAAAGAATCAGAACCCTACTTCACACCACATACAAAAGTTAACTCAAAAACATAAGAGCTAAAACTATAATAATCTTAGAAGAAAACAGGCATAAATCTTTACAACCTTGGACTAGGCAATGCCTTCTTAGATATGACACTAAAAAAGCACAAGTGACAAGAGAAAAAATAGGTTAACTGGACTCCATCAAAATTAAAAACTTGTATGTCAAAGGACACTACCAAGAAAGTGAAAAGAAAAACCCACAAGATGGGAGAAAATATTTGCAAATCAAATACTTGATAAGGGAATTGTACCCAGGATATATAAAGAATTCTCACAACTTAACAATAAAAACAAAACAGAACAAAAACCAAAAAAATCCCCCCAATTTAAAAATGGGCAAAGGGTATGAATAAACATTTCTCTAAGGAAAATATACAAATAGCCAATAAACACATGAAAAGATGCTCAATTTCATTAGTCATCAGAGGAATCACATCGAAACCACAATGAGGTATCACTTCACATCCAGTATGGTGGCTAAAATAGGAAAAATGGACAATAAGCATTAGCTACGATGTGGAGAAATTGGAACCCTCATACACTGCTGGCAGATTGTAAAATGCAACCACTTTGGAAAAAGTCTGGCACTTCTTCAAACAGTTAAATATAGAGTTATCCTATGACCCCAGAAATTTCACTCCTAGGTATATACCCAAGAGAAATGAAATCATGTCTACAGGAAAACTTATATACAAATGTTCACAGCAGCATCTCTTCATCTCTATTCTTTGTAATATCCTTTATCATAAACTGGCAAATATGTTTCCCTGAGTGTTTCCTATTATTCATAATTGCAAAAAAGTGGAAATAAGCCAAATGTCCATCAACCGATGAATGGTTAAATCAAATGTGATATATCCATACATTGGAACATTACTCAGCCATTAAAAGAAACTTTTAACATAGGAATAAACAGGGCTGGCTAGTAGCTCAGTTGGTTAGAATGTTGTGTTATAACACCAAGGTCAAGTGTTCGGATCCCCTTATTGGCCAGCTGCCAAAAAAAAAAAAAAAAAGAATAAACAAACTCAGTTCCTCTTACTAGACTCTCACAACACACTTATGACAACACATGTGTGAGGGTTCTTTCCCACACATCAAGAAAGCAGTCAGTTCAACAGACACCAGCTGGGTGTCCTCCAATTCAATTCTGACAGTCTATCTGGAGACAGAGAGTGCCAGATCCCAAAGACTGAGGGCTCAGTCCCAGAATTCTGCTCATTTCCATGCCAACTGCAAAACCCAGGTGGTTTTATTTGCGCTTCTGACCTATCAGCTATCGTGGTTCCTATGACCCTTTCCTTGGGTTCAATTAATTTGCTAGAGCAGCTCACAGAACTCAGGGAAACACATTTACCAGTTTATAATAAAGGACATTACAAAGAATACAGGTGAAGGGATGCACAGAGCAAGGCCTGGGGGAAGCGGCATGGAGCTTCCACGTGTTCAGCTATCCAGAAGTTCTCTACACCCAGTCCTTCTGGGGTTTTATGGAGACTTCATTACATAGGCATGATTGATTAAATCACTGGCAGCTGGTGATCAACTTAACCTTCAGCCCCCTCTCCCCTCCCTAGAGGGTTGAGGGTAAAGCTGAAAGTCCCAGCCCTGTAATCCTGCTTTGGTCTTGCTGGTGACCAGCCTCCATCCTGAAGCTACCTAGGGCTGCCAGAGGTCAGTCAACTTATTAGCATACAAAAATCTCATCATCTTTAAGATTCTAAGGATTTTAGGAGTTGTACCAGGAGTCAGAAGACAAAATACATACATATTTCACAATATCACAGAAACTAAGTATTGATACATGCTACTACCAACATGGATGAACCTCAAAAACATGAAAACACGATGCTAGAAAGAAGGCAGACACGAAAGGCAACACTGTATGATTTCATTTATATGAAATGTCCAAAAAAGTCAAATCCAGAGAAAGTAGCTTGGCGGTTACCAGGGGCTAGAGGAAGGGAGCAAGAGTGACTGCTAATGGGTATCCTTTAGTGGTGACTGATGCATAACTTTGTCAATTCTAAGAAACACCTAACTGTACACTTTAATAAAAGGGTGAATTTTATGGCATATAAATCAAATTATAATAAACCTATTATTAAAAAAACAAACAGAATTATATATACACCATGAGGTCAGTTATAAAAAAAAAATTCAAGGAAAAAAACCCTGGAACATACTAAATCTCCATAATGGGGTTTTTGATAACTATTTAATACAGCATAATACGATTATGGATAACTACATAATACAGAAAAATATAAACGACAATTTAGGAGGAGGAGGAGGAGCTGCGCTAGGCCAAAACCTCCCCATCTTTCTGATGGCACCCTTTGCTACACTGTAACGCCATCCTGTTACATATCTGGCACTGTCACCTACTGTAAACATTACGGCACAGGGGCCTGTTTTATGAAGACTGTAAACCAGAGATCAAACTGATTCCATCTAAAAGAACTTCAGCAGAGAATGGCCTCCCTCACCGGAAAAGTTCTACTGTACGTCTCTACCATTCCAATAGACTTCTAGCTACATACTTTTGTGTTACTTCCTTATTGTCTCCTTACTAACCAGCCCACAACAAATTTGTGTTCAGTGAATGAACGACCTGGAGCTGATGAAGTTGTCCAAATGAATCCTGTCTCTTGAAAGCCATGTATCATTTAACTAAAGGTTGTTCTGGGGATGACAGGTCCCGCAAGGTCATGGATTTGGTGCCCTAAGACCCCAAATTAGTACTTACTTTTCCCCAGCAACTTTCCGCACTAATTTAGCTTCTGTCCCATTCACTTCCAGCTCCCAACCTCCAGACATCTTGGGGAGGGACTTATGCTTCTGGATTTTCTTTTCCTCCTTAATCTCATCACTCAGGAATTCAACAAAAGCTTTGTCTCCTAAAAGGAAAAGCCAGTTGATACAGAAAAAGAAAAGTCAATTAATCTAAGACATAAAACAATTACCCAGGTTATTGCAGCCAAAAATCTGGACTTGGATTGTTTCTGATCTCTCTACTATTGTGACTGCTCTAGGATCTTAGTCCAATTCACATCATTAAGTCTCAGTTTTCACATCTGTAAAAATACAATATTATCAGTGGGAAGCCGAGTTCGATTCTGGAAGAGTGATTTCCAACAATAAATTCTACCACCTTTCGCTATAAAGCAAAATAATTCCCAATTACCCTCTTCTACTCGCCGATATAACCATGCTACTTTCAATCACGACCTTGCGCCTCATCCAGTATTTAATTTTCTCTCTCCCCACAAAAGATGAAACACGTGGTGGATGGGGGAGGAGAGGGAATGTGATCACACGTGGGTTCAACCCACCGGTTGCCAATCAAGAGAAAAATGTCCCGGACATGGGGCGTCGGTTCCAGGTGGTTCACTCCTGGTCTACGTCTTCCCCACCTGGCCCCGAGCCCCCCGCGCGCGAGCCTCACCTTCGGTGTGCAGCGCGCCGCAGCCGCAGCCGCAGGCGCAGGGCCCGGGAGGCCGCAGGAGACCCGGCCGCCGCTCCGACCCGGCGCGCACGCTGAGCAGCCCGAAGGGCCGTGCGCACGGCCGCGGCGCGGGCTGCAGCAGCTGCCGGAGCGGAGAGGCGGGCGCGGCGGCGCGAAGACCGGCGACGGCGTGGCCCAGGGCGCGGGGGACGCTGCGCAGCAGGGGAAGCATCGTTGACGCGGTGGCACACACGTGCGGGTGCGAAGGACAAGTCGGGCCAAGTCGCCCCGTGACTGAGCGCGCCGCCGGAAGCCCCACCCTCGCCCGGAAGCGCTTCCCGCGCCGGCGCGCTAAACACCGAAGGCATCGGTGACGGTATGGTCCCCTCTGCTGGGGACCTCCGGTGCAGCCTCGAATCCGGATTCCTGGACTTTCTCTGCTGAGTCGCCCTGAGTCTGGTGTCCGAGGCTTTCTGCTTAATCCTTTCCAGGGGCTGCTTATACTATCCTAATTCCCACCTACTGTTCTCAAAACACGCAGGCTGACTTCCTGGAATGCACTCTTGTCGCCCCCCAGCTCCCGCCAGACCAGACTCCAAGGTCACTTCCCTTAGGAGACCATACTGGATCTCCTCTTTTCCACCAGATAGGAAATCACGCCTGAGCACGCCCAGTCTCATGCTTCATCCTCCTTTCAGCGGCACCTCCTGGTATTGCTGGTTTACCCGGCAACTTCCCCTCACCCCCACCAGACCGTGAGATCTTGAGGGTGGAGATCCGTGATTAATTTCCACGACCTTCCCTCTCTGCATCCTCCAACCATGCATCCAAATTCTAATGGAACATCATTTTTCTGTGGGCAAGAAACCATGGATTACATCAGATTTAAGCTAAGAACCAATGATTCTACCTTCCTAGGATACACAGGATACATAAGGCACCAAGGTCTAAGCAAATTAGTGGCAATGATAAGACTAATACTTTATATTAGGTTTCTGTGAATGAGGGAAAGAAGACCCAGGAAAGAAGCCACACACATCATGTACAAGATTCATTTTTAATGGACTCAATAGTCAAATGTCAATTTGAGCATTATATACAAGAGCTGATGTTTCTATAGAGTTATGTCTGCTTGAATAAGACCAGACTCTCAAAATACAACATAAGCCTTAAAGTTTTTTTATTTTCTCCCTCCAGTTTTTTCTGCAAGTTATAATATTCTTTTCAAATACAGTGTAATAAAATTCTTGTTTCCCCCCAGGTGCAGTGTTTCCTTATATGCTGAACGAATGGTATCTTAGATGCATTCCCACGGTTCCGAGCAGTTCCTGACAGCTGTATTAAGCAGATTTATGTATCACAGTATGTGTTACTCACAGATAAAATCTTACCTCCATTCTGGCATCTCTTTATAACTAGTACAGATAGAACATTAAGAGTATTTATCAAGGACCCGGTGTTTGCCATCCTTTGTCTTGTAATGAAATGTGTGTTAATCTGGATGTTTCATATTCTGTGATTGCCAGAAGTAGAAGACAAACACCTGAGGCATGTGAGCTGCTTGGAGTGTGTTTATGTACATGATGCTGTGCATAGGAGCTAGTGATTTGTCCAAATATGGATTTCACAGGTTGGAAAAGAGGTGTCACACCATCAGAGATTTTACCAATTGAAAAAGAGTAAGCTTAAGATTATACTGCAGTATCATTGTGAAACGCAACTTAAGAAAGTTTAAAGTGTACTATCCCCCGCATCTCAATATAAATAACCATTTATTTCTTTGTAGTAGTATGTGGAGTCAGAATGGGTTTTCCAATCTGATTTAATCCCTGAGCAGCTATATTAAAAATTAATTTTAAAAGCCCAATAAAAAACTAAATACTGTATTAAACCTCTACCATAATGTTACAGTGATAAACATATTTCTGTACATTAAACATTCAAGCTACATAAAAGCTGTTTACATCCTTTACCCCTCAGAAAAGAATATACACTTCTGGAAACTGTTCAGGTACTTACGGTGAACATAAATTGTTCCAAGTTAAGTTTTACTTGGCCCAGAAAAGACCTCTAGCTAGAGAGATAATTTGCTGAAGAACATAATAAATTGCTCCATCCCCAATTTTTTAGCAGAATGATGAATGCATTATTAAAAGTACAATATTTTCTTCCACCAAGTCAGGCTAAACATCCTAACCCCCTATTAAATGAATGAGAAAAATGCACTTAAAAAAAAGAAAGGGCTGGCCCGTGGCTCACTTGGGAGAGTGCGGTGCTGATAACACCAAGGCCACAGGTTCGGATCCCTATATAGGGATGGCCGGTTAGCTCATTTGGGAGAGCGTGGTGCTGACAACACCAAGTCAAGGGTTAAGATCCCCTTACCGGTCATCTTTTAAAAACAAACAAACAAACAAACAAACACTTTCTGGAAAACTTCTCAGAAATTCAGCAATGGCAAGAATAAGTCAATCTGTGGAAGAACTAGTTCACAGTTTAAGAATTCAGTAAAATAAGGTATATAGGATCCGTCAAATCCTATTTGCCCTAAATGTAACCATTTCTAACAGAAATAAATCACAAGTGCCCAGACACCCCTAAACACTAGCTAAAAACTTGACTGCTTGGGCCCATGGCTAGTGTTGTAAAGAAAAACTGAGCTGGACTTGTATACACTGTGGACAGATTAAGACCCTGGAATGGGTACGATTCATCAGGCCCTGGTCTCTGAAGAGAGCTTGCTGGACCCAGAGTGTAGAGACCATTCGCTGTCTCTGAAGAGTCTCTTAGGCAGTTTGGTCCCTGCTTACAAACTGTACAATTCATTTTATAAGTAATGAAGAAATACTTCACAGATGTGTCTGGACCAATTACGCCCAATAGTGCAAACATTATTTGCTTTTGATAATTAAATTCCTAAGAACCTTTAGTGTCTTTTTTCCCTTCTCAAAATGTCAGAACAGGAAGGACTCCTGGAAACTAGTAGAGATCCTCTAATTCCCTCTGACAAATATAGACAATGAGGGTTATAGAGGGGTACCTGGTATGGTTAGGAAGAAGCAAAGCCAGCCTGTATCCAAGTTCCTACGGAGAAGGAAAAAGGACCATAGAAAATCAATGAGATGCAAGAATATAAAGACCAGATGTGGTGGCTGGGCTGAGCCAATGCCATCTGGGTTCTCACTGACCACGTGCCTCCCACCTCCCTCCCACCCCAACAGCTCTGACCAAGGGCCCTGCCTCAAGAGAAACAGTGAAATGGAGCATGGAGTCATTTCTCATGCTCATGTTCAGAGGTGCCAAGGTAGAGAGAAAAATGACAACTGGATATGAGGGAGGCCATTACACTAAAAGGTCAGTTTCCTGTGTCTACACTTGACATGATTCAGAATGTACAAATCAACATTCGCCCAGGAAACTTACATGTCTCCTGAAAGCACTGATGGGGACATGCACCACAGAGGCACCGAGGAGCAAGAGACTCCTTTACTGGTCTCTGCTTGGAGACAGACATAGCACGGTCCACACCCTGAGACATTAGGGTTCAGTGGGTACAACCACCCCAGGAAGTAAGGGACAAGAGCACCTCCCTCCTGAAACTTCGACAGAAGTCGATATCTTATGTTTTCTGTTAGAACCAAGGACAACATCCAAGCTCTGCGACCTCCTATGACCCCCTTCCAGGAATTGCCATTAGTCACAAGAACTCAGGGGATTCTGTCGTACTTAATTCACATCAGGCAGAAAGCAATAACATTAAGCATAATGGCTCAAAATTCACTGTATGTCTACAATGTGCCAGACATAGCTCTGGGTACTTTCCATTTGCTTTCTGTAAATTTCATGACCCCAGTCCTATAAGTAAATATAATTACTATTATCCCCATTTGGTAGATGAGGAAACCGGGGCTCAGACGTTTACTGAGTCACCCAAAGTCACCCAGCAAGAACCAAAAGCAGAATTTTGAAGTTTCCAAGGCATAAGTGATATGTACATGTCTATGTGTAAGCAAAGATGCTTTCAAGCTCCTGGAAATCAGGCATGTCCAGCTGCATTAAACTTGCCGCTTCTCTGGGCGCCAACCTTTGTGGTCCACGCTCCCAGGCACTAGCAATTCTGGCAGCACCATGGAGCAGCTTAGTCTCTGGTGGTTCTCAGCTTCCTCCTGAAGTACTCGGGGGCAGCCTCATAGAGCCACTCGGCGTCTACAACGCAGAGGTCTCGCATGTAGCACTTGTTGGTGTAGAGCAGCTCAGTGTACACCACACAGGCTGGCTTGCAGTGGAAGAGGACAGATGAAGGGTGGATGGCCACTGGCTGGTGGGTGTCCGTGGTGGCATAGGTCCCGTCTGGCTGAAGCTCAGCAGTGCTCATGAAGAGGCTGTGCGCCAGGCAGCGGCGGACACTCTCCATGTCTCCTCGGGATGACATGATTGGCATTGACATCTGTTTTAGGAGAAAGTGAGAAATGGAAAAGACCCCATATGTAAACACTGCTCAGCAACACAGAGTAACTGGACCTAAAATGCAGCCCATACAGCAAGTCTAACAAAGTGGACTTTGACATTCAGAGCTGGTTATCGCAGATGCCTTAGGGATCAGCACGGTCGGGGAAGAAGGCACAGCGGAGGGAGGGTGGACTGAAAACAGGGACACTACAGCTTGGGAGAGTCAGGACTGGGAGGGAGACATTCAGGTAAGTTACCAGACCACAGGCAGGTCGATGACCCATCCCCTCACCTAAATATCCATCAGGACACTCCAGGAAGGAAAGGCCTTTCCCTCTCACTTTGACTAGTCACCATCTCCTCTTCGCAATTCATCAAACACATGCGGACAAATTAATCTTCCTAAAACACTACTCGGATCATTCTTCATCCACTCAAAACCTACAATGTCTCTATTGCTCCTGGCAAAACGATGCAAGCTTCCTATGGTGAGGCTGCTATGAACTGCCCAAGCCCACCTCACCTGTCTTTCCTCTTGCCCCTCTTCTGTAGCTATCCTATGGTCCTCTGTAATCGACTGCCCTCTCTTCCCCAGACCCATCCCATGACTCCCACCTCTGTGCCTTCACATGTGCTACCCTAATACAAATGCTGCCCTCATCGCTGCAGTGAGAATGTCGGTTGTCGGTCAATTTCCTTGCTCTGCTGCCCTTGCTGAGTGGGTCAGGGAACCTCACATCCTGGCCATGGCTGAACTGACCAGCAGCAGACCTAAGCTGGCAAGCTTCTCTCTTCTAGGCATTCAGGTCTGAAGTGGGAAATCTAATCAATCTCTGCTGGCTCTTGAGTGTAGAGGCCATGTAAAACAATCACTTGAAGGCAAGAAGAGGGAAGGAAGCATGCTGAAGGCAGCCAAACTAGAGGACCAAAATGTTTACATTGTGTAATGATTAAACAAACAAACAAACAAACAAAAAACCCACAAAAGGACCAGCATGTCCAGAAAAAGCAGCTGCCTTGGCTTCTGATGGCTTTTTCTAGTTACTTATTCCAGTCCCTTGTGGGGTGTGACTTCTATTTCCATAGGTTCCAAGAGATACCTCTTTATCCACTGAGAGATCCCTTTTTTCCTTTACAGATGGCTCAGGGCTTTTGTTTTTGGCAATCCACTAATCCTGACCCGATGACAACACTCTGTATTTCCTCATCTGTCAAGAGGTAGCTCAACTGTCACCACCTCCAAGAAGCCCCAGAGACTAACTGATGGTCTCTCCTTCCAGACTGCCAACTCCACTGCTCACTGGCTGTGTGATTTGGAGCAAGTTTACTTAACTTGCTTAGACTTAGTTTCATCATTTGTGAAATGGGACCAATAAAAGAATCAACCTTACAGGGGAGAAATGAAGATTTTAAATAAGGCAATCACACAAAAGTTATGTGAAACAGTGCCTGAATAAGTGCCTCATAAACAACAGTGATTATTATAATTATTATTGTCTCCTTGCATGAATTATTTATATGTATGTATATGTGTAAGAGATTTCACTCTCTAAATTATTCCTTAAGACACCAAGTCTGAGGCATGTCTGTAAAATCCCAGGACCTTGATCAGTGCTTGGCATATAAAGAAGCATATGTGACCACTGAAGAGTCCCAAGTTCATAACTAATAGAGAAGCAACATTTCTACTATCAATAATAAATCGAGAAAATGCATGAAGCCAAGAGACAGACTAGCAGGAAAACTGTTTAAGTACCAGAGGGGTTGGAAAAAAATCTGTAAAATACAGAATAAAATAGGCTAATAGCTCTAGTGCTAATGACAGGCCATTGGCATCAGACACAGGGCTGGGTACGGGCTACAACTGTCTCTGAGGAGCATGCACACAGTCTGCACTGAGGAGGCTGTTTCAGAAGAGGCCTTGTGCACAGAAACATTCACCACAGAGTTGTTTATGACAGCCAAAACAGGGACATTGTGTCATTGCTCAACAACAGGAGAATGCTTACATAAGCTACCCTCCACCTCTGATGTAAAATGTGGAATGTCATAGAACCATTAAATATACCATGGCAGGACTTTAAAACATCATGTACTCTAAGAGAGAATATAAGCTAATACAAAACTTTGTGGGGGACACTTCGGCAATATCTATCAAAATCTAAATCCCCCGACTAGAAATTCATTCTATGTGCACCACAGCACAAAAATGTTTTAGGAAGATGGTCATTATAATACAACCTAAGTATCTATTATTAGAGGCTTGTTTAAATAAACTGTAGTGCATATAGTGAAATGCTATAAAATCACTAAAAGGAATGAGATAGACTATGCAGACATTGAAAGAGCCCAGACACAGTGAGTATTCAAGAGATGGGCCAAGTATCAGTCCAATCAGCTGGGCCCCAAAATAAAATTTAAATAAAAAATAACAAGTGGAAAAAAGCAAGTTGCAGAACAACATATATATCATATTTGTTTTAAAAGGAGAATTTTATACGTGCATCCATGTGTATGTGTGTGCACATATGCACATGCAGATATGCGCAGATATAGGCAGAAAGCACATATACACAGAAAAAGAATTCTAGGATCTACGCCACACTGTTAACAGTGGTTATATCTGGAGTGGCAGGATTATGAGAGACTTTTAAACTTTCTGCATTATATAACACTATTTTCTGCATGTGTCAATATTTAACAGTTACGCACTGCTTTTTTATCTGAAAAAAACAACAAAGATATTCCTACTAAAAAAAATTCTTAAGAAGAATTCTAATAACATTGGGAAATGCATATGAGGTTTATAAAAGCTGGATATAAAGTCTACATACAATGTAACTATGTAAAAAATGCATTAAAAAAAACAGGGCTATTAGGAATAGACCAAAATAGTGAAAGGTGGAATTGTGGGTAATTTTTACTTTCTTCCTTTTTTTTAAAAAAAAAGATGACTGGCTAGGGAATCTTAACCCTTGACTTGGTGTTGTCAGCACCACGCTCTCCGAAGTGAGCCAGGGGCTGGCCCTTTTCTTCCTTATTTTAAAATTTTCCTACAATCAGAATTCCTTTTATAATCACCAGCAATAAAAAAAAAATAAAAGTATACAAAAGTTTTAAAAAGTATATCGAATTTAAAAATTTTCAGCTAGGGGCTGATGAGTTAGCTCAGTTGGTTAGAGCATGGTATTGTAACACCAAGGTCATGGATATGGTCAAGGCCAGCTGCCAGAAAAAAAAAAAAAAATTTTTTTTTCACCTAGAAAAAAGTGACACTTTAATACCCCAAAGAACACCGGGAAGAGACAATACCTTTAAGCAGATGTCCCTCAACTGTGCTCTGACTTCAGCTACTAGCATCATATTCTTACTGTTGACAAAATTTTCTTTGCACCAATCCTGAATAGGAGAAAAAGAGATATCACAATCTTCTCATTTCTATAGTGAAAAAATTTATAACAAAATTTTTAGAATTTACAGGGAAAACTTCAAGTGCCAAAAAGGAATATAGGAAAATATCGTTATTTCAAAAAACCATGAACCATAAGGGAAATTATTTAAAATTTAAACTAAAGTAAAACTAAAATTTCCTTATTTCAAATCACATCAAAAAAGCTATAGACTGGGATATTTATTTATGTCTCCATATACAATAAAGGATTAGTACCTCCAGAATACAGAAAAAACTACAAATCAGTAAGAAAAAGACCAACAACCCAGTAGAAAAATGGATAAAGGATCTGAACAGACAACTCACAGAAGAGGAAATATAAATGCCCAATAAACTTATGTAAGGATTCTCAATCTCTTAAAGAATCATGACAACAGAGTTTAAAATAACTGAGATAAACTATTTCACATCTATCAACATAGCAAAAATTTGTCATTCTAAGAGCTGGTGAGGATGGTGGAAATGGAAACTCTTACACATTACTATGGGGAGTATACAGAGGCATGAACAACTTTGGGGAGCCACCTGCCAGCCTCGTAAAGCTGAGATCCAGCAATCCCAAACCCCAGCAGGTCCCCTCCCCATGTGCATGAGACCTGTCTGGGAGGTTCACGCAGTGCTGGAAGGGGAAAGAAGCTGCAGAAGGATAGTGGAAGAAAACATTTACATTTCCAGTATATCACATTGATGGATATGAAGTACAAGTGCACTCTTGCCCATAGGGAACACACCAACCATAGGATGGGGCTTACATACGGAGAAAAGACTAGGAAAGGAGCAGCCTGGGGCATTTACTGTATCTACAACATTTTATTTCCTTAAAAATAAATTGAGGCAAATATAGTGAGAAGTTTACAAATGCTAAAACTGGGTGGTGGCTTTTTTTTAAGTGTTAGTGTGCACACTATGGTACAATTACTGAGTTTTGTGATAAAGGAAAGAATATATAGCCATTTTCCATCTTTGTCCAAGGAACTGAAATGTCATATATGTAAAGACTACTATGGAGAAAGTTAGGGGCATGTGGGGGGAAAAAACCATTTTGTGGCAAAGAAATTGAGTTACCAAATATTTAATTAACTTGCCCACATTAAGTACAAACTGTACAAAGTCTAGAATTCCCTTTAGTTCCCAGAAATCTATCCATTATTCTGAAATGACACCTGGCATTCTTTTTGTGGCTCTTTGGATGGTTCAGACAAAAAGGGAAGGTGCACTTAAAAACGCATGCCTGAAAGGAGCTATCACTTGAGAACAAACAAAACAAGGCTCACCTTATTTCCGCCTAAGTTTTTGAAGGTCCGATAGATATTGAGGAGAGTAATGTGATCCCCCTCGCTGGATATGAACTTCTTCCGGACACCCTGCACTTCATCTCGCCGGGATGGAGGGTTGTAGAGCACGCTGTCCACAGACAGCAGGGAAACAATGGTCAGGATTTCCTCTGTACAGTGGAATTTTGGGGAAAGGAGGATGGTCTGCAAATTAAAATTAGAAATTCTGTAAACCTTGCCTTTTCCTAGTTTCTGAAAACAGTATTTCTGTATGTTGCTTTTGCAGCTTCCCTTCTAAGGAGTTAGAGGGCAGGTGTCTCTAAAGCCATGACTATGTATGTTAATGTTATTTTACTTTTTTCTAAAACAGATGACTGCCTTCCCCACAGAATTCCAAATTCCTTGTGGGTAGGACTCATGACTTAACATGGCTTTGAATCCCACAGAGCACATAAATCAGTGTCATACTCAAAGTAGGGGTTGGTAATTATTTAAGAGAAAAAGTGAAGATTAATCTAGAAGCACCGGGTTCAGGGGTCTACTCTGGGATGGCTAACCTGTACTGTACAGAAAGGGGACTGAGGAGAGGGTATCATTTACTTTGGCAAATTTGGGTTCTAAAGGAAATGCTGCCATCTTTCTTCCAATTGGAGTCAGGGTAAGCTGGTCATCCTTATGTTCAAGAGCACCTAACAGGTCCAGTTGGGCAATGGCCGCCTGAATGTGATCTAAAGAAAGAGACATAAAAAGGAGCCAAAAATCCAAAAGAGGATGAAGTTGCAGCTAGTTCAGTACGTCTGGGAGCTCTTGATAACTGTACATCAAACAACAGCAGAGATCACAGCCACCAACGCCCCCCTGACACACTTTCAAAGCTGTTAATGACATCGCTGTCTTCAGTTCAATTTCCTTTTTAAATGATGGCCTGTAATTTGATATGTATGTAAATTTTGAACACACACCCTCTGACCCAGCAATGTTACACTTATGAGTGTCACCTGCAGATATACTCATACGTTGTACAGAGACCCACATCAGAAGTATACACATAACAATGGAAACACCAATTGCCTTATAGGCCACCTGGGAGGCTGGGAGACAAGGGATGAGAAGGAAACTATTTACTGTCTTATACTTTTTGAATTTTGAACCATGTAAATGAATTACCTATTAAAGAATTAAAAAGCATTTCTAAGGCTGTAGTAAATATATACATACTGATAGGGAATGATCTGTAAAATGTAAAGTGAAAAAAGCAATGTTCTTTTCACTGCTTGTCTGGAGCAATGTCTGTCAACAGAAGAGACGATGAATGCATTATGGTTTATCATAGAATGGAACAGCATTTCGTGGTGAGAATGCACTGAAACAAATAAACCTGACAAAACTTGCTAGACAAAAAGAGAAGGGTACTAAAGAATAAATATATAAACATGCAAACGGAAACAACAGATTGCTTATGGAGACAGACGCGTGTAGTAAAATATTAAAGAAAAGAGAATTACAAAAAAATATGTAAGAGTGGTTACCCCAAGGGGGTGGGAAGGAGGAAAGGGGGGGCCAAGGAAAGGTCCCGAGAGCTTCCATGGCACTGGGAGAGGGCACATGGGTGTTGGTTTTATTACTCCTTATATCTTACACGTTATTTCTTTATTTGTAGGAATTTATCAATGAAAAGAAAAAAAATCAAGCATACAGCAGTTACAATGTATGTGGCTATTTGTGTTTTAAACAAGATGACATATATTCACATATGCATAGTTTCTCTAGAAGACAACTAGAAAATGGTCACAGTGGGTGCCCTGGGAGAGAACTATGAACCTGAGAATCAGGGTGGGACCTATGCATACCTATCGGCTGTTTACTTTTCCTTTTTTCTTTTCTTTTCTTATTTTTTAAAATAAAATGGCAGTTGCATTTCTTCCCTTGAAGAAAAGAAAAAAAAAAAGGAAAATGGTGTATTAATGAGATGCCAAGGGCCAAAGCTACCATCATTAAGAATCCCAATTATTTTTTTCTTCCTCCATGGAGAGATTATCAATGAAGGGTAGCAACTGATCAAATCCCAGTTGAAAACAAAGAAATTCAATCTTTTCAGTCCTTTTGCTGACAAAAGTACGATTTCATTGGGTTTCTGCAGTATTCCATGGACCCCTTGATGACCTTCACTGGTTCCAGAGGTCAAGGAACCTGACTGTGAGTCCCTATATGACGGTGCAGACAGCACAGACTCTCATTTTATGATTTTGAGACACTTCTCTGATAGTTAATGTTGTTATCCACCAAATTAAACAAAAGACGACGACCAAAATATATATATATTTTTGAAAGTCCACGTGTTCTTTATCTACTTGTTCACTTTCTGCTACACTGAGGATTCCACTTACCAGGAGATGGTTTGGACATGAAGTCAAAGGTGAGCACATTTGGGACTTTCATTGCCAGGAGCTGCAGCATCACACTCGCCAGGTTGCACCTGTGAAGAGAGACAAGGGTTGTTCATCTGTCCCTAATCCCCCAGCCAGTGGGTCAGAACCGATCACTGAGGAGTGCCAGTGAAAACTGCAACTCTGGGAAAACTTGAGCAAACAAGAGAGATGCAGGGACAGATGGCAGGATGTAGGAATAACTCAAGCCTACCTCTGAATCTCTGGCACAGTCATCTTCTCAAACTTCTCAAACTCCTCCTCAGTGTAGAGCCGGTAGCAGATGCCACTGTCCTCTCTGCCAGCCCTCCCTGTGCGCTGCCAGGCCTGGGTCTTTGACACCCGCTGCACAGCTAACACCTCAAGACCACTGTCTGGAAGGAGGACGGGCCCCATTAGTGCCACACTCTTCACAAACACTAGTTGTTTCTACAGTGTTGACAAAAAGAAGCATTCCCCAGAACACCAGTGATTCTTTCTGCAATATAGGGGTCCACGAAAACTCAAAGCTAAATTAGAAAATGCAAAACCAGACTGCTCTGCCGTGGTTTGGCCCCACAGTGAAACAGGCCTTGCAGTAAGCCCTGTGTGAAATCTGTTACAAAAACATCAGAAAAGCCTCAGGCTCATAGCAGGGAGCCAGAAGAGAAGATTATAGGATGGCCAACCACCCATTTTGCCTGAGACTGAGGGTTTGCCTGGGTTGTGGGACTTTCGGGGCTAAAACTGTGACAGTTTCTAGCAAACTAGGATAGTTGTCACCCTATCAATCAATGACTCAATTTTTTTTTTTTGGGGGGGGGGGGCACCTGGCCAGGAGAGGGATCTGAACCCACAGCCTTGGTGTTACAACGCTGTGCTCTAACCAAATGAACTAACTGACCAGCTCCTGACTCAGAAATTAAATTCCTCAAGTCACCTGTGTGCTTTAGCTTTCCCCCAGATCTAGTATAAAACAGATAATATGTTTGTTTCCTAAGAGTAAATGAGATTAATTTTCTTGATAAAGGTGTATTCTGTGTCAGGTACTAGACACCCAAGCTCTTTCACAAACAGATTGAGTATCCCAGACAGAATAAACATGAAAAATAATTACAAGATAAATTTACAGGTAAAATAATAGAAAAAAATAGTGATAAGACTCTTACCCATGATTGGGATCTGAAATTTCAGATTTTGGATTTTTTTCAGATTTTGTAATATTTGCACATATATAATGAGGTATTTTGGGGATGTAGACCCAAGTCTATACATGAAATTCATTTATTTTTCATATACACCTTATACACATAGCCTGAAGATAATTTTATACAATATTTTTAATAATTGTGGGCATGAAAAACATGATCTGTCACATGAGGTCAGGTGTGGAAGTTTTCATTTGTGGTTTCATGTTGGCCCTCAAAATATTTTGGATTTTGGAGCACTTTGGATTTTGCACTTTCAGATTAGGGATGCTCAATCTGTACATTATCTTTAGGAGATACACGTGTGAAAGTTAGCATCCTCCAATGTTTATAGAGCATTTCAATTAAGTATTGGGGAATGATAATTTCAGTTACCTCAAATCCTCTGTAGAATAAAACAAAGTATAAAACAGACACGAGTAGAAATGACCTGAGCAAGCTTCCAACTGCGCACTCCTAGGAGATAAAGTGCTCACTCTCCATGCCTCACCCCAGCCTGGGGATGTTTCCCTCCGGGAAACCTGGGAGCTCAAACCAGCCACACTCAAATACTATTTCTGACAAGAGGCTTTGATTGGTATCAGGCTGTCCTGCCTTACAGCCATCACTCTTGCCCAGCTTCTTGAGGGGTTTCAGATCCTCTGTCCCCAAGTTTGCTGATCCCAGGCTCTTCTTTCTTGCCTTGCCTTCTTGTCTCACATACCTGCCTCGGGTCTCCTATCTGCACTTGACTTCTGGATTGCCTCACTTATGGTGCCTGCCACCCACATCTTGGGGGCAAACATGAAGTGCTCATTTGGGGGAAAACTACGGGACTACAGTCTCAACAGTTGCTCACTACACACAGGAGAGACATTCATGAGCTACAGATTCTCACCAGGGTTATACTTCTTTGCTTTAACCATGCCCGTGTCAACTACATATTTTATTCCTGTAATGGTTATGGAGGTTTCAGCGATGTTGGTTGAAATGATCACTTTGCGATAGCCCTAAAAGGAGGAAGAAAACCAAAAAGCCATATGACACACGTGTGATTCAGAAGTTTTAATATATATTCTCACCATTGATTGCCACAATTCACTCATGACCAAGTAAAGATGACTTCACTATTAAGAGTGGTCATTAATATTAATGGCCGGTCATTAAATCGGGCAGGGAGGGGAAGGAATGCTGCAGTCCTAAAGGTTAATCTGAGATGACGAGATGTAGTGGAACAAGCACAGGTTTCAGAAGCAGGTAGATGTTATTTGCTGTGTGAGTAAGTAACCGTTACTTCTCTTTTGGGGGCCTCAGTGTCCCTGTGGGATCATAACCTACCTTGCTGGTTCCTGTGAGGATGACAGCCAGTGTGTGTGCGTGCGAGCACTGTGCCAGGCACAGCAGAGGGTGTGGGACAAATGCAGTTAATGCTGGCCCTTAGAAGAGTCACCATCCAGCTTTTGCCTTTGCACTCTCCCTCATCCCCGGCAACTGCTTCCCTGTTATCATAGGAGGGCTGTACCTGCGGCTGGGTGTTATATTCCTGTGCCTTCTCAACTAGCTGATCTACTCCCTAAGCATCCTGTCCCATACACCTTATCTGGAGCCTGGTGACAGGCACGCAGGCCCCACTGATGGATCCATCTGGGTGCCCAGGGATGGGTCTGGACAGAAGAGGTGGTGCACTCACCTTGGGGGCCCCTTGGAAGACGCGGAGCTGCTGTGCATAGGGCAGGGAGGCGTACAGAGGAAGGACCAGCATCGAGGGGCAGCCGTCTGGGAGGTGCTTTGCAATGTCTCGGCAGGTCTTGCTCATCGCTTCGATCTCCTCCTGACCAGTGAGGAACACCAGGATATCCTGAGAAGAAGGGGCTTCCTATAAAAAAGGTAGAGTGGGATTATTAGGCACTGATGGAAAACAACAATGGTCACTGATGATGTTTCCCAGAGTTACTTTTCTTATTTATTTATTTATTTAAAAGATGACCGGTAAGGGGATCTTAACCCTTGACTTGGTGTTGTCAGCACCACGCTCAGCCAGTGAGCGAACCGGCCATCCCTATATGGGATCCGAACCCGGGGCCTTGGTGTTATCAGCACCGCACTCTCCCGAGTGGGCCACGGGCCAGCCCGGGAGTTACTTTTCTTAAAAGAGAAATGTAATGGAGATGTAAATGAGCCTAAACATTAATGTCTCCCTGGGAGAAAACCCTTGCCAGCAGTGCATAAAACTGTAACACGTGTGAGTTAGTGAGCTATGTTTAAAAACCAATTGAGGAAATTTTGAAAGAAAATCACCAGATTGCTTTTAAATACCATGAAAAGCACAATCAGGCAAGCAAAATCTGCATAAAGCTTCTTTCCTTTCCTAAGCAACTTGAAAGATCAAGTTGACAAAAGAGAACACAACTTGAGGAAATCCTAATCAATGGAAATGACCAGAAGCAGTCATGCTAAAAAAGGAGCCCTTACTAAAAGATGCCATCAAAAGCACTTTCATACTCCCAAAAAGTACACTATACTTAGACAACTGCTTTCGACACTGAGGTTTACTGGGTTCTTCACCTTCGAAGGCAACGACATCCAAAGTGTTAATGACATGCCCATTTACTTAATCTTTGCTGTCTATTCAGACACATTAATTTGTAAAGTGCTTTATGGCAAAATATTTTTTTACATGTTTAACATTAATTATATATGTGTGTGTATATCTAAATGTATATATTCATATGTATGTATACTTGGGGGGGCAGTATTAACAGGACAAATGTTCAGAGGTATATACAGGCTAGATAAAATCTAAAACAGTGCACTTCATCTGTGGGAGAATTCATCAAAGTCATCACGTAACCTGAATCCACCAGCAACCATCATTCATGAAAAATCCTCAACAAGTTTGTAGTTAATGGTTAAACAAGGCAGATTGGCCTTTTCTTCTTGCCCAAATACTATCAAAATAACAGTAAAGGTCACCGTCCCAAAAAAGACAGACAATGGGAGCTGACTGGGTTCAACCCATTTTTGAAAGATGGAACAGATGGGGGAGAGGGGCTGAATGACTTAGTGGTAGAGGAAGCTACCACCTGGGTGCCTGCTAAGGGGAATGGTGATAGCAGATGAGTCAATTTCCCTTGAGGAGACAGAAAGGCTCAATGCTCAGGGGAGCAAGGCAGAGGTGAGTTGTGAGAGAATGAAAATCCAGGGGCTGGCTCAAAGTCTGTGTACAGTGTGATTAGAGCCCCCAGGTTCCCTCCTACCCAGTACAGCCAGGAGGCTGGGAAGCCACATGATGCCATAATGGACTTTACCAGGGGAAAGAGTCAAGACAACAGCTGCCCAGTGACCTAGAAGAGCCACCTATTCCAACTGGACAGCAGCATTGAGGACTCTGGGAAAAGATGGACTGTGTTTGAACAAAGAACAAATATTCATGACTGGCATGTGAGAGATGTTGGAACATTTGGGAAAACATTAGCTATAACTATAGAAAACTTGCACAATTGTGTTGTCTAAGAAACAAGGTATAGGGTGGTATGCTGCTAGCAACATATGGTCACATTTTATATACTGATACTGGATTTAAAAAAACATCGTGAACACCGATGTTGAGAGGGAGGAGACGAGAGTGGGGGGGAGGGGTATTTCTAAATCTTCATCTACCTTGGTGAGAAATTAGCATATAATACCTAATACCGAGAAATCAAGAAACAGCAATACATTATTGTCTTCATTGCTGTGAGGGTGGGGGAAGAAAAAAAAAAAGAAATAGCTACAGAATCATGGTATTTAAGAAATATGAAAGTATCCAGAGGCAACAACTATGGGATTGAAAGTAGTTACCCAAAAAAGTGGTAATCTGCAATGGGAAGTAAAAGCAACGGCTATTTTAAAATTACGAGTCTTTTAATATTAACTACTTGACTTTTTAAAACTTCAGACTACACATGCATCACTTAGTAAAAAATAAAAATTAACTCTACAATTGGTTCGAGAGCAGTGTTGGTAACACCAAGATCAAGGGTTTGGATGTCCATACTGGCCAGCCACCAAAAAATAAAATGAGTAAAAGTTAATTTTAAAAGTTTGCTGCTAAATTTTCTCAGAAAGGTAATAGAAGGTTAAAAAGTCAATTTTATACAAAATAAACAAAAATAAGGTGACTGAATCACGCAAAATTTTTAAGTAAATGTTTAACAAAATGAGAAGAAACCTTGAAATATTTCTGTAATACAGTTTTTTTAAAAAAGCCTTTTAAGTTGCAACCAATTATTGGGTCAATTTCCACTTTTTTTTTTAATGAGGTGGAAAATATCACAGAACACCACATGTAGCAAAAGAGGCAGTGTTTCACAGACTTATTTCAGTTATATAGATTGTACCAGGTTATAAGATAAAATGTGCTTCTTACTGGGTGTTACAATCAAAAAAGTCTGTAAGCCATTGCTCTAACATATGGAAGTTTTCTAGCTCAGTGGAAGAAAGATGCTGGTTGGAGGTGAATTATTGTTCTTTTCAGAGAAAACATGAGATACTATAAAAAAGGATAAAAACCTGGGCCGGCCTGTAGCTCACTTGGGAGTGTGGTGCTGATAACACCAAAGCCACGGGTTCGGATCCCATATAGGGATGGCCGGTTAGCTCACTGGGTGAGTGTGGTGCTGACAACATCAAGTCAAGGGTTAAGATCCCCTTACCGGTCATCTTTAGGGGGAAAAAAAAAAAAAAAAAAAAAAGGATAAAAACATGGACATGACAAATGAACTCCTTATTCACCTTGATGGCACAGCTCACAAACCTGTTTCACTCTGTAGCTTTTCTTTTCAAGGCCAAATGCTTGCTACCCTCTGCAAGGTAAAAGAGAAGAGCACCCCACACCATACCTGGTGGATCTGGAAGACCGAGATAAGTGCTGCGTGCAGGTAATCATGCTGAGGCTGTTTGGTGTAAAAAATCTGAATTGGATGCTGCCGACCCTCCAGGTAGAGAACGGGGGCTCCGTTGAAATACTGAGAGAACAGGTCCACATCCATTGTAGCTGACATCACAATCACCTACAGAAGATAACGAAGAGAAGGATGGGAAACAAACACTGGGACTGCCTTGGTGTCCTTCCCATGCCTAAAAACAGATGGTTGATTTGTTTAATTTTCATCATGGTTAATTTCTTCTGTGGTTCTAAAGCAGATTGGGCAGAGGAAAACACCCTGAGTTAGAAACACAGGCCTATTTCCTTACATCTACCATACTTACTTTGAGAGACAGTTTCCCCAGTTCCTTTCGCCTCTTCTGTGCAGCTTTCACCACTCCAAAGAGCACATCTGTATGGATTGTCCGTTCATGGGCTTCATCCAAAATGACACAGCTGTACCTCCGAAGCAGGGAGTCTGAAATTGCTTCACGCAGAAGCATGCCATCTGTTAGAAACTTGATCCTGGTGTCTTCTGAGGTGACATCCTCAAAGCGCACTGTATAGCCAACCTGCTCCAAGAAACAACACATTCACTCATCAAACGTTTGTTGAATACCCACTGTGTATCCAGCATTGTGCTAGGCACTTGAGCTATCACAGTGAACAAGGCCAACACCGACGCTGTCCTGCCCCTTGGGGAGCATGCAGTCTATTTGGGGAGACAATGGACATGTGCCTTTAACTGCAATTATGACACAAGGCATTACAAGGAATTTAAAAACTAACTGCCTACCTTATGCTACTTAACTGTTTCATGTGAAGCCATGTACAGATATGCAAAGATGTCCAAGGTGTGTTTCAGTGAAACGAGTACACACACACACACACACACACAAATTTCTATTACATATGGTTCTAAGAATCATTCTCAATACCTACATATATGCTAGAATAATCCTTACCATTTTTCTAGAAAGATATGTAGATAGATTTAACAGAAGATGCTCAAGGAAAACAACTAATTTATCCCTCTTGCCAACAGATTGTGAAAGCAAAGCAAATGGGACTGACAGCCTGTTAGAGCCTCTGATCTCCCAGGAACTGCTGAAGAACTCTGCGACAGGCCTAACAATTGTGGCAAGAAAGAAGCTGGCTACATAAACCTCTTTTCAAAAAAAGAAAAGGCAGTGAGCACAGTGGGAGAGTTGGTTAGTAAAGAAGGAAAGTATACCAGCTTCCCGAGTTCAGTTCTCTTCTCATCTGAGACTCTGGTAGCGAGAGAGATGGCAGCCACTCGCCGAGGCTGGGTCACGGCAATGACGCCCTGGCGGCTAATTCCCCCTTCATAGAGGTACTGAGGGATCTGAGTTGTCTTTCCGGAGCCAGTTTCCCCTAGGAAAGAAAAAAAGTCTCATTTAAATGCAAATTAAGGGCTGGCCAGTTAGCTTAGTTGGTTAGACTGCAGTATTGTAACACCAAGGTCAAGCTTTCAGATCCCTATGCAGGCCAGCTGCTAAAAACAAAAAAACAAAAGTTACTTAAATGCAAATTGACACAAATTTCACCAGACAACCTGCTCAAAGTCAGAAGAAAAAGATAAAACACTCTGAGTTGGTAAAACCTCAGGAGTATTAATCAGTGGAGTGTTAATCGGTGGCCAAACTATACTTTAAAATTCTTTAAAATGTTTATACACTTTGACCCATAATTCCTGTAGGTAAAGTGAAAGTAAACGATCAGGGTCCCTCAGATGTTCAGAATCTTGCCCAGCATTTGGTGTAAATACGCACATGCGCCCAGGTGTTCCTTGGTTGTCTAATGTAATTGTGCATGGGCACCCTGGTGTTCTTTGGTTGTCTGACTCCACCAAGGTGTTCCTGGATTATCAGACTTAAGTATAAAGCATGAGTGGCTCTGATCCACAATGCCCCCCACCCCTGGGATGCCACAACTGCTGTTAGAGGTTGGTGCTGCAGGCTTTTGCTGCCAGTGCCCCCGCAGCTGCCCTGGGAGGCCGCCGCCTCCGCTGCATCTGGTGTAAGCTGCTGCTGATGGAAGCTGAGGATGAGGAGCTCGCTTTGGGACAAACCTGTCAATTTGCCAATGGCTCCCGAGATCTTTCGCAATTACTTAGCTTGCGACCTGCGCATGAGGGGTCTGGTGACCCAGCCTGCCTGGCACGTGAGGGGTTTTTGAGCCCTAGCCTGACAATTCCACTTGCAGGAATTGATTCTAAGGAAATAATTAAAGATGAGTATAAAAATACAGCTTCAAAGATGTTTCATTCGACTTTACTCATGACAGCAAAGACTTGGAAACAATATAAATGTTCAACAATAGGTATCTAGCATAGCTACAACATAAAATGAAATACAATTGTTATATTGATTTGTACGTACTGACATCAAGAGAAATCCACTCATACACTGCAGCCATAACAAACTCCTTGCCATCTCCTAGCTTGCCACTTTCTTTCAAATCCTCTGCCTTTACCCACACTATTAAGGAATACCTTGCCCTCAATGTTGACTGTCTGGCAAACTATGGGATAAGTGAAGCTTTAAACTCTCTCCCCTGGTGCTGCACAGGTGGCCCTCCTTTGGGCTCTTTAGTTTCTTGTTCATCTCTATTCTAACACCAACCATCCTACATTGTTCACAAGTGTTTAAATGTTTCTGTCCTCCTCCAATACTGGAAGGTCCTGGAGGCAGAGAAGGTCTGTCTGTCTCTTCCACGTACTTGAGCATCCTGCATACAGTAAGCACCCAATAAATGTTTTTCCTACCCTCTGTGGGTTCCTTTAACAATACCTAATTAGAACAAAGGACTCAGTAAACCTGTGTGTACCCTTCTCTTCCCTAGCTACCACTACAATTCTTTGACCTCAAACAGTCCTACAGTCCCACTATTCTTGCATTTTTCTCCCAGTCCATCAGCCCCTTCTGACTACTCCTCCTTACAAGAATCACAGACTAAGCATTTGATATTTTGCAATCTTCCTACTGAATCCACCAGGTAAAACCCCAAACCTGGATCAATGTCTCTCTGTCCATCTTTCCTAGTCCTGCACCAGGGCAACGAGCATCGCTAAAGTAAAATAACCCAACTGTGCAAGGACCTGAGTTTGTAGTGGGGCCAAAATGCACCTGGGCATCAACACTACCATTGATCTTTTTCTTGTTTTTGACTCCCATTCTCAGTAGAACTCCTGCACCTGTCTCGCAGAAAAAGTGAAGTTCTCAAATGTGATCTCCCTCTACCTCCCCCTACAAACTTTTCTTCAGTCCCACCGTTCTCAACTTCTTCCCCCAGAGCTGCAGACTCTTACACAGCCTTCCTCCTATTCCAGGCCAGCTCTGCCTCTAGCCGTTGTTGCCAAGTGCACTCTTTCCCCATGCCTCCTGATCTTTGCTGTTAGCTCTATCCCATTTTCAGCCTCCATCTCTACTGAGTTTTTCCCCTCAACCTATAAATACTTGCAAGTTCCTCTCAAGTCCCCCTCCCTTTTCTCAAAACAGAAGCCTGCTTCCACTACCTTCATTCTCTCACCTCCTACATACATACTTCTCAGCCCAGAGACAGATCAGCTCTTACCCCCACGTCTCTGTTGAAATAGCTCTCAGTGGAATCCACAATCAATACCTCGCTTCTATATCCAGTGGACATTTAAAAAATTTTTGATCCACACATTACTGGGCCTCACTGTTGCATCTGCTCGTTCTTTTCCTACAACTCTCTATTCCTTTGACTCCCAGCACTCCTGGGTCTCCTTCCCTTCTTTGGCGGCTCATCCCTTCGGTCTTTTAGGAACTCCTCTTCCTTAAACGTTGGGGATCAAATCAGTCCCTGCCCTTTTCATGCACCAGAAACGACTGCTTCCTGTTCGACCAGGCTGTTTCTATCCTCGAGTCGTGATCTCCCTCTGCCTGCAATGCCCTCCCTCCGGGACCACCTTCCCAGCCGCCGCCTCACAGATTAGGGCAGATTCAATCTTCTAAACTCCCGAAGCCCCCGGCGCGCCCCTCCACCCTCTCACGGGGAAGTTGTCTTTGCACACGTCGGTCACTCCCTCTGCGGCTCAGCGGCAGGGGCTGTTCAACTTTTCTCCGAGGCTCTTCTCCAAGCCTGGCATAGAAAAGGCGTTCAAGCTTGTTGAAAAACAAAACGGGGTGAGAGGCACCTAAGAAAAACTGTTCTGGCAAAGCCGGGAACGGAGAGCAAGTTAATGCCGGCGGCGCGGCCACCCACCGATGAGGACGGCGCTGTCCAGGTTTCGGAGCTGGGCCAACAGCTGCCCCCGCGCCTGGAAGATGGGCAGACTCCGGCGCTGCAGCTCCACGGCCTCACGATAGGGACTGGCCGAGGGCTGAGCCAGGGGCGGAGGCTGCCTCCGGCCTCCGCCGCCCGCAGTCAGCAGCATCACCACTCGCCTCCCGGGAGGGCAGGACCCGGCGCGGCTCCGCGGCCCAGAACCCGGCCGAAATCTTTTGGCCGGCGGGAAGCCCGCCTCCTCCGGCATGTCGGAAGGGTGCCGCGGCGGGAGGCGCGAGCTCCCGCCCCTGACAGGGGCCGAGAACTAGAGCGCACCGCCCCTTTCCCGCCACGTGCTGGCGGCTCCCGGCGACCACCGATGACCTCACCGCCGCCCCCAGCCTTTAGGGAAGGGACTGCAACTCCCAGCATGCACTGGAGTTTGAGGAGGCTTTCACTTCCTGGGGATGGGGAGGGCAGGGTCTAAGGTACAACGACTAAAAGGCCCGGAGCTACAACCGCGAAAGGTAGGTGTACAGTTCCGCGGGGCTTAGTCGTGGACGACGTTGTTCTCGTTGAAGTCTAGTTCCTTTCCAGTAGGAAAGTACTTCAAGGAAAATACTTAATCCTGTAAAATCAACGAGGAACACCAACAGCTGCATTACTTAATCCTTTAAACAACTTGTAAGTTATATGGAAGGTACTGATAAGAAAAGAGTATTATCACCAATTTACAGATAGTCTTTTTGGGTGGGGGGCGGTGGCGGGTGGCCAGTACGGGAATCCGAACTACCGAGATTACTTGCAGTCATCCAGATGTCACAAAATCTGAATTTTGAAAAGGATACTGGTTATAGTCTTGTGTTACAGAAGAGGAACGCGAATTCTATGATTCTCCGACAATCCCATTTTCCTCAGAAGTGACTATCTGCCACAGTAATATAAGCAGGGAAAGAGGGAGTTCAATGGAATTAAAATTGTCTTTACCCTTCCTTTTCTCCAACTGTTTGTGCCAGACTCTCAAGTTCTCTACCTGACTTTCCAGTCCCATCATACACGCTCCAATCAATGAAAAGATTCAGGACTCCAGCAGGGAAAATAGGCTATAACTAGTTCCTCCTTCCGCTCCAAAATTAAAAGCTCTTAGATGATTTGCTAATTCACCACAGAAAGACTGGCAAACAGTTGTTTGCTCTGCATACAGAAATGTGATTTCCTGAGAACAGACTATTATCACTAATGTGATTTCCTGAGAATAAACTACATAGTATTTATTCAGCACCCATGTGCCATGTGAAGGACATCTTCTGAAGTTCATTTCGACGAAACTCGCCCTGCATGTGAGCCTGTTAAAAATCCTCCTTCCCCCTTCCTCCAGGTCAGAGATAATTTTCCTCTAGTTGCTGACAGTGTATTGACCAGGGGTTACTGAAAATGTCCATGTTGAAAGAATAGCAGATACATGTTTAAGAATAAATTAATAAATTTTCACTTCCGGCCCCTAAATATTAATTTTAAAAGGCAACCCAAAACTGCAAGGGAAAATAAATGTTAACTCTCAAAATGATGGACCTTGAGTAAGTAAAAGATGGATCCCAGTCCTTTTTCCCAGAGTGCTTTCCAGAGTAACCTGATATGGGAGTAACATGTCCCAAATGATTACAAGAATCCAGGTTGGTATATAAATGGGTGAAATCATCTCTTGACAGAGCACATGCCCTGTCTCTAGAAGCAGCCACTAATCCCTTCTAGGCTATCATACAGGTCTGCTATTGCGAGATCTTGAATTTTTTCAAGAAAAGCAAAAATGAAGATTTTTATGTGAAATCTATTTTAAATATTGGCTCTTTTTAAAAATGGTGCAAAATTAAGCACATCTGTAGTTAATCCATCCACAATTTGTGGCCTAATGACCCATTTATTCTTCAGCCTCACAACTGAAGACCAGAGTTGGAAAATTAAATCCTATATAAGCATTAAGCCATGTTACCCACATTTCCCCCATTAGTAGTCTAAAATCTGCTGTTCCCCCAAAAGGAGTCTTGTGGTTCAGTGGCTTTCATATGCAGATGATGACAAGCTAATAACTAGTCAAAGAATATCCTGGCTCTTCCTCCAAAAGGTGAAATGTCAGACATCTTATTCTCAACTTGTCTGGGATGGTCTGTGGACTTATCTGGTCTGATCATGGCCATACCAGCTGGTGGTCACCTTGGCTTGTCTGACCACCACTTCACTGCCTTTGATTATATTCAGTTTTGCTCCATCCCACTTCCAGAGACAATCACAGAAACCAGGTACAAGCTTGCGAGCATACACTAATCCCTATAATTAAAAATACCAGATAATAGTTTGCTGATCAATAGAACAAAGTATTTATTCAGCACCCATGTGCCAATCACTGTGCTAGGCACTGTGGTGGATACAAAAATTAAGACATGGTCCCTGCCCTTAAGGAGCTTACATTCTCATGAGGAAGACAAGACTAATATACATGTACTAGCTAGGAACAGTACAAGATAATATATAATTTGGTGTAAGAGTATGTCATACAGACTTGAAGCTTTACAAGGATTCAAAGACAGACAATGAAATAGATCTTTAGAGTCAAGATTTCTTGAGGAGTCAAAACAAAGCCAAGTCTTGAAGGACAAAAGAGACTTAAATTGAGATCCTTCTTAGGTAGAAGTGGGAGTAAGTTCAGAGGACGGCGAAAAGTATGCATTTGATATAGGGGCTTACTAAGAAGTCACTGTGGATTTCTGAGCAGAGAGGTGACTTGATCATATGAGGTTCAACAGCTTTAATGCAAACTCATAAAATATTTAAGTAGCTTAGGGGCATCCTGCAGAACACTGATAATAATGGCAGAATCTTGACTAACACCACAGATCGAACTCACCTGTCAAAGTAAAGCATAGCTGCAGTATAAAATACTGGCAAGATAGATGACAACAACTCTAGGAAGTCTGTTACCCAACACAGCAATAGCTCCAATATTTCCTAATTTTCAGAGGCCTCAGAAACATTGAGGGTTTCATTACCAGGATCCAGGATTTGGGTGCTCTGCTTCGAGAGATTACACAAGAGATAAGAAATATATTAGGACATATGAGAGTGACACAGAAAAAGAACAAGAAGAAGAGAGAAACAAATAGAAATCCATAGAGGAAAAAACACACCAAAATGTATATAAAATGTATCTCCTAGGGAGATGCAATTTGTACATCCATTTATTTTTAAATGAACATATACAGTCTTTTTTTTTTTTTTTTTGACAGGTAAGGGGATCGCAACTCTCGGCACAGTGTGGTCTGCACCATGCTCAGCCAGTGAGCACACTGGCCATCCGCATATTCAGTATTTCTATAACAAAAAAACTGTCTTAGTCAGGTGTGCTTTTCAGTATTACTGGTAGAATCCAGGAATCCCTCAAATTATATGTGTGTAAGGATAGTTGTTCACAAAATTCCAGAAATCAAATCTCACTTTTCAGTTGACTTGTATTATGAAAAGGAAGTGTATTCTGGAAGAATCAAGATTGAGAGGCAAGTTGGGGAAGAAGTAAGGGCTTTTTATGTCCAAGTAAGCATAGGTATCCTGCTAAGCAACACAGAGCTAGGGATGGTGGTGGTGAGACTGGCCAAACTGATAAGAGGTCAGTGATTGAAATTACCACTGCCCAAGGACACAGTGTGGTAGCATAGCATGGCATCCTGTCACTAGGGATTTATCTTCTATAAAATCAGAGAGGTCAAAATCCCAAAAGTGACTACCTTTAGGCTATACATTCAAAATGTTTCCTGTTTTACCCAGTTATTAATGTGTACAGATATTCCCTACTTAAATGAACACTGAAAAGATTTTAGTACTGAAATTTTACCACAAAAATTCTATTAATTGGATAACTCAAAGTTAACTGAGGGAAAACAAAACCAGAAAAACCGTTTTCCAACCCCAAAACAAACAATTTTAAAAAAAGATCAAAACTCTAATTAAAGTCACTGATAAAGCTTTTTAAACAAAGACAAGATTTGATAAAACTTAAGAATCCCACAAGGATTAATACATTCTAAGATTGGCATTTAAACTTTAAAAAGATTTTTTAAACTGCTTAGAAAAAAAGCAGTCCCATTGACCCAAGTTCCATAAAATTGCAACCATTATATTCAAAGTTACTTACTAGCAACATGTAAAATATTAATATTAAATTCCATTATTTATGCACATCCCATTTAGATTTAAAGACATTAAAATACTTTTCACTTCAAAAACAATCTGAAAATTCCCATTTAGGATGTTTATTATGTTTACTCTAAGTCTATGTTGATCTTTTTGAAGAAAATCTCACACTCTGGAAAGCTATCCCTTAACCAAGTAGAACTACTTATTGACAATCCAGTTTTGGGAAAGGGTCCTGTGCCTATACACTGTTGATGAAAACTATTTGAAATCCTTTCTTTCCTGGGGATGGCCTTTTTACTCTTCTGGGTTCTCTGAATCACTTCAGCAGTGTGAATGCAAAGGTGCTGAGACCCAGGGAAGACATTATTTTGGACAAGCATTTATTAAATCACAGGCAATAAATGCTTACTTCTGTAGACCCTGTCTAATTTCTACCTGATTGGTTTACCTGACTGGTAAACCAGGTACTTGGCTCCAAAAAGGTTCATGAAGCAAATGGCAAATGTTAACTAGTCAAAGACCCAGGAGGATCAGTTTCATGCCTGCCTAACCGGTACCTGTTCATCTGGCTCCAAAGTCAACATTCCAATTCTTTTCCAGGTCTAATAAAAATCTTCCTGTAGTTTTCCAAAATGTGGCCATTACCAGTTTTCCTCTAGATATTTCTTAATGGAGAAATGCAAGAAGAGTAAATAAGATGCCATGTTAGCTTTCTGCTTACAGCTGACTTTTCCATAGCTGAATTCCTGATGCTATAAGCAGTCCACTCCCCCCTTTTTTCCATATCGTCTGACAACCGGAAGTTTTACAAAACCCAGATGGAGAACAGACTACCTAGACAACAGAAATAAATCTTCTTTCTACTGAAGTTAGCATTCTGAATAAGTGAGACTTATACAGCCACAGCATAACAGCTACATTATCTCCAATCTTGAAATGAAATCCAGTCAAAAGCTGTGAAGACACAGGAAGAACAGGCATGTAATCTGCTCTGAGCTCAGACCTATGCAGGAGAGCTAGAATACATTATCATAATTTAAAAGATCACACACAAAAGCCTTAATACAGTGAGAGAGAGATGGAATTCAGTTTTATTTTGTCCTCTCTGAAACTTCCATTTACACCGTGGCCTCATCTATTAAAGAGGAGGAGGAAGAAAAAGCCCTAACTTATACCACAGAATTCAAGTACTCATGTACTTGTTAGAGGTGGCAGGCTATTTGTTTCTCCAGTTTTTTGGCTCCAAGAGATTACACTTTCTGTACCACTGTAGTGAGGAACCACTGGCAAACTGCTGGAAATGTCTTCTGGATTAGTCAGTGTACCATTTCATAAAGTGCTTCTGGAGTTAAAAGTCTGCCAAGCTGTCAAAAGTGTTCACACTTTTGCAATAAAGGATAAAAGAATCCCAAGGGGTATTTCACTGAGTCCTTCCCAGCTGGGTCTTGTTATTGGCACTGCTGCTTTAACCTCCGAGGCGCTGGCCCTCACCCCAGGCGAAGCCTCCTGGCCGCTCTTCGGGTAGTGGATTGTAATTTGGATCCTCATCTGGTGTATCAAAAATAGCCTTCCTAAAAGACAGGCGACAGACATCTTTTAGTCCCAGAATCTTCTCAGGTCCAAAGTACTGCAAAGTCAGTTCAGTTCCTACAGGGTTTCCACCGATGGATAAGCATTACATCTGGTTGCCAGTTATTCAGTGATCATATCTTAAAGGTATCCATAATTATTTAACATTTATATTAACTTTTGCTTCCTTTACTAATTTTTACTACAAAAGCAATACATATTAATTACAGACAAAAAAAGAAATATGAACAAAATATCCAAAATCCCTAGAAATAATTATTGTTGGTGTTTTATTCTTCTAGAACTATATGTATGTAATCTTACAAAAGTTGAATCACACTTGTTTTGTAACCTGACTTTCACTTATCATGACAATTTTCCCATAACCAAGGTGTCACCCAAGTGTCCATCAACAGATGAATATATAAACAAAATGTGATATATACCCATAATGGAATATTATTCAGGCTTGAAAAGGAAGGAAATTCTGACATATGCTACAACATGAGTGAACCTTGAGGATATTACGCTAAGTGTAATAAGCCAGTCATGACAGGACAAATACTGTATGATTCCACTTATATTAGGTATCTGGAGTAGTCACATTCATAAACACAAAGTAGAACGGTGGTTTCCAGGGGCTGGTGGGATGGGGGAATGGGGAGTTCTTTAATGGGTATAGAGTTTCAGATCTGCAAAAAGAGGTCTACGGATGGTGGTGATGGTAGCACAACAATATGAATGTACTTAATGCCACTGAACTGTACATCTAAAAATGGTTAAGATGGTAAATTTTATATTAGTTGTTATTTTACCACAATTAAAAAAAATTAACAAGGTATTCCAAGAAAAATTGCTGCAGAGCATAGGAAGGGGTAGCTAATGTCCAAAATACTTTTTTTTGGGGGGTGGCTGGCCAGTAAGGGGACCAAACCCTGGACCCTGGTGTAATCAGCACCACGCCTAACCAACTGAGCTAGCTAACTGGCCAGTTCCCAAAAGACTTTTTAAATACTATCATGTAGTAATTCAAAATCTCATTAAAGAATGAACCATTAAAGCAGCATCCTTTATTTGCATTCATATTTCTAAGTGAAACTGCCCACAGTTGAAAAAATTAGAAATGTATCTGAAAACTTTTACTTTACACTGGAGTCAGAAAAAGTATTTATATTTAAAAATGAGCTTTTTAAATTCTTACAAATTAACAACAAAAACAAACACACCTATAGAAAAATGGGCAAAGGGGGCTGGCCAGTTAGCTCAGTTGGATAGAGCATGGTGCTGATAATACCAAGGTCCAGGGTTTGATCCCCATATTGGTCTATGGCCAAAAAAAAAAGAAAGAAAAATGAATAAAGGCCTGAA
The DNA here is from genome assembly GCF_027409185.1 of Cynocephalus volans. Taxonomy (NCBI): domain Eukaryota; kingdom Metazoa; phylum Chordata; class Mammalia; order Dermoptera; family Cynocephalidae; genus Cynocephalus; species Cynocephalus volans. The sequence goes on from NC_084469.1 coordinate 33,196,903, forward strand.
CAGGGAATTCAAAAAGGAAATTCAAATGGTCAATAACCATAAAAATGTTCACTTCCGTAATAATCAAAGGAAAGCATATTAAAAACTGAGATTCCTTCTACTGCCCAAACATTAGGTGGGGCAGAACAAAGTAGGTACCCACACAAGGAGGTGAGCTGTAAGTGGCCCGGAGCAGGATGGGGGTCAGGGAGCAGCCTGCTATATGGGGAATCAGCCCAACTGGGTCATGCACATGTAGAGGTGTCCTGAGTCAGGTAAGGAGGGCATCCTCATAAGAGGGCAGCCTGGCCTGGGAAATCTGGGTGAGATGAGCAAGGCATCCACATGGGGGAGGGGGAGACAATGATGAGAGATTGTTTACATATTGCGGGTAAATAAGTAAGTAAATACATTAATGATAATAGGAATCAGGTTTCTCACTGTGAGAATATGGAAATATAGACAAAAGGTGGTATATTCATACAATGAAATGCTTCTCAGCAATAAAAAGGAATAAATTACTGATACATGCAACATAGTTAAATTTCAAAAACCTTATGTTGCATGAAGAAGCCTTATACAGAAGAATACATACATATTGTATGGTTCCACTCAGGAAGTTGCAGAACATGCAAAACTAATCTACAGAGTAACAAAATTAGAATAGCGATTGTTTCTTAGGAGACAGGAGCAATGACTAACAGGCAAGGGACCTCAGGGAACTTTCTGGTTGATGGCAATTTTCTTTGACTTGATAGTTTGGGTTACACAGGTATAAGTACTCATGAAAATTCACTAGTTGACCCACTTAAGATTTGTGTATTTTGTTGTATATAAATAAATACTGAACTCTAGTTAATGATACACATACACGCTAAAGTATTCAGGGAATTAAATATATTGAATGCTGGATGGAAGAATAAATGTGCAAAAAGCAAGAATAGTAAAATATTAATTGTAGAATCTATGTGGTGGATAGATGATGTTCACTGTACACTTTTTTCTGATTTTCTGTAAGTTTTGAAATTTTCATAATAAAATACTGGAGTGAAAATATAGAAAGAAAAAAATTAGAATGAATTATGTGGGGTTGTACCAGAACTGGGATTATCAGTATAAAACCATATTTTAAAAAATATATAGCTTAAAAATATAGACATTTGGATCCCTGTACCAGCCAGCTGCCAAAACAAAACCAAAACAAATACAGACAAATATACACTCATATACATACATATAATTGCACTGCTCTGTTCACTGAGAAGATCTGGGAACGGCAACTCTCCAATGGCAATGAACATATCTAGCACCCAGATCTTGGCTTCTAAATACCATTCTCCACTAAAAAGGAACCAGGGATCCCTGAAGAAATAGGTGATTCCAGGACTGGGTCAAGGAAAGAACAAGACGAGTCTGGGCTATCTTCTTGGTCCAGAAAATTAAAAATTACATTAAAAAAATGATAGGAACATGTTGAAAAAGACTTAGAAGACAGTTTCAAGGGGGTTCACATTGGCCAAATCTGGGACAGTATGAGCATCAAAACAAACAATGACAATAAAGGATTATAATCCATGGATAAAATATAAAATCATGAATCCACATAGATGTGAGTAAATGAATTAAAATTTGATAAGGAAAGAGATGTTTACATAGCCTCAAAGTACCTAATTACAAAAGGAAAAAGAGTAACTTTACAGTGGAGAAGCCTGGCAGACACCTTACTCAAGTAATCAAAGTGATTACCACCACTTTGACAAATATGACAAATTGACATCCCTTGGTAACAGGCTGCGTTTAGAAGAATGCAGTGTCACTTCTCTGATTTGTCCAGCCAAAGATGCAAAACCTGAGCCTAAATGTGAGGGAACATTAGACAAACCAAAATTGAGAGATATTCTACAAAACGGGCCCATAATCTTCAAAAATGTCAATGTCATGAAAGTCAAGGAAAGACCATGCAGCCGTTCCAAACTGAAGGAAACTAAAGAGACATGATAACTAAACACAACACCTGAATCTGAACTAGATTCTTTCACTATAAAAAACATTATTAGGACAACTGTCAAAACTGAAATCGAGTCTGAGCATTAACTGTTTATTTCCTGATTTTGACTATGCAGAATTTTCTTGTTTACAGACAATACACATTAAAGGGGGTGATGGGACACTAGACTGACAATTTACTTTCAAATATCTAAAGGGATAAAGAAGTCCTCTGTGCTGAATTATTAATTTTCTATAAGCCTGTAATTGTTTTAAATAAAAAAAAATAAAAATAAAAAAATGAGGCACCATCTTATAGCTATCAAACTAGGAAAGGGTAAATAAAATACCTCCCTTATTTGATGAGGATGTGGGGAAATGAACACTTATACATTGCTGGTAGAAATGTAAACTTGAATATCCATTCTGGAAGGGATTTTGGCAATAAATAAAATAACAATTCCACTTGTAGGAATTTACGCTTTGAAACTAATCATGGATATGTGCAGAGATTTAGCTACAAAGACATTCACCACTTCAGTTAGAGAAGGGAAAAGCAAGAACTAACCTCAATATCCATCAATAAGGGATTAGTAAAATTATGCTATATCCATACCAGGGAATATTATGTAGCTGTTACAATTTTGTAGGATATTTAAGATGGAAAGATGAGTGTGACATATTAAGTTTAAAAGATTATAAATAACATTTTAAAAAAGTACACATAAAGACTGAAGAATGCATATAAAAAGTTAATAATGGTATCCACTGCTGTATCTAAATGGTGGGATTATAGATGATTTTACTTTCTTCTTTTTGCTTAACTATTCTACAACAAACATTTTACAACAAAAATTCACATTTTATTCCTCAAGCGAGCCCTTTTTAATGTAGTATTTCCCAAGGAAACAAAATTCTGGAGTAGAAAGAGGTCTGATAAATCAAAGCTCTACCTCAGGAAAATGAAGTGGAAAAAGAAGGGACTTGCTTAAAATCATATGGTTGGTCAGTGGAACAGCTATACCTGGTTTCTAGTCCAAAGCTATTTCCATTCTACTTCACTGCTTATGTCTAACACCTACTTGGTAGGCCAGAAATTCTACTTTCAGAAACTTTCCTCCCACCAATTTTGCCCATTTTGCTATCTCACCTCTCTAAACTCAAGACATCAGCATTTATAAAACCAGCAGACTCCTCTCTGGGACAGGAAGTCATAGTGGTCATCCAGGACAACAATTACCAGGTCACCTCCATGACATCCTGCGCCTATTAATCTCGCTCTTGCCATAACCCTGGCACCATCTGCTCCTACCCAATCCAGCTGCAGTTAGATTGCTCAATCTGCAAATATTTACCGACCTGAACTATGTGTACCAGCAGCCATGGGAGCCCCAAGAAAATACAGATCATGGACCCTATCCTGGATTGTCTGCAAGGAACATGTAACCTGGTGTTACATACTCACAAAATAGATGGTGTTTTCAGAATTCTTATTCCTCCAGGCTGATTGGGAAATACATCTTCCAAGAAAAAATATATGTGTCCAACTGCAATACCTAGAGTCAACCAGAAATAAGAGCATTAAAATTTCAATTGCAGGTGGACCTACCAACATAAATTGCTTACATTTAGGATGAATGTGAGTATAATTATTAAAAATTCATGAACTAATATTATAGTCTTTGAGATGTAATTATCAAATAATCCCACAATAGCTATTCATGAAGGCCAGACAGAATAAACATGAAAAGTAGTTATAAACTAAATTTACAGGTAAAATAATAGAAAAAGTAGTGATAAGATTCTTACCCAAGAGGTCCACAATGATTGAGTTCCCCAACAACAAGGAAAACCCCATGAGCACCCACGGTAGAAAGGGGGCCTGGAAGTTGAGAAGGCCAAAGAAGTTCATGCGGACATATGGATTCCTTCGGCTCCACACGTAGACCAGCATTATTGTAAAGGCCTGGCCCAAGAAAACTAAGCTCACAAACAAGCCAAAAAGCTAGCGGATGGCATTAAGGAAAATATCAACATTAAAAGCATTATACGGAAGACTGAGCAAGAGAACTAAAGATTGTGTTTTATTTTAATGAAAGTTTGAGTTGGAAAAGTCAAGTAGCTACAGTTTTACAACAGAAGACAAAAAAACCCTGAAAATAATTACCCAAAGCAATCGGGCAAAACCTGATTACTAAATCACCTGGTTTCTAGCTACTTCAAACTAATGTTCTGCTTTCGTGAAATTCTTGCCTCTCTGGAAAATGTGTTTGTTCTTTGGTCAACAATGACATCAATGCTCACTCACCAACAGCACCTTTACAGAGATGAATAAAGCCAGCTGGAACAAAAACATCTCGTCAGATAGTACTACATCCAAGTCTGTTATATAGATCAAAATTCTTTTTTTAAAAAATAATTTGTCAGTTTTGATAGTAACCAAATGTCTTACCAACTTAGTTTAAAAGTGAAATACACCAATCAACAATGATATAACTGAGATGTTTAATAATAACCCACCTGGGTTAAAAGTTCCTCTGACTTGCTCACAGTGGAAAGGCATCCTGTACAACCTCTGGGCTTGGAAAACTGTCACAGAAAGGGTGCTGTAAAATAAATCGTAGTGCCCTGAAGCTAAATTTTGGAGGTCTACTTTTATCTGTTTGTTCAAAATATCTAATCAATTGTGGGAGATAAAAAAGCTTCAGGAAGAGACAGAGTGATCTTCGACATTTTCCTGTATTTTTTCTATTTGTTGAAGGATACAGTCATTAAGAATCCACCAAAAAGGAACATAAATACAAAGTCTGCTGTCCGACCTCGGAAAGAGCCTTCTTCTAGCATTCGACAGTAGCGATATCTTAAGCTCCGAGTTAAGAAAATGTTAAGCACACAGATATGAAGAAAGAAGAATTTAATGTATCACTTATATACACTTGGACACCACATTATTTGTAAGAATCCAAGCCTTTGTTTCTGTAAGAATGTTTGAATGGTTATATGATTACTCTTCTTTTGCCAGGCATTTTAGGTAAGGTCAAGACCAGCACCATACTTTACAAAGACTGTCCCTGGCTGGAGAACTAATCCAGATGCTACATAAACATGCTTCCAGTCACCTATTAGACCTTTTCAAATTTGTACTGTCTTTCTCATGCTCAGCCACACCCTAACCTGCACCATCCTTGCTTTTCCATGACCTAACTTGGGAGAAATCCCATCAAGAAGCTCTGTGTGATAAACTACTTTTCCAGGACAGGCAGGCTAAGCATTTCTATAGATGAGTCAATGAGTACATTATGATGAAAAAACCTTATCAGAAACTTACTGGAATGATACGTTATACAGAAGACACAGGAATCCATCCTAGGACAGAAACCCCGTCGCCCCTATAAAGCCCTCAGTCTACTGCAGATGAGCTGAGATGTAACTCCCCTCCTAACCCAGAGGATGGCGGTGGAGGAGAGGTGCCCTGCTCAGTTGCCCCAATCATCATTTTACCACAGCATGGCTTTTCCTCTTTCAACAAACTGGAACATAGCAAGCCTGGGAGACTTTATGGCACTGTCTTTTCAGCCAGTAGAATCAGCATCCAGGATCCAAGGAGAGATCTCAAGTTCTCAATTCCTCATGAACCCACTCCCCAAACCAGGCCAAAACTCTGTTAATTGAATTATCACTGAATTATCACTGAATTAATGTTGTGTTTACCACTGTACCTGTTAGTTTGTAAATATGCCTTGATTAAATCACTTTTCTCCTTCCTTGGGCAGATTTGTAAGCAACTTAAGGGCAGAAAAGATACCTTGTTATGGTTCAAACCTTCCATTTGAACAAACAGTGATCTTCAAGACATTACTATCTGACTAACTACTTTATGTATCACTGACCCAGCAGCTACATTTAAGATGGTATCAGAAATAAATAACAGGAGTAATAGTTTCAACTTAAGATTGTATTTCCTAAGCAAACAAAGTTTTGACTCTACCCCCAGTTAACAAAGGATACAGAAAAATCATGTTAAATAAAAAATTGAATCCAACTGGTCCAAAAAATAAGAAATTGGTGATTAATCTCCATATCTGTTTAAAAAAAAAAAAACCAAGAGAAAAATGAATTAAGTAAAATATGTTACCAGGAAACATTTCCATATTAAAACAAAAGAGATGTCCCATGACTATGATGTAAGAAAGGCCATGGATAGGGTGATAATCTGTTCTGAACCAAAAACTGGGACACACAGCCTGACGTCAGATTTTTGTGTTGTTTTTAACTGGAAGTCTGTAAGATATCATTTGGATAAGAACGGGACAGAAAATTTGAAATTCTGATTGTCTTAAAAAAGCCCACACCATATGGTAAGGCAAACTGTGGAAAAAGTTTGATGGAAAGACTGGGTAAAACTGCAGAATAGAAAACAGTGCTTTCATATATGTAGCATTACAATCTAACAAATAGTTCTGAGATACCAGAGAAAAATTTCAGGGATCTTATATAAATTGCAAAGAAATGTTTCTACATTAGGCAGTCAGAAACATCTAGAGGAAAGGATAATTCTAAGGCAAACTTTCAAGTTCTAGTCTGGACAAATAGCCACCTCCCTATAGGAACCACTTCTTTCTTTTTCTTTTTTTAGTGGCTGGCCAGTACAGGAATCAAACCCTTGACCTTGGTGTTATCAGCACCACGCTCTAACCAACCGAACTAACCAGCCAACCTCCTGTAAAAATTAATGCTCTAATAATTAGAGTTTAATTGGGAGATAGGAGGGCACTCATCTTCATGTTAAAACCCCTGATACACTCTTTCCTCTCCACACCTACAATATGGGAGAGCACTTAACATTTTAAAGTGTTTTGACATAGTTTACTATCTCATGTGATCTTAATAATCCTGCAAAACAATCAGGCTGGTACTACCATCTCCATTTCACAGATGCGGAAACTAAATGACAGGGATAATTTTTAAATGGCTTGCCCAAGGACATGCAGCTTTGTAGTTGGAGACTCTGAATCTCATATCTAGAACCCCTAACTCCAAATGCAGATGCACTGTGTCATCACTAGTTTAACTCCAGGCAAAGTTAAGTCAAGCAAGCCAGAAACCAGCAGGAAGCAACACTTGGATCTACAGCTGCCAGCAAAGGCCATGTGAGTACTGAAGGAAAAAGGCAGTGACACAGGACTGCTTTACACATCATTAAATTTTGAGAACTGGTAACCATTAAAGTTGAAACAATTCAGTTCTACATAGCAATTGCATCCAGGATTTTAAAGTCCTCATCCTATTCAGGAGACATGCATATAAATAACTGCAAACGTGAGAGATAATCTAAAACAAAGGAGGATGAATACAAGAAGACTACACAAAAGCTGTGTCTTAAAGGGAAGCTGGAGTTCAATGGATGTACGAAGTAAATTAAACATATCTGAGACAAAGGGAACACCATGTTTAGAGGCAGAATTATCGGCTTTTGGGTCTCTCCCTCACTCCAATGACAGCCTGTATAACAATCCTGGAGCAGAAAAATACATCTCTCTTTTAGCATTTTAATCACTGGAAAGGACTCCCACCGTAATCTAATAAACCAGCATGTTGTTTTAAATGATCTGATCCCTGGAAGATGGATCATTGTAAAAGCACTAACAGAACTGAGTTTCTTTTTTTTTTTGTCTTTTTCATGACCGGCACTCAGCCAGTGAGTGCACCTGCCAGTCCTATATAGGATCCGAACCCGCGGCGGGAGCGTCGCCGCACTCCCAGCGCCGCACTCTCCCGAGTGCGCCACGGCCTCGGCCCACAGAAGTGAGTTTCTGAACTGGGTCATGGTGATAACACCGCGATGAAGGGAATGCCCAGGTGATGAATGGACAAAATAAGGCCATCCTGTGAGATGCTTCCTGGGCAGCCAGCTGGTCAGTCTCCTCTCAAACATTAACTCTAAGCCAGCGATACCCAAATACAGGAACTGGACACATCAAAACCATGCAGGGAACCTTAAAAATAAATATCGAGTCTTAATTCCTACACTGGTGATTCTGATTTGGTGAGAGCCGGAAAATCTCTTAAAAGTTCCCTAAGTGATTCTGAAGGCTGCGGAATCACTGCTTTACATCCTGACAATAAGACTTATAATCAGGGCCGGCCCGTGGCTCACTCGGGAGAGTGTGGTGCTGATAACACCAAGGCCACGGGTTCGGATCCTTTTGGAGGAGGAAAAAAACAAAAAACCAAAAAAAAAACCCCTTATAATCAAAGGTTCCCACTGGATTCTTTTTTGAGATAGTATATGGCAGGATTTGCTACTAAACAGTAAGAAAAAAAAAAAAAAAGGAAACGTTACTCATGGTTGTGATGTACCACTTACTTGAAAGTGTTTAAAGATTAATTCAGGATTGAAGTACAACTGAAAAGGTGTGATCAATTCCAGCTGCTAAAAGGGAAAAAGAACTTCTTAAAGCAAATCAATCAAGAAACAAAATTTCATCATTTTCAACAAACATTACTAGGTCTAGCAATTTCCAACTGTCAGTTACTTAGACGGAATTCCTTTAAGCCTTCCTTCTTAGAACCCAGGAAGAGGCTGGTAAAGAATTCTCTAGAATTGGTACAATTCTTTGTATCCTCAATACCTAACACAAAGTTTGTTTTATGTTGCAATAGCTGAGGCTGACATGAAGGCATGGAACACAGGTAGGTGGTGATAGTTTAGATACAACAGAGCAGCTGCTATGAATCTGCCATCACATGGGCACCACCTGAAACAGATGTGTGAAACAACACAACTCTCTCTCCAAATAACACAAGACTCAAGACCCTGACACCATTAGGATTAGATGCCTGCAGCCAGCCCATTATATCCACAATTTCCAGCTTTCTATCTTCAATTACCTAAGTTTCTTCAAGAAGTGGACCTTCCTCCCACTAGTCACCAGGGGACCACCTGGCCATAGCCAGAGCTCTCGAACACATTTATTGGGTGGGCGGTTCCCACTATAGGTCTGGTCTTCATCTCTCAGAAACTGACCTGACCCTTCAAGGAGCAGCACTCCTCGGGTCACTGGGTAAGGACTCTCGGGACCACTCCGAACCACAAAGTGAGCCCTGTACGCTTCCACCCACCCCTGGGACCAGCCCCTCTGGGCCTCCCTGAGGCCCAACCCGAGTTTCCTGCAGGCCCAGTCGTATCCAGCCCGGATAATGAGAAGGTGGCGTCGCAGCTGCTCACCACAGCAGCGGTGGTGAGGACGCAGGCGGTGGTGTAGGCGCGGCTAACCGGAGGGATCTGCAGGTACTCCAGCCTGAGGCTCTGGTACGCCATCTTCCCAACCGCCGCCTGCCCCCCACTTCCCCTTCCGCCAGGAGGCGGGGGCGGGCTAAAAGAGCCCCCTCTTTAGCCTTCTCGCTGCTGCCCAATCAGCGCCGCGCGGCCGGCCAGCCACCAATCGCTAAAGCACTAAAGAAATACACCCGCCAATCACGAGTTGGGTCTCTGCGGCGCCCCTGCCGCGCTTCCCCACCCACTAACGTCAGGGAGAGGAGAGAAAGTACCGGTACCTTCCGCCAATCCCCGCCGGCCACAGCTAGCATTTCCCGCCCAGCCCCTTCCCGTCACCAATCGGGGTGCCCCTTCCCACCCGACAGCCAGCCAATCAGGAGCGTGGAAGCATCCCGCCTTTGTTTTCGTTCGCTGAGACACTTATCAGTCAGAATTTCGCGGAGTCCGCGGCGCAGCCTAGCTCTAGCGCTCGCAGTGGTTTAAAGGAGGTGGCGGGAAACTGGTGTGTGGTTGAATCCATCATCCTCATGGTCGCTACGGTCAGTGCCGCGAAACTGCATTTTCCGCGAGGGGGAGCGGAAAGGGGTGGGACTGGGTTAGGCATCACCGCCGGGGCGCTGGAGCGGCCTGACTGGTCAGCGCCGCGGGCCTGGGCGCGGGCTCCTACTGGAATGTCCCGGCGTGCAGTGGGGCCGCGGGGCCCGACGGGAGACGCCGCCGGCGGAAGCAGCTCCCGCCCTGCGGTTTCTGGGTCCTGTCCAGCTGGGTCGCGGGCTATTAGGCAACTAAACTCACCGAGATGGCCTGGGCATTTCCCGCTTGTGATCTACAAATATTGACTAGGCCGTCCTCATCCTGCTGTCGGAAACTGCCTAGCAGAGAAGACGAGACGGTACAACTTGATCGGTCAGTGCCCGAAAAGAAGTCCTGATGGGAATACAAAAGAGTGAGTGGGTCATCAGGGAAGTGTATTTGAACTGGCCCTTGAAGGATATTTGGCTAAGGCATTCCTCCTTGGGGGAAGAGCGTGGGTTGGTTTTGTTGGAACAAAAGGTAGCCAGATCATGGCAGGAGAGGTTAAGAACATCATAACTTTACTCGATGGGGTAGGAAGAAGCACGAACGAGTTTTGGAACACCGAAGTGACTATCAAGTCTGGTAGTATATAAGAAAGAAACCAAGTAAAAGTCTGGAGAGAGTAGTTTTTAAAAAGGATGTGAACTGGTAATTCACAGGAAAGAAACCTCCCTCATATATCACCCTCACAGCCTGCTGATAAAATCATGCCGGTTTATTGCTTACCGTGGAAGGAGAGCAGCACGTCGACAGAGCTTTGGCAGTGACTCTTATGGAAGAAAGGCAAGATCAGAATCTTTTCAGAATTGGAAGTTTGGTTTAAAGTGGGTCTTTCAGTGAGGGGGCTTGATTAGAACTGGGCGGGGGTCATGATATGACAGTCCGGGATTGCTGGAAACAGCTAGGCAAGGATTTTTTAGGCAAGGGTTTCAGAGAATCTGAGGGTGCCAGTTGTTGATGCTTTCCATTGAAGAGTTGATCCATCTTTTGGGGAGTTCATAATGAGCAATCAAGCTGTTTGAACCATGAAGATATTACTTTAGTCTCCTAGAATAGTAAAGGTGTACTAATGTAAACATTAGATTGTGTGTAGCGGGGGAGAGAATATAGGTACCATAGTTTCGGTTCTCACTGTTCAATCTGTGTGTGGAGCTAGATTGTTCTGGTTTTCAAAAAAAGTAACAGTGTAAAACAATTTTTCACTTACCAAATTGGCAAAAGTTAGTATGTTGAATAGTATCAAGTGTTGGCAAAGATATGAGAGAAATTTCTCATATACTGCAGGTGGGAGTATAAACAAGTCTAAATGTTCTGGAGAACACTTTGGCAATATTTAGTGAAATAACGTATGAGTAAGTTCTATGGCCCAGTGATTACTTGCCTGTGTAAATACCGTGGAGCTCCCTAAGGAGACATCATAGGAGGGTGTTCATTGCAGCACTTCTGATAGCAAGATGCTGGAAGCAAACTAGGTGTCTGACAGAACGAAAATGGACACATTAAGTGTGGTATATGCACATGATAAAATTGATGGAATAATTCAGTCAGAACCAATGAAATAAACTTGAATATAATAACATGAAGTGATATCGCAACATAAAAATGTATACTTACATATACTAAGCTATATTTTTCAAGAATATATATCTAACACCTGTTAAAGATAAAGATGAATTGAAAGGGCACACATTAAAAAACTAGATTAGGTTCCTACTAAGGATGGGAGATGAGAGGTAGAAGAATAAAATAAGTAGGAGAGAACCTAGCATATGGACCAAAAATAGAGTGCCATGAAATAGGAAGTATTATTAACTTAGTTACAAACATAGAAGGCACTTAAAAAGAACAGAATGTAGCTGGCAAGATGATGAAGGCCCTTGTAAGCCATGTTCAAAGAGTTTGAATTTGATCCTGGAGACATAGGGAAGTGTTGAAGAAATAAAAATCCTGCCAATCCAGAGATCCACAGAGCAGAAAAGAAAGCAGTTGTGTTGTTGAATAAGCATATTCAGATTACAGTGCATTGTAGGTAACCTGTGAATGAGATTACAAAAACAAAAATTCTACCCTATTTATACAACCAGGCAGTTATAACCACTCTATCTTTAGCCATTACGTACATAAATTCTCAAGGTTAACAGCATCTTGTCTTCCCATGAGAAGATCTGACTGTACCTTTTGCTGCAAATAGCTTCATAAAATCCATCCGAAATTCATCTGACAATTAAAGTAGCAGTTTGTTTTAGCTAATTGCTTTTATTTGAAGGAATAATAAAATTTCTCTTATTTCTATGACAAGTATATGGTTTGGTTACAGCTCTGAAAAAGATGCCTGGGTTAAACTTCTACAGTGACAGAGAGATGGGGTGCTGTTTTCCTAGATGTTTACATTTGAAAGGAATGATTCTCAGATCCTTGAGAAAACCTGCAGGGGTTGTAAAGCTGGTAAAAAATTTGCTCATCTTCTAATTGGAACTTTTTTCAGATGGCTAGGTTGGAAGACAAAGGAATTGAGGACATTAGTAAGGGAGTAGTTAAAACGATAGATCATGGGGACTAAAATGAATAGGGAAAGAAGTGTAGTGGGAGAGACTGAGAGCAAGAACGGTCAGAGGAAGATTTGATATTGAAGATTAAGATATAATGTGAATATGTGAATGAGAGTTGAAAGAATAGCATAGGAGGTTGTGGTCAAAAAGTAGGAGCAGTTGGGGAGAGAAGTTAAAAATAGCAAGAGCCAGGTGGCTGAAAGAATGGAGATGTAGGTCAGTGAAGCGCAAGAATGTGAGATTCTCTAAGGCATTGGTTAGGTCATCTGTCTACACTTCAAAGTTGTTTAGAATAAAAACAATTCAGAAGATTGAGCCATGTGCCAAAGTCTTCAGTAAATGAGTGATGATGGAAATGAATAATGAGGAGAGTGAAAGGGAGGGTATAGGCTGATGGAAAGAGCCTCAGGGAGGCGAGGGTTTATATCCTATTGTGGACAAGTAAGGCTCAAAGTGGCATCAAGGAACACAAACTCCTTATTTTTTCTTTATTTGCTTCCTTGTTTGTTTGCTATCTGTAATGTGATTCATTACTTTCCGCAGATGATTTTGTTATCTAAATGAATTTTTCTTTTTACATTGCAGATTATTTTTCACCATCAAAAATAGCAAAGCAAAATAAGCCACGATGTCTGTTGATCCAATGACCTATGAGGCCCAGTTCTTTGGCTTCACACCACAAACTTGCATGCTTAGGATCTACATTGCATTTCAAGACTACCTCTTTGAAGTGATGCAGGCTGTCGAGCAGGTTATTCTGAAGAAGCTGGATGGTATCCCAGACTGTGAGATTAGCCCAGTCCAGATTCGTAAATGCACGGAGAAGTTTCTTTGCTTCATGAAAGAACGTTTTGATAACCTTTTTGGCAAAATGGAGCAGCTATTTTTGCAGTTGATTTTGCGTATTCCCCCAAACATCTTGCTTCCTGAAGATAAATGTAAGGAGAAACATCCTTATAGTGAGGAAGAATTCCAGCTTCTTCAAAAAGAAATTGAACAGTTACAGGAGAAGTATAAAACTGAATTATGTACTAAGCAGGCCCTTCTTGCAGAATTAGAAGAGCAAAAAATTGTTCAGACCAAACTCAAACAGACATTGACTTTTTTTGATGAGCTTGAGAATGTTGGCAGAGATCATGGGACTAGTGATTTTAGGGTGAGTTTGGTGTCCCTAGTTCAGAACTCCAGAAAACTACAGAACATTAAAGACAATGTGGAAAAGGAAGGCAAAAGACTGAAAATATCTTAATTTCTAACTAGTAAAAAGAAAGAGCCTGTCAGAAAGTAGAATGGTAAGGAATTTACACCAGTGACTGTTCAAGCAAACTGTATATTTTATTAGATATTCTTTTTTCATTTTTTCTTGTATTCCACATCTTCCTCTTTTGGTCCACTCTCCTGAAGTATCTATATACTACCTTGAACTAGTCTTTGAAGCATCTGTTCCTTAGAGGCCTCTAATAGGTGGGAAGGGATTTTTGGTTCAATAACAGCTCATTTGGGGGCATGATTGAAGAAATGAAGATATGACCAGTCAAAGATATTTGTATAGTTGTACCTTGTTCATGAGTCTTTTTTGACCTTGATCCTTTTGGCTTATTCTTTGGATGAGACAAAAAGAGAAAAGGGTTAATGGGTGGCTCCTTTATTAACCAGTCATTACACTGTGGGACAGCCAACATACAGAGCTTGCTCTTGCCCAGTGACTTTTCTTACATGAGGAAGTTGATAACTTGTTGAAAGAAGTAACAAAAAAGACAACCTTAATCTTTGGTAAAAGAGAAAGAAGTTGATTTTGTTTCCAAAATAAATCTTTTCCATGACTGAGGCCCTGGTGATGTAAGCAATTTACTATCTTGGAGTCTATCAGGAGAAGATTTTGAACAAAAATAAGATCCCACTGGAATAGAAAAGGAAGCATAGAGCATACCCAATTAGTGAAATTTATATTTGCTGACTGTTAAGAATTTATACCTGTGGGTTTTTTTTTCATGCTTCACTTAGTTTTAGATTCTGTAGCTAATATTTAATTATCTTATTTATTAACATTCATAAGCATCAAATATTTGGTACCCTAGTGGGAATTTTTAGCTGTATCTTGTGCTTAAATTCAGTGGAGTCTAATATTTCTTTTGTAATTGGTCCATGTGAGATGTTAGATTATCTAAGGAAAGGGGAGAAATAGCAATGATAGCTCTTAAGGTATTAAATGCCCTCCGTGTCTTCCTAAAGAACAGGATTTGGAGTTTCTCTTTTATGTAGAGAAGGAGTAACTTAGGGTATTAATATTTGTAATGAAATATTCATAGATTTAGGAAGCCCTTGTTCACCTGAAATATATTCATTTTCAAGAAGTCCTTTTCCAGTCCTGTACATTAAATATATATGTTTTAAAAGCTTTGGTTTCTGATTTTCTGCTGTCTATGATGTCATGGTATGTTTCTTTCCACAGTATGGCTTTTTCCCCAAATGAGAACTTTCTATTCTTTTCATATTTTTAGCTTATTCAAAATTCCCTAGGGTGGTGGATAAGTTCATGTCCTAATTCCTGGAACCTGTGAATGTTGCCTTATTTGGGAAAGGGGTTGCTGTGGTTTGAATGTTTGTACCCTCCAAAGTTCGTGTTGGAACTTAATCCCTAGTATGGTATTTGAAAGGTGGGGTTTTAAAAAGGGGATTGGATTGTGAGGACTGTGCCCTCATGAATGGATTAATCCATTCATGGGTTAATGGGTTAATTGTTTAAATGGGTTATCGGAGAGTAGACTTAAGACTTTATAAGGGGAAGAAGAAAACTTTGGAAATGCACTATTG
The DNA here is from genome assembly GCF_027409185.1 of Cynocephalus volans. NCBI lineage: Eukaryota > Metazoa > Chordata > Mammalia > Dermoptera > Cynocephalidae > Cynocephalus > Cynocephalus volans. Next base: position 33,212,086 of record NC_084469.1, read on the forward strand.
CTCAGACTTCCGCCTGTGAAGCCCTGTGCTGCCCTGGGGCTCTGGTGAGTTCCTCTCAAGAAGGCCTTTACCAGATGTGCCCCCTCAACCTTGGACTTCCCAGCCTCCAAACCTAAGAAATTTCATTTTCTCATAAATTATCTGGTTTCAGGTATTCTGTTATAAGCAACAGAAAATGGACTAACAGGGCTTTCTGCAGGTGTTATTAAGTTAAGGATCTGGAGATAAGATCATGCTGAATTATCTGGGTAGTTCCTAAATCTAATGATAAGTGTCCTTATAAGAGACAGGCCAGGGGGAGATTTGAGAGGAGGCATTGTGAACACAAAGGCAGATAGGAGTAATGCAGCCACAAGTCAAGGAATGCCAACAGCCACCACAAGATGAAATTGTTACGGGGCACACTCAGCTCTTGGCTGAGGCTCCTCAAAATTGATACCAAACTCACAGGTCCGGCTGCCTGCCCCCAGACAAAAATAACCAAAAGTCAATTGTTCGTGACAGTGGAAGTTAGCTTTTATTCAGGAATACCAGTGACCCAAGGAGAGATGTTAGGCTAACCCATCTCTCCAGGAAACCTGAAGGAGAATGGGCAGACTAAAGCCATCTAAAGACTTGGGTTTACTAAGGGGTTTTTACATCTTTTTTTCTTTCTCTGATGGCTGCCCAGTATGAGAATCCATTACTGAGGGGTTTTTAAAGAGGGGAATGAGGGAATAGAATGTGGGAAATGAAAATTAGGAGGGAGGGGCACATGGGCAGCGAGGGCTTCATGCAAGGTTTCAGGTGCAAAGTCTTGCCAAGACTCCATCTGGTTTCTGCTCCCATTGTTGCTGTTATCTCAGGGTCTGGGTAGTACATGTGAGTCTGCAACTTCAGGCTGGCTGGACAGATACTTTACATTCAAGTAAGTAATGTCATCTTGTCCTGTATCCAAGGTTCAAAATATCAAATAACCATGGGAAAAGAGGGAATTCAGGGAAATGCATGCCAAGAAAAAAAATTGTCTTTTTACTATTTGCGTACATCCCATGCAGTTTTAGGTTCCAACATGGCTTCAGTCCTGCTCACTCCAACAGAAGAGACAAAGAACAGGTTCTCCCTTAGAACCTCTAAGGGTATGAGTGTGACCCTGCTCACACCTTTATTTTGGATTTCTGGCTTCCAGAACTGTGAGAGAATACATTTCTGGTGTTTTAGGTCACCAAGTTTGTTATATCAGCCACAGGCCTAGTGGAATCAGAATATTAAGATATTCATAAAGATGTGTGCTGCCTATTAAGGAAACAGCAGCTCAGGCCTTCTTGGCCTCATTATCCGCGCAATAATACAGTTCATCTGAACACAGTTAAAATATGGTCATGACCTGGATAGAAAGGTGAAATTCACAGTATTTAGAATTCAGGTGTCCATTTTATGTTAAGTAAGTGCTCAATAATGGTTGGACATTAATTCCATTGCTATTAGTCATGGTGGTGTTTCTGCAGGAATAAGTTAATATACTTGGCCCCATTATCCTCTAATAATTAAATTCTCCCCTCAGAAATTTAGGAATAAATTAGGATAACAAACACCTAGTTACCCACTCTCTGCTTCCCAGGAATGCAAGGCTGGTTTAACATCTGAAAATGAATTAATGTAATATACCACCTCAATATAATAAAGGACAAAAATCACTCCATCTTCCATCCAGCGTCAATCTCACCCAATTTCTTATTCTTAACTTCCCCTGTATATTAGATTCTATTGTTTTGTAATATCAAAACTTTAATTTCTCTAGATGCCTGTTCTCAAAACTGCCCCTATATTTATCTTTTCATTCTTTCTTACTGTCAGTGCCTGTTCCCTACTATATACCCCTAAATAGATTTTCCTATTATCTTGCTGTTGCAGTGACAGCCAATTAGGGAGACAGTCTGACATGATATTAATAGAAACAGTAATGAGTGGACATTACTACCAGCCTTGCAGAAATGAAGAATGGTAAGGGAGCACTATGACAACTGTACACCTACAAATTATATAACTTAAATGAAATACATAAATTCCTAGAAAGACATAAATAATCAAAACTGACTCAACGAGAATTAGAAAATCTGAATAGTCCTATAACAAGAGATTGAATTAGTAATCAAAAATTTTCACACAGGAGAAGACAAGGACCAGATGGCTGTTTTAACCATATTACCTTGGGTGAGGTGTGATGAGGCCAGACATAGATCGAGAGAGAGAAACCATGTCAGTATTAATCCCTTAATTGACATGAGTAGATCCCCACCAGAAAAAAAACCCCAAATCAAAATTCTACACATATAGCACATAAGAGAAATGGTGTAGGCGATATGAAAATCTTACAAATTCATACAGGCGAGAAGCCATATAAATATAGAAAATTTAGAAATTGTGTGAAGTCCTTCAGTTTGAATGCATCCATTGTTCTACATCAAAGAACTCACACTAGAGAGAAATCTGATGTAAGAAATGTAGCAAAATGTTCAGTAAGAGTTCTTGTAAGACATCAGCAGATTAATGGTAGAACAACCTGAAGGGTGTAGGAATTTTATGTAGATCTTTGCAGTCATGTTATTTATAAGCATAATTCTATAGAAGCACAAACAAGCATATTATAAATAAATATGCATTTCTCAGAGCAGTAGCTTGCTATTTTATTCAAGTCCTAGGTAGAAATTGTTTTTAGCTCATGGGTATGTGAAGATATTTAGTCACCAGTGGGTCCAGTAAATGTTATAATGTTGAAAATTAAAGCTGCAAAAAAAGTACAAATGGTGTTAATAAAAATTTTGGTCTCTAATTAAGAAAAAAAAAAGAAAAGAAACCGGAAAGAGTTTTACACTTTGTTATACTCACAGTTCTCTGGGGTAAACATAACAAGCCACACAAAGCCACTCAGGAGAAGCACTGGAGTTGGTCACAACGGAGAGGGGAATTGTGGGCAAGCATCTTTATTGTGGTGTCCATGGGAAGGAATGGGCAAAACAGGATAAGCAGATTTAGGATTAGCTAGTTTGAATAATTTCAGCAGATTTGGGCATAGGAGCTGTCCATGGTTGTTGAGTACCTGGCCCTGGGGTGATTAGGTTGGGTGTATAGTGGCCCATAGTGTGAGAGTCTAAGGGAAGTGGTTGGAGTGTGAACTTAATTGGCTGGTTAAGAAGAGGCACTAACTGGCCTCTAGCTATGGCCTCAAAGCTGGGTCAAGATGGGATTTTAAAAACTATTACAATGGCTTCATTGGTGAGTTCTACCTAACATTTGAAGAAGAATTAAAAATTCAAATTCTTCACAAATTTGGGCAGGTTGGTTAGATCAGTTGGTTAGAGCATAGTGCTGACAACACCAAGGTCCATGGTTTGATCCCTGTACCAGCCAGCCACCAAAAAAAAAAAAAAAAAAAAAAGTCTTAAAAATTCTTCATGAATTCTTTAAAAACAGAAGAGGAGGGAATACTTCCCAACTTATTCTATGAAGTCAGTATTATACTCTGATAGCAAAACCAGACAAAAACCTCACAAGAAAACAAACCAATATATTGATTAAATAGTGATTAAAAATGCAAAAAATCTTCAACAAGATACTAGTAAATCAAATCCAGCAATATATGAAAAGGTTACACACAATGACCAAGTGAGATTTAACCTAGGGATGCAAGGTTGGTTTAACACCTGAGAATGAATTAATAAATCAACTCAATTGAATAAAGGGGGAAAAAATCCCATGATCATCTCAATAGCCACATAAAAAGCATTCGACAAAATTCAACACCCTTTCATGACAAAAACACTCAAATAGAATAGAAGGGAATAGAAGGGAATTTCCTCAACCTGACAAAGAGCATCTATGACAAACCTACAGCTAACATCATACTTAACAGTGAAAGACTGAATCTCCTTAAGATCAGGAATGAGAAGAAGATGTACACTCTCACCATCCTGCTAAACATTGTGCTGAAAGCTCTAGCCAGGACAGTTAGGCAAGAAAAAGAAATAAAAGGAGTCCAGATTGGAAAGAAAGAAGTAAAACTATCTGGAGATGATATGATTGATATTGTATAAGAATACTTCAAAAAGCTCATGGAAAAATTCATATTATGTTTTAATTCTATTTTTCCATGAACTTTTTGAAGTATTCTTATATATAGAAAACCCTATAAGTGTCATATTAAACTATTAGAACTAATAGTTATAACAATTAGAACAAATAAGTGAGTTCAGCAAGGATGTGGAATAAAATATTGGTGTAAGAAAATCAATTGTCTTTCTATGCACTAGCAATGAGCAAACCAAAAATGAAATTTAAAAAATAATTCCATTTGTGAAAACATCAGAAAGAATGAAATCATTTAGAGAAATTTCACAGAAGTAGAAAACTACAAAAATTGTTAAAAGAAATTAAAGAAGACTTAGATGGAAAGACATCTCATGTTTATGGATTAGAAGAATTAACATTGTTAACTCCCTAAATTGATCTATAGATTTAAGATATACAAATGGGGATCAGCAAAAGAAAAGATGCTCAACCTCATGAGCCATCAGGGAAAATGCAAATCAAAACCACAGTGAGATACCACTTAACACTCACTAAGATGACTATAATAAAGAAAAAGATAGGGCTGGCTAGCAGCCAAAAAAAAAAAAAAAAAAAAAAAAAAAGATGCTAACAGGTTTTGGCAAAGAAGTGGAGAAACTGGAACTCTCATACAGTGCTGGTGGGAATGGAAAATGGTGCCTTTGCTTTGGAAAACAATCTGTTGGTTTCTCAAATGGTTAAACATAGAACTGCCATGTAATACAGTAATTTTATTCTTAGATAGATGAAAACATATATCCACATAAAAATTCATACACAAATATTCATAGCAGCACTATTTCTTTTTTTACTTTTTAATTTTTTTGGCAGCTGGCCTGTAAGGGGATTTGAACCCATGACCTTAGTGTTATAAGGCTGTGCTCTAAGCAGCTGAGCTAACCTGCCAGCTTCTCAACATGATTCATAAAGTGAAAACAACTCTAATGTCTAGCTGATGAATAGATAAATAAAATGTGGTAAACCTATACAATAGAATACTATTTAGCAATAGAAATGAAACACTGACACGTGCTATAACATGGATGAGCCTTGAAAACATGCTAAATAAAAGGACCACATATTGTATGATTTTATTTACATGAAAAATGCAGAATAAGAAACTGTAGAGACAAAATTTGATTAATGGTTGCCTAGGGATTGGCAGGGAGTGGGAGTTGGAGGGAATTGGGTTAGAGTTGTGGGGTTTCTTTTTGGGGTGATGAAAATGTGCTAATATTGATTGTGATGATGGTTCACATCTCTGTGAATATACTAAAAGCCATTGAATTGTATATTTAAATGAATGAGTTGTATGCTACATGAATTATATCTCAATAAAGCTGGTAAAAATAAGAGTGTGCACAGAAACTGCCTCAAAATCTAGCTCCATTACTAGTGCTGTGACCTTAGGAAAAATCATTTCACCTATACTTGTTTTCTCATCTGCAAAAGGGGGAGAATAATAGAACACACCTCATAAGGTAGTGACAACTTATTGAATTCATGCTATATAAAATACTATGCCTGCCATGTGGTAAGTTCCATGAACAAAGTGAGCTCAGTGAAGGCAAAGGTTGTATCTGTTGTGCTGATCACTATCTCCAGTGCTTGATGCCTAATAAGCAATGACACATTTAAAACATTAATCCAGACTTCCAGTCAAGATGGCAGAATAGATGGTCTCCAGTGTCACTCTCTCTCACAAATCAACCAATTTACAGCTAAAGAAAAGCAATGACAGCCAAGTTGGGGCTGCTAGAGCTCGAGAAGGGGAGCAGAGACCTACGGAGTTCATGAATGCAGGAGAAGCTGCGAAGAGTGAGAGAAAGGAAAAACCTCTCCAACTGTTTCAAATCCCCAGTGCCTCCAGACTGGAGCTGCTGAGCACACGGAGCAGGAGTTGGCAAAAGCCGCAGCTATGCCCTTCAGATGAAGTTGCTTGGAGGTGGCAGGGGAGAAGAGGGACTTGGTGGCCCCCAGGCCATCAAGACCACTAACGGGTTTCCCGTGGACCCACATAGGAGTGAGAAGCCACACAAAAAAGGAGCCACTCAGAGGCTGGTGAGTCATCACAAGTCCTGTCCCATGGGAAGTGTTTGGAGCAGTGGTGGTGGGGGAGATGGGCCTGCCCGGGGAACACTGGGGCACAGCAAGGACAGCTGATCTGCCTCCCAATCAGCACAGGACCACTCAGAGGAGACTGGTCAGAAATATAGAATTGCATGGGGTGCAGTTTAATGAAGAGACTCAGGCCCAGACCAGTTTCTACACAACCCAGGTGCACCAGATCCCACGAAAGCTGGAAGTACCTATAAAGTCAACCATTAAAACCTGAGCTGCACACAAAGCCTTTCCCAGGGAATCAGCAGTAAGGCAGCAATTTAGCTCAACCACAGAGCTCAAGTGCTGGTCCCCACAGGAAGTCCCCCCATTTTAGAAGTGAGCGAAGGACAACAAATTAGTTCCAGTGCAGAGTTTAAGTGGTAGGAATAGCAAATAATCCAACACAGAACTGAAAGAACAAAGTACCCACAACCAGAGAAAAAGTTTGATATTAACTAGTAAAGGTCTCATTTCACCAAAGAACACCTATAACACCTAGAGGGACCAGAAGCCCCCCGGGCTACCAAACCAGGAACGGGGGATGGTGAAGGGTCTTGGCCATGCCTCCCCAACACCCACAACCAGCCCAGCCACGACCACCAAGCCACCACAGGAAGCACCCTGGGCTGTCCTGAGCTGGAGTGGTGAGGGGCTGAGGCCTTTTGCCACACCCCACTGACATCTGCACCCAGCCCACTATTGACCAAGCCACCGCTGGAAGCCCCCCAGTCTCCCCTGTGGGAGTGTGGGTGTGCCACAGGCCTCAATCCCACCCCTTCTCCTTCCTCCTTCTTCCATCCCATTTCCTTCCCTTTTCCCCTCTCCCACTCCCTCCCAACTGCTCCACAACATCATAGAATGTAAAAAAATAATAATATCAATCAATCGATCAATAGATAGATATTGCCAAACTGCAAAAAATTAAAAATTAAGCACTAAAAAAATTAAACATTAATCCATTCTCCCAATATCATTTTCCACTGTCCCAAATAGTCAAATTCCAACTCTATCCCCCAACTTAAACTTAATACTGTCCATGATATTCAGAAGACAGTGTTCACTCACCACTGACAACCCAATACATAATAGGACAATTTCCCCAAACAATTGGCCCTCCCTTCATTTTTTTGTGATCTGCTGAAAGTCAGTTTAGTGGATGTCTGATATTTTCGCCTGCCTAGCATCCATGGTACTTCAGTTTTCCTTTGGGAACTATTTCTCTTCTATTGAATGTTATTTTCATGGGATTACTATTAGGGTATCACTTCTGTCTTTTGTCTAAAGGTGAGCATGTGACCCCAGCCAGGCCAGTATGACTCTCCAGAATTTGATTCTCGAGCAATATGACCCGAAGACCAAAACTGGGCCCGTTCTTTTTTATAGCCAAACCCCAAAGATGCTGTCATTTAATACTGAATGGACAGGGAAAGTCTTGATATTTTGGACAAGGAAACCTTCTGTTGGAAGCCCAGAAATTGGAGAGCTCAATATAGGGAAGCAGTAACCATGAAATTAGGTGGGCAGTGGGGGCTTATGTGACCACATATCCTGTGATGCTTGAACTTTATAAGAGGAAAATTGGCCAGGTCAGACACATGCTGCTGCTGCTGCTATGGTTTGAGTGTGTCCCCAAAGTTCATGTTGGAAACTTAATCCTCAATGCTACAGAGTTGAGAGGTGGGACGTTTAACAGGTGATTAGGTTGTGAGGACTCTGACCTCATGAATGAATTAAAGTTATTGTGAGAGTGGGTTTGTTATAAAAGTGAGTTTGGCCCTCTCTTGCTCTCTCTTATACACTCTGTTGCCATGTGATGCCTTCCCATGTTATGACAGAGCAAAAAGGCCCTCCTCAGATGCAGCCTCTAAAACTTGGACTTCACAGCCTTAAGAACCATGAGCCAAATAAATTTCTGTTGCTTATAGATCACCCAGTCTGTGATATTGTTATGGCAGCACAAAATGGACCAAAACAGATGCTAAAGGGACACTTGTGATGTGAGAGTCGTGAAAATCTAATACTGGTTAGAAAATACAGACCAAACACTGGACCTCAATGGAATCAAAAATTTTGGGGCCGACCTGTGGCTCACTCGGGAGAGTGTGGTGCTGATAACACCAAGGCCACGGGTTCGGATCCCATCTAGGGATGGCCTGTTCGCTCACTTGGGAGAGCGTGGTGCTGACAACACCAAGTCAAGGGTTAAGATCCCTTTACCGGTCATCTTTAAGAAGAAAAAAAAAAATTTAAGGACAGGGAGTAGCAGGTATGGGGAAGAGTAATGGGCTGACAGTATGGGAAGAAAGTGATTGAATTTTGGGGCTGGGGTGAGCTTAATACTGAGGACAGCAGTGATAGGGTGAATGTTAAAGAATACTGGAGTACAATATTGGGAAGACATTGGGGAGCAATGCAATGAATCCTGAAAAAAGGGAATCAAATAGGGCTGAATATTTAGGAGAATATTGAAGCTAATGTTAAGACTGTAGAAGCAATAGCATCTAAAAATGATATAGTTGTAGGAACCAGATACTGGAATCTGGGGTAGGAAATGGAAGCCCCGATTTCATGCCAAGGAAAGTGTCATGATATTGTAGAACGATATATCAAATTTTAAGAAACAGGGAACTTTGGTTTTGGGGGATGGGGGTGCAGTATACTAGCAGGGGATTAGCTGAGGGAAGGATATTGGGGGATCATATCCTGAGTGGTCACTGGACTGTATGAGAGATAACTGTGTGTGAGTCAGAAATATGGGAACAAATGTTTGAAGGGCACCAGGCCATATATTGAGATTCAGTGAGTAGTCAATACTAAGGGATAACAGAAGATCCAATATCCAAGACTGAAAGCTGGAAAACAATGAGAGATATACATGTGGTACACTGGAGATGTAATTTTGGGAATAGTGTCACTGATCACTGGGGGAAATTATTGTAGTGAACTGTAGCTATAAAGCTCGGGCTGACTTTGGATAACAGTGGATGCCATACTTGTGGCACTGAAATAAAGTGTAGAGGGGCAAGATATCAAGTTACGTAGTGACATGGGGTTATGGGAAGTCAGAACTAGGAAATGGCAAGGCCCTGATATTGGACAATACTGAATCAGGGGGCAAATTCCAGAGCTTAGTTAGGGGACTGTAGAGGGCCAGAAAAGTCTTGAAAATGGAGGCAAGTGGGGGCTAAATACTGAGAGGCAGTGAATAATGCCACAATGGAATAGTGGCAGACCTGCTGTTAAGGGGTAGTAGAATTGGATACTGGCCTGTTGTGGGGACCTGATAAGGAGAAAGAAGCCATGGAGGGGCGTGTATAGCTATTTAATGGAGAGAAAAACTGTATGTTGGAATGCTGGATCATGTGATGAAGTCTATCTTGGAGGGACAGTAGGGATGTTGTAAAGATTATGGGGTAAAACGTGGAGCAGACTAGGAAGTTTGGCAGTGCCCACTGCATAGCTGAAAATTCATGGAGAACTGAACACAGAGGAGACTGAAAAAGAGGTGATTTATTTCATCAGCGGTACCACAATTACAGACATTTCCAAGTAAAGTATATGCAGTGTTAGAGTGCTGCGTTTTGACATTTAATATTCATAAGTAAACAAAGATGGCAAGTGGGTGAATAACCTACCAAGGTAGGTTCTGGTATCAGGCCTTTTGGGTCTGAGATGACAAGCCCCTAGGGGTAGGGAGGTTTTCCAGCATGAACTCTAGTCTATGACAGATTCCCCCAACCCCTTCGTCTTGGGTCCTAGAGCTCCAGAGGACCACAAATGAAGCCGCCCCAGAGTCCCCAAAGACAGCCCTCCAGCGGACCCCAGCCAGGGCCCCCAGAGTCTCATCCAACGGAGCGCGCGAGCACTGGGCGTGCATCCTGGGAGGTCTGCAGCCGCAGGTCACTCGCCGTTCAGGACACGACCTGAGCGTGGTTTCCTGGTAGGACATCTCCTCCTGTTACCGGTCTCAGCTCCGCCCAGCCGTGGCAGCAAAGCCTAAGGCAGGAAAAAAGCACAGTCCGGTTAGCCCAAGCCCCTGCGGGCGCGGCACGATACCCCGACAGACGCCACTCACTTTGTCCAGCGCTCCAGCGGTGCCCTCTGCGCTCCCAGGTCCACCAACTCTCCGCGCTCTGAGTGCCGTCTGCGCCAGCTCCGGGGCACAGCTGGCTCCTCCTGGGGGCGATGCAGCATCACAGGGCTCCGGCCCAGCCCGGGCCAGGGCGCCGACCCTCCCTGCGGGGCCTTCTCAGGAAGGCCCCGGACCCGGGTCTGGCTCATCACTTATAAAACAGAAGGTTGGGCTTGCTCTGAGCTCCCCAAACACAAGATATGGGCTCCCTGCGCGTGCCCCCACGTCACAAAGTGGTAGGGTCCAGGGACATTATCCTAACTACAAACGGGGATCAATCACACACTGGAATTCTAAACGTTGGGGACCGACGGTGCCCGCGCCCCCCAGTCTGCAGGTCCAAGTTCATTGCTGGCAGCTACTTTGGACCTTCCTACTGATGGACAGTTAGACAAAGATAGTGACAACAGAGAACAGAAACAAAGCATGGACAGCTAGATGAAGAGGCGGCAGCGCGTTTCCAAACACAGAATGCTGAGCCCGCCTTCCTCCTCCCCTCCCCCTCGGCCCCGCGCCCGCCCCGTCCCGCCCTGGCCACTCAGGCAAGCTGTAAATGGATATAGGTAAAGATGCAGGAGGTGATGGAGAAGGCGATGGCGGCGTAGATAAAGATGGAGAGGTGCGGGAAATGGTCGAGATAGCAGCCTTCGTCCAGTGGAGGCGCCTCCTCCTTGGGCTGGGGGCGCGCGGCGGCCTTCGGGGGCTGCCCGGCTCGGGCCCCGTGCGCCTTCCCACCGGCGCGCCGACCAGCCCTCTTGCCCGCGGCCGACGCCGACCGGGGGGCGCGGGCAGCGGGGGGCTCTTCGGGGGGCGGCTTGTCAAACAGGCCTTCGGACTCAGGGTCGGGGTCCGGGCGGATCTGCTCGGGGCCCCAGGGTTTGCGCTGAAAGAGTCCGTCAGCCATCGGCCTGCGGCGCGGGCAGCGGGTCAGCCGGGTGCGGGCGGTCTAGCTCGAGCTCGGTCGGAGCGCAGTGGGAGCAGTCCCGGCTGCGGCTGTTTTTCTAACACCCGGCGGGGAGGGGGCGGTGGAGGGCGGAGCCAGCGGGGAGGGGGGCCACTGCAGGGTCCGCCGGGCCTCTCAGCAGAGGCCCCGCTCCCCCGGCCCCTCCTTCCGCCCCCAGCCTGTTGCAGAGGTTGGCTCGGCGGCTGGGTGGTCTTTGCGCAGCAAGGTTTGTCTCCATGGCAACCAGACAGGCTGCGCAGGGGGAGCAGACGCAAGCCGCTTGCTGGGACCCCGGGGCGTGAAAAGGGGGCTCGGCACGCAGGAAGCTGAAATGCAAAAGGCCAGGCTTCCAGCTGCGTGCGGAGCATCGCCAGAGCTTTATTTCTCCTTTTAAAAGAAATGTGTATTGTGTGATCTTTTTAAAAATTTTAATTTTAGTACATCGAAAAACTAACACGTAATCTTTGCAGAAAACATGAAACTGATAAAGCAGTATAAGCAAAAACAATCACAAAATAAAGCCTCCCACAATCCCAAGGTCTAGAGATAGCACAGATAAAGAGTTGGTGCATTTCTCTCTCTCTCAACACCTGCATTCTGTATCTGTACTTCCTGTTTTCTGTTCTTGCTCTTCACCCATAAATGCAGAACTCCAGCCTTTTGGGCATCTCACATATGATTAAGAACATCCTTTCAAAGACCCGCCTGACAGAGCCTGTTTCTTCCCCCACTGCGGCCTGTCTACTCAGGCCCCTCTTGGCATCCAACAGGCCCTCTCTGGCTTCCACTGGTGCTGCCACAGGCTGCTGGGCACCAGCATCTTCTGGCATTTCTCTTGCACCCGAGGTTCCAAGGTTGGTTAGTGTTTCCTCATGGAATGGGGGAGAACACTCACTTGGATTTATCTGGGTCCTGGTGGGTTGGAGGGGTCCACTGGCATGCACTTCTCGTTGCAGCAGATCCAACTCAAACTGCCATCGGGGACCTCACCGCCTCCTGCAACTAACAGGCCCAGGGGGAACCAGGACCAGGATGCTGAAACAATGTTACCAGGGTTCTGTCTCTTTCCATCTTACCATGTTGCCAGGGACTTCTTGCAGGGCCAGAGCATACCAGGTAGTGGTAGGTACTCAGATAATGTTTGATGCATGAATGATGGAGCGAATGAATGGCTGTTGGCAGCAGCAGACTCACATTCTCACAGCACAGCAGCTCCAGCTAAAAGAGCTTCTAGTTGGCTAGGATGTGGAGAATGTGGAACCTTCATTCCTGCTGTTGGGAAAGTAAAATGATGCAGCTACTTTGGAAGACAGCTTGGCAGTTTCATAAAAAGTTAAATGTACACTTACCCTAAGACCCAGCAATTCCATTCATGTGTTTCTACTCAAGAGAAATAAAAACATGTTCACCTAGAGATTAGTATGTGAATGTCCATAGCAGCATTGCTGGTAATAGCCAAAAACTGAGAACTATCCAATGTCTATCAAGTGGTGAATGGATAATCAAAATGTGGTTTATCTGTGCAATTGAATACTATTCACCAATAAAAAGGATTGAACTACTGACATATGCTAGAACATGGACGGGACACATGGGAGTTAGTGTCCCTTTACCATCAGCATCCTCAGGTGCAAGGTCCTAGCTAACAATCTAGATTTGGAAATTCTTGGCATGGAAGGGGTGAAACCACAGGCATAGATAAGATTGCACAGGATGGAGGGAAGGAAGAGGGGCTTCACTGAGCACTCTGAGGATCACCAACCTTTAAGGAATGGGCAGAATGAAAGAGGCAGATGACAAGATAGAAGAGCCCAGTCTTGGGGTAAAGAATTCCCAGGAGTGAAAGTCAAACTCAGCAGAAAGGTTAAAGAAGATCTGAACCAAGGAAATGCTGTTCGATTTAGCAATCCAGTTATCAGAGACCTTTGCCAGACCTTGGGGTTTGGTGGTCATGGAGGTGGGAGATGTATCTTGAAAGGCTGAGACATGAACAGAAGAGGTGGAAATAGAATATTCTGGGCTGGCCAATTAGCTTAGTTGGTTAGAGCATGGTGTTGATAACACCACGATCCAGGATTTGATCCCTGTACTGGCCAGCTGCCAAACAACAACAACAACAACAACAACAAAAACAAACCCAAGACAAACAAAGAAACAAAACCAAAAACAACAAAAAACCCCAGAGCACCCAAAAAATGAAATAGAATATTCTTTCAGGAAGTAAGAATATGATTCAGACTTGGAAACACAAAGTAGGATCTCCAGTCATACTTCTTACACTTTCTGTCTATATGATACTTGGAAAATCACTTTGCCTGCATAGGTCTTGGTTTTCTCCTCTGTGAAATGGGCTTAAGAATGTAAAGCTATCCTCGTACTGGCCAGCTGCCAAAAAGATAAATAAAAATAAAAAATAAAAATGTACAGCTAACCAGATTATAATAACAATACAATAACTCAATGTTTTCCTAAAAGTGGTGTCATACGCCCTGGGGGGTAAATGAAATGATTTTTGGTGGCACATGAGCAAAATTAAAAAAAAAAAAAAACGACTCTGTATTTTGCTTTGTTTTAGAAAAAATATAGAACCAGCATACCAAATTCAAAGTTTCATAGATATTACTGCTTAGGACAGTCTAAACATTTCTCAGTGAGCTAAATTTTATTTAAAGAAAAAAAAGTAATGGCTGCTGAAAGGAAAAAAATTAAATAATTAAACTGCTCAGATGGCCCACAGATATGGCAAAAATTAATCAAGCCAGATTAGGAATGCCTGAAATTTGGGAAATGCTTAGACAATGTATGTGAAAATGCTCTTAAATTGTACAGCTCTTTACAGACATGAGCTATTATTATTAACAAACATTCTCTCTTCCCTGTAGTGAGTCCAAGGGGAAATTGGGGGGGTGTAGTTTAACTTTCCCATAATCTCCACCAGTCCCCCATTTTTTGATATGGACAATGGATGTTTTCTCAGTTTTATTTAAAGTGTTATGTGATGCCAACACTTTCAAGTCCCCTCTACCTCCTTTCTACAAGGTGGATTGCTTTGAAGCTCCTCTGCTGTTAGAAATACTGAAGCCCCTTCTGTGCATAAATCAGTATATGGAGGCTCAGTTTCCCCACCCAGCCTCAAGACCAAGGGTCAAGGAATTTTTCAAGTTGCAGATCAGAAGGAATGTAGCAGAGCATGGATGTGTAGGGTGGTATGGGGCTGTATGTGAGGTTGTGGCATTGAGAAAGCCACTACACCTGCCCATGGGGTGTGGGTGGGGGTCAGCAGTGGGGGAAAGCTCAGGAGCAGGAGATGGTCTTGGAGCAGGGCCAGGCGAGGCTTGCTGAGAAGGGGTTGGGGGTAAGTAAAGAGTGAAAGTGTTAAAAATGCTTTAGCTACTGCAGGGGCCCATTGCATATTAAGATGGTGTGAGGCTGAATTTGGAGCTTAGACAACAGAGACACAGTGTTCCTAGGCCACCTTGTTATTTTCCACCTGATCCATCTGTACCAAAATGTACATAGTGTAAAACAACTCTGGTCCCAGCCCAGGTAATGGGAGAGTGTGAGCTCACCTTGGCATGAGCTCTGGCTGTGCCCAGCAAGGACAGAACTAACTCTGCCCCAGGCCGGGACCTCAGGGCCCCTGACATCCCTGAAATGACAGACACCAGAAGATCCCAACCTGAAATTTCACTCCAATTTGGCACCAGAGTATTCCAGGAAAAAAATCTCATGAGTCCAGGGCCTAGGGCCAGAATCCACCAAAAGACCCTGAATGGACAAAGGCTGCCTTTAGCTCCTGCCTCTGGGACTTACCCAAAGCTCACCCCCCTCTCATAGGTGATAGAGTAGCCTCTTCTGGGAGGATTTCTGCTTCCTCCAAGGCAGTACCTTGGTAGGCTTCCTTCATCCATTTAGGGTCATCTGCCCGTGGAAGAAGGATACACCATATGAGTGAACACGAATCAGGGATCCAAGTCTGCCAGGCCAAAGGCCAGATCTGGACAGTGGTCAATTCACCACGTTGGTGATGCCCCCTAGAAGAATCTTAGGACACACACTGATGATGATGATGATGATGATGATGATTATAAAACCATAGTAGCAGCAATCAATTACTGAGAACTGACTGTGCTAGGAACTGTGCTCAACACTTCTGCAGAGATGGTTTCACTTAATTTTCATGACCCCGTAAGTTCAGCACCTGTATTTTTTCCAGTGTTCCAACGACAAAACCAAGGCTGAGAGGTGAAGGAACTTGTCCAGGATCTGCCACTAGTACTGAGAGTACTGGGATTCTATCCTAGATCTCTCTGACCCAAGGGTAAGAGCTGTACCTGCCAATCCCCACTCCTCTAGCTGCCCACCCCAGGCCTGCCCACCTGCAAAGACCTTCCCCAGGCCACATCCTGGGCCTTGCCCTGCAGCCAGACAGACTTGTTCCCATTAGAACATGTATACAGAGCAGGAGGCAAAATGCACAAAGGCCACTTTTAGCTCGAAGTGCTTATGGCCACCTGAGGAAACAAGCCTTGGTGGTGGTAGTGATACTGTGTGTGTGCGTGGGCGAATGGGTGTGTGGGAGGGGAGGACCTTCCAGAAATCCCTGCTATCTGAGCTTCAGCTGTTTGCAGCCGGAAACCATGACTGCTTTGAAACTGGCTGCTGAATTCCCCCTCCTGCCACCCTCTAGATCTATGTGCCATGTCCTGGTTGGGGCTAGGGAAGTCAAGTCCGGAATCTCCCCTTTCCACAGGCCCACCACCCAAACCCACAGTAGATGGGAGACCTCCAAGTGTATTTTAACCTCCTTATCAGGAAGTGTCTGGATTGGGTTGGGTGAAAGGCATAGTTATCTGCTGAACCTGTTATGGCACTTCTAGCCCAAGGCAGGGACAGCTGCCTCCATGCCCTGCCCTGAGATGCTTCAGGGAGCTCGTGCCCAACCCCAGTCCTCCCTATGCCACGCCCAGATTCCCCATTGGGGGTGGGGGTAGTGGTGGTTGCTGAGCAGGGGCAGAAAGGGGAGGCAGGATGGAGCCTGGGGCTCTGGGGGTGGGGGGTGGGGAGCAGGCAGCCATAACCTGTCCGGGCTATGTGGAGGCACCTGGCAGGCAGGAGCCACCTCCAGCTCCAAGCCTCCTTACCCTCCCTTCCTGGCCCTGGGGAGTCATGCAGTCCTCTGAGAGAATTATCTTGAAAACTCTTAAGTAGCTTAAGAGATTCTTGTAATGATCTAAATCAAAAAAGCAATATTTAAAACCACATGTGCTAGGATGGTAACAAGATAAAAATGTGTTCCTACAGAGAGAGACTGGGAAGAGTAAAGATGGTTATTGTCACATTGTTTGGATGGTGTGATCATGGGGTGACTTCTTTCTCATTTTTTCAGACCTTGTGCATCATCATTATATTATTTTTTGTGCAACAAAAGCAATTAATAGGTGAGAAAATCTAAGTAATAAACCCAGAGGCTGCTTGCAGGATTAACAATACCCTGTGATGTTCTGATCAGTGCCCACGCAGACTTATGTCCTTACTCAACTGTCTGGATGGCCTCACATTGCTTAGCAACCACCTGCTCCACAGCAGTTGCTAGGAAACCAGGGGCAGAGCAGGACTCCTGAGTAATAGCCCAGCGTCCACATACGCCAGTTTCGTCCTCTCCAGTTCTTTCTGGCAGTGTCATGCTCCTATCTAGCCATTTCTCTACTTCTGCTCTTCCTCTCCAGGTTCCTACCTGCCTGAGTCTAACTTGCCAGCAGTACTCAATGAGCCCCCACAATCAGAGAGCCCACCACAGCACAGGTGACCACAAGTTCCATAGGACCCTCTTCCTTTCCCTGCTCCAGGACTCAGGGTTACACCAGAGTATGTGCATGGCTTAAAGTTTAACTCTGTAGTTATCCCATGAGTGAGGCAATTATTGCCTGCAGCTTCTTTAGGCCTTAGTCCCAGCAAACCCTTCTCCCCCTGGGGAGTGATTCCTTTGGGAAAGGCACTGAGCTCATCACCACCCCAGAAGAGTGCCTGATGCAATGGAAGCATTAAATCCATGACTCTTGGATGACAGGAGTCGTGTGGACATCTTCCTGTTCCAAGTTTCCCACTTTAAAGACAAAGAAAAATTCATCTAGGGTGGATTCATCCCAACACAATGATCTTGGGAGACGCCCGGTTCTCCACCATTGTTCAGAATGATCCATGCCGCCCTGTGCTTCACATTCCCATCACCCCTACCGTGCTGTTCCACCATCACTTCCATCCTAAGGAAGTCACCTTCCACCTCTACCTGATCCCCAGTGACTGCTCTAGTCAGCACAGACAGAAAGGCTGGGCCAGGGTGAACTGATGGCAATTGGAAGTGCAGTCAGAGCGCCCCCCAGATGGGCCCCCCTGGGAACAGCGGTGGACCTCCTCCTGTAAGTGGGAACCCTGACTGAGTGGATGAACCCACCCGTGTTCATGGACTGTATTCATGGACTGGTTCCCTGGCTCACAGAGCATCTCAGCTCCATCACTGGAGGCTACATGGCCTTTTTCTAACCTACCCACAGATCAAAAGATCAAAGGTATTTCCAGTGTCCATGATCTGAGATTCTGAAGGATCGTACATGGTTTCTGAGAACCAAAGAAGTGGAAGCAAGAACCAGGTAAAGGGCAACCCTTCTCTTCTAAATGTGGTGATGGCAAACCTGCTTGTCAGCCGAAGAACTCCTAGGGTAAACGGTGTTTAGTGTGCAAGGTGGGAGGTTTGAAGGATGTGGCACATTGTATTTTCCAAAGATGGCTTCACCAGTATATATATCCCATCCTACATGCTCTTCTCCTACAAAGTGATGGATCCACCATTGAAGGAGAGGTAGGGTCTAGTTCCCTCCCCTTGAATCAGGGCGGGGGGAGCTGTGATTGCTTTGACCATTAGAGTATGGTGGAAATGATGCTATGTGACTTCCCGGGCTAGGTTATAAAGGGTACAGCTCCTGCCTAATTCTCTCTTGTGACACTCACCCTTGGGACACAGCCACTATGTTGTGAGGGAGCCAATGCAGGTGTTCTGACCATCAGCCCCTGCTAAGGTCTCAGCCCACAGCCAGCATCAACTACCAGACAGATGGGTGAGCAGCCTTTAGATGATTTAGCCCCAGCTTTTGATCTCGTCTAAATAATACTGAATGAAACAGAGATGAGTTCCCAATGTGCAGTGTCTGAGCAAAATAAATTTTGTCATTGTTTAAGCCACTAGGTTTATGATGCTTTGTTATGCAGCCATGATAACTGGAACTGTGGGCAATTAGAAATAAGGTAGAGTATGGTTACGTGAGAAATTAGGCAGAAGAGTCAGTTGGAAATCAAGAAGAGTCACCATAGGAAGGCCACCCTGAGCCCTGGGCAATTTGGCAGTATGATCATCCCAACTGTAAGATAAAATCCTCCAGCACAGTTGGCACTCTTCTATGCCTGGTAGACCAACATCCAGCTCCCAGGAAATTTTGTTGACCCTGGGTCTGGCTGCTGAGAAAACATGTTAGTCATCACATGTAGTGTTAATGCTATGTGATCCGCAGGGCTTTGCTGAACTGGAGTGAAGGTGTCATTGTGCATGTGGGTCAAAACAATCACCCCCGCAAAAAGAGGACAGGGCCCCACTTGCAGCAGGACATGCAAAGTCAAAGCTGCCCAGAGATGGGACGAGGTAGTGAGATTCTCATCACTGAAGTGTTTGGGGATAGGATGACCACCTGTCTGTGGGGGAGTTTTACAGCTTTATTAAAGGGTAATTGACATACAATAAACTACACATATTAAATGTGTAAAATTTGATGTTTTGACATCAAATCACCATCACCACAATCACAGTAATGAACATCTTCATCATTCCCACAAATTTTCTCATGCCTCTCTGAAATCCCTCCATCTCGTCCATTCCCATGACCCTTCCTCCTACAGGCAACCACCAATCTGCTTTCTCTTACTATAGATTTGTTTGTGTTTTCTAGAATTTTGTATACAGGGAATCACATAGTGGGTACTTTCTTTCCTCTGGCTTTTAAAAGTCATCATAATGATCTTGAGACTCCTCTATGTCATTCTGTGTATTAGTAGTTTGTTCATTTTTATTGTTGTATAGTATTCCATTGCATGGATATACCACTGTTTGTTTATCCATTTACCTATTGATGAGTATTTGGGTTGTTTCTAGTTTTTGGCTATTGCAAATAAAGCCTTCTGTGAACATTTGTGTACAAGTCTTTGCATGGACATGTGCTTTCATTTCTCTTGGGTAAACACCAGGGAGTAGAACAGCTGCTGTTACAGTCCTGGCCACCAGTACCTTGACAGCCTCATGGGGAAGGGTGCCAGTGTGTGTGTTTCTCACTGGGAGGATGCAGACCTTCAGTTAAGTCCCCTCACTCTTCAACAATGTGATATTGTGAAATGTATATTTGGTCTTCTTTCCCATTTCCTGGCATACAACTCTTAAAATCCTTAGAATCCCCAAAGCGATGTCTTTTTGTATGATATTGAGTTGACTGATGACTGGCTGACCCTAGGTAGCTTCAGAACAGTGGCTGATCACCAGAAAGACCAAGGCAGGATTAGAGGGTTGGGACTTTCAGCTCTACCCCTCAACTTTCAGTGGGGGGAGAGGGGTTGAAGGTTAAGTTGATCACCAATGGCCAATGACTTAACTCACATAAATTTGCAAACTCATCACTTTATAATCAATCATGTCTATGTAATGAGGCCTCTATAAAAATCCAAAAGGACTGGGTTAGAAGATCTTCCGGATAGTTGAACATGTGGAGGTTCCTGGAGTGTGGTGCACAGGAGGAAACCTCTGCACACCTTCCCCCCATACATACCCCTATGAATCTCTTCATCCGTATCCCTTGTAATATCCTTTTTGATAAACTGGTAAACTCAAGTTTCTCCCTGAGTTCTGTGAGCCCAATTTACTTAGCAAATTAATTGAACCCAAAGAGGGGGTCATGGGAACCCCAACTTGAAGCCAGTCGGTCAGAAGTTCTGGAGGTCTGGATCTGTGACTGGCATCTGAAGTTTTGGGGACTGAGCCTTCAACCTGTGAGATCTGATCCTATCTTCAGGTAGATAGAGTCAGAGTAGATTTGGCTTAGAGGACACCCAGCTGGTGTCCACTGCAGAATTGCTCGCTGGTAGGGAAAACCCCACATGCATTTGGTCACAGAAGTCTTCTGTGCTGTTGCTGAGTAAATGTATGGGAAATACACTTTGGTTTGTTTATACCTATATAGTCAGACACAATGGCTCCTACTGCTCTCTCAGTTGTGGCTGGTATTCCTGAACCTGCATTCTGGTTCAGCCTCTGCAGAGACCAAACATTCAGCATTCTGCAGGGGTAAGAGAGCAGTGACGGGTTGGTGAGTGTGGAAGAGGTCTGGGATCCTAACTCCTCCTAACACAGACTTTCAACAAATCCTGCTGCTTTCGGCTCCCCAACTCCAACTTCAGAGAGACCCAGCACTTCTGGTTCCTGACTCTTTCCCGGGTTCTGCAATAGTCTGTGGGCTTGGGTTTCAGCTAAAGCAGAGCTTGTATTCATTTGCTTTCCATCTTCCAAAATTTTTGTTGACATCTCTCATTTGTAGTTGTATTTTCTCCAATCTCATTATTCTTCTGGGATTGTACTCGTTCTGTTCTTACATGGATATTTTAATGGGATTTCAGGAGGGAGCAAAGATACTGTGTATACAGAATCCATATTTAACTGGAAGTCACTGCTGATTTCCATGATGTAAATTATGCATGTGTATTCATTCATTCAACAATTCATGTGCCAGGGACTCCTCCTCTAGGCACGTGAGATGCATCAGTGATTTATACGTACAAAAATAGTAGAACAAACGATTAGGGCAGAGTAGAGGGGATCAGGAACAAATGGTGTTAAAAATTATAGGAAGCCATTGTTTTGGACTAAGCTCCTACACTGGGCCCCAACAGACCAGACTAAAAATCAAAATGCAGTCAGCCATGTTCACCAAACTCAAACTGAGTCATTATCTGGCCATCTGAGAAATCAGGAGAGAGAGAGAGAGAGAGAAAGAGAGAGAAAGGGTTCACAGCCTAATATCCCAAACAGGCCAGTGTCAATCAGCATGAAAATAAAGGTCCTTCTGTTTCCTCATTCCCACCTTACATGGAAAGTAACTTTGAAATGACCAACCTGCTTTTTGCTCTTTGTTCTGTTTTCTTCAGCCCTTTTTCTGTCTATAAAGCCACCCTCCTCTGCTCAGCTCATTGGAATACTTATTCTACTTTATAGAACGAAGTGTCGCCCTATTCTAGAACCTCAATAAAGCCAGTTGAGATCTTTGAGCTAATTTGTTGTAATTTTGTCCTTTGACAGATAATGGGGTATATTGCAATATTAGAAAGGGTAAGTCTGATTAAGAATGCAAGATTTGAGTCAAACCTGAAGGAAGTAAAGGAATTAAAAAAAAAGATTTGTTGGGGCTGGCCCGTGGCTCACTCCGGAGAGTGCAGTGCTGATAACACCAAGGCCACGGGTTCGGATACTATATAGGGATGGCCGCTTGCTCACTGGCTGAGCGTGGTGCTAAACAACACCAAGTCAAGGGTTAAGATCCCCTTACAGGTCATCTTAAAAAAAAAAGAAAATTGTTAAAACAAAATGGTAAGGCAGACTTTATTCAGGACTATTGCAATAGGTATAGGGACTACTGCAATGGGGTTTTGCAGTAGGGGATAGAGATTGGGCTCAACCCCAAATATAACAAGGAAAAGTTGGAGATTTATAGCCAAGGAACAAGAGTAGGGCCTTTGTGGGGGAGGGGGTTGGTGGGTGTCATTGTATGAAAAATTACTGAGAGGGTTGGGTAACTCTTTGCTAAACTGACCTAACAAGATTCTAGCTGAAGGTAGGCTAGGGCGATCAGACATCACTTTGGAGATGATGGGGGATGAAGAATTTAATCAGATATCCAGGGTGAACAGATATCAAATGTGGGGGATTCTGGCTAAACTGACTTAGTAATATTCTTGCTAAAATTGGACCATGCAAAGAAGGACGTGCAAGTCCTAATGTTGAGGCCCAGTTGGGAAGAGGATTCAGAGGAGCCTGACTAAGGTCTGACTGAGGAGAGACTGTCAGTGTGTGTATAAAAGTATATGATTATATGAGATTGGAAACAGGTATGGAAGGAGGCACATCAAGGTTGTCACCAGCATTCCTGTGATCGCAGGGCACAAACCCGCAGCAGTACTACAAACCACAAGTAAGGATGTCTGTGGGCAAAGGTCTGATCCGAATGTCACTTCCTCAGGAAGGTCCTCCCCAGCATCCTAAGTGAAGTCACTCACCTCCTCCCCCACTATCCCACTCTCCAATTTTATTTTCTTAAAAGCATCTGCCGGTATCTGAAGGCACCTTCTATATTTATTTATTTACATATTTCTCATCTCCTTGCCACTGGAATGGACATTGCTCGAGGGCATCTGTTGTCATTAGCAGCCTGAGCTCCAGGAAGGTAAGGCAGGCTAAGGCTGGGGGGTGTTCACGGAAGGAGGAGCCACTTCACACTAGCAGCTCCAGTATCAACCAGCGCTTTGACGCCAGTGTTACTCTCCCTTTGCAGATCTGAAAACAGAGCTTCAGAGAGGTGAGTGTAGACAGTCTCAGGATCGCCCTTCCAGAGGGTAGAGCCGGAGGACTGGATTCCGGCCTCACTCACTGCCTCATCTCAAAATCCCAGCTGTAGCCTTCAGAATTGGGATCCGGAGCCGACGAGCGTCTGTGTCTGCACCGCCCCCCGCCCCTCGTTTGCGTCTGGCCTGTCTCCTGCTCCAAGACTGGCCCCACTTTGGAGCTGGCTGCCATGGAAACGGCTGCAGATGTGGGAATAGATTACGAAAGTTCTGGCAATAAGTGGCGGCTACGCGCTGGAGGAGGCGGGGGAGGGAGAACGCTGCGAAAGGGGACGGGGCGGGTCACCCTGGGCCTGGTGGCCGAGCCCCGCCGCCTCCTCCCCGTCCCACGCGGATCCGAGCCTCTAGGTCCCCGCGGGGAGCCCTACCCGCGCCCCCGCCTCAAGGACCAGGCGCAGAGGTCCCGAGCCCGCCTCCCGCGACACCCACGACACAGCTCCACGGGACGCGCCTCCCTCCTAGGCGACCTGGGAGGTCGCGGCCCGAGCTGCTCCGAGAGGACGCGAGAGGGCCGGGCGGCCTGGACCTCTCCCGCGACGCGGGCGCCACCCTGTCCCCAGCCGTGCTGTCTGCCGCCGTGTGATGCGTCCTGGATCTCTCAGTCCGCTCGTGGTCTGGGGAACATAGTCTAGTCCGTGTCAAGATACCTGTCTCTGTACCTGTCTGCTCTCCCAGGAGAAGAGAAGAATCAATGACTGACAGCTGCCATCACCAGAATAAGAGGCAGTTTGCATCGGGACCTTTTTTTCTAACTTTATTTCAGGGCTGTTGCTGAATCCTATTACTTTTGGCAACTGGCCGGTATGGGGATCCGAACCCTTGACCTTGGTGTAATCAGCACTGAATCCTACCTGTTTGATGCGCTCAAATGTTTCTTGTTTTTTTGCTTTTTAAAAACATTTTAACCCTTATTTTTACATGTTTGTGGGGTACAGTGTTTTGCGTCTACACGTGCATATACTGCACAACGATTCTCTCAGGGTAAATAGCATAGTTTTCTACCCTGTACCGTCGTGCCTTTGATGGGTGGGCCTAGGTAGTGGGCTTGGGGAGCCTGGAAATTGAGACCGCCCTTAGCACCCGCCTCGGCCATCGAAGTCTCTGCGTCCCTTTCCTTCCGGCGCTGTATGTTAGTCGGTGGGTGGGCGCGAGGTCTCTCCCAGGGATGAGCCAGACTCTGGTCCGCGGCCTTCCAGGAAGGGCCCCGAGGAGAGGGGTCGGCGCCCCGGCCTGCGCCAGGCCAGAGCCCTGTGCGGCTACATCACCCACGGGAAGAGCCAGCTGTGCCCGGAGCTGTCGCGGGCCAAGGGAAGACAGAAGCGCGCAGCGGGCGCCACCGGGGAACACACCACGGTGGGTGGCGTTTGTGGAGGGATCGTGCCGTGCCCCCGGTGGCTCGGACTGACCCCGATCGTGCGTTTTTTCTGCCTTAGGCTTTGTCGCTGCTCCCTAGCTGGGCCGAGACCCGAAGCCAGAGGAACTGTCCTACTTGGAGGCCACGCTCCTGACGCGTCCTGGGTGGCGTGGGACCCGCAGCTATAGACCTCCCTGGACACAGGCCTGGAGCTCGCGTGCTATGGCGAACGAGACTCGGGGGACCCAGGCTGGGGTCCAAGGGAGGGCTGTCCCTGGGGACTGTGGCAGAAAGCCTATACCCGCGTGGGAAGGAACCTGGACGCTGAAATCCTAGGGATCTGTTCAGCACTAGAATAGATCAGGGGAAATGTGGTGGTTCTGTAGGAGGAGGCCGTGGCAAGGGGGAGAAAGGAATCAGCCATGCACAGGGGGGAGAAAGACGGACCAAATAGGAAAAGCGAGGGGGTGGTGTTGGCGGTGGTGGTATTAGCACTTGGAATGAGGGATGACTTACACAGCTTTTTAAAGAGGATGGTCACTTGAGAATTAATTCATTGCTTACATTCAGCGAACTTGATTGACGGCCTTGTGTCCGCGCAGTGGTAGGCCACGGGAGCGCATGTGTGCATGTGTGCTCAGGCGTGGAAGTAGTGGGAATATAGTCTTTGGTTTTGCCATGGGAGGTGGGGGTGGGAATACTAATAGCTGATCACTTTTTTAACTAATTGTGCTAGAGGGGAATCGTTAATGAATGCACGTGATGCTGCTCCAGTTAGAGGCTAGAGGCTTTGTGGATGTTGCTAGGTTTGTATCCAAAGGCTTTATATGGTGTGGAAATTGTCTTGTGGGGCCATGAGCAACAAAGATTTGTTCTCTGGACACTGGCCAGCCCTGAGTTCTCTTTGCATTCTCAAGGGCTGAAGCTGCCCAGGTAGGGAGGACTGTGGATTTAGATCTTTTCCCTGGTCAGACTGTGCCTTCCAAGGAACTGGGCCTGCTTCTTCTCAAGGGGACAAGGCGCCCCCAAGAGCAAAGGCCTCAGGGAAAATCTAGAGGCACACGGGGCTGGACCTGCAGGACCCTAGAGTCCTTCCAGCTGTCCCTTCTTGACTTTTTACTGACCCATCAATATCTGGGCTCACCCTTTCATGCCCCTCTCCCCTCTTTTCTCCTAATAACAGGCCTTCTCCTGCCTTCCCAATAGTCTATCCTTGTCTCCCTGTTAGAATTCAGAACCTCTCTGTACTGCCCCTCCGTATTGTCCCATAATTCAATAATCAGTCTAAATCCCAACATCTTCCACATATTCCTCAATCTTAGGTCCCCCGTCAACTCAGCATTCTGCCTTGCTTTTTCCAAATTTAAGAAGTGTAGTTTCATGATATACGAATGCCTGCTAGTCCCTAATAATAGGGTTTTGGCAGGAGAGGTCATGCTCTAACAGTGCCCCATTTGGGTCCCATTTGAGCCCCAGATAAACAGGGGCCAATAGACTCAAATATCAACGGTATAAATAGGAGCTGGACATATTGCATTAGTGGCAGGGGGTAAGGACTTAAGGAAGCCCGAAAAAGCATCATTATTCATTAAATTCCTGCCTGTTCCAAATGGGATTGAAGGCAGCGTGTGTTTTTTAGGATACTTAGTTGCAAATAATAGAAAAGACATTGGAACTAATTTAAACAAAAAAGGGGAAATTATTATTATTATTATTATTATTATTTTTTTTTTTAAAAGATGACCGGTAAGGGGATCTTAACCCTTGGCTTGGTGTTGTCAGCACCACGCTCAGCCAGTGAGCTAACCGGCCATCCCTATGTGGGATCCGAACCCGGGGCCTTGGTGTTATCAGCACCGCACTCTCCCGAGTGAGCCACGGGCCGGCCCAAAAAAGGGGAAATTGTAAGGAAGCAGAATGTCTCATGGAACTGAAGGGCACAGATGCAGCAACACAGTCAAAGTGGGGACTGGAAGACCAGGCAAAGCAGGGTGATCCTCTCCCCTGCTTCTCTCTGTCCAGCTGCAGCTGCTGCTGCTTTTTTTTGTTTTATTGACAGCGGGCCGGTATGGGGATTCAAACCCTTGACCTTGGTGTTACAAGGCTGCCAACTAAGCTAATCAGTCAGTCCCATCTGCTTCCTTTTCTTTCCTACTGCAGCCTGCCTTTCTCTTTTATTCCCAGAAAATGGCCCCTGCTAATGTGGCCTCTGTGGCCAGTCTGCTGGGGTTGGGGGAAAGGGTCAGTTGTACAAATATAGGTATTTCAGCTACAATTTAGCCTGTGGGGTGAGGGAGGCAGTCCTGCTGAGGGAGAAGAGATGGCCAGGCAGCTCAGGATATGTCCCTTGACTAACCATTACACAGGGACATACACACTTATCACAACACACAAACATCACACACTCTGCCTGCCTAGCCAAGCTTTCCTTCTTCCACACCATTTCAAAAATGCCCTGGCCTAATACAATCCACCTTTGTTATGCAGAACAGCAAACAGTTACTGCCCTTGCCAATGGATGGAAATCCCCAAACATGCGTGTTTTTGCAGGCAGAGGTGGGGTGGGTGGGGAAGGCACAGCAGTTCCTCTGAAGGGACTGAGTGTTCCCACTGTCAGCTGTCCTGGGGAGTGGTTAATCTTGGGGCAGGAGAATCTGGATCCAACCCCAAGAAATTCCTGTGGGAGACATGGGCCTGTTTTCTACACCAAAGTCATTTTTATCAGACTGGTAAAATATGTTGGCACAGGTGAGTAAAAGCGGGGCAGAATACAGATCCTGAAAATAGCTTTGCTCTTAACAATTGGCTGTATCTCACCAGTTAAAGAAAATTAGAATTTCTTGAAATTCAGTGGGTGCCACAGGGAGTTAAAAAAAAAAAAGATTTCAGGCCCACAAAGGGAGATAAAAGCCTATAGTTTGTGCCAGCTGAGGTCTGTCTAAGAGTAAGAAATAATGACCTCTTACCAAATTTATGTTCTTGGCCCCATAGTAGGCAATCACACCAAGTTCCAGGAATCTCTACATTGGGGGCATTTCCAGGTCTGCAATGACGGTGAGTCATTTATCCAACTGAGGCTTGGGTAGTGGTTAGGAGGGCAGCCTCTGGAGCCAGCCTGCCATGGATTGAATCCCAACACCACCACGTCCTTTCTGTGAGACTTAGGGAACTTACTTAACATTTCTCTTCCTCAGTTTCTTTGTAAAATGAGGATGAAAGTAGTATCTGCCATTATTGGGCTTGTGATAGTTAATTTTATGTATCAATTTGGCTGGGCCAGGGTGCCCAGATATTTGGTCAAACATTATTCCAGATGTTTCCATGAGGGTGTTTTTGGATGAGATGAACTTTTGAATGAGTGGACTTTGAGGAAAGTGGATTGCCCTCCACAATGTGGGTGGGCCTCATCCGGTCAGTTGAAGGCCTGAATAGAACAAAAGACTGAGCTCCCTGAGCTAAAAGGAATTCTTGTAGCAGGAGGCTTTTTTTGTTGTTGTTCTTATTTTAATTTTTTTTCATTGTACATGTCTATGGGGTACAGTTTGTTGGTTCAATGCATGCATATACTATATAATGATCCAATCAGAATAGTTAGCATGTCTATCACCTAAACATCATTTCTTTGTGATTATAATATTCAAAATCCTGTTTTCTGCCTTTCTTGAAATATACAATACAATATTATTAGCTATTACCACTCTGGAGCACCAGAACTTATTCTTCCTATCTAACCCTAACACTGTAACTTTGTACTGGTGTACCCACCTTTCCCTGGCCCCTTCTCCCTTCTTTCTCTGCCCCTGGTAGCCACTATTCTACTCTCTATTTCTTTCTCTTTTTCTCTTTTCAATTTATTTTTCTTAATTGACCCATGATGATTGTATTTATGGAGTGCAGATGGCTTTAGGACTTGAACTTCACCATGGGTTCTTCTCTGGGTCTCCAGTCTGCTAGCCTACCTTATAGATTTGGGACTTGCTGGCCCCCATAATTGTGTGAGCTGATTCCTTAAAATAAATCTCTCTCTCTCTCTACATATCTATGTATACACACATACTATTGGTTCTGTTTCTGTGGACAATGCTGACTAGTACAAGGTTGTCCTTAGGGTTAATGAGTTATTGTACGTAACACTTTTAGAACAAAGCAGGCCTGAGTGGCTGCATTAGTAGACTATACTTCAGTGTTCACTTGTCTGGGCTCAGCTTCAAGGATGCCTGTCTTCTCTTCCTTTGAGCACACCTCCAGGCTATTGAAAATACCCTCAGCAAGGAAGCAAGGATTGTTTGGGCCTTCTCCAAAGGTCAGGCACTCCTTAGAGGTGACATGGCAGGAAACTGGAGGCTGCCTCCAGACATCCTATCTGCAATGACAGTCAATGTTGTGGACCCAGCAATCATCATACCCCCAACTGGGAGCTAAAACTTGGAGGACAGTGCCCTGAGCTACCAAGCCCCACCTTCAGCTTCCTGGTAGAGAGGATCTTCACTGGCTCTAGAAAGATCCAGGTTTTTACCTTGAGAATGGAATAAATAGATTCGATTAATGGATACTGTCCTGTGCAATGGGATGTCAAGCACAAGGCAATAGAGCAAAAAGTTTTGTCCTAAGAAGACTCCCCCATGCTTCTGAGTTCTGGGGAACTTCTATAAGGGCTTTTGCCCTTTGGAGAAGAAATGAGGAAAAAACTATACCATATTTGTCCAAAACAAATATGGCATAGTTTTTTTTTCTATTAATAAGATAGCTGAAGACGTCAATTTCAGATGCAAGTTGTACACCTGCCATGTTCAGCAGAAAACAGTCAACACAGGCAGCTGATCCAGAAACCGTTCAAATCAGCAAGTTTATTACGCTCATCTCTCTTGTCTTTGGAAGTGGACAGCCAGTCTGTGGTGCAGAGTCCTGACAATTTTGTGACTTCTACACAGGTTTATCTTACCTGGGACCAGAGAGCAGCCACAGTTACCTGCCTGAATCTTAGGTAAAGGACATCCTTCTCAAAGTATGGTGTCCTGCTAGACTCCAATTCCATTACAGGACATATCCAAGAGCTTGGGTACAAAAGTTCAGGAACACTTTCATCTCCAGAGGAAGATCCCAACAGAACAGAGTCATCCAAATTATTGAACACATCAGCAATGTGGCCTAAGCAAAAAGGTCAGTGGGTCAGAAGGTAGCACATGCTTACAGCTGGGACTGATGTCACAGGGTTGGGTCCTTCCCTTCTCGATTTTTTCGATGTTTGTACACTTACCCTATTAATCTCTTTTGGGGTAGTTGTGGGAGGCTGAAATATGCTGACCTTTCTCACCTACCCAGTGAGCAGTGAAACCAAGAAACTGTACCTACTAATTGTGTACCTCCTATGTGTTGACACCAATCTGAGCCCCTAAGTGTATTATCTCATTTAACCCTCAGAAAACCCCTCAGAGTCAGGGAGACCAAAGAGGAGACCCCTCCTGCCCTAGCTGTGCACTGGAGGGGAAGTTGGTCCAAGTTCAGTGACCAACTGGGGAGGGAGATACAACCATTTGTGCCTCTGATCTTGGTTAGGGGTAGCATGAGAGAGGCTTTGCTGTCATGGGTTGAGGACAACATTTGTGTCATGGTGCAACACCAATGAGTTCAAGTCTAAGATTACGTATTACTGGGATTATGGGTGTGGCCTACTAATTTGGGATTATTACTAGGGCAGGCCCTGCTATCTCATGGATGGTATGGTAGCCAGTGGGGGAATTAAGGGAGGTGTCTGGGGAAAGTTCCTTTACCATTTACGTATTAATAAATTCTCACTTTATACCCGCCATGTGCCAGGCACTGCACGAGGCACTGAGAATAAATTGATGAGCAGATCAGATGTGGCTCCTGCCCTCAGGAAGCTTACCAGCTAGCAGGGGGAGACAAGCGATGATGCAGCAGGGACAAGGCCATGTGCTGTGTGCTCTCATGGGGAGAGGGGGACACAAGGTCTGCAGGAGCTCAGGGCAGTGGTTCCTAAGCCAGGTGAAGGGCATGGAATCACCTTCCACAGGAGGAGACATCTCAGCTAAGACCTAGACTCCATTCCCCCTGCAGCCTCCCTCTCCAGCCCTGTCCTGGTTCCTGAAATTAAGCTATGCTTCAGAAACAACAAAGCTCAAGGTAGAACTGATAGGAAAGCCAAATGCACTTGGGATGACTCTGGGTTCTGCAGTTCCCCCACTTGACTGAGAAACACAGAGTGCCTTGACTGCTCTGTGACCCACCGGCTGCCTGTTTTCCCCTGAAGGCTTGAACCCAAGCTGTGGACTTGAACATTCCCAGGCACTGATAAAGTTTTTTACATTGTTGCTGTAGAGCAAGGGCTGGGTCTGGAGCTCACAGACCCCTTGAGCGCATTGTCCAGACTGGGTCACAAACCCTTCACATGCAGGTCTGTGAGCTAGGTAACAGGAAAAAGGTCCTTGGAGCTGTGGGTGAAGAAATAATAGGCTTTATTTCTAAATGCAAGCTCTGTTGACCAGCAGTTCAGAGCCGCTGCCTCACACACTGAAGAGCACACAAAGTAGCAACAAGCCAAAAGATACATGGGCACATGTGCACTAACTCTACTCCCACACAACTTGTTGACAAAACATGTTCTGCACCACACCCAGCCAGACCTGAGGCAATGGGGCCTGACTAAACTACTCTGTTTTCCTCACAGTTGCCCGAAGCACTGAAAGATCAGACAAGTTGCTAAACATGTAAAAACTAGCCTGGACCCTGAGCCAAATTTCTTAAACTCTCATATTAACTCCATACCCACCCCTCTCCTTATGGACATACCTGGGTAGAACATCTCCTTTCTCGCTGTCTATAGCAAGGACACTGAAGCACTCTGTATGTGAGTTCACCTAATAAATGCTTTGAACTGATCACCCTGGCATCTAGTGTTTCTTTCGTTGGAATCCCAAAGAGCCCCATCTCAGCAGTCTCTTACAAGAATGGTTTGGAGCAGTCTCTTACAAGAATTCCCCTGCTGCCACTTTTGCGGCAGTTCCAGTCGTGGGTTTGGCTAGACAGAACAACTGAAAAATAGATCTCCCCCCTTCTGCTCATAAGCCATTCAAGCCCTCCAAGGATACATGTCTATTTCCATTGTCAGGCTCCAGACAGCCTCGTGTCCCCCCAACTCCTCCTTGCATCTGGACAGGACAGAGAGGGCTCTAGGCTTGGCTGCTGTGGCCACCAGACCAGGCTCTACAAGGTCTGCAGCAGTCTTGCCAGCTCCAGATGGACATTCCCAGAGATGCTGTTATCCCACCTGGACAGCTGAGCTGGGAGCACCAAGGGAGGTGGTTTGGGTGCTTGCATGGCAAATCTGAGCATGCACATATAGTGAATGCCCAGCAGAGGTTCATCAAGTTCCATAACTTTAGAGCTGGAAGTCAACGCAGACAGCAACTTGTTTGTAAATGCACAAACTGAGATCCAAGGAAGGGCCAGGCCCAGCCAGGACTCCAAGGCTGTGCTCAGACTTCAGCAGCTGAGCCTGTCAGGAGCCCCCCTTTGCCACCCCACTTCTCCCAGAGATCCACAATTAGGTGAGGATGGGTCTCCTTCAGGGCTTGGTAGAGTCGATCTTTGCAGCCCTGGTCCCAGGACCGGCTGATGCTGAGCAGCATCCGCATCTGGCTCTGCTTGGTGGCCTCAGCCCGAACCCTCTCATACTGCTCCTCGCTCAGCACCTGTCCATGCAGCTTGTCCAGGACAGGGTCCACCGATGTCACTCGGGCAACCAGCTGCTCCCGATATCGATCCACGAAGTGCAGCAAGGATGGCACATCCAGGGGTGAAGGGGCGCCTAGCAAAGAACAAAGCAGGAGGGCTCCGACCGCAGCCTCGGACTCCAATCCCCCACCTCTAGCTCTTTTTACTCCCCTCATCTGCATCCCTGGCTTCCTTCTCCCTCTGCAAAGGCATCTGACCGCCAGAAATGCACCTCTGCCCTTCCTTGTGCCAGTGTCTAGCCTGGCATTCTGCCCTGAGTTGGGGGTGGGAGTGGAGTTCATGATGAGGCATTTGAGGCCGTCCAGTGGGAGGTGCTCGGGCCTCCATGGACAGGAGCGGGGGGCTGGGGAGGGACTCTGCCCCAGGGCATGCCCCACTCTCCAAGGCCTGATCCCTTGTGAGGTTTGCAACGACAGGGTTCCTTCCTTTCTCTTCGCTTCCCTCCAGGACTAGACAGCACACCCCAGAACTGCCACTGCCTCCTGTGGTCTCTAACAGTGTTACTGACCGATTAGGGCTGGAGGGACCAGAGTAGCTGCAGGTCTGAGGTCTCCTGGAGGAAAACAGAGATGAAGAAACATCTTTAACGGGGGTAACTATCAACACACAATCTGTTTACTGAGCTACAAACATAGTATGTAGTTTCACTTTTTTAAATGCAACAGCTGTGCTGAAAAATTTTTTCATTATTTACATTAAGCAAATGCTCATTTATTAAACACACACACACATCACACACACACACACACACACACACACACACACACACACACGATACACCTTGAAAACCCCACTCGCTTCTGAAATTTTTTTTTTGTTTGTTTGTTTAAAGATAACTGGTAAGGGGATCTTAACCCTTGGCTTGGTGTTATCAGCACCGCACTCTCCTGAGAATCTCGGCCCGAGATTCTTTGATTCTGAGAACAAGCTACGGACAAATTCTGACAGAATCTGGAGTAGACATAGATTATCTAGGTGAATCCTTTCCTTATGCATATGGAGACACTGAGGCCCAGAGGACAGGATCATAGACTGATAGAGAGAAGGCATCCGAGTGAGTGACAGCGATTTCTTCCACAATATCCCAGACTCAGTTTTGTCCAATTTTGGCCTGAACTGAATTCCTAGTGGAGAAGTAACCAAGTCCCTTGTTAGATACCTTCAACTATTGGACATATTCTTATTCTGAATAGAAACCCACTTCCTTGACCTTGTTTGGCCTTTAAGACTCACATAGACCAAATACGTGTGTTCTGAATTAGGATGTCAGAATCGAGATCAAGCACGTGGGAATAAAAGGTGAATTTTAATAGGAAAAAACAAACAACAAAAAAATGAAGAGGCTTGAACAATTACTTGCAGAGGAGAGAGTGGGGTGGGGGGATGTTCCACAGCAGCTCATGTGAACAAGGCCTGGGAGTCTGAGCAGACCTCATGTTCCCTGTGACCTAATAGTGTGGGGAGGGGACATAAGAGGGGATGCAGGTTGTGGTACTGGGAGCACCAGGTCCACTTGGATGGAGAGAGGAGGATGTTCTTCATCCTCCATGCTGACTGGACAATCTTGGAGTCAATCCTGACTCATTCACAGACAACTCTACTGAAGAAGATCACTGGATGGCAAAGAATTTAAAATCCAAAATACAAGAGGAATGATGGAAGGATCTGGAGGTGTTTAACTTGTATAACAGGAGACATAAGGGAGACCATGATCCCAGTCTTCAAGTATCTGCAGGGCTTTCCC
Organism: Cynocephalus volans; assembly: GCF_027409185.1. Classification (NCBI taxonomy): domain Eukaryota; kingdom Metazoa; phylum Chordata; class Mammalia; order Dermoptera; family Cynocephalidae; genus Cynocephalus; species Cynocephalus volans. The sequence continues at coordinate 33,245,909 of NC_084469.1, forward strand.
ATGGGGAAGGAGCTCCAGGGGACAGAACTAAGACTGACAGAAGGAAGGCATTGGCTTAACGTGAGGAAAAGAATGATATTGCGACTCTTTATTAAGGACCAGTGCGTGAGGCATGTACAGGCATCATTTTATTTAATCTTCCCATCACTCCTACCTGTTAGTCATTACGATCTTCAGTGTACAGATTAGGAACAGAACCCAAGACTCAAAGAAGTTAAGTAATTTTCCCAAGATCACCAAGCATGCAGGTGCCAGACCGGGATTTGAACCCAGGTCTGACACTGGGGCTGGTTAGTTCTCTACCTGTGGTTACAACTAAGCCAAGACTGAGCAAAGCCCATCCTGCTTCCACCACACTGTGAAGCCTCAGGAGGTAGTGTTGCCATTTTTTGACAGCTGACAAGGGCTGGTTGTCCCTAGGACTTTTCAGGGGATTTTGATTCTTGGGATGTTGGTGCTAGACTAAGAGACAGTACGTTTTCTTGAAAGTTCATTCTTGTCTACCTTGAAAATATTGAATGGTCCAGGGGAGAGCATCTGATATTGCTAAAATTGGCTAAATCCGTGCAATCATATAACTATCTAGTTCTTATTCTTTCATCTCACATTCAAGCTATCATGGGAAAGTTTGCCAAAGGCCTTGGGAATGTTGAAATCGGTGAAATCAAGGGCAAAATGGAGACACGATGGTGACTGAGAGATCATAGGGCTTAGGGTCAGATTGACTTGAGTTTAAATTCTAGTCATACCAGTTGTTACATAACTTGAAAAAGCTACATAACCTCTCTGGGTTTTTTCTTCTTATCCGTAAATTATTATTATTATTATTATTTTTTTGTCTTTTTCGTGACCGGCACTCAGCCAGTGAGTGTACCGGCCATTCCTATATAGGATCCGAACCCGTGGCGGGAGCGTTGCCGCACACCCAGCGCCGCACTCTCCCGAGTGCGCCACGGGCTCGGCCCCCGTAAATTATGTTAATGCAATCTCTCTGTCTCTGTCTCTCTCTGTGTCTCTGTCTCTGTCTCTCTCTCTCTCACACACACATTCATTGACTTCCTTTTCCCACCTCTGAGCTCCCTAGACTTCTGGTTTTACCTGGTTTCACCAAGGCCTCCCATACTACGGTTCCATCTTTCTTGTCTCTAATTTGCAGCCTGATCCCGGACCCCAAGTGGCCAATGTAGAACTCAGAGAAGAGCTGGGATTCTCCAGGGCTCCGATAGCAGAGCTCCAGTTCCTGAACAGAGAAAGAGTTGCCATGTGAGAAACCACTGTTCATCCTGCAAGTCCTTCCCCACCTGACACTTTCTTAGCCCTGCTCAACCCCATAGGGACACTCTAATCATCTCCTGTGCTGAAATCAATTGCCACCTTCAGACCACAAATCCTGACTCAAGGATGAGAACACAGCTGGGTACCCCATGGATGAGTCAGGGCTCAACCTTAAAAATGGAGCTCACGCATCCTACTCCAGATCTTTCTCTCTCCATCTTGAATCAGACAGATTCTTCTTCCTTGACCTCCCCCATCTTGAATCCAAACCCTTATTTCTCCAGCCCAAAGCCTGTCTTCCCAATGAATCTTAAACTTGATCCACTTTCAATCAACAGAACATTGACATCCATCCCCTTTCCTAAATTACGTCCACAACAGAACTCTTGATTCCCAACTGTCTTCCAAACACACTCATTCCCATTTTCCCCAAACTCAGTAAATGGCACCACAATCCATCGAATACGCAGGTGCCAAAGGAGGCATCATCTGGAACTCCCTCCCATACCCAGCCAATCTGCCAAGTCCTGTTGCCTCTACTTCCAAAATATACCCTGAATCCATCAACTTTTCTCCATCTTCACTTCTACCACTGTAGTCAAGCCACCATCAAGTCTAGCCTGCCTTTTGCAAGAGCCTGTGCCCTGTCGCTCCGCATCCATGCTTGCCTGCTTATTGTGCACTCTCACCCAGCAGCTGGAGGCATCTTTGTGAAAGTGAGTCAGGTCTTGTATCACCCTGTTTAAGACCCTGCAAGGGCTTGCCACTGCACTTAGGACAAAACCCAAACTCCACCTCAGAGTGGCCAGGGCGCATGAGCCCTGGGAGACTCTGCCTGTGGTCTGGCCTCTCTTTTGCTACACACACTAAGCTCTGCCACACTGGCCTCCTTTCTGTCACCTGGAGGTGTCAAGCTTGTTCCCACCTGTGTGCCTCTGCACACATTCCTTCTGCCTGAAACTGCCACAAATCTCTACATGCCTGAACCTCTTTTGCCATTGAGGTCTCAGCTCCAATGTCACCTCCTCAGAGATGCCTGCCCTGACCACCCAGTCTAAAGTAGCCCAAGTCACTCTATTACGGTGCTATGTTTTCTTCACAGCACTTTGTGATGCTTGGTCACTATCTTCCCAAGGGCAGGGATTAGTCTGTCTTGTTCACTGAACTATCTCCACCGAAGACAGCATATACTCGGCACTCGGTATTTGTTGAATGACTGAATCATGTCTTCCTCTCGTTCCTTGTTAACAACTGACACAGCAGGAAAACTCCAAGACATTCGTCCCTGGATGCACGTGTCTCAGCTCAAAAGATAAACTATCACTCCCTCCTAACTACTGGACATCTAGTCCATTTGGAGAGCTTAAACTGATATGAAGGTTCATTCCAGGTGTCAACTTGATTAGGGATATTGAAAAACTGGGCAAAGCTATTTTTCAAGATGTTGTCCATGAGGGTGTTTCCAGAAGAGATTAGCATGAGAACCTGAATGGACTGGATGGGAAAGACCCCCCCTCAAATGGGGAAAAAACCACCCAATCTGCTAGAGGCCCGGAAAGAATAAAAAACAGAGAAAAAAATGTGAATCGCTCTTTATCTGCTGGAGCTGGGATACACTCTTCTCTCCTGTCCATGGACATCAAAGCTCAAGACTCTCCAGCTTTCAGTTCCAGGACTTCCACTAAAAACACCGTGGGCTTCCCTGGTTTTGAGGCCTTCAGACTTGGACGGAGTCACACTACTGGCATCCGGTACATGGATGGCCTATTGTGGGACTTCACAATTTCGTGAGCCAATTCCCTTAATAAGTCCCTCTCATGTGTTTATTACATATCCTATTGATTCTCTCTGGAGAACCCCGACTGATACAACTGAGGATTATTAGGAATCCTTCAGCACCTGCTGACTCCAGAGGTGGACAGCTTCTGCCCAAGATGTCAGAACGAGATTAATTTTCTGATTCAATGCTGTTTTTTTATCCCTTTATTCTATTGCTAATCTTTGTCTCTTATTCCATTTGACGCTCTCTAAAACACTAATATGATCTCCCTTATTTTTATCCTATTATTTCTGACCCTATGGTCTCTGTCTACCACTTATGGAAAAACAAAACTCTTGTGCTTTTATCCCAAACCACAGCTACTGCTCTGAATTTAACCGATTGCTGGATCTATCATCCCTCACCTGACCCTTCAGACAAAAATGTAACAGCTAGTCAAAGGGGAATTTTTATGATAGCAAATACTTCTTGTTGCACATAGAACTAATTGTGGCTAGGGAGGGAAAAAAAGCAAAGCACCTGGCTTCCTTAAAGGGACTCGACTGCTTTCTGAACATGTTTTTATTGAGTGGGTTTCATCATCGAGTCCTCTGGTTTCAAGGCCCATTACGAAGACTCATAATCCTTTTGTTTTTAATAATGTTCTGTCCTGAGTCTTAAATGCTCCTGCATAGCCATTGTCACCTCAAATGACTCAGAGACTCTTTCACCATAGAAGGAGAAAGAAGGATTAACCTTGGTCCAACTGCAAACCACCATTCCATGGATGCTCCTCCAATCCTTAGCAGTAAAATCTGGGCAATGGTGAAGATTTGGATACTGTGGATTAATGCCCAGTGGCCTGATTTCATCTGCCTTTTACCAGAAAGGGGGACTGAGAATGAATGAAAAGCAGCCTCTGACATCCAGGAACTGACCTGACACTGACAGCTAGACCTCAAAGTCATCACAAACCGGGCCGAGGCTTACAGCTCACTGTGTTGTCCTCCTGTTGGACATACACAGCTTCACAGGACAGCCACTTCAGACAGGTCGTTGGGCAGCCCACAAAATGCCAAACATCCCCCTCACTAAATGAGTGACTGCTACTCTTTTTCTTTTCTTTTCTTCTTCTCTCTCTCTCTCTTTTTTTTTTTTTTAGCAATTATTGCTTTTTTCCTTGCTTCAGTTTGCCCTCTGTAGAGATAACATTTACTGAGATTCCCAATCATAGAATTTCCTTGCTTTCTGACAATACCCATTCTATAGCAAATCTTCGTTTCCTTAGTCCTGGCCCCAAATTACTCAACCAAGGCCCAAATCCTGTACTAGGTTCTTTATAACAATCTTTTACTGAGATGCTGCATGGTTCCCCATGGTGTATGTTCTCCTGCCGCAATGGGTAGTAAACCCAGGTGTTCAGGTGTGATTCTGGTGGTTTTGGTAGAGGGCATTGGTGCCCTATAGCCCAGACTCTTCTCAGTGCCCCCTAGTCAAGCCTCACTTTTCTTCCCATCCTGATGTGATCCTCCCTCCCCCTAATTCCCTTTCCCCCTATCATTGAAGCATTCTTGCTCACCCCAAATTCCACTTACTTTTTGACCAACCCCAATTCACCCTGTTCCTGGGAAAGCTCTGGGACCTGCCCCATGGGCTTTTACCCCAAGCATGACTTCCAATCCCTGCAAGGGGACCAACATCTGGGCTGCTCACCTTGGGGATTATTTCCAGCCCTCCTGAACTGGACACAGTGTAGCGGGAGCCCATGTAGAGAGGGGTCAGTGGGGGCGGCTTGCGTATTCCCACAAACTGGAACTTCTTTTCTTCATCATCTATGGCCTGAGGAACACACGGAACAACAATTAAGGGAGGATTCTGTCCTGTGGAATCTGCTCTGAATAAGGTGAGATGGTGTGTCAGTTTGTTTGTGTGGACTGAGTGTGGGGATGTATACCACCTGTGCACACCTCTCCCCTGTGCACTGCAACACAGAGAGCCCCACACTTGGCCTCTGCTATCTTCAGGGTGGGAATAGGGTCATTGCTAGAGAAGTGAGAATAGAGAAAGGCTCTGTAGCCTTTCTGGGCATGGAGCCCTCCTATCCTTCCAACTCTTGGAAAGAGGTTGCAAAGTGTTGACCAGAGATCAGTGATGGAGCAGCAAACCCAGCTGGGGGAGACCTTGGGGAGTCAGGAGACCCATCCCTGGCTGAGCAGGGGGCAGGAAAACCACATCAACATTCCCGCTGGAGGACCCCTGCATTTCATGTCAACCGTCAGCCCACCCTGGTCCAGCCTTTCTGGCTGTCACTGTCACCTTCCGAATGGAGCAGTCACTGGGGATCAGGTAGAGGTGGAAGGTGGCTTCCTCAGGACGGAGGTGGTGGTAGAGCAGCACGATGCAGGTGATGGGAATGAAGCGCAGGGCAGTGTTGATCACTCTCAGGAGAACCCCAATGGGGGAGAAGCTGGGGTTTTCCAGGACTATGTAATGTGGCTCCACCCTGGCTGGCTTCTCCAGGAGCATCCCCTCCTCTTTAATGTGGGCCACGTGGAAGAGGGAGATGTCTATATGGCCTCCTGCTGAAGAATGGGTTCGAGAGGCATGGATTCAGTGCCCTCCCTGAGTCAGGCATGGCTGGGGCGGTAGGATCCCAGGGCTTAGGCTCAGGAACCCTCTTGGGGAACGTAGTGCTATGGTCTGAATGTTTGTGTCTCCCCACATTCATATGTTGAAATCCTAACTCTCAAGGTAATGGTATTAGTGGGAGGAGAACTTTGGGAGGTGATGAGATCGGGGTAGCGCCCTAATGAATGAAATTAGTGCCTTTATAAAAGAGACCCAAGACAGCTTGTTTGCCCCTTTGGCCCTGATAAGAAACACCTATAAAGCACCATCTGTGAATAAGAGAGCTCTCACCAGACACTGAATCTGCTGGCACCTTGATCTTGGACTTCCCAGCCTCCGTAACTGTGTGAAATAAATTTCTGTGTCTTATAAGCCGTCTAAAAACTACCCAGTTTATGGTACTCTGTTAGAGCAGCCTGAATGGACTAAGACACCTAGTATGGGGAAGATGGCATGCCTAAGCCTGGGGCCTTTGGAGGCTGCGGGCGATAATGTCTTTGGGGTGGCGGCACCACAGGAACCCCCTCGAGCCAAACTTGTACACAGTTCCAGCCCCAGGCTCTGGAGCCGGGAAAGATATTGGATGGTTATGGTTACCCGCCCTGGTGTATATTCTGTAACTATGAGACTATCACCATTGAATGATGCTGGCAGGTTTGACTCTAGGCAGATAGAGAACAAAAAGAAAGGGACAGTGGAGAAATAGAGCGACCAAGGGTAGTCTAAGATTGGTCAATATTTGGTCACCCTCCATTCAAACCCATTTTGGCGGAAAGAACCCCCTTCTCTATCACTGTGTGGGTCTTGGCAGGAGGCAAGCTGAGCCTCACATTCAGGAAGATGCTACACTCTGGCAGCTGTGATACAGGTGAGGGGTCAAGACTTGACTGACTGGATGCACCTAATCAGGACCTCAAGTCTAGAGCGGTGAAACACAGAGGAAGAGACAGAGCTTATCTGGGCAGTAGCAGTGAGCTCAAGAGTCCAGTGGCCCATGCAGCAGGAGGGTCCCGCAGTGACTGTGTCCGCAGCAAAGGTCTCTCTATATTTTTCTTGGTGTGACCTTGCTGTGTCCTTGGTTTCTCAGCATCATTAGGTCACTGCCTTTTTGTCCCCCTTAGACTAGTTGCCTTCCCTTTTGTTAAGTCTATGTGCTACTCAAAAATCTTCCAATACATTCTGTTTCTGCCTAAATCAGCCAGAATTGGTTTCTTTGATTGCAGCCTCTGATCAATGCACCAGGTGAGGACACTGAAGCTACAAGAGAGAGGTTGAGGGATGAAGGCTGGAGTGAGAGAGACACTGGCCTAGAGGTTAAGAGTCCTGGATCCATCCCTGCGTTGCCTGGCAACTGCTGCAATGCAGGTGGTTTCTAGGCAGGAAGACATCCAGCAAGCCGGACAAGGCCCTTAGTCTTTGTGGCCATCAATCAGAATATCACCTAGTGGGCTGGCCCGTGGCTCACTTGGGAGAGTGTGGTGCTGATAATACCAAGGCCATGTGTTTGGATCCCATGTAGGGGTGGCCGGTTCGCTCACTGGCTGAGCGTGGTGCTGACAACACCATGTCAAGGGTTAAGATCCCCTTACCGGTCATCTTTAAAAAAAAAAAAAAAAGAATATCACCGAGTGATGTTAATCCCAGAAGGGGTCACAGAGACCATTACTTAAGTTTTCCTATTTATTAATAGCATTTTTGTATGAAAAATAATATCACAGTTGTGTACATCATCTGAAAAAACGAGGAAGAATTCACCTATGATCTCACCAATGAAGTGATATAACTCTTGTCACCATTGTGCCATTTTCTATCGGTCTTTGTCTGCAGCAACACCTTTCAATGTTTCCATCCTAGTCCATGCAGCGTTGTCTCCTGCTTTTCCCACATCAGTTTAAATTGTCACAGACATCTGTCAGACCTCTCCAATGACTGCGGCAGAGGATCCTGCCAGTGGATGTGTCAGCCTGTCATTCGTCATTTGCCTCTCATTGCGGAGTCGTTTGCTTCCAACTCTTCACCATAACTAGCACTGCAATGCATATATTTCTGCAGAGAGCTTTTCTAGCTCCCCTTTCCCTTGTGCTATTGTCTTGGAATCAGTAAGTACCAAGGGATGAATAATGTGTGGAAAGATATGACTATTTTTTTTAACCCCCAAACTGCTTCTCCAAGAGATGGTGCTGCTCTGTGCTGCCATCAGCGACACTAGGTGGATGATCTCCCCTGGACCTCTGCAGCCCCGGGAGGTCCTCACGTGTCAGATGCAGGAACTGAAACCCTGGGAGGAGGTGCTTTTCCCAGGACCACACAGCCAGACACTGCCCTAGTCCCAGATCCCGGCACTCTGACCACAGCTCGTGGCACTTACAGATGCTCTGTGCCAGACGGATTTTGGCCGAATTCCAGAAAGTGCCATGTGTCTCTAATGCTTGTCTTCTTGCCAGGGTGACTGTCTTTGTCTCTTCTGTTGCCATAACTCAATACCTGAGACTGGGTAATTTATAAAGAAAAGACATTTATTTCTTACAGTTCTGGAGTCTGAGAAATATAAGGTCTAGGAGCCTTCTTGTTGGTGGGGACTCTGCAGAGTCCTGAGGTGGCACAGAGACTCATACGGTGAGGGGACTCATGAGAGAGAGCCAACCCAGCTTATATAACAGACCCACTCTTGTGATAACTAACCCCACTCCCATGATAACCCATTAATCCTCCATTAACCAATTGATCATTCATTAACCCATGAATGGATTAATCCATCCATGAGAACAGAGCCCTCATGGCCCAGTCACCTCTTAAAGGCCCCATTTTCTTAATACAGTTACATTGGGGATTAAGTTTCAAACTGAGTTTCAGAGGGCACAAATATTCCAGCCATAGCAGTGACCAACTATTCTGGCTTTCCCAAAACTAAGAGCTCCCAGGATGTAAGACTGTCAGTGCTAAGACCGGGAAAGTCCCAGGCCATCTGGGATGAGTTGGTCGCCTTCCTGCTTGCATATATTGTCCTTTCAATAGACTGCAGCAGAATCACCTTCTCCAGATGCATTGACTGACAGTATATTTGTGCCGACAGATTGGAAAGAGAAGGAAAGCAACAGGGAAAATGGTGATCTGAAGGGAAGATGCTTGAGTGGTGACTGGGCAAATATCATTGGCAGGAAGACCAGGACCTGCTACCTGGAGCTGTCTCGGCTGGTCTCATTAGAAATATTCAGAACTAGCTGCCATGGGGTAGGCATTTTTTGTGACAGGGCCTCAGGTTGTTTATTAAACAAAAGTTTACTGAGCACTTACAACATGCAATTTCCTGTGGAAGGACATGCACTGCAATTCTGGAGCTCATGGCCCAACAGGGAAGACAGACAGAGAATAGAACAATGGCCTAGAGCATCACAAGTGCTTTGTCAGGGAAGTCCATCGGCTTCCTCCTTTCCCTGCATATGCCCAGAGTTGCTACTGCTGCTCCCACCATCTTAGGAGCCTGGGGGCTCTCTCTCCTTTAGACCCTGGCCTTGGGGCTGTGGCCTGATACCACAGCCCTGCCCTCACTGCTAAGTGTGTTGTCAGTACCACCCGGGCTCAGGTGAGCTGTTGAGGAGCAAAGCAACTTTCCTGCTCAAGGAGGGACCATGGGACACGCATCGCTTAAATGTGGGGGCACTAGAGATACATCTAGCAGAGCGATTAAACGATATGACTGTCTGAGTGTGACCCCAGCAAAAGCGCTTGCCAGCTATGGGACTGTGAGCAAGTTACTTAACCTCTCAGTGAATCATCTGTAAAGTGGAGCCAACAACAGCATCCACCTCCTAGCCTCAGTGGGATGGTTAAATTGAGTTTGTGTCTGTAAAGCCCTTGGAATAGCAAGGGCTACCCGCTACTATTATGGACAAAATGCAGCTTGAGCAGGTACATCAACACCTGGCTGTTGTGGTTCTGTTTCTTCCTCGAGCAACCTGGCCTATCCCTCCAGGTAATCCTTGGGGTCTGGGAAGAAAAAGGTACTCAGATGTTTTGAAGCATTTTGCTAAATCTGAGGAGTTTGGGGGCTCTCTATTATTGTCTGATTCAGAAGGTGCTCGTTTCAGAGAACCATCACTTTTGAAGCAGGTGTAATACCACTATGGCTCCTAGCAGTGCAGTCCAGGTGAGCTCCTGCGGTGGGCAGGAGGGTCGAGGGAGAGGCTGGGGAATGATTGTACCTGTGGCTGGGTCCTCATTCCCCACGGACGGCACAGAGAGTAGTGAGCACAGTGAGAATGAGGGAACTCACTTTCCTGGAGCAAGGGCCATGTGGACAGCAGGGGGTGTGTATGCTCAAGGAGGTGGGTGGTGGGGGACAGAGGACAGGAATAGCTTCACGGGTGTGTGGCCTGTGCAGGCATACAGGGCCCTGCACTCAGAAGGGTCTGGTGCTTGATTTAACGTTCTGCTGTCGCCATCATGACATTCTTAATCCTTTTAAAACAAGGGGCCTCCCTTCTCATTTTATGTTGGGCCTCACACCCGGTGGAGCTGGTCCTGCAGGAGGGTGAGCACGCCCCGGGTGGTGAGGTCTGTGAGGTCCTGAGGTGAAACTGAGATGCCGAAAGCCCTAAGCTCTAGCTGTGGTGGGAGACAACTCACCTGGGAAAGTGAATGACCTGACATAAGACCTCACTGATGACAGCGAAGCAGCAACCCAAATCCTAAAATGGGCCTGCTTTAGGTGGTGAGGTCATCGTTTCCAAGACAACCAACAGCTGCCGCCTGGATAGCAGGCAGCAGGGATTCCTGGAAGAGGCCCTGCCTGGCCCCAGGGTTGTGTTCCTGGCATAGGCACTGCGAGCTAAAAGCAGCCTTTGTGCAGTTTGCTTCTTGCTCTGTGTGCAGAATCCCAAGGGAGTAAATCCTGTCTGGCCACAGGGTGAGGTCCAGAATGTGTTCTAGGGAAGGCTGGTGGGACATGGGCTTGGGCAGTACTGAGGTTGGGTAGCTCTTACTCTGAAATTAATGGGACCTGGGTTAGAATCCCCAGTCTGGACAAGAGTCATCTCTCTGAGTTTCAATTTCCTCATTGATACACCAGGGGAACACCACAGTACCTAGCCTGCCAGGTCGTTATGAAATCGAGATGACATTAAAACATATGGAAGTGTCTTGCATGGTACCTGGCACAGAATGCTCAGGAATTGTTCACAGTTCTTATTAGCCCTGTCTCAGGTGCCCCCCAAAACAGTGCCACCAACTCAGTGAATTCAGTCCTGTCCAGATACGACTATCACCCTAGCAGACCCTGGCTAGATTTCTGTGCACTTGGAGGGTCATCACTTCCTTGGGCAAATCCCGTTTCCCAGTCCTACCTGATGGACGTACAAGACTGACCAGGGTGTGTCTAGTTGTCCTCTCAGTGGGGTGTGAGAAGGGGGCTGGGAGCAGCAGCTAAAGGTAGACTTGGCCCCTCCGGGCCCTGCTGGTGCACTCTGGCTCCAGGCCTTACCTGCATGAGGCTCCCTGGAATACCCAGATGTACAGTGACAGGCAGCAGTGCAGCCCTGAGCATCCCAGGTCTAGCAGACCAAGTTCTCTCACTGCTGGGCACAGGCAGAGCTACAGCAGGGCTGAACCCACTGACTCCATTGGCCAAGCCTCTCTCTTCCTGACAGAGCACCCGGAGCCCCCCTGGCCTAGGTCCTGCTTGTGAAAGAGGCAGCATGGTTGTGAGGTGGCTGCATTCATGACTCTGCAGATTGTTTTTTTTTTTTTTTTTTTTTTTCCGGTGGACAGGTGGGGAAAATAACTTGTGCTGGCTGTCGTCTGAGCCATCAGCACCCTCTCCCCATCCGAATGGCCTCTGCAGCCCCTAGAGCTGTCTTGAAACTCCCTCCCCACTGCCCCACTTTGCTTGGGAACTTTCCCTAAGGAACACCTGCATGACATGATGCTGTGTGTCAAAGCAGGCGCCCCAGGACTCACGAGGCTCTGGTTGCTATTCCTCCGGCCCATGCTCTCCTGCTGAGGTGCAGCTTGAATTATTCATGGAGCTTTTGTGGCCTCAACAAATGAGTCTTTCCTGGTCCTGGGTACTGGGCAGTTCCTTGCTTTTTATTTTTCGCATTCCGTTTTTTCCCTTTCTACTAGTTTGAAGATTATTCTTCTTACATATATGCTGTAATTGATTACCATAATATTTTAATGTGTGTACTTAAAGTCTAAAGATAATGAATATCTTTACCTTGAGGTGATACTAAATATATCAAACTGTTGGGATGGCACTATAAATTAATATGCCAATCAATATCTAAGTGAAAAATTAAAAATATACTCCCTTTTATTATCTAACTAAACAGTGCATATCATACAACTGATAGAAGCTGTAACAAATTGTTTATCAAATCATTCCATCATCAATTAAATGAAGCCCGAGTCATGTTTTGACATCAGGAACCACATCGGACCCTTCTAGCTTTCTTATTAAATTGGTAGACATTAAGTCCCTGTACTCAGCATTGGCTGGGTTTCACCTGATGCCAGCTCTGTCCACATGGCCTGGTATGGAGAGCCTGTGCTGCATCCCCTGCCAACAACACTGCTCCAGATGTCCCCGTCCTGCTGCCTGGTAGGCTCAGACCCTCTTGCCTGCCCTGGGCTTATCCAGAGAAATGCTGCCTTGGCCACCCCTCCAGTCCATGCCACACCCCGTCCTCATTCTCTGCATTGGTGGCCAACACTGGATGACGTTGTGAGGTAGTGTGTGGTCTCAGGAAGTGAGGAATTTCATTTTACTGACCAGAACAGAGTTATTTCAAAATTTCAACCTGGATGGCAGTACTGGTGCCTCTGTCTGAATGTCAGCCCTGCCCTTTGTATTCCTTCTGAGCTATGTTCCTTTTTTTTTTTTTTGGCTGGCCAGTACAGGGATCAAATCCTGGACCTTGGTGTTATCAGCACCATGTTCTAACCAACTGAGCTAACTGGCCAGCCCTGAACTATATTTCAATTCACTATTATTGTTGGTATTTATTTGGTTCTCTCTCTCCCTTTTAAATCCCCTCATAGCAGACCTTCATATTGCTGTTTTATCCAGTCAGAGTTTTGTTAGCTTTTTCACAGGTGTCTCAGTATCTTTGTTTATTTTTCTTCTTGCCTCTCAGACTTTCCACGTGGGATCATTTTCCTTTTGCCTGAGGTACATCTTTTAGAATTTCCCTCAGTAAGCATTTCGTTGTGGAAAGGACTCTTGGTTTTGGTTTGCTTTAAAATGTCTGTTTTATCCTCTTCTTAAAAAATAATTCTTCTGTGTTTGCAATTTTTGATTGACAGTTATTTCCTTAGTATAATGAACATACCATTCCATTGTCTTCTGCCTTCCATTGTTGCTTATCAAAAATCAGTCATCAGCCTAATTGCAGTACTGTACCTTTTTAGGTAATCTTTCTTCTTTTTTTCCAGTGTTTTTATTTTTAATTACACATATTTGTGGGTACAGTGTGTTGTTTCAATACATGCATATATTGTACAGTGGGTAATCTATCTCTGGCAGCTATCAAGATCTTCTCGTAGACTTCATTATTCTGTAATCTCACTATAATGGTTCTACTGTTGATTTCTCTCTCTCTTTCCTGATTTGAATTTTTGGGGTTTCTCATTCTGAGAAGTCTCAGATCTGTCAGCAATGCTAGACATTTCTTAGCAATGATCTCTTTGAATATTGCACTGTTTCCATCTTCTCTATCATATGCTTCTGGAATTCCAATGAGATGTATGTTAGGCCTTCTCATGGTATCGTCCATGTTAATCTCTTCTTTCATTTTTTTCTTCATATAGTTAGTTTAGTTTTCATTTGTTTCCAAATTCAATTTATCAGTTTTTAATGGTGTCTTGCTTTTTGCTCATACACACACACACACACACACACACACACACACACACACACACACACACACTCTCACACACATTTCTGGTACCGGGATCCAAATCTTTGACCTATGTCTTATAACACCATGCTCTAACCAACTGGGCTAACTGGTCAGTCTTTTTGCTCATATTCTGTTTCTGATAATTCCAATGTCTGAAGTATTTAAGGGACAGATCCTGCTACCTGTAGTTTCTGCTGGTCTTGACTTATGGTGCCTTGTTAATACTTTGTGAGATTTTTGACTGCGAGCTTATATTTTGGGGGACTTTACCTGTGGGAACTGACACAGGTTGGGATACTTTATGACTACTCTCATCTATTGGGAAGCCCCTCTTTCATGGCTCCATCTCTCAAATGGAGTCTGTGACTCTGTTTCTTTGCCCTGCCTGTAGGAGTAGTAATGGCTTCGCATTGCAGCTAGTCCCTGGTGACCCCAATATTCCTTATTAACTCATTTAGCCTTACTTTGTAAATAGTCCTCTCTTTGAAAAGTCTCTTCAAAAACCTCAACTGAGTATATCATCTGTTTTCTGCTGGAATTCTATGTAAAGAGCACTTAATAAATGTTAGTTATTATTGTTATTGAGGAGATCACTTTCCATTTAGGGAAACTTTTAAGGAATCCCAGGCAAAAATAATTATGAGACTGGGAGACATGTGCTTCAAAAAAGATATGCAGAAGAGTGGGATGAGAGAAAATCTGTCTCCACCTCCATCACTCCCTCTCAGTCTCTAAGGGAGCCATGAACTCCTTCCCCAGGACGCTGTCATCCTGTAGTCTTTTTCAGGCATGATATTACCACCACCACCCTCGCTGAGCCTCCCTCTTGCTTACCTTGGAGGGCCACAAAGTGAGGGAGGTGCACAGCTACCACGACTCCTGGCTCAGCCTTGATGTCAAACAGAGGCCCTGCCACCATCCAGCCATGCTGAGGGACAGTCCTGCCCAGGAACCGGTCCCAAGCACAGAATTCAATCTCGATGGTCACTGCCCTTCTCACCACAAAGCAGAGACCCGTCTTGGGCCAGTGATAGGAGCCGGCCATGGGGAAGCAAACTCTGGGAAGAAGAGGGAGAGGCAGACACTAAATTACGCAAACTCACCGAGCACCTGCTGGAAGCCAGGCCCTGTGCAGGGGCTTGTGGATACAGTAGTGGCTCCAGGCCCAGATGTCAGAGTCAGACAAATGTGGAGTTGAGTCTTGGTTCCTCACTCTCTGATTGTGGATCCCTGAGCAAATTATTTAACCTTCCTATTATCAGTTTCCTCATCTGTATAAGTAGGGATAATAATAAAAGGGTAGTGAGTAATACGTGACCTAATGCATGCTGACAGCTTAATACATGCCTGGGAGCAGTTAGCTGTCACTGTTATGGTGATGAATACAATGATGATGATGATGATGAAATAGGCAAGGGTTTGTTTTTTTTTAAAGGGCCTATTTGGCAATCGTTAATAACGGTTTACATGCTGATATTAATGATAAACACCTGGAGCTGAAAACGGTGCTTTACAGAGATCGTAGTGACTTTCTCCAGGCTCCCACAAGGGAAATGGTGGGGTTGCAAGAAGCCGGCTTCTGTAGGTGTGAGTTGGGAGTGACACTATCTCCCAGCTGAGATCATGTCTGTGACAGTGTTTGGTGAGAGGCAAGGAGTTATATAAAAGATCGTAATTATGATTAGAGACATTTTTTACTTATGAGACTGTAAACCCTTGGAGGGCAGGGCCTCCAAATTCATTTTAGGGTTCCCGGCTACTAGTACAGTACTTAGCACATAAGCAGGTATTAATAACACAGGAGCACATAGACTACAGGAGATTAAATGAAATTTAAAAGACATAACAAACCAAATACAATGAGTGGACCTTGTGTGGATCCTGATTAGAACAAACCACCTGCAAGAAAACATTTTAGACAGAGAGCAAATTTGAATATGGACTGGGTCTTAGTTCATATAAAAGACGAATTGTCAACTTTGTTAGATGTGATAATGGCATTGCGGTGATGGAAGAAAAGGTCTTCATTCTTATTTTTTGAGAAGCATAATGAAATGTTTAAGGATAAAGTCACCTGCTGTCTTGGATTTAAAATACCTAACAACTAAAGAGGAGGAAAGTGAATACAGTGGTTGAAACAATTTGGCAAAATGGTTGGTGAAGCTGGGTAATGGGTATGTGGAAGTTCCTTGTTTTCTCCATTTTTGTGTCTGTTTAAAAATTTTCATAATAAAATTTCTTTTTCTGTAACAAAACACATACCCACTATCTCAGCCTTGTCTCTGCCTCTAGCTTGTCAAGGGGAGAGGACCCAGTGGGTACTGGGAGGGGAGCTGTCTATGGGGACCCAGGGCAGGGCGCTGGGTGGGACAGGCAGAGCCCCCTCACTCACCGGTACAGGCTCCTGCTTTTGTCAACTACCTCAGCAGCCACAGGCCCTGTGGCACTCCGGAAGACATCTTCGGTCCCCAGAAGCTCCATGTGCAGTTCCCCCAGAAAGGCAGGAGAAGGCAGACAGAAGGGTTCCACTTGTGTTATTTGTGGGGAGCTTCCCTCTGGAACAGGCAGGGCAGTGATCAGGTGCAGTTCTCCTGCCTGGGCCTCCCACCCCCCACAACTGGACCATGGAAGGGACCTTCTTAAGGCTGGCCTGCCTGGGCAGGGAGTGTGTCTGCAGCTTCTGTCCCTGCTCCTGGGTCTGCCTGTCTGCTGAGGAGGCCTACCCCACTGTCCCCCAACCCAGCCTCTGTCCACCTCCCTTCCCCCCATCCAAAAGTGTCACTCTTCCTAGCATGCCTCAGGCGGTAAGGTTAATAGAGAAACATGGCTCAAAAGATGGATGCAGGGATGGAGAGATGATTCCCAGGCCTCAGCAGCCCAGATAGGGAGACTGGGCCCAGTTTCAGAGTCTGATGCATGACCTATACAGTCCAGAGAGAGGCAGCACCAGTCCCCTAGGCTTGGAGAGAGAAGCAGAAATTCAGCAAGGTTCTAGGAGCGAAAGATCTCACAGGGGGTGGGGCCCTCCTAGGTGGGGACCCTGCCCTGTCCCACATCAGAGGCAGGGAGATGGAGGAGATAATGCCCCCCAGCCCTGTCATGATGCTCCCAGCCTGGGCCATTCAAACTACTTGATTCTAGGGCCGGTCTGTGGCTCACTCGGGAGAGTGTGGTGCTGATAACACCAAGGCCACAGGTTCGGATCCCTATATAGGGATGGCCGGTTAGCTCACTTGGGAGAGCGTGGTGCTGACAACACCAAGTCAAAGGTTTAGATCCCCTTACCAGTCATCTTTAAAAAACAAACAAACAAATAAAACTACCTGATTTTGGTCTCTGCCTCTTGAGTGAGGACATATTATGACTCGTCTCTCCATTTGGATCCTCATCTGGGATCATCACACTTGGATTCCTAGACACAGAGTTGTTCATTCTCCCTAAGATCTTGGAGGAAGCTGGAGCTGTCTACAGGACATTCCCACTTAGAATTCAACACGTCTGAATTGATCCTGGTCCTTATCCTGTGCTTCTCCTGTAGTCCCTGTCATCGACACATCATGCATGACAGAACCAGGGCATCATCCTGACTCCTCCCTGGCCCCTGGGAGCTGATCACCTTGACACCTCCAGGTAGCTCCCCTTTCTATTCTCTTCTCTCCACCTCCACGGCCTCTACCCTAGTCCCAGACCCCGGCATCTGTGGCCAGAACCACCACAGCATCCTCTGAAAGGTCTCCCTGCTTCTTCTCTGGTTTCTCTCCAGCCCATTTTCTACACAGCAGCTGATCTTCAAATACAAATCCAGCATGTCACTTTGCTGCGGAAGCCCTGTAATGTCTTCACATGGTCACCACCTCAGGCCCTGACCCACTTCAACCCCACCTGGGCAACTTTCCCCCAACTCCCTGACCTCCAGACCAGTGGTTCTCAAACTCAGTGTGCTTAAAAATCACCTGGAGGGCTTGTTAAAACACAGCTCCCTGGGCCCACTCCCTCTAATTCAGCAGGTCTGGAGGGGGGCCTGAGAATGTGCATTTCTATCAAGCTCCCAGGTCATGCTGATGCTGTTGCTGCAGGTCCACAGACCACACTTTGAATAGCGCTGCTCCAGACACCTGGCCTCCTGTTCCTCAAAGGAGATAAGCTCTTTCCTCCTTCAGAGCCTGGAATAGACCCCTTCTGTGCCCAGCTAACCCCTCCTATCTTTCAGAGCTCAGCTCCGCTCCTTTGGACAAGGTGACATAGGCCCATCAATGCATCCACACCAACCCCAGGTGTAATTACACAGCCTTGTGGCATAACAACTTGTGTCTGTCTTCCTGCTGGACTAAGCTCCTGAGGTGGGGCCACGTCTGTCTTGTTCACTGCTGTGTCCTCACTTCCCCAAATAGTGCCCGACACACAGTGGGTCTGCAGGGAATGTTTGTTCAATGAATGAATGACTCCTGTTCCTAAGCCTAGGATCTTCTTCCCTTCCATCTCAGGTGAGGCACAGCAGCCAGGAACTTGGGGACACATGCACTTTGTAGCATGAGGGCTGCAGCAGATTCCTAGGGGGCAGAGAAGGGACTGTCCTGCCCCCGGGGCTTCTCCCTCCACAGGATGTGCGTATGTGTGTGAGTGTGTGTGGCTGGTGGGGGTGAGGGTGAGGTTGGTCTCTCTCGGTGTCTTTGTCTTTGTCTCCCCCTCGTGGTCACTGCCTTCGTGGTTCCAGCCATCTCTTCACTGCTCACTCATTCAGTAACTCGACTCATTCACTCGCTCGCCCACTCACTTGCTCTCTCACTTCTTCATCTCCTTACTCATCTAATGGAAGGGCTTAAGGAGGGAGGTGATGTGATTCTATCTGCACTAAACAAACAAGCCTTTCTCTGGCTGCTGTGGTTTCCCGGTTACTTCCTGGCTCTCTCTGTCTCTCCCTCCACCCCCAGACTCTTGGCCCTGGGCCTGGGTCAGCCACCCCTTACCATCTGCTGGAGACGAGCAGCTGAGGTCTCTTTTCCTCCAGGGCCCTCAGCTCTTCCTTTACCTCGTTGCTCAGAAGGGTCTCGTCCAGCCTGCAAGCATGAAGAAAGCCTGGTTCCCCTGGGATCCCCCACATGATCCCAAGGTCCACAGGGCCCAGAACCCTGGGATCTGCCACCTCCTGAAGGAACCTGCTGTAGGCTCTGAGATGGAGAGGGCAGTGAGGAGGTGTGTTAGGGAGTGTTGTCAGGTCCACCCCATGGTTGCTGGTTCAGAGGGGTTGCCGGCTGCAAGGCTGTCTCAACAGAGGCCTCAGCCAGCTGTACGGGGAGTTCTGAAGCTGAGACAACCTTTTAGAGCTGTCTGGAGTTGGGGTGAGGGGCTGGGCCTTTGTACTCCAACATCAGTCAGTCATTAGACCCAGACCACCCCGAGAAGGGGACATGACTTTGGGTGAGGTGGCTGTCACTGGCAGAGGTCATCCCTGTAGCCAGCGGCCAGCAGGCTTCCTTGTGGCTGGGGGTTACGTCTTCATTCCCAGAGGGTATCTGGGCAGCACTTCACAGTGTCTACCACAGAACGGCCATTCCCCATGGCCTCAAATGACCACGTAGGGACCGGTCCTGGGACTTCCTTCCCAGGGGTGGGAACGGTTGCTGCAAAGAGAGAGTCCTGGCTCCGTAATCACAGGCCTTGTGTTCTGGGATTCCTGTCAGGTTTGGGATAGTTGGTGGCTTCTCTTGGGCCTCTGTGTCCTCAGCCTATAATATGGGGTGAGCCACTCCTGCTCTGCGTGTCGTGAGGCACAGGAAGGCAGGAGCTGAAAAGACCCTGCGTCCTGTGAGGGGCTGTGTGTTCACCGCTCTCACTGCGATCAGGGCATTTCTCCCTCTGGAGAGGGGACGGAGCCCTCCAAGCAGAAGGTTGTTCCTCTCGACTGAGTCCTGTGGCTCCAGGAAGGATGGAGGCAGAAACACTAGCAGGACCTCAGAGAGCAAGCTCCCATCTGGGGCAACCAGGGTTTCACAAGTGATGTCGAGCTGGTGCCTGGATGCAGATCCGCCTGCAGAGGCCAAGCTCTGGAGAGGCTCTTCAACATGGGGGAGATGGTGATAGCCAAAAACACACGGTGGGGAGCCGGCGGGGCATGTGGGCGCCAGCCCCTGGAGTTTCCCTGGTTGTAAATGGCCAGTTTCAGCAGTTTCGGGAGAAGCCATGTGTAGACTATTTACCCCTGTTATCTTGGCCTGACCACTCCTTTAGGTTTGAGAGTTGAAATGGAGGCCTGGCAGAGGAAAGCCCAAGGGCCCCTTCAAAAACCAGCCTAGAGCCTCAGAGCTGTACTGGAGGGCTCTGGATGGGGAGCCCCTGTCGGTTCTCTGAGTGTGCAGCAGGGCCAGGTGCCACAGCCAGAAATGGCCTTTGGACCTGTGCTCATGGAGGTGGAGGAAAGAGGAGTGGCTGAGAGACAGTGTGGGGGTAACGGCTTGGAGAAGGTGTGAAATGAGGCTGGGTCCACTCCATTCCAGCCTCTCAGGGCCTTCCTGGTCCAGAGCCTGCCCCACGCTGTCCCTTTGCCTGGACTGTCCTCCTGGACCTGGCTTCACAGGCTCCTATTTCTTCTTCAGGCCTCAGCCTGATCTCCCTTCCTAAGAAGTCCTCCCTGCCCTTCTATCTAGTTCCATCCTCCCCAGTGTTACACTCTCCTAAAGCCCTTTGCTGCCCCTTCATAGTGCTGGACAGAGCTTATAAATGCAGGTTGTGTGTTAACAGGTGATCCCACCTACCTCTTTCCCCCTAGGGTGGGAGCTTCAGGAGGGCAGGCCCACCATGTCTGTTTGCTCACTATCTATCCAAGCGCCTGGCCCTGTGCTTGGCGCATGGGAGGCATGCAATGAATGAATGATTGAGCAAATGAATGAATGAGTCGCTGCCCTGGAGTGAAGTGAACCCAAGAGTCCCTTAGAACATGCAGCCTCACTAATAGTTATCATCTGATCATGCCCGACTCTCTTCCCAGCACTGTCCTTGTTTTTACATACATTTTATTTTATCACGATCCATGAGGTGGGTATATTATTCCCATTACACAGATGAGGAAACCGAGTCTCAGAGAAGACACTGACTTGCCCCAGTCATGCAGTGTAAGTAAGTGGTGGAGCCGGTAATGAACCCAAGCTGACTATGCATTTATACCTCCCTGTTCCTTCCCCTAATCAGTCCCCTGCTATCCTTCCTCTCTCCCCTCCCCTGCCCTCTGCCCAGCAGGGACCCGCAGGGCCTTACCACAGGAACTTGAGTTGGCAGGTGGGACACCGGAGCCCCTCACAGAGCCTCCTCACACCGAGGTCACCCAGGTCGTTCTGCTGTAGGTCTAGCTTCGTCAGACTGGAGCTAGTGCTGATCATAGAGGCCAGGACCTGGCAGCAGCTGGACGTGAGGCCACAGCTGACCAGCCTGCAGGAGAGACACACACAGGCCCACAGTCACTGTCCTGAGGGCTGGCTCTTCTGGGTAACTGGGGTCTGCTCTCCCTTGCTATAGCTGTGGCCCTTTGGGGGTTGTAGGGCAACATTAAAGGAAGGTAAAGACTTCACTGGCTTGCAAAAATCTGAGAGATTTGAACTTTCTTCTTGCAGCCAAGGAGCCCTTCGGGATGCAGACGGCCTCCCTCTCTCCTGTGTGAGTCCCATGAACACTACCCACGCACCATACCTACCTTGTAGGAGTAATTT
Source organism: Cynocephalus volans (assembly GCF_027409185.1). NCBI lineage: Eukaryota > Metazoa > Chordata > Mammalia > Dermoptera > Cynocephalidae > Cynocephalus > Cynocephalus volans. Next base: position 33,267,169 of record NC_084469.1, read on the forward strand.
ACCCAGTGTTCCACTTGTATACCCGGGCCTAATTGTTAACCACATCAGTCCTGCCAAACACCCAGTCAGCTGACATGAGATGTTTTGGTGGGTTTCAATATTAAGGACATCTACAGTCCAGAAGAAAAATGAGTGAACTGGTACAATAAAAGTCGAGGGGGAGTATGGTGGCTTCAATCGGAACCAACGGCCTGTCCTGGGCTCCCCACTGCATATTGGGGTCTGGAGTATGTGCTGTTCCAGGACAACCTTTTTAGAGGGCAAAATTATTTAATGCACATACGCTTTACCCAGCAATTCCACCTCTGGGTATATAGGCTGCAGATAATACACTGTGTCTCAGGATGCATGGACGAGGATGTTAACTGCAGCTCTGTTTGCTGTGCCAAAGACTGGAGGTAACCTGGATGCCCGTCACAGGGGACTGATTAAAAGCTGATGGTAAATTCCTGTAGTGAAATTCCATGCTGCCATTAAAAAGAACACAGCAACGTTGTATATAATGATGTGGTACTGTCTCCAAGACACATTTTAGGTGATAAAGCAAGGTGCTGGATAGTGTTTGCAGTGCTACCATTTATGCAAGAACAGGGCTGTGCATGTGCTGTGTGTTATTATATGTAGGCGCTATCAGGGGGAATCTTGGATGGGATCCTCTGCTCTTGGGGTCTCAGCCCTGCTTCAGCCACCCTTGACTCCCATGGCGGGGTCTGCTTGGCTCCCAGCAGAATGCTCAGGACCTCATGGCTCCATCTGCAGACCAACCTGGTAGCAGGTTACCTAGCACTTAAAGGATCTTCACTAAGAGAGGGGACTGGGAAAGCAGAAAACCAGGCTTTGCTGTCAGACCTGGCTTCAAATCCTGGTGTTGCTTCCTGGCTCTGAGACCTGGGGAAAATAATTTAAACTCTATGGGGCTCAATTTTGTCCTGTGTAGATGCAAGTGAGCATTAAATATTATAGGTGGGCTAGCCTTCCAGGGATCGCTGACTCCTGATATTAGAAGGGGATCGCAGTTGGCTCCTCTTCCTATCCCCACTCTGTCAACCTCTTTGCTCAGGGTTATTGGTGGTGGGGGGAGGGGAACAGACAATGACCCATTTGCCTGGAACACTCTTCTTGCCTGATAGCTCGTGGTCTGTTTCCTCACCTGCTTCAAGTCTTTGCTCAAAAGTAAGTCACCTTGGTGAGATCTTGCCTCACCATCTTCCCTATTTACAATTTTACAGACACCCCAGACTCCCTGCTTCTTTCTGCTTTACCTTTCTCTTTGGCCATATCACACACAAGGTATTTTACTTATTTATGTGGCTTTTTGTCCTCCCTCCCCCACAGAAAGTAAGCTCCACAAGGAAGGAATTTTGCCTGTTTTGGTTACTAGCTGTACCCCAGTGCCTAGAGCACAGTCTGGCATATAGCAGGCACTTAATAAGTATGCAGAGAATGAGTGAAATAGCATCAAAGGCACGTCAGGTGCAGCTGAAGGCAGAGGAATGATTGACTGGTTTTGACAATAGTAAGGGGAGAAGGTGAGCCTCGAATGAGTGGTTTTCCAAGGTGAGGGTGCAGGTGGGGCACTCTTGGCTGGGAGGTGGGTGTGCAATGACAGTTTAGTGATGTTGGCATAAAGGCAACATGGCAGGGAGATGGAGTTTGGGGGTAAAGCTAGAAAATAACAAGATAGTGGTAGACTTTCAATGTCATTGTAAGATACTCAGACCCTGTTCGGGTGGCAGTGATGCGCCCCTGAAAGTTCTTGAGGACAGTGATGATGTGATCTCTGCATTGCTCTGGAAAGCTCTCTGACAGCCAGTGGAGGGTGGCTGGATGTGGCCAGGAAGGGAGCAGATGGTCCAGGTGGTGGGATGAGCACATGGGTCAGAGCAGTGGCTGTGGGGAGATGCTTCAAGTAGACCCCAAGGCACTTGTTGCCTCTGTAGATGTGGGGGCCAGGGGGCTTCTAGGTTGGATGTGGAGTTGAAGCTGCTGCTGCTTGCTGAGAGAGAAGATGTGAGAGGAGGCAGGGTCAGCTTCACAGGTGCACGAGCAGAGCAGTTGCACACAGCCATATGCTCAGAAGGTCCCGCGATTGGGGCTTACACAGCCATATGCTCAGAAGGTCTCGCGATTGGGGCTTAGTGCTCTGTGGCTGCCATATTGAATTTCCTAATAATTCTCTCCTTGAGTTTGTGTTTTGTAAGTGGAGTCCAAAGAGACAGTGGAGGCTTGGCTCATGATACCATCTCCTGCCACCTCCCTCCTTCACTCCCTCCCTCAGCAGGAGCAGTTCTTGGCACCCACTTCCCTGTCTCCTGGTGTTGTGGGGCCCCTGCCCAGCCTTCCCCTCAGCCCAGTGATCGCTGTTGCCCTCTGTCTCCAGTGGGGGCCTGGATCAGGCACAGAGAGGATTGGGGAAGGGCATCTTGGAGTAGGGCTTGTTGGCAGCTGACCCGCTCTGGGCTGGCAGCACTAGGCACATTTGTGGGGGCAAAGTTATTACCCACTGTTGATGTGGATACCTGGTGCACCCTGGCAATACTCTGTGGGGCACGGGTGGTCTCCCATATGCTGTGGGTTGGGATGGTAGGCCCTCGGGAAGGGGTGATGTCTGGATTGACTTTCCACCCACTCTGGGGCATGGTGCATGGGTTCGGCGACTGTGGGAGGGAGCACTTGGGATCTGGAGGGCTGTGTGCACAAACTGAGTTGTGGGACATGGGAGAGGTTGGAAAGGGGAATCCACACAGCACAGCTTGTAATGGTGAGTCATGCGGGGATGAAAAAAGCCATGAGAAAGGCACATGTGTTTCTGGTGACACGAGTCCTGGGGGCAGGAATATGCCCGGCAGAAATGGGCATGTCAACATGCAGGAAACCAGACAGGCCAGGCGGGTAGAACCTGTCATCAAGGGAAGTGTGGGCTGGCAGGAGGCAGCCATCTGGGAAGAAGTCTGCAGGCCCCCCTTGCTAGTATCCTCCTGCCCAAGGGAGTGCAACATTAAACAGGAAATAAAAATACCCTGATAGTTTGAGAGAGAAACTGGAAGAAAGACAGACGCTTTATACCTTAGTACCTTTAATGGCACTTTTATCCTGAATTTTGAGCAATGGCATTGCACTTTCATTTTGTTCTGGCTTCTGAAAATGATGTAGTTGGTCCTGAAAGGAGGAGCAGATTTTCTTTAGTGAGGAAAGTCTAGCTTAGAACATGCTGAGTTTGAGGACCTTCCGGGACGTACAAGAGGAGAGTGTTGGGTTTGGGTCTGGAGCTGCAGATGGAGACTTAGCAGGCTCCTGAGGGAGGGGGCGTGGGATGTGACTGTGGGAAGGGCTGTGGGTGAAGAGTGCGGAGGCTGAAGGTGGGGCCTGGTTCTGCTTGTCCTGGTTGGACATCAAAGTCTGCCCCCCTCTCCTAAAATTCCTGTCTCTCATTGCTCTCACAAGATCTGCTTTCCCCCTCTGTTTTTTCTGGCTTTCTTCTGGACTTTCCTACCCAGCCAGGAATCCAAGGTCAGCTGTATCAAAGACACGTCCCAACACTTGGCATTTTACATTGCCCTTGGCCTTTGATTATGTCTCTCTCTCTGCTCCAGTCCTGAGCTGCAGAGTGTGGCCCAGGGAAGTCAGGCATCCAGCTGAGAGATGTCCCTACAGATGTGGCTTTGTGCTGGCCACCAGCCACCTCTCATGGCTGAGGGCCCACTTCCCAGATGGCTGCCTCCTGCCAGCCCACACCTCCCTGATGACAGGTTCCACCTGCCCAGCCTGTCTGGTTTCCTGCTTGTTGACATGCCCATTTCTGCCGGGCATATTCCTGCCTCCAGGACTCATGTCACCATATACACATGTGCCTCTGTCATGGTTTTATTCATCCCCGCATGACTCACCATTACAAGCTGTGCTGTGTGGATTCTCCTTCCCAACCTCTCCCCAGCCCCACTGAGGACACTTGTCCTTGGACTTCAGTGAAGAGACTGAGGCCATCTGAGCTGGGGCTGTGGAGGGGGCTGGTGAAGCGCACAGGCTCTGGAGCCAGACAGACACGGGTTCAAACCTTGCCACTGTCAGTAACTAGTCAAAGACTAGGGGAGGTTTCTTTATCTTCAAGTTTCAGTTTACTCACCTATAACATGATTCACCAGCCTATTGCACAGGTGGTTGCAAAGATCAAAGGAGACAATGTATGCCATGTGCTTAGGACAGTGACTGGCAGAAGGTTATTGCTTAAAGAATGCTGCTGCTGTGGGACCTGCCACCCTCAGTGTCCTTCACATTGTCCAACTCAGCTGCCCGTGTTTCCACACAGCCCTTCTCTTTCCCTTCTGTTCCAGAGGAGGCCAAGCCTCATGTGTCTTGATTCAATGTCCTTCTGGCTCTCCTAAGACCTTCCTCTTTCTGGTTTCCTCTTTCCGGTTAGAGATCTCCAACCTCTCCTGTACCAAATCCTTCGCCTTTGTCTATGTAATGGGCTCAGTTTTACATGCCCATTAAAACAAAAAAACAAACCCAGGGGAGGTGGAGCAAGATGGCAGACTAGAGGTGCCTGGGGCACATTCCTCTCACAAAACAGGACCAGAAAAACTAATAGACAGCTAACTAGCAATATGGAAGTGTCTGTGGGAGAGTTTAGAAGTGTAGCAGGAGACTGGTGAGATCCCTGTGGAGCACAAAAGCCCAGGATGACAGCATAGAGAGGAGAGAGGCACATGGCCTCAGCTGCCATGTCTCTGCCACCTGGATTGGTGTAGGAGAGATTTTTACTTGCAGGGAGAAAAGGTAGGCAGAGGACCCACACCAACCCCCATCCTCACCACAGAGGACTGCAAATCTTTTTGCAGGAGGACTTCACAGTGTGGAGACTAGTGTGGGGAACTGCCTAGAATACATGTGCTGCATTGCTCCAGAAAAGGGGCACGTGCGGTGTACTCCCCACCCACCACCCTAATGACCCAAGCCAATGCGGCATGGAGCCATCTGCAAACCAGAGCGGTGGTGGGAGTGTGCCCTGCCCTGGGGCTAGTAGCTAGTGCTTCCCCAGCCTTAGGCTCTGCAGTTATCCCAGCACACTCATATGATAGGCTACAATGCCTTGATACCAGTGGCATGAGGTCTGGACCCAGGGGTGGCTGGGACCCCAGCCCAGCACGTCTGGGAATCCAAACTCAGGCCTACTGAACTGATGCACCCCCATGTCCCTGGCCAGAGATCAGACAGGCCGACCCCCACCCGTCCCACCAGTGAGCTGAGTTCTGTGCAAGCTTCAAACCCAGAAAAATAGCTCATGTGTCCCTACCCTAAAAAACTCACCTCCAGTCAATGGATATAAAGCACATTTGCACCCTCCTGGAGAAGCAGCCAGGAGGTCTTGTCCTCAGCAGCCTTGCCCACTGCTTGAGAAGTGGCTGGTAGGGTCCCCACTGTAGAGCCATTTAGCTGCCTTGCCTACTACTGATAGGCAGCTAGCAAGGCCCCCTCTCTGTAGCCCCACATAGTGGCCTTGTACTCTATCCAATCAAGACCCAAAGACATATTTGCAGATGAAAGTTCTTCCCCATGCAAGCCTTTTATAAAATTTAAAGAGGTGACTATTCCACCAAATGCACAGATATCAATGCAGGCAAACAAGACATGAAAAAACAAGAAAACATGACACCACCAAAGAAACACAATAATGCTCCAATTATTATTCTGAACCCAAAGAGTCAGAAATCGAAGACTTGCTGGCAAAAGAATTCAAATTAATACTCCTAAGGAAGCACACTGAGATACAAGAGAATACAGACAAACAATTCAATAAAATCAGAAAAACAATTCATGGTCTGAATGAGAAATTTAACAAAGAGGTAGATATCATAAAAAATTCAAACAAATCTTGGAACTGAAGAATTCCATTGAATGAAATAAAAAATACATCTGAGAGTCTCAACAATATGGATACTAGTAGGTGAACAAATATTTGAATTATGGGCATTCCAGAAGGAGAAGAAAACAATAAAAGTATTGAAAACATATTTAATGAATTAATAGCTGAAAACTTCCCTTGTCTTGGGAAAGATACAAACATCCAAATCCAGGAAGCTCCAAGGTCCCCAAATAGGTTCAAGCAAAAAAGGCCCTCTTCAAGACGTATTGTAGTCAAACTATCAAAAATTAAAGACAAAGAGAGAATTCTAAAAACAGCAAGAGAAAAGCATCAAGTCACTTATAAGGGAATCCCTATTAGATTTACAGCAGATTCTCAGCAGAAACCCTACAGGCCAGGAGAGAATGGGATGATATGGTTAAAGTACTGAATGAAAAAAACTACCAGCAATGTATATTATACCCCACAAAGCTATCCTTCAGAAATCAAGGAGAAATAAAGTCTTTCTCAGAGGAGCAAAAGTTAATGGAATTTACCAGCACCAGTTGTCCTTATAAGAAATGCTTAGAGGAGTCCTACATCTAGACAAGAAGGAACAGTTACAACTACCATGAAAATACCTATAAATACAAAACTTACTGGTAGAATAGACACACGGATTAGAAAGAGAAAGGAATCAAACCTCACTGATACAGAAAACCACTAGACCACAAGGATAAAGAATAAGAGAGAAAGAAAGGAACAAAGGATACACAAAACAATCAGAAAACAACCAACAAAATGACAGGAGTAAGACTTCACATATCAATAATAGTCTTGAATATAAATGGATTAAATGCCCCAATTAAAAGACATAGATTGGCTGAAGGGATAAAAGATATGACTTATCATATGTCACCTACAAGAAACACACCTTGCCTACAAAGACACACATTGACTGAAAAGTGAAGGGGTGGAAAAAGATATTCCACACAAATGGAAAACAGAAGCAAGCAGGAGTAGCTATACATATGTCAGATAAAACAGACTTTAAATCAAAATCTGTACCAAGAGATGAAGAAGGGCATTACATAGTGATAGAGGGAGCAAAACAGCAAGAGGGTATAACAATTATAAATATATATGCACCCAACACTGGAGCAACCAGATATACAAAGCAAATGTTATCATATCTTATTGGGAAAATATAAAGAAAATGGTCAGGGCCCCTCGGATGTTCAGAATCTTGCTGAGTGTCTGGTGTGCATGGGGCCATGTTGAGGCTCGCCTTTCCCTTCTGACCATTTCTACTCTGGGCTGCAGCCACTGCTGGGTGTTTTGGATTATGGACTTGAGTATAAAAGGACTAACGGCTCTGATGTGTGAAGCTTCCACAGATGCTCCGGGAAGCCATTAGGGTGGCTGCTCCTACCTCTGAATAAAACCTATTATTTCTTCACCCACGGCTCCCAGGACCTTTTCCTATTACCTAGCTCGTAGAGCTGCGTGTGGAGGGTTTGTGACCCAGTCTGTACAATGGGCTCGAGGGGTCTGTGAGCCCTAGCCTTAGCTTTACAGATCTAATTGGAGAGATAGATGCCAACACAATAGTAGTTGGTGACTGTAACAACCCACTATCAGCACTGAACAGATCACCAAGGCAAAAAATCAACAAAGAAAAATCAGATGTAAGTGGCTTCATAGGCCAGATGGGCCTAACAGACATTTATAGAACATTTCATACAATAGCTGCAGAATACATATTTTTCTCATCAGCACATGAAACATCCTCCAGGACTGACCATATGTTGAGCTATAAAACTAGTCTCAACAAGTTCAAAAAAATCGAAATCATCATATCAGGTATCTTTTCTGACCACAATGGAATAAAACTAGAAATCAATAGCAAAAACTTTTGAAACTACACAGATACATGGAAATTAAAAAACATGCTCCTGAAAGATCAATAATTCCAAGAAAAGATTAAGAAGGAGATAAAAAAATTCTTGAAATAAATGAGGACAGAAACACAACATATCAACATGTATGGGATATAGCCAAGGCAGTGTTAAGAGGAAAGTTTATAGCAATAAATGCCTAAATAAAAAAAATAGAAAGATCTCAAATAAAAAACCTAACAATGCACCTCCAGGAACTAGAAAAGCAAGAACAAACCAAACCTAAAATAAGTAGAAGAAAAGAAATAATAAAAATCAGAGTAGAAATAAATGAAATTGAGACTAAAAATACAATACAAATGATTAGTGAAGTGAAAAGTTGTTTTTTTGAAAAGATAAACAAAATCAACAAAACATTAGCCAGACTAACCAAGAAAAAAAGACCCAAATAAATAAAATCAGAAATGCAAAAGGAGACATTATAGCTGATACCACTGAAATACAAACGCTCAACAAATTAGGTATGGAAGGAAAGTATCTTCATACAGTAAAGACTATATATGACAAACTCACAGTTAACATCATACTGAATGGGGAAAAAGCTGAAAGGACACAGGACTGGGCAAAGATTTTATGGAAAGACTTTTAAAGCATAGGCAACAAAAGCAAAACTAAAAAAATGGAATTATATCAAACTAAAAACCTGCACAACAAAGGAAACAATCAAAATCTTCTGCACAACAAAGGAAACAATCAGAGTGAAAAGACAGCTGCAGAATGGGAATAAGTATTTGCAAATTGTACATCTGACAAGGGATTAATATCTAGAATATACAAAGGACTCAACTCAATAGTAACAAAACAAATAATCTGATTAATAAATGGGCAGGGGACTGGCTGGTTAGCTCAGTTGGCTGGAGTGTGGTGTCATAACACCAGGGATAAGGGTTTGGATCCCCATACCAGCAGCCAGTCACCAAAGGAAAATAAAAAGGGCAAATGAGCTGAACAGACATTTCTCAAAAGAAGACATACAAATGGATAACAGGTATATGATAAAAGACTCAACATTACTATCATCAGAGAAGTGCAGATCAAAACCACAGTGAGGTATCATTTCACCCCAGTTAGAATGGCTGTTATCAAAAAAACAGAAAGGAACAAATGCTGGCAGGGCGGCAGAGAAAGGGGAACTCATTGCATTGTTGGTAGGAATGTAAATTAGCACAGCCATTAAGGAATACAGTATGGAGATTTCTCAAGAAACTACAGATAGAACTACCATACGATCCAGCAGTCTCGCTACTGGGTATATACCCAAAGGAATGGAAATCATCATGTTGAAGGGTCACCTGCACTCCCGTGTGTATCACGGCTCCATTCACAATAGCCAAGAGTTTGAACCAACCTAAATGTCTACCAATGGATGGTCGGATAAGGAAAATGTGGTGCATATACACAATGGAATACTACTCAGCCATAAAAAATAATGAAATTCTGCCATTTGCTGCAACATGGATAAGCCTGGAGCAAATAAGTGAAATAAGCCAGGCATAGAAAGAGAAATATCACATGTTGTCACCCATATATACAATCTAAAAAAGTTGATCTTGTCGAAATAAAGAATAGAATAGTGGTTACTAGAGATTAGTAAGGGGAGATGGAAGGGATGATGGGGGATGGGAAGAGGGCGGTCAATAGATACAAAATTGTAAAGTGATAGGAAGAATAAGATCTAATGTTCTATAGCGATATAGGGAGAATACAGCCAACAATTAATACTGTCTAACTTCACGTAGCTAGTTGAGAGGATGCTGTATGTCCCCAGCACAAAGAGGTGACAAATGTTTGAGGTGGACACGCTAAACACCCTAGTATAATCATTGCACACAGTATAAATGTACCCCAACATTCTATTGTACTCCATAGATATATACAATTATCATGAGTTAATTAAGAAAAAATAAATTAAAAAGAGAAAAAAATTTCAGAGGCAGAAGTAGATTAGAGGTTACAGGTAATGGATGAGGGCAAGGGAAGCAATAATGAGAAGTTATTGGTTGATGGGTGCAGTGTTTATGTTTAGGATACAAAAAAGTTTTGGAGATAGAGATAGCGTTTACACAGCATTGTGAATATAATTAGTTCCACACAATGATATGTTTAAAAATACTGACAACGGAAATCTTTATGTTATATATATTTTACCACAATAAAAAAAATTCTCCCTTTAGAATTCTTGATTCTAGCCTATTTCAAGAGAAATCTAAAAGTGAAATAAGACAAACATAGAAAGAAAAACACTGCATGATCTCACTTGTATGTGAAATCTAAAAATAAGTAAAATACTTAGAAACAGAGAGTAGAATATTGGTTACTGGGAGTGGGGGAGGTGGAAGGAAATGGCGAGATGTAGGTGAAATGGTACAAACTTGCAGTTATGTTTAAAAGAAAGAGAGAGAGAGGAGAGAGGGGGGGGAGAGAGAGAGAGAGAGAGAGAGAGAGAGAGAGAGAGAGAGAGAGAGAGAGAGAGAGAGAGAGAGAGAGAGAGAGGAGAGAGAGAGAGAGAGAGAGAGAGAGAGAAATCCAGCCATTAGTTAGGACTTTGCCTGAGGGTCTTGGATAGTCTGGCAACCATGGTGGTAAAGGTGTGTGCTCTTCCATTAGAGCCAAGTTTCTAGTGTGGGAAATGCTCACACTTGCCTGATCCAGGCTTGGTAATCTTGGACCAGTTTTCTTTCTTTCTATGATGCTACCCCAGTGAGCCAGCATGAGTCAGCTCTGGCTTACCCTACAGAAAGGTGGTGCTGGTGCTGGGTCAGGCACTCGGTGCGTCCGTGTGCCTGCTCTCCCATTGCCAGCTGTATGAATTCTGCAAGTCAGTTATCTTCCCTGAGCCTCAGGTCTTAACATCTGGAAAATGGGAATAATTGTCCCTGCTCTGCTATTTTCACAGCTGTTTTTCTTTTCTTTTTTTAATTTGAAGGCCCAACAAGGCAATGGACACGAAGGTGCTTTGGTTTGGGGACTGTGAAGTTCTAAGTCAGTGTTAAGTGGTACGTTGCAGGTTGGTGTCATCCTACTGAAGGGTGAAGTTTGAGGTAGAATCAGGATTCCTGAGTCCCATTCAAAAGCATTTCCACTAGACTCAGGTGGTTCTCACTGGAACCGTTTTAGGATGGGGTAGATTTCCTCCTTACTCTGCCTGCTCGTGTTTTCCCACCGACCTTTTTCAACGTGCAGTCCCTGCATTGCTTTCCTTTCTTGCAATGTCCTTTTCCCTGATCTCTCACCAGTTTCTTTTCCTTGCTTCCCTTGCAATCTAGCTTAGATTTCAGGATCCCTTATTGCCAATATCCTGAATGTTTTACCCTCTGACCTTCTGTCACCTTCCTCTGGCTAAACCCCAACTCTGCCATTTCCCTGCTCCCCACCCCACTCCCAGCTGAGTAACAGGGCAGGTGGCTGCCAGCATGAACCATGAGCATGACCCCCACTTGGGTCTCAATCATGCCTGGCAGCCATTGTTAGTATGGTTCCTTGAGTAACATCTGTCACTTGCAAACTCTGTGAGAAAAGAATCCTGTCTGTGTTTGTTTGCCACAGTGGCCCTTACACCTGTCACAGTGCATGGCCAAGAGAGGCTCAATGAAGGCTGATGAATAAGAAGACGGATCCCTCATCCTAGACTCAGCTTCTGACTTGGATCTCCTGCCCATCCATGCATCAGAGCAGGACTCAGGCCACACTCACCGCAGGGAGTCCAGGTGGCAATGAGGGCGTCTCAGGGTCTCACAAAGACTCTGCAGTGCTGAGCAGCTCAGCATGTTTCCACTTAGGTCCAGCTCCTTCAGGCTTCCGGTGACCGCAAGAATGGAGAAGAAAACTTGCCAACAGGCATCTGTGACCGGGACCCTGGTGGACCTGAGGGAGGAGGAGAGGGACAGGAGAGATGTGACCTGCATGTGTGGAGTCTGAGGTGCTCAGCTTTGCATGACACAGTGGAGCTCTGTCCCCCTGAGCGCCAGGCCACAATGGGCAGTGCCAGCCCTAGAACTGACCACATTTCCCACCTGTCCCACTGGCCTGGACTAGGTGCCCCTCCTCCATGCGGCTCCTCATTCTACAGCCCTTACCACACCGCACCGATGTGTTCATTTCATGTGTCTGTTTCTGCCTCGGTCTGGGAGCTCCTCAGAGGCAAGGGCGGATATTCATCTTTTTCATCTGCAGTGCCCAGCATAGGGCCTGGCACGGAGGAGGAACTCGGTAGTTTGGACAGCCTTCCTCCCTTTGACATACGTGTCTTTCTTTGGCACAGACATTCTAGAGTCCCAGTACCCAGAAAGGAAGTAGATGGGAGGTGGGAACAGAGCCTGGGAGAAGGGTTTGAGGACAACTTTGTGATGGGATGTTGTGTTTAATCATATACCAGCAGTCTGCTGTCCAGGTTGACTTGCATGGGGCCCCATCCCCTTCCAAGCACAGCAAGACCACAGACAGGATCCTCAGGAGAGTGGTGGCAAAGGGGAATGTCCTAGGAGAGACTATTTGCAGCCTGAAGGGGATGACGGGCTTCATCTGAGAGTGTTGGAGTAGACTCTGCCTCATATAATTTCCACCCATTTAATTTCTCCATCTTCACACACTACTTTAGTGACATCATCAACTTCCAGGGCTTTAGCTACTCAAGCTCTAATCCAAGTTTCAGACTGACATTTCTATTTTACGGCCAGATATCTCCACCTCAACACCCCCATGACTCTTCAACCTGATACATCCCAATATGTCCCCAACCTCAATTGCTCTTTCCCCCCAAGTCTGCAGAAATGTGCAGAGGGGAGGAGCAAGGGCTCTGGAGCCTGCACATGAGTTCCACCTCTCTGTGTCTCACTCAATCTCTTCAGCTGCAAAAAGAGGACACTGTGGTACCTGCTGCAGAGTGTGTGGAGGACTAAGAATTATTATAGAGCATCCCCAAAGTCCTAGCACAGTTTTAAGCTTTAACAACTCCAAAAGCATAAATGCTGCAAACATATAAAAAAAAGCCATTATTGGAAGGTTTAATTATTGGAATTTCTTTTACATTGATTTAGTTTTGTGAACTTTGAATAATAAATCTTTAACTTTTTGTTTCAGTCAATGTTTGCCATCTTTCATCAGGGGGACTCAAAGAAGAAAATTAAAATTTATTATTCAAAATGCACGATGCTTAATTACAAGCCAAATACCTGGTGGCTGCCCACCCCGCTTTCTTCGTTTCCTTAATGTTTCTGGCTGGCCCTCCTCTCCCTTCCCACAGCCTTTGGCCAATCTTCATTTCTTCCTGGCCAGTTCCGTTTGTTTCTAGTAGTCTCTTTTCCATTCTCTCTGCCTTGCCTGATGCACTCAGTACCTTAAAAATCTCCCTCCCCACTTGCAGCTGGAGCCTCTGGCTTTCCCGTGGATTCTCTCCAGGCTCCACTGGCACTGTCCACTCCAAATGCTCTTGTGCTGGCCTGGTGTCCCTGGTTCCTCTTGCCCCCATCTGGCCTCTGCCAATGTGCCTGCTCAGGGCTCTTCTGAAGCCCCCATGTCAGGCCACTGCCACTTGCATAACCTGTACCCAGGTCCTTCAAGGCCTGCTTCCTGCTTATCACCATGAACAACTACAGACAACCTGGAATGGCCAAGAATAGGGGAATGGTCAAGTCAGCCATGGCACTTCCGCTGTGGAATAGCACGTGGTCATTCACAGTGGTGTCGTACGTATCACATGACTTCATGGCATGAGGAGATGGCCTTGATATATCAAGAAAACAAAGCTGACCGTACAACAAAATGTATAGTATGGTTCAATTTTGCCATAGAAATGTGCACAGAGAAAAAGTTAGAAGGATATACCTCAATTCCTAATAACGGTCATCTCTGAGCGATGGAATTTTGGTTATACTAATTTTCATCTTTTTGCTTGTCTACATACCCATATTTTTTTCTACAATAAACTTGTGTTTTATTGTGGGAAAAAGCTTTAAAGATCTTGAAGTAAAAGATTCAAATCACAGGTTTCTTCCTCTGAGAATCCTTCCTTCTCTGGTCCACTTCTGTGGTCACTCCCCTCCGCAGGCCACCATCATACCTGCCCGTGACTCTATTATTGCAGGAATTCCAGTCTATTGAAATTACTGGATGGATGTCTTTCCTCCTGCCCCCATGTTTTGAGTTCCTTAGGGCAGGGATTGTACTTTTTAATCTGTGATCTGTAGGGCCTGGCATAAAATCAGTGCTTAATAAATATTTACAGAATGAACATCTAAAGTACCAGTACAATACGATCAATACTGCAACAGAGGCAGGGGAACCTGGACGGGGAAGTCCCGGTGTTGCTGGGGTTGGAGGATGGTTAGAGAAAGATACTCTTTCACGCTCGGGGGGGAGGGGGTTCAGGTTGAGAGCCTGTGGCAATGAGGCATCATGGACACAAATGAGGAAGTCAGTTTTGCAGGGAAAAATAGGGACCCCTTTCAGACACATGCATTCTGAGGTGATAGAGGAAGATCTCAGGGCCAATGTCATTGTCAACAGCCATCAAGGGGGTGCCTGGAGCAGCCAAGTGAGCAATTTCTTAGAGGGAAAGCATGACAAGAGAGGAAGGAGCAGACACAGGTGAGCTGCCTGGTCCTTGGAGAGTGTGGGGGCAACTAAGGCCCATGTGGAGGTGGGAGCGCATCCAGGAGAGAATGTGGCGGTCATCACAGAGGTGGGGCAGAGGCTGCAGCACAAGGCAGGGCCATAGTGGGCCTTTCCAGAAGCAAGCAGGGCCCTGCTAGGCACTGCAGAGGGTCTGGGTGGACAGAGAACAGCAGTCAGATTTAGCAGTTAGAAGCTGCTAGTGACCTGGATCCCTCAGGCCCCTCCCCCTGCTTCCTGACCAGCCCTAATGAGAGTGACCTTGGCGCTTAGGACATTCGGGCTCATGGGACTGACAGAGGAGCTGGAGAGTGGGGTACTCACAGAACTACACTGGGGAGCCTCCACACTTGTCTGTACTGTCCACCCTCATTCAGTTGGAGCCTCTTCACATGGTGGCAGAACTTAATGCAGAAAGTGGACACCAGGAGCTCCATGTCCGTTTGGATGCACATTCTTGTTCCTTGGAAACGGGCCATCGCCTGTGTCAGGAGCTCCTCATCCTGAGCCTCGTACAAACAGTGGAGCCACTGCAGAGAGGACAGCTGCGGGGAGGGCTGCTCAGCCTGGGCCTCGGCCTCAGCCTCTGCCCAGCGCAGCAGCTCCCACTTCCTCTCCTGGGACAGCCGGCAGCCGAAGATGCTCTCCATCTCACTCACCCCCTGATCACTTAAAAGGCCGAATAGGAAACGCACGGTTGGTGTCCCAAACAGGTCGTGCCTTCCGTATGCTTCTAGCAACTTTTCCACACCTCTGATGCTGCCAGGATGTTTGCTTCTCTCCTTATCCCCCAAGGCACAGGACATTGCTGCAAAGAACTCCTGGAAGCACAGGTGGATGAAGCTGTAGCTCAGAGGGGTGGGGTGCTTTTGAAGAACACCCACCTTTAAGAAAGTGGAGATGATGGTCCCGTCTAACCTGTGCTTCCTGAGGTCACCTAGACTGAACAGGGCCTTTCCTCGGCAGATACCCTCGGCAGCCAGAGAGCAGAAGCCCCTCAGCGGGGTCCCCAGGGGCTGAACTGGGAGAATCTGGGAGAGGTAGTGCAGCCAGAGGGCCGTGGTGGTCTGGGGGGTCAGTGTGAGCTCTTCTCCCCGCTCCATCTGCTGCTTCAGGCAAGTGCAGACCAGCCAGGACACCAAAGGCGTGAGACACATGGCCAAGAGTGCTCGGTTTGATTCAACCAAGCTAAAGGCTCTAATTGCTTGGCTTTCGTCCATGAAATATTTGTAGAAATATTCCTTCCTTCCAGACTCAGAGAATCCCAGGACCTCTACCCAACGTGGTTGCTCCAAAGAAGGAATAAGCTTCTGCAGAGCTGCAGTCCGAGCTGTGATCAGCAAGGAAGCCTCGGGAAGTATGGTTTTCCCCAGCAAACCTCTCAGCAGTGTGTGCACTGGCTGCGGTTGGCTCCAGCACTGACTGAGCTCAGAACTCTGCTCTCCCAAGACCCATTTTGGCTCATCCAACCCATCGAGGATGAAGAGCAGCTTCTCTGGCCGAGACAGGATCTGTTCAACGGGAGCTGGAGGGGCAGCCCAGTCTTTTGTGATGAGCTCAGTGAGGCTCACCGCCTTGGACTGGGCCAGCTCTCTGCAGCTGAAATAAAAGACATGCTGGAAGCGGTCCCTGTACAGCTGGCCCTCCTCCCAGGCTCCCCTCACCTGCCTGGCCAGTGTTGATTTCCCAGTTCCAGCAGTCCCCTCCAGTATGACTATGCGAGGTTCTTCCTGGGTGTACCGGTCTGGGCCAAATAAATCTCTGATCTCAATCAAATGTCCTTGCTCTTCCACCGCATCATGATGGAGGTGACCTCTGGGGTGAGGTCTTTGTAGAAGTAGCAGCTGTGTGAATTTTTGGTGCAAATCCTCATTTTTCCAGGACTGAGTGGGACAGGGCTTCTCTCTCCTCTGTTTCTGGTATCTTTCTCTGATTCCTAAGTAAGGGAGGGAAAGATGGAACATAGAGATGTAAAGTAGATTCATTCGCTCGTTCATTCATTCAACAACTGTTTTAGGCACATGCTCCAAGCCACACACTGTGCCGGCTGCATACCGTGGTATGTTCTCACCAGTGCAGCGGAGGGAACATGGGCTTTGGGGTACGAGATCCTAGCTCAAGTCTTGACTTGGCCAAGTCATACTTCCTGTGGGACTTTTCTTCATTCTTCAAATATTTATCAAGGGCTTCCTATGTGCCAAATGCTGCTCTAGGGGCTGGGGATAAAGAGTGAATAGAACAGACACAGCTCTCTGTCCTCATTAAGCCCATGTCTTGGGCCATTAGCCCCATGAGCCTGTTTTCTCACCTGTAAGTCAGAGATAGTGACATCTCCTTGTAGGAAGTCATGGGGGAATGGAGGAGAGGGTGGCTGGTGTTGCAGATGCTGCTGGGTCCTGACACACTCCCTCAGCACCCACTGTTGCCATACCTGCCAGCCAGTGTCCCTCTGCAAGCACCCGTGATTGCCTGCCTGAGAGCTCATGGTCCACAAGTGGGGCAGGCCAGCACGAGCCCTCCACTGGTGACAGATGGGGGTCCCTTGCTCCAGACAGACAACTCCAGGTGTGTTCTCCACTGTCTCCCACACATCCCCAGCAGCATCGAACCTCAGTTGCTTAGAGGGGTAACCTGCTCCATCACGCACCTTTCCTGGGCTTCCCCTTCCCTGCCCCACTTGTCCTCTCTCCTACCAGAGCTTCCAGGGAATCATCTCCCCAATAAACTACCTGCAGGAAATCCTCTCTCAGGGTTTGCTTCTGACGGAGCCCAACCTGAGACAGTTGGGAAGGTGCCTTTTGAACTGTGAGGAGCTGAGCTCACATAAGGGACTGTCCCCGGGGGGGGGATCTCAGTCTCCTGTCAGTCAGATTCCAAATAGAAGGACCCTTGCAGCCCCTTCCCTGCTCTCCCTTCACAGTATTCTTAGTGCCTCTCATTTCTCTCCTTAGGCGAATTGTAGATTTGCTTTTGTTGTCTCCTGTGGGAAGATTTCTGGCAATGTGAAAATCTGAGAGCATCAGGATGGCCACCTGAGGTCACAGCCACAGCCCGCCCACTCAGGCCATGTCTGCTTCAGGTGCCCCGAGAGGACTTAGCTCTCTTGATGCCACATTTACCAAAACCTCCTGGTTTTCATGGATTTCTTACCATGTGACATATCTAATCCTCTTGAATCGAGTCGTACTTTAGAAATCCTCCCTCTACCCTTGATACCTCTAATGAGTTTCATTTTTAATATTATGTCGCTGATCAGGGGTTGGCAAACTCTGGCCAAATCCACAAAAACAGGTGGCTGGCTGGATTTGGCCGGAGTTTGCCAGCCCCAGCCAGCCACCTGTTTTTGTACAACCTGCAAGCTATGAATGGTTGTTACATTTTTAAATGGTTGGAAAAAATCAAAAGAAGGATCATATTGCATAACATGAAAATTATACAAAGTACAAAATTTAGTGTCCATAAATATGATGTCACTGGCACCCAGCCAGTGCATTTGCTCATGTCCTGTCTGTGGCTGCTTTCAGGCTATGAGGGCAGAGATGAGCAGTTACAACTTAGACCCTATGGCCCACAAAGCCTAAAATATTTACTCTTTTGTTCCTCACACAAACAAATTTTTCTACCTTTGCTCTTACTATATCAAAAAGCATACCACGTGATTTTTGTGCTTGCTATGAAACTGTTGTTGGAGACCTTAAGTTCCCCACTTGAAAAATTCTGTTAGAATTTAGAATCGGGGGGAAAGTGGGTTTCTCTTGAATAGGTCTTTTCTCCTGTATTGAGTAATTGATATTACATCATCATCATATTACCCCTTTTGCCTGGTTGCTAGGATGCTCAGAACCAATGGAAGCTTTAATTATAGCAACTATTTAGTCTTCATGGCTTTCATATTTTTTTCATTTTTAAGGTTGCATTCTAGAGAGGTTATTGCATTTGAATGTTTCTGTAAGTTGCTTTTAATCCTTCCTTCCACCTCTGCCCCCTTCCTTCCTTCTTTTCTATTTTGAATGGGAAGGGATGAGACTAATTAAGTCAATTGATATACTTTGAGTCTGGGTCACATTTTAGGACCATTAATTTTACCAGTTTACTTCTGGCTGGGTGCAGAAGGAATCCTTTTAACTCAACATCTCTCAGACTTGTCCTAGCATTGAGAGGTAGTATAGTTCAGGGTTAAGACTGACATCAGGAGCTCGTGTGCTTGTGGCTTCTGTGTGACGTCCTCACTGCTCAGATGGCAGAGGGAGTAGGATGTAGGGGTTAAAGGTGTGGATTGTGCGTCAGAGAGTGCAGAGGCTGAATTGCACCTCTGCCACTACTAACTGTGAGACTTTATCTTTCTGTGCCTCAGTTTTCTCATTCTCCCTCCAAAGGTGGGATAATAACAATATTGCTTTCACAGAGTGGTTGTGTAACTTAGGCAGAATGTGCATGTGAAGCACCGGGCCCTGGGCCTGACACAGAATGAGTGTCCTGCAAACACAGGCATGTGACTTACTCTAGGCAACTCGGGGGTGAGGAGCTCAGTGGAGATGGAATCCAGATCTCCTGACCCCAGGCCAATGCCCTGCCCACTAAACCAGGTGACGTATTTCCATGGTAGGTAACACATCTTCATTTAAATTTTCAGGGGCCTCTTGGAAACTGTGACTTGGTCCAATGGAGCGACTCCAATGATGGGATTTTTGGAGAGATGTCTGTGCTCAGCCTGCCCACCTGGCCCCCAGAGGACTCTGCCCATGCCTTTCCAGAGGACTCTGCCCATGCCTTTGCCTCACCCACCCATCTCCAGATGCTCAGCAGGGCCTCACCTGTGCTACAACTTCCAGATGTTTCAGGAAGAGATGACCCAGTCATAGAAGCCTCCTGCTTCCTGGGTTCTGGTCTGGGCTGAGGTGATGGTGCCCAGATCTTCAGCACTGCTGTGGATGTGGGGGTGTTGGGTGACTCCTGGCTTGGAGACTTGTGGTCCGGGGATCTTGGAAGAGCTCCAAAGATCAGGAAAGGGTTTTCTAGGGAGAATGACAGGGAAGAAATAACCATTTGCTGAACAACCATTTTATTTCAGGTGCATACATTTTAAACTCTCATGACTCCTGTGAGATGGATGTTATCTTATTCTTAAAACCATGTAAAGGTAGACATACAATTTTTCTGAAACCTCTTGGTTGGAGTACAGTGTGTATTAGGTAGAAAGACTTTGATACACACTTGGGAGCTGAGCTCCCCATTTCAAGTAACAATAAGTAGTTACTATGTGGCATTCTAAGGAAGGTGGGGTCTCTTCACTGCCAGGCACTGCTCTGCTAGGCAGTGAAACTTGGGCTGTACAAGTTAGGGGCAGAGCAGAATTGCTCTGTATCATAGAGGAGAGAAGAGCCAGTGAGACTGGATACTGCCTGGGGGAAGGGCAGGAAAGAAGCGAATATTGGTGGATGCACTGGAGGAGATCCTTTGTGGGGAGAGAAGTGTGAGCAGTTTAACTTTCTTCTACAATACCTTCACTAGAGCCTACATCATGCACTTGGATTTTTATGCTAGTGGATTATGTGTGGAGCTTAAAGAGTTGCAAATTCTGTATTGTGGAGTGGGAAGTGGCACAAGGAGTGGAAACTAAGTAGTATGAAGGCTCAGAAAAGGAAATGAGACACAGAGGAGTGGAGCAACTTGTTCCATGTCGCACAGCAAATGCGTAAAGTCAGGGCAAAAACTGAGGGCAATAGAGCTTGAGCCTGTAACCAGCATTGCCAGGGCTTGGGAGCAGCAGGAGTGAGAGTGGGCACAGAAGGAAGTGAAAGAGAAAGGAGAATCAGGTGGAGACTTTCACAAAGCAGCAGCAGAGTGGAGGAAGAAATCACTGCTCCATTCCTCCAGCAAGTGGAGGAGGAGGATTGGATTGTTCCTGGTCCCAGCTCTGGCACTGCCACTAAGTGCTAAGTGAGCTTGGACAAGTGAGCTGCCCTCTGTAGTCCTTCTGCACTTCGATGCTGAGATGGGAAGAGGAAGAGAAAAGGGTGTAGCTGAGGTTTGGTGCCTGGGTGAGTCAGATGGCAAGAGATCAAAATAAGAGAAGTCAGGTTAGGAAACTGGCTGGGGCTGAGGAATGAGCCTCGCCTCTTCTTGGAGCCCAGCTGGAGAATATAATCCTCCTTGGAACTTCTGGACCATACTGACCCCAAAGACCTTCAGAGCCCACCAAGACTATGAGTGGAGCTCTGCTTGGGCAAGGGCCATGTCACACATGGCACCCAGTTGGGTAAGACTCACTGCCTGACCCACATGGGTCTCAGTTTCCCCATCTGTCAAATGGGAAGGGGTGCAGTCTCAGCACTGGTAGCTCCCTGAAAGATCACGTCTGGGCCTACTGCTCTCATCACCCCATCCTGGCCCCTCCATCCTTCCTCTGCTGTCCCCCTCCCCAGGTCCCCACACAGGCACATGCTCACCCTGGCTGACTCACAGCTCCATCCAGGGCTCTCAGCCTGACTCAACGAGCCTCACCTCTCCAGTTGAGTCCAGATGATGTGCCAGGAAGCTGTCTAAAACTCCTCTTCTCTGAGTCCTGGGGGCGCTTCAGGGACTCAGGGCCCAGGAACTGCAGCACCGCGGTGGAGGTGGGCCAGCTGGGGGACTCCAAGTTGGGTGCACTTGGGGAGTAAGGGAATGAGGGAGAGCGCACTACGGGAAGGAGATAAAGAGGTTGGGGCTTGTCAGAAAGGCAGGGGCAGGGTCCAGGGGACTGAAGCCAGGGCTCTTCATATGAAGCAGTTCTCCCGTCTCAACCAAGACAGAGGTCAGGAGAAACCAGTGAAACCACTGTAGTCTGCCACAACCTCCTCCACGGGCTCGTCCCGAGAATGATGCTCTTACAGACACCACTGGGCAAAAAGTCCTGATCTGCGATCCAGGAAATGTGCGTCTCTGTCCTGGTTCTGACACTACCTCCCTGTGTAAGTCGCTACTGCTCTCTGAGCCCCAGCTCTCCGATGTGGGACTGTAGATTCTGCCTCCACGGGCTGCTAATAGTAACAGTAACAGCAGCAGCAGCACTTTCTACACATTAGACTCTGTGCCAAATGTTTCACGTGGATTATCTCTTTCACCCCTCACACAGCCTAAGGAGGCAGGCTCTTACTCACTCATTTTGCAGATGGGGGAACAGAGGCAGAGACTGATCCTAGGATTTGCTCAGCATCATACTGCCTGGACTAGGACCTGCCTCTGCCTGACTCCCAGGTCTGTGCTCATAACTACAATGCCAGGCAAGTGCCCCACTTCGGAGGGGCTTGAAACCCATGCCCCCCCTTCCCTTTTCCCTTATGAACATCAGCACCTCCCCTCTGTGGCCCTCTGAGATCTCCCTCCCAGGCCCTGTGAGGACCACCTTGGGTCCTCAGAAGGCACTTGAATAGAAGAGGGTGTGGGGTTCTAGGGTCCAGCAAGGACCCCCTAGTAAGCCTCTCAGCTCCAGCCTAGTCTGGGCCTGGATCCCCACTTTGACAGGCCAGTCCCAAGTCACTGCCCAGAGGATGGCCTGGAAGAGAGGGTTCAGTGGTGGCGGTGGGGTCCCAAGCGGGGAGAGATGGGGGTCAGAGATGAGCAGGCAGAGGGGCCCTTTGTCCACTCACCTGACATCAAGTCCATCTCTGCCTGGGCCTGGGCACACAACAACTTCAGGCCCATCTGTTCCCAGGTGCGCAGGGCCAGGTCCCAGGCCTGCTGTTCCCCATACTGAGCCACCAGGCATGAGGCCACCTCTGTGCCACTGGTCTCTGGCTGAGCTGGTGTCACATCTGAAGAGCCACCAGAGTGCGCTTTATTGGGCAGCCGAAGCTGGAACTCCTTCAGTTCCTCCTTCTTCAGCAGCTCCAGGTAACAGGCCAGCCGGCACTGGGTTCTGCCAGCCATCTCTGCCCTGGGGGGTCTTGGGGACCTTCCTGGTGCGTGGATGGTGAGAGGCGTTAGGCAGGCAGGGAACAGTGGTCCTCCTTTGCCTTTGTTTCTATTAATTTCCAATGCAAGACTGCTGCGGGGATCATTCCTTTTGGCCCGGTAAACTCCTACTCAGCATTCAGAATCCAGTTTTGTAAACCTCAGGGCATCTGCTGGTGTAGATCGTGTTGGGAGGAGGGACAGGAAGAGAAGAGGTGGGAAAAGTTGTAGAAGGAGGAGCCCAGAGGGGACAGGGAGACGCTGGAGGAAGTCAGGTTTTGTGGGCTGCTGGGGTGGGGCCCAGAGCCAGGCAGGGAGGGGAAGAGGGAGGGGGTTGGGAGGATGAGGGGACGAGGTGTGGACACTCACTATTCGGTGTTCCTCAAATTCTTCCCCCTTCTGGGACTTGGATTCCTGGGACCAACCCTTGAGCTGCATGCTGATAGGAGGTGGGGTTGGGGGAGAGGCAAACAGGGTGGCTTTCAGAGCCCAGGATGGAGCTCAGGGCTGCCAATGTCTGGGTGGCTTCAGACCTGTCCTGACCCTGGGACACACCAGGGAGAACAGCCCCCAGTCGGCCAGACTAGGAAGAAAAGTCACCCAGAGGAAACCCATGGGGGGGCGTGGCCAGGGGAGGGGAAAGTGGGCACAGGACACATGTGCGACAGCAGAGATTCAGAGCCAGATATCCAGACAGGGCACATCCACAGGCAGGCTGGGGGCATCAGCCCTGTCAGGTCGATGCTGCAGCAGGTGCAGACACATTCAACATATAGTGAGCACATCTTCGCACAGGCACCCTTCCAGCTTGTCACCCAGAGCCTGGCACAGAGCCACCGTGCAGCCTCTCCAGGCAGGTCGGGGGGGCCCAGGCTCTCAGGATGTGTGCAGCCCCCTGTGTCTGCCAGGGCAGCTCCTTATCAGGAGACATTAGAGCTGGGCCAGGGGACACTTTTCTCAGTCTCTCACGAGCTCCCACCATGCTGCGAGGGGCAGTGAAGTGTGTGTTCAAGCTCAGGGAGCTGTCTGCTTTGTGCCCTCAGCTTGTAAACATTTCCCCCAAAAGCGGAACAGCTCTTGCCTCGTCCTGGCTAAGCCAGGCCCTGGCGGAGCAAGGCGCGAGCTTCCTTCCTCTTTTGTAAGAACAGCAGAGGTTGGGGGCTCCAGGTTAAGGAATGACATTACCCATCTCATTTGCTGTTGTATAGCAACACCTGGAGTTTCTGGAGATGCCTTGGTTTGGCCAGGCTTGAGGAGCTTGAGCCCATGGCTTGCTGGGACTTCTTGTGTGGGTGGTTCATCTCCCTGTGCCTCAGTTTGCTCATCTATTAAATGGGACATCATAAGTTTGCCACACGAGGCTCCAATTCAGCAAAAGCTCTTAGTAACCTTTACTAATGTTATATAAATGTTAGTCTTTTCTAAAGAGCCAGTAAGCACATCACAGGGCATTCTAACATCAGACAGCAGGAGTGGAAAGTGCTAAGCTACAAGGTGGGATGATCAGGGATTTGAACACTCCGTGTGGTGAGAGAAAGGGCCTGGGAGAAGGGTGTGTGGGTTTTTATTCCCTCCCAACACCAACCATTTGACACCAGCTGGTGTCCTACTATTCAATTCAAGTCTGACACTAACTGCCTGGAGTTAGCATCAGACCCCACAGGTTTAAAGACTCAGTCCCACAAGACTGCCCTCACTTCAGATGCCAGCTGCAAATGGGGTGCCCGGACCACCCACACTTCTGTCTGACTTGGTGACAAATTCACGGTTCGCACAGCCCCCCTCAGGTTTAATAATTTTCTAGAACAGCTCACAGGACTCATGAAAACAACTTACCTATTATTACTGGTTTATGATAGAGGATTCGACTTAGGAACAGCCAAATGGAAGAGACGCACAGGGCAAGGTGTGGAGAGGAAGGGGGCGTGGGGCTTCCACGCCCTCTCTGTGTGCACCGCCCTCCCAGCGCCTCCACATGTTCAGCAGCCTGGAACCTCTCCAAACTCCACACAAACAGCACTGTCAGGGCTTTTATGGAGGTTTCATTTCACAGGCATGATTGATTAAATCACTGGCCATTGGTGATCAACTCCACCTTCAGCCCCTCTCCCCTCTCATCCTGCTTTGGTCTTTCCTGTGACCAGCACCCATTCTGAAGCTATCCAGGGGAGTCATCTTGTTGGCGTACAAAAGCTGCTCTTGTCACTAGGGAGATTCCAGGGGTTTTAGGAGCTGGGTACCAAGAACTGAGGATAAAGACCAAATATTTCTTTTTTTTATTATAGCACAGAGGGGCTCCTAGAATTCTGGGTAATGTGAGAAACTCCAGGCCTGGGAGGTCAAGGCCAGGCAGAGAGAGGCGGAGGGAGCAGAACAGTTGCAGAGAAATGTGCTCCCCCAGCACCCAGCAGAGCAGACTTCTCGGCTGCTCAGTCACCAGCCCCAGTTCTCTTGGGGTGTCTCTGACTGTGGGTGTGAGCATGTGAGCTTTTGTGCTCCTAAACTATCTGACCTAATGTTTGGGCTCCTGGACTAAACTAGTTTCAGGCATATCAAGAAGGCCAGTGGAAGGAGGCCTGTTCAGGTCACACAGCAGGTCAGTGGCCAAGCTGGGGTCTCTGGACTTCCAGGCCAAGGATATTTTTTTCTTCCAGTCCATTCTATTTAATTCTAGGTCAATAAGATTTGGAGGGAAGGGGTATGGAATTTGGAGTCAGAAGGTGCAGTTCTGCTTTTAGCTGTTTTGCAGTCTTGGACAAGTCATTTAACTTGTTGGGCCTCAGTATCTACATCTGTAAAATGGGGTAATAATACCTACTTCAGAGGATATAAAACCAAATAATGCATGTGATTGTGGTAAGCACAGCTGCTGGAGCGCTTAGCACCTGCTTAATACAAGTTGACTTACTCTCTCTCTCTCTCTCTCTTTTTAAAAAAAATTTCACCCGCTGTAATCCTACTCATTCTTTTAGGGCCAACCCAAATTGTTGGAGTGAGCAGGACCGAACCCATGTTGGGACCTAAAACTGCCTGGGCTGCAGGGGTGGAGGGATTTTAAAAAGGACAGGTTTTTTTTCTCTCCACTCTTTCTTCCCAACCCCTGACTTTCTTATCTTGCTTGCTAAATGCAAAAACAAGGCTGAGAAGCTAAACCATATTTTACAAAGCTAACAGTTCTTTCCTTGAGACTTAGAATTTTGAGGAGTGACTAAGTCCAAATGACTGGAAGCTGACCGTGGGCACCAGCCAAGTCAGCCAGAGCTCTGCAAAGTGAAACTACGCGAAAGACTGCAGAAGGGTTGTTCTGCTCTGGAACAAACCAGAATCTTGCAGGTTCTTGAGTTAACAGTGAAGATGAGAACAGAAACCAGAAGTCTTGGTGAGACCTTGTACCTGACTCATAGACACGGACCCCTCGTAGCTCCACCTCCTTCTCTCCTGCTTTTCATTTCCCACGTTCCATTCCCTCAACCCCTCCATTAAAAACCCCTCAGTAAATGTAAGTCTTTGAGATCACTTTAGTCTGGCCAGTCTCCTTCAGGTTTACCAGAGAGATGGGTTAGCCTAACAACTCTTCTCAGGTCACTGGTATTCTTGAATAAAAGCTGACTTGCATTTTCACCAACATTTGATTTTTGAGCAGTTTTCTTTTGTCTGGGGGCAGGCGGCCAGACCTGTGAGTTTGATATCAATTCTGGGGAGCCTCAGCCAGGAGCTGAGTGTTTCCTGTAACAAAATGGCACCTCTCTTGGAAGCTTTTCCTGCTTTGATCTTTCATCCCACAGTTCATTAAGCATATCCTTGGATGCCTTGCAGTTCAGCCATCTGTGCCTGGAGGCTGGGTTGCTCAACGGAAAGTGTGGGGGCTTTGGGGCTGGTGGGTCTGGGTTCCCGTGCTGGCTTGCCACTTACTGACTGTGGTCCTGGGCAACACCTGCCTCTTTGTGTTTTGTCTTTAAGGTGAGGAAAGGACAGTCATGTCCCAAAGTCCTTGTGAAAGTTGAATGAACAAATATGAACGTGCCTAGCTCAGGATCTGAGATGTAGCAGACGGTCCATAAACATTAGTTACCTTCTTCTTTTAAAATCATGGGCTCCTCGAAAGCAGGTAGCTGCGTCTTGAATTTCTTGTATCTGGAAAAATAGCTCAATGCTTTGCACAGCCTTGGCTCAGATACTATTATTAATGAAGGAGTAATTTACTTTTAAAATTACTTTTAATTTTAATCTCACAAGTAATACATACATACAGTTTCATTGTTAAAACTTCAAGCAATACAGACATGGCTTTTCCGACGTTCCCAGTCCCAGCCCCCTCCACAGAGGTTGCTGCTGTTCCCAGCACATTGTGTGTCTTACACACACACACACACACACACATGCCCACACACATACACACACTTCAAACTACCTTCAAGTTGACTGTGATCACATTCATGTTCTGCAGCTGAGGGGCTGCTCCCCACACCCCTGCTAATGTGGAGGAGGATAAATTTACTTTTGCCAATCTCTGTGGGGAAAGGAGCCTTTCTGTTGTTTTAGCCCAAATTTCCCTGATGAGGAGGGGGTAGAGCTGAAGGTGGGATTTGATTGCACGTGGTGCACTAGAAGCTCCTGCACCCTGCGCTTTCTTCCCAGACCCCTCCTGTTCTCTAGCTGTGCACACTCGCCTTGTGACCTCATTCAGTCTCGTGAATTAAGTGCTCTCCATGGGCTGACATGTCCCACATTTATATCTCTGGCCCTATCATTCCTCCTAACTCCAGAGTCTTTATCCAACAGCCTCCTCGACCTCTCCCCTCAGGCGTAGCAGTCTTCTCCAACTGAACAGCCCCCATCAGAGCTCCCAATTCCATCACCTCCCTCCTGCCCTCCAGCCTGCCCTGCTCACAGGATCTTCGTTTCAGTAAATGACTGCTCAGTCCCAGAACATCGGGTCACCTTTGTCTCTTCTCTTTCTCTCAAACTCTGCATCTAATCTGTCAGCTAGTCCTGCTGACACTGGCTTTTAAATAGATCTGGAATCTGACTCTTCCCTCCACGCCCACTGATGCCCCTAGTCCAGCCCACGGTCTCTTACCAGATCACCGCTGTAGCTTCCTCTTTCCCCTGTCGCCGACATTGTCCCATTACTGTCTTCTCTCTGTCCAGCAACCAGAATAATCCATTTAAAATGTAAATTAGGGGAGGTCACCTCTGGGCTTAAACTTTCCCATACTCCCCATCTCATTTTGAGTAAAAACCAAAGTCCTCCCAGTGGCTCATGGGGACCTACACGATCTGACCCCTGACACTTCTCTGGCATTACTTCCTTCCTGGTTCCTCTCCCTCACTCTGCTCTGCATCTTGGTGTCCTTCCAATTCCTTGAACGCACCAGGAGTACGTTCGGTACCGCAGGGCCTTTGCACTGGCTTTTCCATTCTTTGGCAATGATTTCCCTGAGATAGCCAGAGGCTTGCTACCTGATCTCCTATAGAGCAGTACCTCACTCCCTCTAGAACCTTTCCCCTGTTTTATTTTTCTGCATGATGCTTATCATCTGACATTACAGACTTGTTTATTTGTTTACTTTCTGTCACCCCTTCCTGTCCATAGAATTTAGCTCCCTGAGGACAGAAATTAGCCTGTTTTGTTCACTGTTGTATTTCCCGCTCCTAAAACTGCCTGGTCCACGATATGAGCACAATAAAAGTTATACGTATTGAATGTCTTTTGGATTCTTTCCTTTTCATCCTTCTGAACAGCTGCTCATCGTGGCCATTAGATGGCACTCAAGTACTTTCTGTGCATTGAAACTGTGTCATCAGTTTGGTTAATAGGACCCATTGGCGTGCTCCGTCTGAGGCCTGAATTTTTAAAGTTATCCCTGTTCTGGTGCTTTGGGTCTTTGCTCTCTTTCATCAAGGACTTATAGGAGCACATTAAAATCCACTTTTATTTGAGTCATCCTAGTTCGTATTAAAAATTAACTTATGAGGCTAATCCACGTGTCCCACACTCCGTCACAGTAGAGTGATACTTTCTTTTTATACGCAAATTATTATGACTTGAATCTAAGTGTGGATTGCTATTGGAGACTGGCCTTCTTAAAATTCCCCTGCTCCCAGCGATTTCTAAGAGTGTCCCAGGCATTGCCTCATGGGGCTTCTGAAGTCAGTCCTCAGTTTCCCCCTCACCTCCTGGTCATGGTCTCAGATGCTGTCTCCGTCCTCCCGAGATTGCAGGGGGCCCCAGCTCTCCTCCCTGGTCCACCAATTCTGGGGTCGCTGCTCTTTTTCTGTCAACTCCTGAAATGCGGGACAGTCCTCTGTAGTTCTCCATAGCACAGCTGGGGCAAGGATACGAGGCTCTGACTTTGAGCAAGACTCTCTGAGGGATCAGGGATGAAGGAAATAAATACAGCACAGGGTCTCTTACACCGGTTGCTATTGACACTGTTCTCAGAGCCTGCAGACCCAAGACCGTCGTCCTTGGGGCCCCTGTCTCAGTGGCAGTCTCTGAGGCACTGGCTAGTCTCCATCTGACACAGCGGGTCATTCCCCAGCCCCGAGATCCTCCTGCCGCCTCCACACCTTGGAGGCTGGGTCCATCTGGCTTTGGACCCCTGGAAAGAACAAGTTCCCCCCATGTGCATACCACTCTTAACACAGGCCCCAGGATTAACCTCCTTCCAGGATACTGTTGCAGAAATATCTGTTCCCTTCAGGTATGTGGTCAGTACCATGGACCCAAGAAGACAATCCCAACAGTCTGACAGTTTATTTCCCCAAAGTTGGTGAAATAAAACTGCACCAACAGGCTTAGATAAAACTGTGCACTGAATACCAGTAGTTGAAATTTTTAATTAAAAAATACAATCTAGTCCATCCAGCCTTTCTCCTAGCACCATGCCTCCTCTTCCGCTACTTCTAGTCTTTCCGCCAGTGTGAAGTGAAGGAAATATCTGGACTCAGTATCTCTCCTAGTTTGCTTTTAGTCTCCTGCGAACTTGGACAAGGATACTTGTACATACACCCACATTTCCATCTTCCAAGAACAAAAAGTATCCAGAGGACACAGTTAATTTCCGTCATTTACGGTAGAACACACCCTCTCACCCTGAGTATTTGCATGTGACATTCTTAGCTGCATTTAAGTCTCAGTCAAGAGCAATGACTGGTGGGGTCCCCCTAGAACCCAAAAAGGCACACAAAAGTCTCCACCCCAAAAGGAAGAAATCATGCATAACTTTTTAGAAATCTTTTTTCTTTGAAAACATTTCAAAATTACAAAAAATGGCAAGAGTTGTACAGTAAACTCTCACATAAATTTAACCTAGATTCTCCAATAATTAGCATTATGACTTATTAGCTTTCTAACTCTCTCTGTAACTATTGTTTTATTTTATTTTCTGTCTGAGGGATCTTGGAGGTGACCGGCACCAATTGTGCACACAATAAGCACAAAATAGCCACTGGCCTTGTCTCCCACTCCACCACCAAACCCCTGCCCCCTTCCCTTTATGAGAAGCCTCCTGACTTCTGCAAAACAGAAACCCTTTTGCTTTCACAAGGGCGCAGTTCTCCACCCTAGTTGCAAAGCTTCCACATTAGCACAATGCCCCTCCTTGATTGTATCAGTCCATATAAGCCCTCCCACCCCCCACATCTGCTGCTGCTTCCATTTTGAGTGCCACCTAGCAGATTTTCCTCCTTTAATAAAGCTTGATCGGTACCTGGCGTTTCGGCTCACTCTCTTTCACTATTTTTATTTTTTGCTGATTATGTGCGAATAAGTTGCAGATGTCATGAGCTCTTTGTTGGGAAACTGCTTGAGCAGCAGTTTTGCAACCCCCAACCCCCATTTTCTTGCACCTGGCACTCGATGAGCTCTACCCTCCCCACAAAGTTTCCTGTTTATCACCAAGTCCCAGGTCAGTGGGGAATTCCACTAAAGTCACTTCACCCCAAGATGAGACAACCTATCATGAGGTGACAAGTCTTGCTCAGCCACCCCGGATATCACTGCTCTCCAATCTGGGCTTACCTTCCAACCCCAGAGCCCTGTTGCTAAGACAAGACAACCGCAGCCCCCTCACCCAGCCTAGCCACTGCTGACAACTTACAGTCAGCGCCTATATAATCTGCCAGCTCAGACCCCGTAGCTGCTGCTCTCATTAGGTATCAATAAACGCTTCTGTTGTTGAGACTTTGTCTCTCTGGTGTGTGTTTGTGCTTGGGCTGGGCAAACGACCCTTTCACTTTTATCTCTAAGGACTTCGGCAAGTATCTACTAACAACCAAGGGCGTTTTCTTATACACAGTAAGAAAACTCTAGTACAATGATTGCATACTATAGTACAATGATAGCATTCAGGAAATTTAACATTGATACCGTACTGCTACCCAATTACATGCAATTTTTAAAATGACATTTCCCCCTTGTTCTCTAAATTAATTATTAGGATTATGAAATACAATACAGAAATACATAAAGTAAAAAGCAAAAATGTTCCTTTGACTTTTCCCACCATCCCATTCACTTCCCAGGGGTAGCCAGTGGTACATGAAAGTTACATGAATGTTTCAGGGTTACACGAAAAAACACATTTTTACATGAATGCAGGAACTTCTCTATGTACTACATGCATAGGACTTAATGTTTTTACAAGTTGATTTTTTTCCTCAGGTATTTTGCAGATATTTCCATGTTAGTTCATATGGATCTGAGTCATTGTTTTCCCTTGTTTGTGGTTGTGCACGTATTTTGTGGCTTGGATGTACTATAATTTATTTAATTAATCCAATTTTATGAAAATCTAGCTTGTTTTTATTTGCATTTGCTGTTACCAATGAGGCTGCGATGACCAACTTTGTACACACGTATATCTTTTTGTACATGCGTGAGTACCTCTAAGGGATAGATTCCCAGAAAAGGGATATCTGGGTTGAAGAGATCACACACTGAAAAATTTTGGTTTAGAAATGTGCTTCTCTTGGAAACTTGTTTATTTTTCTCTTTCAAGCACTGTTTCAAGTGACTGGACATGTGACTGTTTGGTTTGTCTTCTTGGAAGCCAACGTTTGGCCCATCTGTTAAAAATATACAAGCAAGTTCAATCTTAAGCATGTGGTTTGTGTATTGCCTTAACTCCTGTTTTCATCTTTATCTCCTCCCAGCTCTCACTCTAACTTTGCTTGATATGTGTGTTAACTTAATAATATTTTTATTTTATCTTACATCTTTACATATATGTAAATTTGTGCCCTGAATCCCTCCAGAACAAGACGGTTGTGAGTACATAAACTGGTTGAATTGAGGTTTTTGACAACAGTCCTGGGAGTGGAGAGGGGGCAGATGACTGACATCTATTGAGTGGGATCTGTTTCATGCCAGGCACTTTGCATGAAGCTCACTTCATCTTCTTGACACTCTTCTAAGATTGAAAGGATTATCCCTGTTTTGCAGGTAAGAACCACATGTAGGAGACTGCAAAGCCTCATCTCTGTGCATCACAGGGGTTCCAATGTGCTCCCAGGGAGACCAGACTCTGTGTCTGCCTCCAACAGGCTTATCCTCCTGTCACTCCCAAGGCTGCCTCTAAAAGGCAGCTGGGATGCAGGTGGGATGTGCACCCTGAGCTTGTTCTGGCTCTTGCACTGGGGGAGGCCTGAGTCTCTCAGAACATGCCTGTGTCCATTGCATTAAGTGAACTGTTGCCTGCTGTTCCTCCTGGAGGCTTTTGAGCTAGGAAATACAGAGGTTAGATGATGACCTCTGAGTGAATCCAGCTCCATTCACGTCAATCAAAGTGAAAGGGCTTTAACTGCAGCAGGAGGAACTAGGATGAGCTCTGGGGTAGGACTTCTGCCCAGTGAGAGGTGCTAAGTGCAGAAAAGAGTTGGAGAGGTAAATGTGAAATTTCCCTCTAGGAGCCTGTAAGAACAGGCCAAATCCTCAGCTATCTGGGGCTCAGTGTGGAGAATTAATGAGGCCCCTTGTGACAGCTCTGCTAAACCTCCTTAGAAAACTACAAATCCGCAATGTTAACTGGTCATTAAACTCCATTACTGCAGACTCTCTTTTCTTGACAAAATTTGGCTTAGGCCACCAGGTGGTGATAATTTAGCATAAATAAGACCATGTAGGGCTTCTTTGGGCCATGAGAGAAGGCATTATAAGCGGTCTGGAAGGCTGTTTCTGGGACCAAGATGGGGAAACCTTTCTGTCAATCCAGTGGGCCCACGGAGTGGGCTGGTTGAAGTACAGTTTGGAGATTGAGGTCTCTAGGTATTCCTGCTCAGGCCCTAGAGGGAAACTCGGTGATAAAACCTCTGAGGAAGAAGCAGACGCCACTCACGGGATGCCTCTCCTGCTTCTCAAGGATCTCCTGGGCTCCAACTGGGATCACTTTTGGTCAGATCAGAGGACAGGGTCCTGCTGCCAGTGGATCTTGGGAAGATGAAGTGGATCTCCTTTCTCAATGAGGTGTGAACTGGAGCAGTCAGACCAAGGCCTATGGATCTGCAGAGTTTCTCCCAGACCAGGGAGGTCTATGGCGATAGGGATAAAGCCTGCAGGAAGATGTCACTGATCTTTTATGTGTTCTCGCCTGTCTATTCCCTCAAGTAAGTTCTGTGAGGGCAGGGATTGTGTCTATCTTGTACACCACCGTAGCCCCAGCACCGAACCAGTGCACAAGTCATATGCAGTAGGAGCTTAATGTGTATATGTTGAGCAAAGAAATGAATGAATAGTAGGATGAGTTGGTCTCCATGGAGCTGTCCAGGGCTCTTACCAGCACCTGGCTTTCTTTGGTTGATTGGTCTTTTTCTTCCCAGGGCTTTGCCATAAAACTTGCACAAAAGCTGTTCCTAACATGTTTATTAAATTATGTGGTTCCCTTAATAGTCTTTCTGTACCCTCACTGGTAACCAGGTATCTTGCTGGGTTAAATCCAAATGAGCTGTTCTCTTTGTGCAGAACCAAATGGGTTGAATACCTCATCCCTCATCTGTATCAATGGACTTTCTACTTCCTAGTTCCTGTCCCTTTCATGTCACTGTGGTGAAACGTGTATGGTGGGAGGGCAGCAAGAGATGGTGTTGGGGAAGCAAGTTCGGGCCAGGCTGTAAAGGGCTTAAGATGTGCATTCATAGGGCAGGGGGGGGGGTGCCTTGTCCACCCCAAGAGCTCACAGTGTCCTGCACACTTCCAGACACAAAGTGAGTGCTCAATAAAAGATGCATGCTGTCTAATTGTGCAAGACAGTGCTGAGGATAGAGGAGATGTAGATCTGGCTCTCAGCTCAACCCCCTGGAATGGCTCCATTAATCCTCTCTGAGGAGTAGGAGATGAAGGATCCCTATTTCCACCTATTTCTTTCCTGTGTTTGTTTTCTCACATCTGGACTGACTGAAAGAGCTGGTTCTTGGTTCTTCTATGTAGATTCTCACTATCTCAGACTCTCATATAATACAAAGGAGAGGAAAGTAAGAATCAGGAACAAAAGGTGGAGCTTAGGGAGTGACTCTATGACTCACAAGATTTACCAGGATCACTAAGATTCACAAGAGAGTGAATCTAAGACCAAGCTGCAGTTTGCCACACAGACTCTGGGGACAGTAGGTTCTGCCACCCAGCTCAGAAACCAGCAGGTGAGGAGACAGAATTTCAGAGCCATCAATATAGATGAGCCAGGAGGTAGATGCAGGAGTGATTTGGGGAAAACGACTCAAACTTTGCTCTGATATGATGCAGGGAGCTCTGATGTCAGTGCCCATGTGCCTCTACAGCAAAAAGTATCGCCAAGGCTAGGCACCATCAGGCAGGGCATCTTCAAAGACAGGCCTCCCTCTCTTTGCATAAACTCTCAAACCAGGCCTCTGGGCTCAGCTCTGATCTCTATACCACTGGGACTGCAGAAGCCCAGTGACAGGCCGTGTGTCAGGCGCGTTCGTCCCACATCGTCTCTTACATGACCCTGCCCCTAAGACGTCTCCATTTCCTGCACCTGGCCGTCCTCTCCATCCCTCTGCACCTCATCATCTCCTCCTGGATTACGGTGGTAATTGCCTCTCAAACTCTTCTTCCTGCCTCTGATCCCACCACCTCCAACCCATCCTCCAGGTAGACAGCCAGAGAGATCTTTCTGGAACACAAACCTAATCATGTCACAACCCTTGATAAACCCCTTTGATGCCTTCCCCCTGCTGTGTGGCCCACAAGCCCCTTTAACCTGGGTCCACATTTCAGGCTTCATCTGTGTCCCCCTCCGTGCGGGCCATCCACTCTGATCTTGGCTTCTCGTGTTCTGTCACCCACTCTGGGCCTTTGGTCAGACTATCTGGGATGCCTTTCTCCTACCTGATGAGCTCCTTCTCAGCTAAGACTCAATTCAGTTGTCACCTCTTGCTGGAAGACTTCTCCCATTTTCCCAGGCACAGTTCATTCTTTGGCCTCCTGTAAATTATTTATTTCTTGTCATAGAGAGCTGTGTGCTAATCTGTCTCCCCTGTTCCCCAGACCACGAACTCCTTGAGAACAAGAGTTATATCTCATCCCTTTCAGTGTTGCCTTCCTCTCATTGCCCAGCAGGGTGCCCGGCATATGTTTGGTGCATGATAAGTATTTGGAGAATTGTAAAATTAATGGAGCCCATAGGATGGACAGAGGAGACTGCCTTGTGGGGACAGACCCTTCAGTATAGAAGGACAGAAGCTGAGAAAGGACACAACTGAAAGCTATAAAGCACTCAGGAGGAGAGAGGGGTACATGAACTATTGGAGTCTGTCTGTCCCTTGGTCCCTGGGCTGGTCACTGCCCTTTGCTTTTAGTCCCATCCCCTGTCTTTCTCCTGCAAGCTGTGCTTCCCAGGCTCCCTTGCCACTGACTTCTGTCTGGGCAAGCTGCCATTGGTGGCCCTTACAAGAGCCAGAGGGGTCTCCTGCTGTTATCTGCCACATGATTCCTATCATGATTTCATCAGGTGATTTTGGTGATCTGGATCCTTGGCTGAGCCAATCCTTCCATGCCCTTTGGTTCTTGTGAAGGAGGATCTTGAATCCTGGCAGAGTGAGATAGGGAGCAAGACCACAATCCACATGTAGCCACTACTTCCTGATCCTCATTACTTTCTGTGCCCTGACTCTTGGAAAAGGATGTTTGAAACACATTCAGAGGGTAGTGAACTTCAGCAATTCATTATGCCAAGAGCTGGTGCCAATAGGAAATATAAAACCCTTCCTGAGAGTCCTGGCTGAACTCAACAATTGATCTGTGCAAGAATATTAAGGGAAGTGAGTCTGTCATGTGGCCATCCCCACTATGGAACAGTGATAACGTGACTTAGGGGACCCCACTGGAGCCAGAACCTGGGCTGGCCGACCCTACTGCTGGTTCTCATGCTCCTCTGCAGGATAGCGAGAGGGTAAGAGACTCTCCCCAACCTCTGGTGCACTGAGGGGTGTAGGAATGATTCTGTTACTGAACTCAGGTCCAGCTGCCCACGCCCTTGAGAAGGACAGGAAAAAGGACTCAGAAGCCAAATGGCTGGTGTTAGAAAAGCAGATGTATTCAGCTGAAGGAGACGTAGACTATCCCATCTCAAAGATTTATGTTTACTGAGGGTTTTTTATTTAACTTGTTAATATACAGTGTAGCTGATTTTCTTGTCCCTTTACCAGTTCCACTTTCTTCCTTCCCTCTCCCTGCTCCCCCATCTACATCGTATCTGTTCACTTGTCTTAACAAGTTCAAGGAATTGTTGTGATTGTTGTGTCTCCCCCCACCCCCACTGATTGTATACTTATTTATTTATTTATAAACAGACACACGGAACAATGGAATAGAATAGAGAATCCAGAAATCACCCCCCACACCTACAGCCATCTGATCTTGGACAAAGGCACCGAGTCTACACACTGGGGAAGAGACTGCCTCTTCAGCAAATGGTGCTGGGAGAACTGGATATGTAGGAGAATGTTACTGAGTGGTGTTTAAAGGAGGAGTCGAGGGGATGGAATGTGGAAGGTGAAAAGCAGGAGAGAAGGAGACATGAGCTACGAGGGGTCTGTGTCTGTGAGTCAGGTACGAGGTCTCACCAAGCCTTCGTCTGGTTTCTGTTCTCATCTTTGCTGTTAACTCAGGACCCTGTAACATTTTGATTTGCTCCGGAGCAGAATCATCTTTTCTGCAGTCTTTTGCATGGTTTCATTTTGCAGAGCTCTGGTTGACTTGGCTGGTGGCCAAGGTCAGCTTCAGTCATTTGGCCTTGATCATTTCTCAAAACTCTACAAGACTCAAAGAAAGAACTGTTAGCTTTGCAAAGTGCCGATTAGCTTCTCAGCCTTGTTTTCCTATTTAGCAATCAAGATCAGAAAGTCAGGGGGTGGAAAGAAAAAAAAAAAAAACCTGTACTTTTGAAAATCCCTCCCTTCCCCCCTGCAGTCCAGTGGTTTTAGGTCCCAACATGGCTTAGGTCCTGCTGAAGGCATGGACAATACAAGGGCAGTGGGCTGGGGAGAAGATGGATGGGCCACTCCAAGGAAGTGGATGGAACCAGGTGAAAGCTTCCCCAGCGGTGGGGAAATGAAAATATTTAAAGCTTCAGTTTGGCAATAAATATGATGCCTGTTGAACAAGGAGAGAGGAGGAGAGAAAGAGCTGAGAGGGCAAGGAAAAGAGATCTGTGTACCAGAGGAAAAGAGGACATTTCTACAAAGGTCATTAAAGAGAGATAATGGCGAGGAAGACGGGGACTCCACACATAGGGCGCTGATGCCCGTTCCACAGACAGGGTCTTCTGGCTTCATTTATTTTGTGCCTGGACACGCCAGTGTGTGGGAAGGCACAAGGGAAAATGACCTGGTTCCTGCTCTTGGGGAACTCACGCTGTAGCTGTGCAGACTGAGAACAAGGCAGGTGAGCATAGTCCGGCGTGGCGAATGCTCTGGAACATGAACGTGCCCATTGCTGGGGCAGTTTGAAGGAGAAGCATCCAAGTTAGGCCACGTGGGAGGCCCAGGAAATCTTCAGGGGAGAGATTTCTGCATGGAGTCTTGAAGGATGAGCTGTAGTTATGCAGGAAAAGAGGAGGCAGTGGGGGAGGGGAAGGCTAGGCATCTGGAAACTGGTACCCATAGGCCTGCAGTGAGGGAGACAGCAGGGGGTGTTTTGGGAGCTGGAGTGGGGGCAGGTGGGGAGTGGGAGATGATGTTAGGGAAGGCCACAGAGGTAAGTGGTGGTGGAGGGTACCCCCAAAGGTCCAGTGCTACACCAGAAGTTTGCACTAGTCTCCTATGAGAAATGAGGAGCTGATAAAGCAATATGGTGGACAGGAAATATGATAGGAGAGGGGTTAAGATTGAGGCAGGGAGACTATCTGGGTGGCTGTTCTAATGATTCATCTGACAGCTGCTTCCTGCCATCCAGGCTATGCTGCAAATCTGAACAGTCCAGCTATAACAACTGGGCAGATAGATGCGGCCTGTCTGTTCCCCGACAACATCCATGGGGCTCCAATGGGGCTCACTCTGGTGTGGAGAGAGGTACTTGGGGAGCCACATTGGGAGCAAAGGTGGCAGAGAAGCCACCTGGCTGGGCTCTGCGGTATGCGTCCCAAGCTTGCATGTGGAGGGCTCTGTCCTCTGCGGCCCATGGAGGCTGGTGCGCTGTGACTCAGTGGGACTGGTACTTTGCAGGTGGAGGCAGAGGTTTAATGGCTTCTGATGAGCTGTGCTAGTGAGGGTTTTTCGGGAACGTACGTGAAGCAGGCATCTCTGTACAGCTAAATTCCTTTATTAACTTAACGAGTTTGGCTGCTTTCCTGGAAATGCAAGTGCCATTTGGCACCTCGCTGCTGCTTCAGAAAGGGTGTCATTAAGAATCTGTAGGAACGCACAATAGCGATAAACGAAGCTGTTCAGGAGATTACAGAGCATCACACAGACTTTGCAAGGACCTTCAGAATGGAGAAGCCTCTGGCTCTGAGATTGGTACCCAGTTAGGGGCTGGAAGTGGGGGTAGTGGAGACTTGAGTGATTATCTGGTTAATCCAATCCATGCAGGTGATGTTGGGTAATATTGAGAAGACTAATATTAAGGTCATTTTAAAGGTGAAATAGAGACTTCAAAGGGATCAAAATAACTTCCGGCCCTTCTGTCTCTCATTTGCAGATGCAAACTCAAGTCCAGGTTTCTAAAGGCAGGACCCAAGTGTCATGGCTTTGTTCCTTCCGCACCCCAGCTTTGCATCAGAGTGTCCTGGTGGTTCTCAGATCCACTGAGAGGGAAACATGAGGCAAATTTCTGTTTCCAAACACCAGAACAGATTCTGAACACCAAGGGCTGAGGTTAGATCATTGGGGGAGGTGGGAACAGAAATCTCTTCCTGTCCCTTTTGTTCCTTGGAATAGGAGGGTCCTTGAAAATGGGGGAGACTTGGAAGACATTGGGCTTTTGGGTTTATAATATCCTTGTGAAACCCTCTCTCCTGAATTGAGCTTGGACCTGAGAGTTAGATATAGATGCTGTGTGACAATAAAACTTTCCCAGATGATGTCAGCCAAAATAATGTGAAACCAGGTCCCCAGGAGTCACAGCTGCAGAGAGGATGGGGCCCAGTAGCCAACTCTTACTGCCACCTGCTAAGTGCCAGTCATTCTCTCTGGTTCTCGCAGCAAGCCTATAATGGTGGTGTTAGTCTTTTGCAGGTGAGAAATGGAGGCTCAGAGAGGTTAAGACACGTGGCAAAGACTACTCATAGGAGATGGAGGTGGGATTGAAGTCAGGTTATCTTATGCCCAGACTTGTGCTTTTCACCACATACCTCTCCTGGCCAATGAGGGAGGTGTAATTTGGGGGCTCCATGTAAAGCCAAGTTTGAGCTCAGCCCAGCTGAGAAAAGCATCCACGGTTCCCTCCACCCACTCTTGGCTCCCATCCCAGGCAAGGATTCCACATGGTTAGATGCTTTTATAAAAAATTTATTTTTCAATTACATGCTCATTGTAACAAATCCAAACAACACAAAAGTGGATGAAGTAGGCAGAGAGAGGCCTCTCCTCCCCCACACGTGGAGTGTGGTTGAAAGTACAGGCTCAGGGGCCGGATTGCCCAGCTCAGTGCTGGCTCCCGACACCTGCTAGCCCTACAGCCCTGGGAAAGTTACTCAACTTCTCATGCCTCAGTTTCCTTATCTGCAAAACAGAATAATAGTACTTACCTCATGAGATAGTTGTAAGGATTAAATATTTAGATAAGTGTCTGGCAAAGAATATCTAATAAACCATTAGCTATTTTTATTATGTATGGGTTTTAAAACCCCAAATAAGTGTTAATACTATACTTACTGTGTCGTGACTTGCTTTTTCACTTTACAACATGTTGTAGACTTCTTTCACATTTGTACATATGGTACTTTATTAATGGCTGCATAGAATTTTATTTGTAGAGATGTACTATAATTCATTCATTCAGATGTGGACAGATATTTACATTATTTTTCCTGTTTCTTTTTTCTCACTACAATATTCCATCTTGTGCTTTACATGGTCCTACTAATGTATCTGTAAGATAGAGTTGTGGAACGGGAGCCTAGGATTTTAGGGTATGAGGGTATTTTTAAAAGTTTGTGGAAAGATAGAACTGAAAGATAATGTAAATTCTTCTATAAACTGTTTGAAGACCTCTAGTATATATATTTTGAATTTGTTTATACATTTACAAATTTTTGCCAAAATATGGTGCCAATTATACTCTCACCGACAGCGTCATAAGCAAGCCTCTTTCCTCAACCTTA